>NC_089316.1:20890553-21525553 GCF_036669915.1 Pocillopora verrucosa | reverse complement strand
CATTAACGCTTTCCCTAGGAACGATCCATATTCTGCAGTGGTTTCTTGTGCATCTTCTCTTAGAATTGTTTTGTTGAGATTTTTCCGTGCAGAATGCCAGGAAAATAGAACTTATCACGGAATATTTCTAGGCTCAAGCGGTGTAAGAGAAACTTCATTTTCAGCTGCCATTATATTAATTATTCATCTCGATGGACGATAAAAGATATCCGTTTTGCTCCGTGTGACAGAAACGCGTCTGACGGTTAAAGAAGTTTTTGCACACTTTTGACAGGTTTCTAAAAGTGAATTACGGTCAAAGGAAGGCTGAAAATTTCCTTCCTGACAAGAATCTGAGGATGAATTGTCGGCGTTGCTACCCGGTGTTTTCTGTCCAACTCCTGCTTTTTCAGTTTGGAGGCTGGTTTTACACCTCGATAGCTGCAAACCAAAGTAAGTTAACTTCAAAATAATTTGTTTGTTTTTAATGAATTTCTTTTTTGGAATATTTAAAGCAGACTTCGATTAATTTTTTTTGTCTGGTGTCTGGCTAACGCGTCGGCTCAGTGGTCATTGCGTTCGACTTCAGATCGAAGGTACCAGGTGCAAGTACTGGCCCTGCCATTGCCCTGTGTTCTTGTGTTTTTGTGTTCTTGTGGAGAAAGATATTTTATCCTCACAGTGCCTTTCTCAATCCAGGACTTATAAA
Source organism: Pocillopora verrucosa (assembly GCF_036669915.1). Taxonomy (NCBI): domain Eukaryota; kingdom Metazoa; phylum Cnidaria; class Anthozoa; order Scleractinia; family Pocilloporidae; genus Pocillopora; species Pocillopora verrucosa. The sequence goes on along the minus strand of NC_089316.1, from coordinate 21,524,865 downwards.
ACGAACGTTGGAAAATTGTTACGAAAATCTGGCTAAATGTTAAGGGTCTTACCTTAGCTCTCAAATTAATTCTTATAGACAATTATATATCAAAGTTAACGAAGAAGAAATATGCAATTTGTAAAGATTCGAAAACCCAATCTGACAAAGTTGTTAATTTAAATACCTGTAAATCCATCTGCAGTAAATCAACACTAAAGGTAAATTTTAAAGAGTAAGCTTAGGCAAATCGGGATTGATGGCAGGCAGGTTGAGTGATGCACAAATTGGCGAATTTGGATACCGTAATTTATCACTGAATATCCGCTCTGAAAAGCAGAAAATCTAAAGTGACCTTTTCGAAGACGCTTAAGAGCGACGAAATTTTAAATTTTGTTGATAAAATAGTACAATGAAGTTCGTGAAAACATGTGCAAAGCGAACCACGTTTTTGGGAGGAGTTAGCAAGTCTGGAACTCTCTGGTCGAGGGCTTACATAAACAGTTTTGAGCAGAAAGACATAGTTCGATAAGTTTTGATGGCACTAACGTTGGAATGTTTCCTTGTTCACATTTGAAATTTAGAAATATTTCGCGGATCAGTTTCATCATTACCAAAAAAAACAAAAAATTAAGCGAGTTAAAAGTTATTCTTGCTGGTTATTATCAACTATTCAAATGTTTGTCATCTAAAAGATCAAGCTTGTGGAGAAACAGTGATGAATAATTAATCAGAATGGATAGAAAACCCATAGACCTGTGCAACTTAAGGAAAAAAATGCAATTGTACTTAAAGAAAAGTTTCGTGTTACTCTAGCAAGAATTTTTTCCGCTTTCTTTTAAAATTTGTTATTTCCATCTTTAAAGGCTATCAGGCCATTGAACTGGAAAAACTAATGGTGGTGTAAGTGTTCACGATGTGTATTTTAACCCTGAGAATCACGGCATGTCGTATACTGTATTTTAACTACGTAAATGTTGCCAGTGTTTGACTTCGCCTCTGTCTTTACAATTATATGTAACAAAAAAGACTATTCTTTCAATTCACCTTTTAGTGAAGAAACAAATCTATCTTAAAAAAAAAGATGATAGAAAATTTCGAAGAAAACTAAGGCAAAAACACATTCGTTGTTTTGATTAGTCTGAAGAAAACATGACTGAACGTGATGCATTTGATCAATGCGCATGCCTGCCAAATAATCTTTGCTACGGTTTACGTCCTTATTAACTGTACTTATTGTTATGAGAGTTACAATTCGTTTTTCCACTATTGTTGGCTTTTGTTTGGAAGGGCTTTAAGATAAAGAGTAATCGAAGTAAAAACGCAAAAACGCAGCTTGATCGAGCAGATCAGCTCTGACAAATGTCAAAACAAATTAAGATCGTGCAATACTGTTTGGCTCAGTATCGTGTCTCTGTGGTGGTACCTCGTGAAATTAGACTATTTATTAATAATTTACCGGGAGTAATGAAAATAAACACAACTCCCGTTGATATAATTCTGAGGCCCTTGAGCGACTCATTCGAAAGAATAAATTGTTCGAATTATAATTCAACAAACACCAAGAAAAGGTGTAAGAGGGGTTTAGAAAGATCCGCAATTTCAATTTATTTATTTTCCCTCTGAAATGTCCAGCTGTTTAGATACAGGGAGGATAAACAAGACCTTTGCTAAAGCTTTGAACTAAATCTTCCCTGGGAAAATCGAGAACTTTGACTTTAAAAAGTTTGATATTTTTCGTGAAAGGTTATCGCTTTGAAAAGATCGCGGGTGAGTTTACCGTCGGTTTAAGATTCTAAATCTGTGCTTTGCCGAAAAAAAAAGGAAAAAAAAAAAACAGAAAAAAAAAACAGAAAAATTAAAGAAAGGAGACTGGGTTCAAAATTTATTTACCAGATCTACAGAGGAAGACGAGAATATCAAATAAAACAAATGAACTATAGAGCTACTAAAAAGAAAAAATTAAATAAACTTGTCCACGGAAGGATACAGAAAGTTCATCCAAAACATTGGTTAGATTCTTGTGGCCAACATAATTCTATATCGTGTAAATTGTAACTCGTGAACGTGCGGTTGGGAATCCTTCTGCTATAGAGGGCCAGATTCCTAACATCTTGAATTCGCGAACGGGCCTTTGAGCTTGATGCTCGAAAATTTGGCTTTAAAATTCCGAAAGGTATCTGATGAGAATTATATTTTGGCCGAGACGAAACACCACTTCATACAAGTATTTGACAATTTTTCACCATATAATATGATTTTACATTACTTATTAAAAGCAATAGGTTTTGTTGAAACTGAATGTTGCCAAGAACCGTTGATAAGCATACCATGTCGTTATTGCTTTTAACCGCAGGAAGTTCGCGTTACTATTTTATTAAGTCTTCCCAAATCCATTTCATGAATTACAATAATGTTATCCTCTTAAACAAACCATATTGTATTTCCCGAAAGAAAGAAAACGTGACTTAAGTATTGTAAGAAAATTCTTATGAATGCCGAGGAAAAAGTTGATCGATGCACAATCCGATACAATCTAACAATTCTTTTGGGCAGATACATGTAGAATCCAGAATGGAAATTAGAATAATCAGTCGATCCGTTTGATATCATGAAAATGTTCAAATCCAGGATTCTTTAACTTTCGACAAATTCTTAATTCAATGACGAATGTTTGAGATTGCATTGTTTTTGCTTTACTTTACCTTGATTGTTCAAGAAAACTCATACCACTCTCTGAAACAATCAGATTAAAAAATAACACCAATGACAATTTGATCACCCGCGTTTTCCCTCGATTTAGAAAGTTCGGTTGTTTCTCCTTTGGATCTTAAAGGTACTTTCCTTTCCTCTGACGAAACGCGATCGAAAGCGTTCTATTCAGTGTGATGCTATGAGCATTATTTTTAAGTTTTGTTTTTTTTTCCCCCGCCAATCTTTAATCTTAAACCCTATCCACTCCTGTCTAACTTACAGATGGCTGTAGGCGACTCAGGTTTCTGAAACCAATAAATGGATATGCATTGGTGGGTCATGTCTTAAAAAACATTTCATTACCAATCGGAATGCATATGAATAGTCATTGTAGAAATTGGTGTACTATGGAAGACAGATGTACATCGATAAACATGGGACCAGAAAAAAAAGATAAAGTTTTGTGCCAGCTGAGTGACTCAGACCACGTGCAACATCCAAATGATCTGAAATCAGCGGTAGGCTTCATGTATAGGAAAATGGAGGTAAAAATAAATAATTTGCAGATTCTTTCAGTTTATCAGTGAAATAATTCACAAGCAATGTTATGAGAGATTATTAGAACACAGGAAAAATCTGTGGCGTCGAATCTGAGACGATTCATGTAAAAGTTTATTCAGTGTTCTTATCATAACTAGAAACGTAATTTGCGCTCGAAGTTTACCGAGCAGAGCGAACTGCGGCTTCAAATGTGCTGATTGCCGTTTGTGGTCGTTATATCAGTGAAAAGAATACGAGGGAAGACAAAACATTCATAAAAAAAAAAAAAAAAGATCTGGTCACGTTTCCGCAAGGTCGATACCACAAGTACATTACTGACAATCAGAGGGTGTAGAATATCTATCTTAGCTAAGGACCATTTTATAAAAGGGGAGGGGAGGGTCAAGAATTTTTGGGCATTACATTGTTTTCATGGTGAACGGAGTGGGATTCAATAGTCACCAACAGAGTAGCAAGGGGGAATATGCCAATGAGGGGGGATGGGGGGGGGAGGGGGAAATTGTTATAAGAATAGTACAGATCATTATAGGAGAATTCCTTTCCCTCCCCCCCGTCTTATCTTAAAGAAAAATAAAGCTACATATATTTTTGCATCAGAACAAGTGTTCCTTCAACACGTGCTACAACAATGCAACTTGCCTGGTTGGATTCACAAACAAGGGATATATGTGTGCGTGTCAGCCTGGATACACAGGGGAACACTGTGAAAAAGGTAAGGGCTACTTTGCGCGTGCAGTGTAATAGTTATAATTCCTCTTCCAATGCAGCTCTTTTGTACCCGTTTTAGTTTTTGTCTCTTACGCACATCCTTTCCTTTTAGTTTTGGTGCTTTCAATTACAGCGGTGTGTTTGGAGTCTTTTTCAGTGTTGTCTTTCTATTTTTTCTACTTTAGGTAACATTTTGTTTGGTGTTATGGTCGCTCTCCCAGATACGTTTTTTTCAGAGCTAAAAGACAACTTAGCATTTAGAGAATCATTAGGCATTTGCCATAATAATTAGTTCCGGGACTGGACTCCTGGGCGAGAGATCCGGGATCAAGACCTGGCTGGGTCTCCGTGTTGTATTCTTAGGGAAAGCACTCTAATTTCATAGTGCCTCTGTCTATTCAGGGGTATATATGGGTACTGGTGAATTGTAAGCTTAACGAAATGCTGGGGATAACCTTGTCATAGACTGACACCATATGTAAGGGGGGGAGGGGACAATGGAAACTGGAATAATCTCCGGCTGGATGGGCCACTTGGTTCGATGCTTACCTATTTTTGAAGCTTCTGAACAATGAAAATGATGTGAATTAAATCGATTCTCTTGTTTTCATGATCACGCAATGCACCGATTCACTCTCTTGACGTGAGTCGAGTGTTGCCGGTCTCCTCTCGGGATTCTCACGCAGCGACTCGCGACGTCTTTATTTCTCTTATAGACTTGTGTTTTTTCTTGTCAATGTGTCTCTTAATTGATCTAATTTTCAATTATACGAGTATGGATCACTTGTTTATGATAAATGGTAAGCATAATTTTACGCACTTTTACTGGGAAATTTTGGGAGACCATTATTTATTGCAAGGGGGGGGGACTCTAGGGGGATGAAATGGTTTTCGCGGGGGTACAAAGGGGGGTCATTCGTAATAAATCAAGAATGGTCTCTCAGTCGATCACACCATTCCTGTATAAGTGTCGTAGATTTTTTACTTTTAATAGAAAGCATTTGTTTCTTCAGATGTAGACGAATGTATTACCAATACCCACAACTGTGACGTCAATGCTGACTGCAACAATACCGAAGGTTCCTTTAATTGCAGTTGCAAGGAAGGCTTTAATGGCGATGGCAAAAACTGCACAGGTAACCATGAAAACTGTCCCTTTAAATTTTTCTAACCAACGGAATAAGTTAATTTATATTTGCTTAGACGTAACGAGTTTATCAACAACATCGACGATTCACGCCTTAACTTGAGCACATCGTTTGTAAGCAGCGTTGAATTCCAAATGGGAACTTAAATCATTTTACTTTGAGGTTTACCCTCTCTAACCACGCAAAATTTGGTGATTTGGCGTCGTCGTTTTGCAGAGGACGGCCTAGAAATGTAAAAAGTTTTAAAACGCACATGCTAAGCTATTATTCAGCCAACTAGATACTTTGTTTTGCCACGCCCTTATTGCCCCTACCGTCACAATTGTCCTATGGTCCGTATTTTGTGTGAAACCATTGAAGCACAGGAAAGGTATTGAAATAAATTTACATAGATGTGAGTCGATTCAGTGTTTTTCGCACATGAACGCATTCGTCTATACTGCTGCCTTTTTCATCTTTTAGATATAGACGAGTGTTTCACTAACAAACACCATTGTCTCTCTAATGCAAGTTGCAACAACACGTATGGGTCGTACTCGTGCAGTAAGTATGCAAAAAATTAATGTTCTGCTTTTCAGATTAGAACAAGTCCTATCCATCGATTATACGTATTCCGATTGGACACTCCCTGACACAAACACTAGGTTTACGAATAACGTAATTTCTAATTGAGTGTTTAAGTACTCTGGTATTAATCGTAAAGAGTTCCAAAGCTGTCGTTTCGAGCGTTAGCTCTTCGTCAAAGCGAATGGCTAAGATTCTGACGAAGGGCTGACGAAGGGCTAACGAAGGGCTAACAAAGGGCTAACAAAGGGCCAACGCTCGAAACGTCATACGAAACTGACGAAGGGATAACGCTAGAAATGTCAGCTTTGAAACTCTTTACGGTGGCTAATTTACGCTATCAACTCAGTTGATGATACTAAATTACCTCGTTATACTTCGGAATTAATTTATTTTTGTATTACCCTGTTCGGTGACTGTTCAAGAAAATTCTCTTCTAGTGTTTAAGTAATCTAACCTTTCTAGACAATCCCAAGAATGTGGGACTGCAAACTTGGTGATTCTTTTACAACCTCGAGCAAAGACAAAACGAATCAAAAAGAGCACATAAACAATTTACAGTAACTGGGTCAAATACGAATCCCCAGTTCTTGACCTTTATAACAAAGAAGACCGACATAACATCTTCAACCACAGTAAGGAGCATGCTTTACATTACTGTATGGCAAGGTATTCCTGAAGCAAATCTGAGCATTCTGATTAATTATTACTTGGTCTGATTTTGCCATACAGGCTGTTTCCATTAAAACGGTCTCACGTCATTCCTTTTGTCCGCAGAAGCCGGCAAATTAAAACAAAATAAGTTTGGTCCAAAGTGCTATCAACTAAATCACTTACTAACTTTGCTTGTTTGAATGTAGGGGGGAAATAATTTTGGCCCACGTACGACTTGTGCGTACCTAACTGCGCTCGGTTCGTACCGTCACGACCTCGGGCCAATATTCTCCAGTACGGCCTTTTTGTTTGAATATTAAGAAGGAACGTGAACGGTAACAGTGACCCTGATTGGGTCCTGATTAGCAGCCCCATTGGAGTCCCAAAAAGACATAGAAAGTGCCTGCCTGCGCAATAAGACAATATGCGTAATTTATGTGTTGTTTTATAGACTACTGGATTCATATAATCTTTGAAAAAAGTTAACTATTACGTTTTTATCATCGCTAAACACAACTTAACTATTCCCCTTCAGTATTTAAAGCTGTTTTTACAAATCTTAATGCCACTGGAAGATATGGTCCAACAACGCTGGGCAGTCACTACACAGGTCAGGATCATGACGGACAAGTTACAGTATCCAACGGTACTCAGCGGTGGACTGTGCCGTACACTGGTGACTACAGAATACAAGCAATAGGAGCAGCAGGAGGATACGATTCAACAGCTAACAGCTCTCAGTATCGTGGAAGAGGAGCAAAAATAACTGGAACATTCCGCTTAAACAAGGGTGAAGTCATCCTGATACTTGTTGGTCAAGAGGGAACAGTAAACATAGCGGGTCCGTCATCTGGAGGCGGTGGAGGTACATTTGTAGTGAGAGGAGCCAACACTTCTTTAATAATAGCTGGAGGCGGAGGAGGCGTACAGCAGGCGGTTTCAAAACATGCAGGATGCGACGCCAGCACAGAAACAACTGGGAATCCTGGGTTCAATTCATGGTCAGGGGGGACTGATGGGCATGGTGCCCAGGCCTCTGATAGAAATGGCCGGGGTAAGTTCTTTAATCAGTTATAGTGAGAAAAAAAAGAGAGAATTGATACAATATTTATCGGCTGACCTCGTGACCAAAGTCTTTGCTTGAAAATGCTGCCCAGCCGGCAAAAACTAATATTTATGACAATCGCTCCCTAAGTATCTCAATCAAAAATATATATTTTTGTTTACTTATTTTGTAATTATCATTATTATCTTTCAGGTGGTGGTGGTGGCGGGTTTTACTCCAATGGAAAAAGTGGAAGAAACTTTGGTGGAGGCGGTGGAAATGGCGGAGAGGGTGGTAGGGGATTTCTTCAGGGAGGGGAGGGTGGGAGAGCTTGGAAAAATGGTATCGATGGTGGGTTTGGTGGAGGCGGTGGAGCTGCTGGATGGAGAGGTGGAGGAGCAGGGGGAGGAGGGGGAGGAGGGGGATACTCTGGGGGAGGCGTTGGAGACAATGCTGGTGATACCTGTGGGGGTGGGGGAGGCTCCTACAATGTTGGAATTAATCGGCAAGATGAATGTTGCTATAACACAGCTGGTCACGGCCAGGTGACCATTTCATCATTATAGAACAGATACAGTTCACTTCACTAAACTAAGAGAAATTGAAGAAATGAGCAGATGGAGAACGGAAAATCATAATCCTTCGCAGCTCCTCTTCGGAATATCTAGCGGTGTTCCCTTCCATCCCAGTGAGAAAATAAAAAAAGGACGGCTTTGAAGGGGAACGTGACATCCCGGAGAACAACTGCAAAGAACACAAGACCGCCATTATATTGCTGTCTGTCAGCTTTATGTACATCACGAGGCTCGAGGACCAGTGGTCTCCCTCTGTAGACTTTTATTTTCTCTTTATCAAAAATATCAGCAGCAGTAGAAAAATTAAACCCTGGGAAGAAGTTGCATAATGTAGCAATGATTGCATTCTTTCGCGCGACTTTTTGCGATAAAGATTTGCATAAGCACTTGTTAAGGGCAAGCTGTTCGCCATAAGGACATTGTGTGTGGACATTTTTTTACAAATATGTATTTAGTAGCTATAGTTGTGACATACAGCTGGTGGTAAATTTTTTTTCTTTCAATTGAAACGGAATGAAATTAACAGTAAAATGGTCAAAATTTAACCGCTAGGCATATTCACCATGTTGAGACATTCGCATAGAACGATTTTGTTACAGTTTAGTTGCTAAAGAGCTGTTTGTTTGGCCTATGACCTTCTTTACAAATTTTTCAGTTGGATTCTCAAATGCTTTAGCCACCACTTATCAGAAACAGTGCGGATTCGCCTAGTCTATAAATATTTGGAAGACAGAGCAAATTTCTCCTGAAGAAGATCTTGAAAAGGAGGTCAAGTATGAAGAGAGTATCATGGATTAGCGGCAATGCCGATCTACAAAGTACACAGCGGTCACACGTTTGCGCATGTGCCAACGTTTCAATGAATAAGAGCCGTGCTTTCAGGTGGTCAGAACGATGTTGTCTCACGCGATTAAAAAACAACCACACAACTAGTAAGTCGCAGTGTTGAAAAGTAAGTAACATTTTTGACAAAACTCAAATAAAATGGTAAATCGATAGGGTACTTCCCCTCGCAGAAATGTCTTGTTCAAAAAGTCTCGAGTTTTCCTTTTCCTTGCTTTTATTTCCTTCGACAGATTTCTATGAACGTTTCAGTTGACTTTTATCTATTTTTTTACATCGCAGTTTAACGCGGGAAATTGGCCCTCAGACGACCAGAATTGATCCCCTCGCGCATACCCAACCTTTGACTGCTGTGCTTTTTGTAGCGTGACATTACTTATATTCATTGGATTAAGTACATGCCTTTTTATATCCTTTAAACCTAAGGTTTTTTAAAATTTAAGTACATCTGTAACTACATTCTTATATGACCAGTTTCTCACGGAAAGACTTATTGCGAGATCATTCATTAACAACTGCGCCGCCGGTCAGAATTAGTTGTCTCGTGCCCGATGCGTTTTTTTGTTGCGTGACATTATCTGCATTCATTAATGAAATAATAAACGCGCCGAGTGCATTGTTGAGTTATAATAGCACGCGGGAATTTTTAAGAACACGAGAGAAGTGTAGAGAAGCACTGGCCGGAGGTGAGTGCTTCTAGCACTTCTCGAGTGTTCTTAATAATTCCCAAGTGCTTATATAAATCAACAACGCTCGAGGAACAAGTTTTTTTTATTTCTGTTATCAAATGTATTGTGAATTGCGCGGGCTCGTGCCGATGACGTAAGTTGCGTGTATTATATCTCAACAGTACACTCGTGTGACGTAAGGCGCGTGCTTTATGGAAATACAATGAGCTCGCAATGACCAATCACAGCGCACGCATTTCTCTGAACATTTTATAATTATATCTATTGAGTTTTCTGTCGTATCATCCCCTTTTAACCGAAGATATTTTGATTAAGAATATCTGTGAATACATTCAAGTGTAACCAGTTTCTCCAATATATATAACGGGAGGTTGAAATAGAAGAAAACCGTCGTCAGGTTAAATCAGAATTCCGGAGGGGTGGCAACGTCTTCAGTGCTCGCACTCAACAAGAACACCACCACTCTTCGCGAGGGAGTAGAAACGCGAGACTTCTCGCTTATCCGTGAAGCAAAATATTTTTAGTAGCCGCTTATCAGTCTCTTTGAGTGAAAAGTACAGGCAATTAGTATGACTGTAGTTGTAACTAATTCGATTACGTAATAGAGCAAAAATTTCAAATGAGTGTCGGAAGAATCTGAGACTTCTTTAGTCTTGTTTCATTTCATGATGTGATTGGTCCAGAAAACACGCGCCACTTTCTCAACCAATCAGATTTAGAACTAAAACCAACCTCGACTTGGTCGCCCGCGTTTTCCCGCGCCTCTTGCAGTTTGATTGTTTTAATTTCGAGTTCTCATTGGCTCCCTATGATATTTTGCTTGCTATGAGTGGCTGTTGTGAAAAAGTGCTTTGTTTGTTATTGCCATGTCTTAGGTGATACAGGAAACTTAGTTCAAAGTTATCAGTAAAAAAATTTCTCCCGTGTAACTCTTGTTAATGTCTTGACTGTGTGGGTAGCCAGGTTACAATTAAATTTAGATTATTCCTAATGTCCTCAACTTCGATGAATATAAAAAATGGCGATAAGTTTCTAAATAAAAATTTGATGCTGCGTCGGTGGGTGGTGTTGAATAATAATTTGGTTTTCAAAATTACTCAGTTGATTTTGGAAATTGGTAAAGGGCCGATATATTTTATCTCATCAGATGATAAAACCAATTTATATTGGATGAAAATTAATTTTGGGCCAATAACTTGATGATTTCCAAGTTTCAAGTGAATACAAACAAATGAGTAAGAAGGAAAAAGAAAAGAATTAAACAGGAAGACGATTAAAAAAAAAACAAACAAACGAGACAAAACAAAGCATAAAAACAAAACCAAAAACAGAAACAAAACAAAATAAAACAAAACAACAACGCTAATTTAAATTGACAGATTCCAGTGAGGGGACTCCCTTGAATCTGTCATTACAAAATGAGGGAATTCCCTTGAGTAATTTAGAGCAAAAAATGTAGCCGGTCCATCTCTCCCATACCACCCGTCTGAGGAAAAGGTTGGAAGAATTAACGGATATAATCGACTATTTTGGGTTCTGGACTGTCTGAGAATAATCTCTTGGTTTCACCTGTTGCTGGCAGGAATAGGAGGGGGAGAGTTCAAGGGGCTCTAAATAGTTGTTATTTACAAATGGAGTATAAGCAGGCTGAGTAGCTTGAGTAGGCATTATGAGACGCTCAAATATCTGACCCTACCCCTCATAAATTAACAAGGTCAGCGGTTGATTTGGGCAAACATCGGAGTACATGACATACATACAGAGAGTACTGTTTCTACGCTTCGATCTCGAAGTCTTGATCGATCGATTAAAATGCCCCTCACAATTAAGATAAAACTCCTCCGTGCTTTGTCTGTGATCCAATGCTGGTTATCTTTGTGGCTGATAGTGCTCGGAATCGTGGAAATTGTGCGAGTAAAATGGAGATTCAGTGGGCTCGGAATGCCCATTTGGACTGGAGTGTTGGTATGCAAACAAATTCGTTTTTTATTACCTGGCTCACGTTATCTTGGCGAATTGTCCTCAAAAGAAACGTTGTGAGGTTTTTCCTGTAATCAAATATTTGAGTTTGTGTTTATTTGATTCCATATAGTATGTTATTGAAGCATAAATTAGATTCCTTTTATATCTTGGAACCTTCCTGAAAGAAAGCGAGATACGATCGATCGATTAAAGATATTTTGACAGGACTACTCGGGGGTGTATAGATATGGGAGATCGTGGAAGAAATACATTTAGATGAACAGTATGTATCCTGGATGAGATTATTATATTTAAACCCAAGTTTCTTTCATAAGAGACCTTAACTTTGATGACAGACGACACATAGATTTTAGATATGTTTCTGTGGGTAATTTGGACTTCATGGACGCCAAAATTCACTGAATGTGATCATAGTTTGTCCCTTCTTTAGTGAAATGAGCTTTAATCACCCCCATTGCCTCTCAGTGTAGTGTATGGATAATTCAATGGGATCATAGATCCAATAATGCAACATGGATTTTGAATGTACATGTATTTGTCACATAACCAACCACCCCTGTGTGGGGTAAGTGGGGTAGCTATGGTGGTGCTTGTACAGGATAAGGTATCCAAGGTGATTCCTCTGAAAAAAAAGGTTTTTGACCGTTTTTTTTTTTAACTTTCCTAACATTTTCTGTTTTAAAAGATTAAATAAAAAAGATAGGTCACTCACCTGCTTGTTTAACCCTGTAACTCCCATGATCTCATTTATAATTCTCCTTACTGTCTGCCATACAGTTCTTGATGTTCGTTTGGAGAATTTGGTATGGAATCAGCTTTTAATCCCCTAACTGATATTTTTCTTTATTCTTGTCACTTGTGTGCTTGATATTGTATTGATATTGTAAGGAGAAATTCTGTCTTGGTCACTCAGGAGTTGAAGGATTAAGAGACAATAATTATGATGCTGGCCTAACTTGTACTGCATTAATCCCATGCATTATTTCATTGATTCATAGTACATTTTGCTGTAGCTAGAGGCTAGGGATTTAAAAGTAACACTTAAGAAAAAAAAAACTTGATGGGTAGAAAGTCTTAAGTGTGCAGAAAAAGGATTAAAAATTGAAAATGTTTTTGTTTCCTACTGATTTTCTGTTTTTGCACAGGGAAAAAAACTGCTACAATGTGATAATTAGTTCCTAACAGTTTATTTCTAATCATCTGCCATAATTTTGAGCAGTTCAATTTTACAGTTTTTGGACAAGATTCAAATTTCTGAATTCTGCACCTCCTATGTTTTCATCTGCAGGTTGCTCTTACTGGTTCATTTGGTGTTTTGATAACTTTTAAATTTCTGCAAAAGTCACAGGGAGTGGTAACTATTCCTCAATATTTAGTAAGTTTAAACTTGATTGTTCATTTTGAACCTGATTTTTGCTATTTAATGTGGTTTGACTATACATGTAAGTGTAGAATTCTTCAAAGTCTATTTAGACTGCAAACAAGTCTTAAACATTCAATTGGTATTTCATGTTTGCCAGGTACAGTGGTTACAGTTTTGTACGTAGACATTCTTTTACTTTTAGTAAGAGTAAACCTATGTTGTACCTGATCATTTTTTACTTGATGTACATGTATTCCATATATTGTGGTTGCCATGAAGTAAACCTATCTTGTAGCTGATCATTTTTTACTCGATGTACATGTATTCCAAATATTGTGGTTGCCATGATGTAAACCTATCTTGTACCTGATCATCTTTTACTTGATGTACATGTATTCGATATATTGTGGTTGCCAATGGACCTCCTCTACATTTTAGTAGTACATGTAAGGTTCATTTTATTCTTTGCTCATGCCATTTATAATGGTAATAGGACTGAGTGAAGGCCAGTTCAGTCTATAATTATACAAGTGGTTACAAAATCGGATTACTGCACAATGGGAGTCCAATTTGTTAATCACAAGTATGATTACAGACAAAATTGGGTGACACAAAGTCCTGTTACCAATCAATCAAAACTATGACAAAATTTAAGAAAGAAACTATGGGCACTGATTATAGGTTTTCATAAAAGAAAAACAACTTACACTGAAAAATCCACGACAACAGCATCTGTATGCACATGACATTTACTGCTCACTTACACAAGCATGATATGTCAACTGTCATATTACACCGTCCAATTACAAGCATGACACATGCACCATCCTGTTAGTGCTCAAATTGCACTGGTAATAACCAGTCATGTTCAATAATTTTGTCACAGTTTTGATGAAACTGGTTACCTTAAGATTTGTTAACTTTTAGTAAGTGAGAACTTGGTTTCTTATAATTAACTTCTTGTATTCAATGTGGTTACCATGATAGACTTCTTCAACACTTAGTAACTGTTAATACTAGTTTCAAATGTTTATTTTGTACTTTGTGCATGACATCTAAATGGTTACCCAGAGATTCCTTAAACCTTTAACTCCCCAAGATCTGATTGTTAATTCTCCCTTCTAAATGCTACACATTTCCTTGTAAATGAGTTACAAGAATTTGGTGTAACAATTTGTACCTGATAAGTTTGAATATTCTCATTACCTGTTTGCTGGATAATTTTTAGATATTGCAGGGAGAGGTTACATGTTCATCACTTCTGGGAGTTAGAGGGTTAACATCAAGTGTAAACTTATTTGGTTATTTTGTACTTTTATCAGGGCTGGGTTGTTCAAAGCTTGGTCAAGATACATGTAACTAAAGGTTCTTGTGAAATCTGATTTCAGATCTGAAAGCTTGAAAAGAAGCTTTAGTATAATTGTTTTTGTCAAGAACTTGATTATTGGATGCTCTTAAGAAAAAAGAGAGAAAAAACTAAAAAAATGCTGGAAAGGAATTTGGAAAAAAGAAACCCAGATTAAAAGTTAACCTTGGGTTAGCAGTAATGGGTCTTTAAACAACTAAGTCCTGAAATGTTTGCTAATCTGTTGTGGTTGCCATGGAATTCCTAAATATTAAGAGAGTGTAAACACACAGTACTCAAGTTGTTAAACTTCTACAAACTCCATTTTTATATTTTAAGGCAATGACATTGATGGGTTTCTCCCTGGTGTGTGGTATTCTCTCAAGCATGATCATGTTTAATTATGGGCTGGAATTGGCTGTGGCAGGCCAAAGGTCATATCTATATTATACTGGCAACCGTGATTTTGCTGACAACTCTTTCACCCCGGCTAAAGTACCTCTTTCTGTTGATGCTCGTTTCAAGGAGGAGCATGCCCTTGTGGGCTCCATCTTTGCATTCACTTTGCTGGAAATGATTGCAGCTTTATGGTCTGCCGCCCTCTGCTTTGTCAATGATCAAAAGCCAATGGACAAGAATGAAGATGTAAGTTTCACATTTGAGAGCTCATTGACAAAGATTTTGATACATAGTTAGTATATCAAGTAAAGTGATGATCAATAGGACAACAAACAACAAAATTTATTTACCTCTGAGTCAGCAATTAAGATACATATCGCACTATCCCTACCTGCAAAATAGCAAAGCTATTGAAGGTGAGAGGGAAATAAACATTAAAATAAAATCTTCAAGAACAAGTTGAACTGAACTGAAAGGATCAATGCAAGTGAATGGAAATTTTTGGTATATGCAAAAAAGAACCTAGGAAAAAATCAGGCTTTGATGAGTTTTGAATCTTTGCCATCCAGCTTATACATGTATTTGGGTACTACCACAACTGAGCTGTGATTAGCCAATTTTGAGAGGGTTCTCAATCTTCTTCCCTGTGAAGGAATCTGATGGAATATATTTCATTAAAATTGTTATCAGATAGGTACAGAGTGGGCAAATATTCTAGAGATGCCTCTTGGGGAAGGAAGAACCTTCTTGAAATTTGCCTCTCTTCCATCATGTGGCTTTGTAGCTCAATCATTAAATAGTATCTGGGGGTATGGGCTTGGATCCCACCAAAACCAGAATTTTTTCAGGGTTTTTTTCTCTGCAAGTGCTAAAATTGCAACTCATCTGTGATACTCATTTCTTGACTTCATGGAATTGCAATTTAATGACATTCATTATGAAACTGCATAATTATTAATCTAATCAGTCATTACACAGGATGGTCAGGACCAATATTTAATTGCCAATACATCAAACATAAATGAAACATCTAAAATAATCACAGTCCTGCAATTAGGAGTTACAGAAGTGTCATGCATTATCTGAGAGTGGTTGTAAGAAATCAATCACTCATCAAATATGGGCAACTCATCAATTGACTAGTCATTTTTTCAAGGCTATTGTTACAATGTATTTTGATATGTTATATTATATTTGTAATAATACTGTAATAACAAAATAATATAATAATATGTCAATACACCCCTGTCCATTGAGACATTGAAATAATAACTATAATAATAATAGTACTGATATTATTATTATTATTATTATTATTATTATTACAGTAATGTATGTTGAGAAGCAATCCAAGTTTTTAACTTTAATACTAATTCTGATTATGACCTCCATTCACCTGTAGTATGAAGTTGATCCCTTGATGGAGGGCGTTGGACAAAGCCAACAAGCGAGTGGTGCATCATGCTAATTGTGTACATGCAGTTACTTGTATTAATTAATAGATTCCATGTTGCTGTGCACCTTTTCAGTTATAGAGTATAGATGATGTCAAAATGTGGTTAGAATAAAAATTTCGTACAAGTGGTGCACTGAAGTGTGTCACTGATATTCTTACCATGTTTCACTTCATCTGTGATCTGTGGCAACTTGAATATGGTAAAATACCAAAATGCTTTTAATGGTGATGTCATCGATGCATCTGTCTTCCAATATATTGTGAGAACCAATCAAAGTGAAGGTATGATTTGGCTTATATAACGATAAGTAGATAACAATTATAGTAATATTGTGACCCATGGGCTTCACAATAAGCACTGTCTCTCATGATAGGAACCTTAAGCAGTTAGGACGGCAAATTGCCAAGGGGACGTTAAAAGTATATACTCAAAATTGAATTTATATTTTTAGTTAGAATTTCGCCATCGTAGTTTGCTAAACGTCCCTGATATGTTGAAATCAACTACTATATCACAAAAAAAATTGTTCTGAAGTGCTTCATGTTGTTTACAAAACAACCCTTGTTACCAGAGTTTATCATTGTAGAATTTCTCGAAATGTAACGCTAGCAGTAGAGTATGTCACGAAATGCAACGCATGTGTTCTGAAGTGCTTCATGTTGTTCAAAAACAACCCTTGTTACCAGAGTTTATCATTGTAGAATTTCTCGAAATGTAACGCTAGCAGTAGAGTGTCACGAAATGTAACGCATGTGTAATGTCACCGGATCTCGTGATTATCACGTGACGCGTGTTGAATTGTAACCTGTAAAGAAACCTGGTGGTTTTTCGGATGCGTAGTTTTCTTTGATGTTTTGATATATTCAGTGGAACGTTTTCGAAGTAAATTGTCTTAAAGAGTTAAAAATTTGTGTTTGCGCATTATTTTAAAATTATCATAATTAGACTTATGACAAGGCATCATCTAGATTCTGCTTGGTTTGCTGCTGGGCACAAACCATCGCTTGCTTCTTACACTACAGTGTTCAGTTTCCGGCCTTTCTGAGATCGAGGGTATTTTAATATCTTACCAGTGCACTGGAAAAAAAATTGCCCTCTCCAAGTTTTATATTTTCTTTTTTTAAGTAAAGCTGCTTTTTACAAAACTTGAATATTTTCTTGTGTGTAGCTATCAACATAAAAGAAAGTTCGTTAAAGAAATCAATATGACAGTCTCTAGATGCATCAATAATTTATTCCTTTTCTTTTCCTGATTCGAATAGACATCTGCATGATTCCTTGGGTGTGCAAAACAATTAGGGACCTTTAGCAAACCACGACGGCGGCGGCAACGAGAACGAGGCTAAACAAAGGATATAATGAGCAGAACATTAGCTCAGCACGTGCGTTTTTAAACTGTGTTCATTTCCTTGCCGTCCTTTGCAAAATGATAACGTGAACTCGTCAACATCTGCGTGGTCTGAGAAAGGAAACCCCGACGATAAATTAGTCAAGTTTCTATATTGAACTCAACGTTTCTCTCATACATTATTCTATGGTTAACTTGCGGAACCGAAAGAGATCGTAAACACATCCAGCCATTCGCGAAGTTCCAACTAAAAATATATATTCATTGGCGTTGCTGTCCTAACTGCTAAAGGTCCCTAATTCATTATACGGGGAAGGGGGGAGGTGGCTATGGAAGATTGCACAAGGCTCAATACTTAAAGTAGACGTATAACTTATGGCTGGAAACTGGATAAGATACTGTAACACTGTATGATAAGACGGTTCAAATAATGGCAATTCCTTAACGAAATGGAATTTTAAAACTGTCTATTGTCGGGAAAGGGGTGAGGGGTGGAGGGGGTGTCACCATACCCGTACGGGCCACCATCCAATCTTATGAGAAAGCTACCCTCTCTTATATGACGCCCAAGCATTTTACTTCGAGTTATTTGGGAAAACATTTTCTACAAATAAGCCTCCCACCTACCCTAATACATAAACAAAAACATTAACAAAGTAAGTAGCTACTGCGTTGTTAATTCGAGCTAGTTGTGTTTTGTACAAAATATATTTGTTTGTAAACTTTTATATATATATTGTTTGTGCGCAACTTGCAGTTTTTTTAACTAGTTATTTGCTAACTGTATTTAAAACTAACTGTAGCTGGCCAGAAATGAGATATTAAAAGAGTAAGTTACATTTTGATCTTCGAAAAGTTTTCCAAGAATCGAAGCGAGAAGCAAGGTTCAATTGTAAAATTTTCAGAATTTTCAACACAAAGCTACAGTAGGCAGTTTCCTTTCCGTGAATTTCATCAGTGTACTACGCAGGTCTCGCATATGCAAGAAATTCGTACGGTTTTCACCGCGAAGCAGGAAAGTTAGCATTTCTTTGAGTAAAAATTTGGTTTCGAAATATTTCTTTGTCAATTTGCCTTCCCTTTTATTCACGGTTTTTGGGTTAATCTGACTCAATTGTATTAGAACTCGTTTCTCATGCACAAATTTTGTCCGCTCTGTTATAAAAGAATTAGTGCACGCTTTTAGCTGTGCGAATGTCGAGTTATTGACGCACTTGAGAAGCTTGGAGAGCACTAAAGAGGCTAGAGTTGCTCTCGGCTTCGTCTCAGGCAATTGTTATGCTACTTTCGTGATCTCCAAACTTTCCGCGTGCATCAATATGCGCACGCTAAGCATTTCACTTTCACTACACCTGTCCTTTTGGCAGAATAAACGTTTATGATATGGTTTTTTTCAATCAACTTCCTTTGGTTTTTAATGATTTCAAATTGTGGGAAAACTTTGCCAGAACCACATGACGGAACACGGTAATGTGCTTCGATTTGGTTCATTGATTTGCACTACGTAAAATTTCCGTTCTTAATTCCAGAAGTCTATTATTTTGACTATCAAATCATTCATCTTACTGAATACCTCTAGAAGTTTCAAATGACGGTTTAACTTCTTTAGGCAGAGTGAACGGAAGGACACAAAACACGTAAATCATTTTTTCAGCTAATAAGACTACGGAGTTGTTTTGACTCCACGACAAAGCATAAATGAAAGGCTAACATTTGACTGTTACTGAGAATTAATAATTGAGTCACCCTCAGGAAAGTTCTTTATTGAAACAATAACAAGAAAATTGAATTGATACGAGGATTACACACCTAGAGTAACTCCAGGTTTTTCTATTCTATTTTTTCATCGTTTTTGTTTTGTTTTTAGCCTTGTTTTGAGGAAATTTCTTAGGGTTAGGCTAGCCCAAAATGTCAAAGAACAGGGGATACATTACCAAACAATTTTAAACACAAGTGACTTTTGAAGTTAATAAACCGTGACACAAAGAAACTTCTTGAGGAATTTTTTTAAGTGTAGCCTTTCTCTGATTAAGAATCAACCACGATAAAAACCAATCAGAAAAAGAAAATTTATCACGAGAAGCAGTAAAACCAGGCACACTGCTTGAAGCGCGGGAAAACGCGCGTGACCAAGTCGTCTTCGGTTTAAGTTTAGTTTCTGATTGGTAACTGACGGTCGATGGTTTGTATCCCACGCTATTGACAGTTGTGGTCTATCTTTTATTTCTATTTTTTTTTATTAAGATCCTGCTTCCTTGAGTTTCATCTTACAAAACATTTTCTACACTTTCACCTCCTCCCTGTAGAAATGAATTAAGTGCCGCTGGCGATACGATAACTTTATTTAATATACACGGTCCAATTAAGATACCAAACTATCTACCTAAATAAAACAACAAAAATTAAAAAAATTCCTCGAAAATAAAAACAGCTTTTCATGGAGGCCGTGTCTCAAAATTTATTTAAACTTACTTCTGATCAGATAAGACCTGTCAATAGCGTGGGATACAAAGCATCGACCGACAGTTACTAATCAGAAACCAAACTTAAACCGAACACGACTAAGTCATGCGCGTTTCCCTGCGCTTCAAACAGTGAAAATAAAAACTGCTTTTCATGGAGACCGTGTCTGAAAATTTAGTTAAACTTGCTTCTGATAAGATCGCTCCTCTTGACACCTCGTCGAAAAAACCTCTCCTTTGTTTTTTGCTTGGGCAAGGTATTGGGATAAATGTTTCAGAATAAATTGCGTCTCCACAAGCCAAAAAATAATAGTGACAAAACCGCCTTAAAGGACTGTGATCGGAAGTTTTGTTCTTTCACACTTTGCAAAAATCGTCGCACTCTGCAACACCTGTCGTATTTTATGATCACACTTGTCGCACTTTGCAATAACAGACCATATGGTATAATATAAGCCGAAAAATCTTGAAGAGTTGATTGGTTGACAGCGTCACCAAAATGGATGATATGACAAGGTTACCATGACAACACTGCACACAATGGGTTTTTTTTTACAAAGTACGACAAGTGTTTAACAAAATATGACAAGTGTCTACAAAGTATGACGTGCTATTGCAAAGTATGACAAGTGTTATAACAAAGTATATGACGTGTTATTACAAAATACGACAAGTGTTATTATAAGGTATGACAAGTGCGCGTCAGCTAACTTTTTTATAAAGTGTGTTGGTCCGTCATATGCGAGAGCTTTTTTAATCAAAAAGTGCGATAAGTGTTTTTACAAAGTGGGACAATTATAACAAAGTGCGAGAAAGGAATTTTTAATTTTCATTGGAAGTTACAAGTTGATTTCAAATAGTTCACAGACATTTCTTGCCCTTGTATGGTAGATTTTAATAAGCACACTTGCATGTACATGTGACCGAATCATTCCCTCTTACGAAGGTATATATAAATATATGAAGTTAAAGGTACCGCTTTCATCGAGGAGCTTCATCTGTTTGAAGGAGAGACGATGATTATTTCCATTCGTGCTGATGAACAGATGAGATACTCGCACTTGCTTCCGGTTGGCAGGATGCTGATTTGAATAAGCAAATATTTTATAAATAAGGCTCATAAATTAGTTTTTAAAAGGAAAAAAACAAAACAGCGCTTTGCACCTGGTGAAAATAACCTCAATGCCATTGTTCCGTTCATTTAGAAAAAAAAAACTAGTTACTCACGTAAGGAAAGAGCAATCGAGTTTTGAGCTGTCTATAACATTCAATCTCCTGCCAAAGAGAACAACGTTCGTTAAAAATTTGCGGGTGCCATACATGTGCTGCTACCAAGTCTCGAGCCATCATTGGATTACCGACATTTTCTTATGGTAACGCGATAAATTGGGCGATGAGTAAGCTCCAATCCGGCAAAATGTTCACAGACCGGTCTCTACGTCTTTCGCTGAGTAAGTAAAAGCTTTATCACATCTCTTGGTTACGCGAGAAGAAACACGATGAAACAGGGATCTGAGATATTTCAGATAGATGCAAACATCATGAATCCCTTTAGCCAAAACTGAGAAGCATAAAGCCAATTGGCCCTCATGTAGCTCTCTGAAAATTTTCATGATTACTTTCACTACGAAAGCGATGAAAATAATTGAATTGGAGTTTCGAGCCTTTCGCAATGTTTATTCTAAATTCTGATAAGAGGAAAAATAAAATTGGAAAACGATTAGCCAGGAAACAATTGGTCGCATGCAGTTTAAATGATATATTAAGTAAAGCTTTTAATTCATTACTGCTTTGTCTTGACGAAGAACACATGCAAAAGGAAGACACTATTACATTCCGTACAGAAGCGAGCCTGTTAGCAATTCGGAATCTAAAACGCCATTATCTGCCGTTTATCGAGATGAATGTTAATCAGCAGTAGTGGAGAGATTTTACTTCAAGTTTCTTTGCTAAAATTTAGATCTGAAGCTGAGTGAATGTGCAACGGAAAAGTTTAATACTCCGGTTAGAATAGTAAGTCATAAAATAAATCATCAAAATATCGAGGGCGAAAATGTTCAAATTGATGATATTCATTGTTTTTGCAATAATGCTGTGTAACTTTAATTGAATTCGAACTATGAACAGCATTTTTCTGCTTTTTGGAAGCGAATTTTGTAATGCATTTTTTGACTGGCATCCTCTAGACCCTATAGGAGTACACATTTTCTTCATATCATTTGCTGTCTACTTTTCCTATCTACTTATTGATGGCTCAGAACAAATTTGCGAAGGCAAAGTCCTCATGTAATCAACCTAACTTTAGAGCGTAATATTAAGATTACGATATTTTTCACGCTTAATTTGAAAAATTAAAATATTTCAGGTGTAAAAATACACCGTTCTCGACTAGGAAAAAATTTAGCTTCAAATTTCTGCTGTAAATCTTTTCTTCTGACATGCGAACTTGCGCCTCGCTATAAAATAATAATAATTATAACAATAATAATAATAGTGAAACACCGATTTTATTTTCGAAATACTGTGGCATGATTTTTTCAGATTTACAGAAAAACTGGTGGTTAGAGCATGCCTAAATTTTGTTATATGTAATCCCCCACGGGACTTTAGGGAATAAGGTGAGCGTACACACACTAAATCAAAAGAACTAGGTTTAACACGTGAGCTGCGTGTTAGTTACTTGCCTCGTTAACTTTGCAGCCATTGTCTTGCTTCGCATGGTAGAAACAAAGGAACGTGTTAAGATCTTGCCCGAAACTTCGAACAATACGACGCGCCACTTAAAGTTGAAGTTGCTTTCGATTTGTACATAGAGCGATAAGAATTTATAGTTTACGAGGTAAGAATTAAGTTTAAAAAAAGGAATTC
Source organism: Pocillopora verrucosa (assembly GCF_036669915.1). Classification (NCBI taxonomy): domain Eukaryota; kingdom Metazoa; phylum Cnidaria; class Anthozoa; order Scleractinia; family Pocilloporidae; genus Pocillopora; species Pocillopora verrucosa. Next base: position 21,502,180 of record NC_089316.1, on the reverse strand, counting down.
ATGTCTTCAAACTGAGCTCCTATAGACCTTGTAAAACACGTCGTGCTCATTGAATTCCGTGTGAAAATCCTGAGGGAAAGATTTGCCGTCAATATTACTCTTTTTCTTACAACTTTCGGATAGGACATAAGATCTTCTTTATTTTTGCTTATATTCTGTTAGTAATATACTTCGCAAAAAAACCATTCTCACAATTAAGAAGATGATAAACATAAGTAACAAAGTGAGTTGGGGTGTACAAGATAAGCTGGCGTGGTAAGGAAACAGTGGAACTTAGCTCGCTAAAAAGAAAAAAATCTAGCGTGTTCTAGAAACAAAGCTCTACCGTGCTAGCAAGATATGAACAATGGCTACGAACACGCTTTCCAAGATCAATTGTTTTTATGCGCATAACTGCACGGTAAGCGTGTCATGCCATTGGCGTGCGAGCGTGTTAGAACGTGCCGTGTCCTTGCGTTCACCTTATTCCCTGAAACCACGTGGAGGGTCACATATTAAAATGCTTATGGGTAGGATAGCAAAAGCTAGGCTTATAAGACCTACAAAATCTTAAGTCGTTCAACTTTTATCGTGTCTAGGTTAGGTAACATGGGACGTGTTCACGTGACATCATCAACTGTCTTATACACACAATCTGCAATAACTGTTAAATTCAGTTAAATAAAAGAAAAATGCTGTCAGTTTAGAGCTAACTGGTATTCCTTCAGCAGCAGCTCGGAAAAGAGAAAGAAAATGGTTAAACCCTTAACTCTCTCTCTGTTTTCTTTTTAGATATCATTGAATTAACACACGTTCCTAACCTATTTTCCCCTCCATCCAGTTTTCTCGCCTTATATCTCTTTTCGAGAAATGCTTCTTCTAATAGTCTTATTTTGTTTGGAATAATAGTATTCTAGTTGTAAGCAATGTATATTTTTGTTTTCTCTTATGCAGTTACCCTTACTTTGATGATGCAACTGCAAGGACCAGGTGAAGCAATGTAGATCCAATTTTATTATACACATACTGATGAAATACCAGTATTTTCCTTTTACTAAAAAATCATATCTTCATCGCGTGCAGTGAAGATACTATTTTTATCTTTCATGTTTGAGGATATTGGTGTCGCCATGGTTACAAACATGATCAGCCAATTACAAGAGAGCTTCTAGCTCAGGCGCGCGGCCGGTTCTTTTGAAATTTCATTAGTATAAATTAAATAAACGGATCATTACATGGCCGCTTGGGTTTACAAGTTTTATCTTCGTTTTTATCTTCTCACACTCACTCGTGAGAGATACTTTCGGCACGAGAAGATAAAATTCGTATCCCCACGCGGCCATTTAATATCCTCTATTTATCATATATGCACAAGTAGGAATGATTTCTGACTGATTTCTTCAATACCGAAAATTCATGCACAGATTATTATAAGGGATGCTTTTACGTGGAAAGACGTCGTAGATTCATCTGGCAACCTTTATAATAGTATCTCGTGTATATCATTCAAAGACCATTATCTGTAACATTTCTTAAATCTACACTGACATGACACAGTAGGTAAAATCAGAGCACTTTCAAGAAGGCAAAATGCCAAAATAGAGAGAGATGTATTGCATGATATGGATCGATCAAATACTCTATAGATATTAGGAAAAATATCAAGTTCTATGACACGTGTTCTCGCTAGTTTAGAATCACCTTTGACTATGATCATCATCATTATTACTTTCATCATTAGTATCATTATTATTACGATAATTAAGACTATTATTGTCATTAGCAACATCCTTGCCAATGTTATTGTTTATATCATTTTCATTGATATTATTATCATTATTACGCTCATTTGTAGTATGCCCAAATCCTTCTTTTGAAAACCGTTTGTACACATTTTTGGAGAAGGGAGGAACATGGAACAAGAACAGAGACCATTGTCGAAGCCAAGGAGGAGACCTGGTTTCCATAGAGACAGAAGATGAACGGAATTTTATCAAGAAAGAGATTCAGAAGTCCAATGATACATTTTATCATATTGGCTTAGAAAAAAAAGCTGGCAATTGGACTTGGGTGAATGGAAGACAACTAAATTTCAAGCAATGGATAAAAAACTTGTCTAACCCTGATGGAGAGGTAGCTTCCATTTCTTGGAAGTCTAACGATGGATTTATGCAAGTCAAATCTGGAACTAGGGATGCAGATTCTCCTTACATTTGTGAGTTTCATAAAGGTAATTCAAAACTACAACTGTCTTAAAGAGAGTAATTAAGGTACAGGGAATTCCTGAAACGCTAAGACGTTATCACTATGGATCCTGCAGCTTTCACTAATATTAGAAAAGAAGTGGCTTTGTGCTAGAAGCTTTAATGTAAGGCCAATGTGATTGACAATGGGCCCTTCCCTATTACGCTGGCATTTTCTTTGGCCTACTTTGGCTCACGGAGCAATTCATATGGCACTTTTCCACAACATTTTTCCTTGCTGTTTGTGTTCTAGCACTTTTAAAGAACTTCAGGAAACTGAAATTCTCCAAGCTCTCCACATATATGCTGTCTCTCCATTATAGTTGCGCCTTCGAACGCCTTGCAGGTCAGCGGTTAGTTTGCCTAGGTTGTACCCAGCCCTTGCTAAAAATCAAACTAAGATGGCTTCAGCAGGCGTTCAGCTTTCTTGGGAGAGTCAAATGCCAGTTTTAACAGTTGCGAACATAATCGGAAAAGGGTTAAAATGATCAGACGAAACGATGAGTAGAAATGCTACCCACTTATGGTAATGTAAGTGAAGTGTAATCATGGTTATGTTAGTGTTATATCAATAAGTTTTGATTTTGCGACATCATTGAAAGCAATGATAATTTAAATAGATTTGGCTATGCAAATAATGTTACTATACAGTATTATTATTGATAGATTATTGTACCTTCACATAAAAACTAGCCGTTTGTTTGTAGCGTTTCCTTTACATTTGATAACAAAATAGGTAAACTTATGTACAGACGCCATTATCTAAAAGCTTCAGGAAATTCACGCTAATTGACCAGAGGTCTATACCATAACTCTTGATCGATTTAAGTTGCCACTTTATTTTGATCATCTATGAAACTATGAAGCTTCTTACAATCAAGATGAATTTTTGCTTCCAGTATTATGAATGAAGTTTGGTCGAGAAAAAAAATACATCTTAGCCCACCAAATACTCCATTTTAGCCCATAGTGCCCGGAAAAGAGTTAATAACTGTCATAATATACAGGTCTTAGGTTTACCCTCGGGTAAAAACGATTGCAGGTTTATAAGTGATAGTTTTCCCGCCTGCTATCTGTATCAGTAACAGGAGTAACAGTAATTGAAAATACTTCCAGTCATGGGCTTTGCTTTAATCAAAGGTAGTATGTTTCTTTTAGAGATTTGGATGGTCGGTCAACATCTATTCCTAAACTTATTTTGTGTTGTAGCTGTTTTATGCGTTCTTCACAACAGAATGTCCTATTTATGCTAAAAAATTCTTTTTTTCCCCCTAAATTTATCAATATCAGTGGTAACATCATCACCCTCACCGTTACCTGCTGCACCCTCTGCACCATTGATGTCGACATGGACACAATCGGCTCTATCACCGCAAGTATCGTCATCATCGTCACCGAAAAAGTCGCCTTTGGAGTTTTTGTCGCCGTCGCACTCACCCTCACTCACGTCCTCGCCTTCATCCACACCTTCGTCCCCGTTTTTACTCTCTAAATCACCTTGTGCTTCGTTATCACCGCCGTTGTCGCCATCGCCATCGCCATCGCCCATTACCGTCCCCTCCGACTTCAACATCGCCGTTGCCGTCGACGTCGAGAACAATTCAGAAGCTGGTGCGTACTCCATTCAATCATAGCCCCTGTGCTTGTCTTTGGCCCATAAGTGTAACTGTTACTTTCTCCTTTTTAGGTGAGGGAATATGTTTTTAAACTTGCCAGAATAGATGTCACCAGAAACAATTCTATACAGGTATTTTAGTCTTTGGAATTTTCATTAGAGACTCAGATCTATTCTTTGACTTGCATTAATGCCAAGTAATTATCGTCTTATTATAACCTTACCAAAAAGTATTTCATATAACTACAGGAGGCCATAGGAGTTTTCGAGGACTTCTTCACAGGTATTAAAAACATCACGAAACCTGCTATCATTGAAGAGGCTGAAACAAGAAGGAAATCAATTTTCAAGGTGGCAGTCAACTTCGAGAGATATGCTCTCAGTTATAGCAAGCACCACCTGATAAGGATGAGGTCTTTAGAAGTGATCAAAAGCCGCAAAATGGGTGAGTCGGAACACAACCATCTTTTCAGATCAGGGGTGATATAGCACTTGTCTATCTACTGAGTGGGTGAGTGGTTCACAAAATGGATGACTGCTTAGATGATGTGACAGTTTATACACGTGATCTGTTGAGAAACGTCACTATTGGATCAAATTGGTCAATCTATTCCCCGACTTGGACTTTTTGTTTTTCAATTACGATGGTAGAGGAAGGCATTTGAAGATATTTCAAAAAGGAAAAAAATAAACGCCTCTTAAAACTCTTCTCGTCGATGTTTTTATGATCGTAAAGATCCGTAACTTTTGAGAGGAAAAGAAAAGAAATGCCTTTGTGCGTTCACATGTTATTGTTTAGTTCAATACCAGCTGAACCATCCATTATTCTTTCTCCGTCAGTACTGGTTTTTAAAAAAGCCCACCGACAAAGTGCCAATGACTTCTATTTCGGAGAACAAGAATTGCAAGCGAGCATGAAAGTTTCCTCAGCAAATTTTGCGAACAATGGTTTGTATTGACTACTTTTTTTAAACCTTAATTTGCAATGTACCTTTGTTTTCCTTCCAAATAGCAATTGGTTTGTCAAGTTGCACAGAGATCGATATCCTTTTCCTTTTTTTTTCCTTTAGTGTCGCTGGTTGTTGGGATTGTGTACACAGATCTCCATGAAGTACTACTCACAGATCAACCCATCAGGGATAAAACAGGAAAAGAAAGGTGGCGTTATCTCTCTGATTTTATCAACCAAATGCAGCTTTAATTGCATATAAAAAAGAGAAAATTGCGGGCTCAGCAAAAGTGATGTGGAAAAAATGTCAAAACCCAGCTGGTATTCTGCTTGTCAATCACCATCAGCCAATCGTCTATGAAGTAACTGCGAATTTGTCATTGATTTGAAAAGGGTCTTAGCTTGCCTTATTCCTAATGATAACCATACTTTCAACCTTTTCTGTTTTCATTCATATTCAATTTTCTTCATAGGCATTTGGACTCCAGGATAATAGCTGTAGCTATGGATCCAAAACCGGAAGCATTGCAAGAAAATGTCATCCTCAAGTTCAGAAATCTCAGGGTAACAGAGATAGTAAAATTAAGACTAGTTAATCTGCGTTAAGTCTATTCTAAAGATTTAAAATGTATTTTTTAAGGCTGATGAAGGAGAGAAGAAATGCGTGTTTTGGAGTGGCTTCAGTGAAAGGTAAGGAACTGGAATATATCTTTTTTCCCCGGCAGTAAATTGTTTCTTGGCGGCAAATCAGGTAGACAGGTTAAGTAGTATTTTGTGTAAATATCAACAATCGAAATCATAAGTCAACAAAAGCGTTTAGGTTCTGAACTCGGTAGGAGAAGGAAATAATTGTTTTTTTTTGTTCCGCTTTTCTTTAATATTTCTTGTGTGATTAGGTACCTTTTGTATTTTTTCTGTTTTCTCTTTTTTGCAGCTCAGACGGATATTCAGAGAGAGGATGTCACGTTGTAAAATCGAAAAAACACTTACCAGACACAGTTTGCAGCTGCAATCATTTGACCCATTTTGCCGTTTTAGTCGATTACAACGGTAGCCCTAAGGTAATCGTATCTTTAACATTTTTAATACAATCCCTTTGATTTCGGTAACATTCTTTTTTATTATAATGAAATTTGTGTTACAGCTCACCGAGAAGGACACAATCATACTGGAAATTATCACTTACGTAGGATTAAGCCTTTCCACGACGGGGATACTTTTGACAATTATAGCCTATTACTTCCTCACGTGAGTACTGTTTAAGGATTAATCAAACCTCTAAGAAAATTCGCATGTAATTGGCTATCACCAGCCCGATTTCAGCACTAATAGGACAGTGTGTGCGTCATGCTTGAAATTGGAAGGTATAATAGGACAGTTAAAGGGACAGTTAAGACGCCATGGCCTTGTGAGTGGACAAAACACGTCATGTGAGTGCGTTGTTGTCTCGCATTTTGACAAGTTAACTGTACCTTTTTTTTTATGAAAACGTATAACCAATGTCTAGTTTTTTTTTTTTTTTAAATTTTGAACCTTGAAGAATTGTCGCAGCAATCTTTATGATAATGATTATATTTGCTGTGGATAAGAAAGAATAAAATAAAGATAAAATTTTTCCTCTTCAGTAGCAGTAGTAATTTAATTGCCTCATCTGTTACGACATGAAATGAGTATTATACGTTATCATAGAATTATTCGTTTTGTTTTGTTTGTTTGCTTGTTTTTATTTTGGTTTTTTTACTAGTGATGTTGATCAACCTCTGTCTCAAATACGTTTGAATCTCTCTGTGGCCATCGGAGCTGGACAAATAATCTTTCTCGCCGGGATAAACTCCACGAGAGACACGGTGAGTCATTTATAAATCCGTTATTTGAAAAAAAAAATTATTTTAAAGCTTATTAAATTTTGTAAATAGGAGAGTAAAAAAAAAAAACCTAATTTTTTCTCTCGCAGACTGCTTGTGTCGCAGTAGCAGCTCTGACGCAGTATTTCCTAATGGCTGCTTTCTGTTGGATGCTGATCGAAGCAATTTATCTCTATCTGCTTGTTGTGAAAGTTTACAACATCAACGAAAAGATACACATGTTTCACGTAATCTCATGGGGTACGTTACTTTAATTGTTGTGAGTTATTGGTACCTTCCTCATTTTGAATCGCTTCTGATTGGATATGTAATTCCGTGAGTTATGTGGACTTCCTCCTATTTATACTCAGGTTTACCCATCATCATGGTCGGTATTTCATTAAGCATCGCTGCTGGAAAAGAGGAAATTCAAAGCTATACCAGTGATAAATAGTAAGAAATTCCCTCTCTACTAGTCTCTTATCCTTCTCCGTCTTTTCCGTCTTTCACATAAAATCATTTTTTTCGTGTGTTTTTTGACTAATGTTTCGCTTCTAAGGTGTTTTGACACGGGGAGGTTGAAGGAGCTATTTCGTTCAAATCCATCTTTTTTTTTGTCCTCATCTCATTTCAAGCTGCTGGCTGTCCTCCGCTGACAACCTGATCTGGATATTCATCGCATTTGTGGCGTTCATTGAAGGTGTAAGTCGACCAATGATAGATTCTTCATTATTTCTTTAATGTACCAGGAAGAACGCATTTCTATTCTCGACGACCATACTCAAAGTTTGCAATATTTCTAATACTAATCACTCACACGATTTTTACAGTATTTCTGATGTTAGCTGTAGCTGTCTAGTCTCTCTTGGAGAATCGGAGCACGTAACTCGAAGACTCGGATTGGGGATTCACAATTTTCCTTTTTACGACGCTTCTGGCAAGACAGATAATTTTCTTTTTCTATTTAACGATATCTTATGATTAAAAGTACCAATTGTTTGTTTCAGCTCAACATTTTGATACTGGTCCGAGTCATAAAGGAGATGACCACACTTGTACAACCTATAGAAGAAGCCAACCATATTCAGCAAATACGGTAGGATCTAAACTTTAACATTTGACCAAACGATTGTAATGAGTGCAATTAGGGAAAAACAAACACACGAAAACGAATTGTTATAGGAGCGAGCTCTGAGGTATCTGGCTAATTCAGTTGGTTCACTACTAGTTAATCATAAACAACGAGGCGTTACGACTTCAACTGAAAGGTCAACTACGAACGTCTAATTCCACAAGTCACGTATTGTCATTGATCTTCAGACTTGGCGTAAGAACATGCCTAGTGATGTTTCCACTGCTGGGCGTTACGTGGCTATTTGGTCTTTTTTTACCATTACACAAAGCTTTCGCCTACATTTTCACCATCTTCAATTCTACTCAGGTGAGCTTATGAGTAGAACTGTCGATTATCAGTTGTCTGTATGAATACATTAATGCTCATACTACTTATAAGCCAAAACCAGATCCTCTCATATCCATCATATTATATTTTCGTGAAAAAAATCTTGGAAACAAAAAGCATTCAATTAGCCAATCAATATGAAAAAATTATCCTTTGGTTTATGAGACATGCAACTTGCTTAAATAAATTTTTTTCAACCTTTTTAATACGTTTTACAAGAACACTATACGTGATGATAAACTCACTGCATCAAATATCTCATACGACCCTCTATCACTGCTCATCAAAATCGACAAATTAAGGCTGATCTTGAAATAATTTTCTGTTTTAGGGTTTCCTGATTTTCGCCCTTCACTGCTTGCGAAACAGCCAGGTGAGACGGATACGAACCTGAGGATACACACCAAGAACATGATATTGATTTTGACATAAATCAAGATTTGAGTGCTCAGTAACTTATATTTTGTCGCCTGTACATCTACAGATTAGAGAGCGATTGAAAAGGAAGATGAACACCATTTTCCCAGCTACTGTGGATCATGGAAAGAAAACCTCAAAAATTGATCCAAATGATGCCGGCGATATGTGGGCAGTTGAATTGCAGTCTTTCAATGAGTAGCTCTTTCTTTAGAAAAAAGAAACGATTCAATCGACTTCTGGGAATACGCAGTCACTTAGTATGATAGAGCTGACGACGGTAGATCGATGTTCAATCTCGATGCGTTAGTTAAGTTAAGTCGTTCTGGTTCACATCGTTAGTCATTAATTATAATGATGTCATGAAAACTTAAGTTGTCCTTATAGTGCAGGGAGGTGTTGAGATAAGTTAACATTTAGAAGAGCAGCGAATGGCACCCGAAAAATCGTGAGTCTTGTACGATCATGAAATCTCGCCTCAAAGTCTCGCGTCTGTTTTTATGGCCGATAGTCTCTTTGAAAGGTGGCTAGAGCAGCTTGAAGCCAACGCCAAAAGCGACAAAAGTCAGTCCGCGGGCCTTAGCTTAAATAGAATCCGACATAATGCTATGAATAATACTACATTAAGTTATAATAAATGAATAATTATGATGTTTGTCTTTTATCTTCAGCACTCGTGAAAAGCATATTTTGGCTAAAAATGAAAAATTTGGATCCACCCATGTGCCTCATCATTTGACATAAACTAACGCATTTTCATTTTTTTTTCCTTTATTTATTTAGTAGTTGGGTGCCAAAGGCTATGTCGTTGATAAATTCAAATTGAATGTGAATCAAAATAATTCATGAACAAAAGAATAATGAAAAAACAAACAAATATGTAACAGATACGACGTCAATCTGCAGTTCATATCTATTTTAAACTTTATTAATTTGTTAGTATCTTATTGCGTATTTTTCATGCTTCGTGTCAAGAAAGTGGTATATATCTAAGAGTAATAAATGTCAAAAGAAATCTGGATGCATATGAACGGAATACTAACGATAAAAAGTGGTTCGAATTATATTCTGCAATGAATGTCCTGAGTCAGTATATCAGATCCAGCGCATCGTTATGAATGCTGAATATTCTACTGTCCCGTTCATCAGGAAAAATTATTTCTAAGATGAATGATAATAAAAAAAATCGATACAGAAATGACTTAGAGAAATATGTATACATGAATGAAATTAAAGAGAATTTGTCTCGCGCCACTTCTTGCTAAGCTTTATGAATTATTACATACATAAATCTTTGGAATAGCAACTTACGTGACATTAGCTCGTTGTGTCTGTCGGGGGGGTATTGCAACTTATCGTCGATATAAAAACCAAGGGTGGGGAGGGAAATATTACGGCAGATGCGTATTTCAGGATCTTAAAAATTATGCTCAAGCAGTCTGTCAGAGTTTTCCAGTCCTCTACTTTCGAAGTATTTTGCGGAACAATTTCCGGTCTTGCATTCACACAAGGAAGTTTAAGATTCAAAGTAGCTCTATTTTTAATTTTCTTTTTAGCCACAAGTAATGTGACATTTTCAAGGTAATTTAGTTTTATCAACTGAGTTGATAAAGTAAATTGGCCGTCGTAAGGAGTTAAAAGTCTGACGTTTCGAGCGTTAACCCTTCGTCTGAGCGATTTAAATCCAACTCCGTTGATAATTCTTAATTACCCTGTTCTACTCTCCCACCGACGCAGCACTACAGTTTCTTTAGAAACTTACCCCGTTTTAATATTTTTCATCCGCAAAGAAACTTTGCTAACTAAGGAGCTTTTTATAATGAAGCAAGCCTCCAGTCCTCCCACGTATAGCTGGAAAATGGATTATTATTTCCTTTTTCCATTTTATTTATTTTTGGTGGCACTTAGAGACTGAACGTGGACCGTAATCATAGTTTACACAACTGTATTTTAGCAGAATGACATTTAAAATGGTTCAATCATTTTATGAAAAAAGGTTATTTGCCTTTCTGAGAATTTAATTAAGGTCCTGAAAGCTTCACCTGCGCTTTTGAGCAATCCAATCAATAACTCTGAATTAGGCATTTTTCTTTTAATAACAGCATCTTCTTATTTCCAGAGATGTGTTCTGTGTCGGGATATACACCTATTGTCCAAAGTACAGAGAAATAATTTTCTTGTCGATCAGTTTGAATTTTACTCCAAAAGATGAACGACGAAATCTTCAAATTAAAAGGCAGAGGTATTTCAACTTTTCTCATTTCATACAGATGTTGTTGTTCATCTAGGCTATATGAATAAATGAAGGTTTAATCGTTTATCTTGCGATTAACTGCAAATGATAAATCGACTTTACATCGTGAGACAAAACGATCAACCGTTTAATAATTGTTTCCCGCAAATTATTTTGCTAATTTTTTAAACGAAAACGATTGCACCGTATGAAATAATTTAACTTTGTCATGTTTCTTGAATAAGATGACCGGTGTAGCTGGCATATCTGGTTACCAAGACGACTGTGTTATCTTCTCAATTGTGTGATGTAAATGAAAAAAAGGCGTGTATATTGCATACGTTGAAGAAGTCATGCCTTTGAAGCAAGACAATTTATATTATTCTAACATCTATATATGTATTTTTGTTGGCGTTTTCTTAATTCTGACTTCAGTAATTATGTATTCGTAGAATAGAAAGGAACTTACAAGTAAAGTAGAAAGCAGATGGTTAAAAACGGGAGCGCGCACATTTTAAGCCAGGACTGCGTGAATTGTGACGAGGGCGAATAATTGTGAGACAATTGAGAACTACTCCATTTCTTAATGAACATGGACAACAAATATATCAAAACATCATGTTACCACTTCTTTGAATGCGTTGGTAAGGTTTTAGTGCAGTTGGCTTTAACGAAGGAAAAGTTGGCTGCTGCCAGGATAATATCTCAGTTTATGGATAGTTAAAGACTTCTAGAAAAGTGTTTCTAAACATTCATTTAAATTATTTTGCTATCCTAATATTCAAATTCCCTTGATTAAGTGACGTTTCAGTTAAAATGCAATATAAACGTCCAGATGTCATTTATTTGCATGACAATCAATTTTGTGTTTCAAGCCATAAACAAATAACAGCTCTATAAAAGCCTGACTGCAGACGTAAAAACAACAAGGTAAGCTAAATTCATTCTTTTACAGGAGAAAGCTCTTTCAGAATCAACTAACAGCAATCTTGCACTGATCCCAAAGATATTTATAATATATACGCACAATACGGAAATAATATTTTGGTTGCTTTTAGATAACTCGCTGATCTCAACACATTTATTGGTCCGACTGAAGGCGAAGGGACGACAAATTAACCTCAAAACAAATGGATGATTTCCATAAATTTACTGCATATCTGTTGGTGGTCTCCTCGTTAGGTGAGTGTGGATTCTGTTGTGAAGATTATTACTTTTTCTTTTCGAAAATTTTTTCTCGCCATAGGGATCAAGGACTCTTTTAACTCTCATATTCGTTGTATCTACATATCCTAATAAATTAGACGTAGCAGAACATTGCGGATGAGAATTAATAACTTAAACCATCGGAAAATGCGGCCAAAAGTCGATTTAGTTTTAAATTTTTTTTCAGTGTTTCTTTCCGAGTTTTTCCCAAATTACTCGCGCATTTATTCAGTTTTTTTCAACCATCTGCTCACTGACCTAAGCAAAACCGAAAACGTATTAAACGTGCTCTGATCGGTTTGAAGAGCGTGAATTTCTTGGGTTATTTTTTGTCGGACGAATTCTTTTATTGAAGACATTCTGATAGATTTTGCCCAAAAAATCACCTTTGGTATGGTTTCCCTGAGTCAGGGCATAAATTTTTTTGGGCGAGACCACTCCCGCGCAAAACGGTTGCATCTACCAGGCAGACTACTTAATAAAAATTTTGCTTTGAAAACCTTAAAGATTGTGCGAGGTAATTTGCGCATGTAAGAGGAACTGTAACGAAGTGCAATGTAGGCAGATACATGTCATTTGGATTGTAAGGGAACAACATGCAATCAGACTTGCAACGTAAATGTAAATTTTTGTTTTTCGAAATGCAGCTCGAGCAAATGTCTCCAAATTTGCAATGCTAAAAATTTTTGATTTGGTGACAATACGTTTGGAGCAAGCGAAAATTCTAATCAGACTTGCAATGACAGAATTGGTACTTGCTGTCAGACATGCAGCGACTAATGTAAACATAATCGCATGTAGGTGTCAACATAATTGCATCCAAAAAGAACCTCTGTGCATTTACCCTTGTCAGAATAACTTTGACCGCTCCAAATGCATCCAAAGTGGCACAGCTCTACGTATTAACATCAAAAGGTATTGTATTTCTAGCCACAAATATCAAAGCTACTATGACTCACATATACGGTGAGAAATTTCCTTTTGATTTGCTTCTCCTTTTTGAAATGGTGTATCGTCACGGTCTATCAAGCTCGAAGCTTCGAAGAAAGCTGACTTTCATCTCCTCCTTGCAACTTGTAAATGACATTTTCTTGCTGATAACTCCTTCGCTTTTGTTATTGGATAATTGAACAGTGAATAAAGGGGATAGGTTTCTAAAGAAACTAAGGTGCTGCTTTGGTTGAGAGTACTGCAAGATAGTTTGGTTCTATCAAGTGAGTTGATAATGCAAAGACGATGTCCTCTCTTCTCTAGAGCAAATAGTGTATTGCAGTTTTCTGAAGAAGATACCGGTTGATCACTTCTTGGTTTGAAAGTGTTCCATTGCCTCTCTTCTAAGCAAAGTTCTGACCGTATAAGGATACGTAAAGATAAGAATGATTCAACTCTATGATAAGCTTATTTTTCCAGCTATATTTCAAGTACAAACAGCTACTACATCACCGCAACCTCCTACAGGATCAAAAAAGACCTCTAAAACAGAAGAATTGGTAGGTATTGCTTAAACATACCCTGATGACATGCATACACAGTGTCACACTAGTTGCTGTAACATGCAACTCATTTTCAAATATGACCATTTTCATGATATGTCACTTTTAATTTATCATAATAATTATTAATATCATTGTCATGATCGCTATCTTTTTTATAATTATTATTCTAGTATTTTATTTTTTTCACTAGTATTTCTGCTTAGGGATGATTTTGCTCTGTATTATCCGGTTTTCTTTCTGTTTGTTTGTTTTTTTTTTCCGTTGGTTTGTTTGGTTCTTGTTTGTTGTTTTGTTTGTTGTTTTGTTTGTTGTTTTATTTGTTTCTTTGCTTGCTTTTTTGCATATTCTTTCAAGAATTTAAAACAGTGAGTTGGATGTGTCGAGATAACTTTAATGGACGAGCATTTAGTATCTGTTTCATACTCTTTCGCACTAATTTGATATGTCATCCTTGCTACAGACAAATAATTTTACCTTGGCATTGAATAAAACAGATATTCAACAAGGTAGCTCTTTGCAGGTATGTTGAAGTTTTGCATTCTATTTATTAAATTTCTTAGAAAAACCTTTTTAATTTTCAACTTTACTCAATCATCATCATTCCTTGTACCTACTGTTGGTTATAATCTATCTGATATTCCTGCTCGCACGCAATAGGTCTAAAGGCGTCACGTAATAGCATATGCCCAAAAAAATAGTAATAACAGAAAAGTAATCATCAGCAGTTGTCTTAAGGTAATGATAATGAAGAAACACTTTGTTCATTAAATTTCATTTCATCCTTTTGCAGAACGTCGTCGATTTGTTGCGAGATACTCTGGCCAAGTACAAAGATATATCCTTTACAGAAGTTAAAAAAAATGTTATAACCGAGCGGAAACGGATAGAGTTGATATACACAACGGTAGATGCCTTTGAGACCTTTGCTCTGAAGTATGGCTGGTACCACCTCAACGAATCAAGGCCAGTGTTAAGGGAGAAATATGACAGAATACGTGGTAGGCTTAAGGTTGTTTGTCTGTTTTTTTAATGTTGTTATGTTTTGTAATTGAGAAGAAATTGAACATCCTAAATGACATACGAAAATGAAGTCATAGTGGGACACATAATTTTAATCCTTGATAGCTTGATAGCGTATGATGGAAACCTCATATGATATACAAAAATGAAGTCATACCAAGATGGAGACTAAGCTTTTTTTTTGTTTTTTTTTCAGCTATTAAAACCTCTATAAGTTTTTGGTAACTAATTCGTACCACTATCAGTTTTAAGAGTCTGCTGGTACTACAGACACTCATCATAGGCATACATAATTGATCTCATAAAAGTAGTGGCGGAATGCATGTGGAGGTTCAGGGATGAACCCTATTACGTATGATAGTTATATCCCAGATTGAATTTAACAAATATTTAATATTATTCTCATTATATTCTATGATATTTCTGTTATGTATTTTAAAACCACACCATTCCTCCTTTATAACAGTTGATATTCGGAAGAGTCTACCACGAGATTCGGACGACTTTCACCTCGTTGAATCATTAAATGAAACTGTTAACATCCCATCCAATAACTTTAATAGAAACGGTAGGTATTTGACTTTGATGTGCGAAGAAAACTTTTACCACGAGCTTTAATAAAATGATCTGCATAAATTGGGACGGGGGCAAACTTGACTCTGATCTTGAACTTAGCTAAATGCTTTTGTTTTTGTTGCAGTCGCTATTGTTGTAGTTTTCAAAGGTTTCTTGAATATTCTATTTAAATCTATGAAGCTTTCCATAGTTTTTTTTCCATCAGTGAGTGGGGCAGGAGGGAAGCAAAATAGCCCAGAACATAAGTATTTGATCCTTTTACTTGTAAAGTTCAATCACACACTGAAAATAGAACTCTATCCCAACAATGTGACAAGCGACATTTTCTAAAGAGTAAATCTTCTCGAAAATTCAAGGAAAATAACGATGGGCTATGTATTGCTGAAAGTTTTGGAGCTTTCGAAAAAGTCATCAATATTCTCACGTAATTGTATCTTTTAAAATGTTTTTATTATCTCATCTACCTGGACAGGGAGTACGATACACTTGCAGTCCATCTAACTCACGGATACATCTTGAATTGCTTTTCTGTTTTTCCTTTAAGGTTCAGTGATTGTCGGAATCATATTCAAAGGCCTACATGAAATGTTAAGAATGAGAGAATTTAATAATGCAAGCTTAAAGAAAAGGAGGTAACATGATCTGTACGTGTATGCTGATTAAGATTAAAAATCATCCATTCAGAAAATCTCCATAAAATCTTTGACTTCCTGGGCATAGTCGCGTTTAAAAACTATCAGATCAGGAATTATATTATGCCTCACTTCGTTCTTCTTCAAAGTATTCAACGTTTCGTTGTTGCATCTAAGTGACAATTATAATGAAAGAGGCGATGGCGGAAGGAAGAAAAAAGACCCACTGACAATGATTTTCGAGAGATAGTGGTAATGATGATCAGATAAAGAAAATGATAAGTTTTAGCCCTCCATGAATTGCAGCTGAGGAAGACTGGTACTAAACTAATAAAACCGCTCGGGAGTGAAAAAGCCGATAAAGGCAACATTCCTTCTTCTGCACTGGCTAGCGCCTACCCTGAGATTTTTTTTACAGGCTCATTAGGGATAATCCTATTGATCCGATTGGATTGTTCTTAAAGCGAGCCCTACTCGATGGTTTTGTTTCTTTATCATTCAGGCGTCTTAACAGCTTGGTAATGGCAGTCGCAATGGATCCGAAGCCGACACTTTTGAAAAGAAATGCCGTCATGAAGTTTAGAAATCAAAAGGCAAGAAATCTACATAAAATTGAAATTATATGACATGTATGATGAAATATATCAACGACTGAAAAAACGAAAAATGGGTACATGGAAAGAATACTTTACTTTTATATTAATGATTAGATTTTCCGAAAGTATTAACTGTTGGGCTGAATGAAACAGTATCTTATTCATTAGTCTCTTGACGCAACCAGGCATTGTGTGTTTTGGAAAGGATTTGATTCCAAACGGTAAGCATGATTATTTTGTGGTAGTCACGCAGTATTTTGTAGTACTAAATTTAAACTTCTGTCCTCGGCGAACGTGTCCATTGTATGACCTAAAACATGTTTAGCGATTGTCCAAAAAAATTAAAGTGCCTCAGGCAGTCAATTCACGGCACATCATTTTTCACCTTCATGTGAGAATTTCGTCAATTATATTATCTCACTGTATCTAATTATTTTTGGTTGGTTTTCCCATTTTGTTTCTTTTTTCTTTTTTGGATTATTCTGAAAGACTTTGATATAATGGATGTCTTGGTGGCCATCCTAGATAATGCAATGTTCAGAGTAAGCTTAACTTCCTCACCCACTGCCACTACGTTCCTTGGCTCATCATTCTAATCTTGCATAGTGAATAAGATGCTATCTTTCAAAAGATGGGTGATTTCTAAGGGCTTAGTCGTCGTAAGAACCTAAATGCGCCCCATGATTCTTTCCTTGGTTAAACCCCAGCACATGGGCGACTAAAATGACAGGCTGATGAAATTTGATGACTTCAAGCAGCAAAGCCAAACTTTCGATAAATAGTTAAGGGAAGATGTCATATATTCGTCGCTTCATGTAAAAAGCTAACATGTCGCCTATTTTTAGTATTGACGGGTGGTCAGATGAGGGATGTCACGTATCTAAAAGAAAATCAGAGTACACAGAGTGCAGCTGCAACCATTTGACTCACTTTGCAGTTTTGTTCGACTACACAGCAGAGGTAATAGTGTTTGTCTGTTCATAATCCACAACATTTGTTTCATGATAATCATGGAAAATCACCATGTTACATAACTACCCACTCCTTCCAGATTTGAGGTTAATTTGAATATGTTTTCAGATTTTTCACTGTTGTCATATTTACTTAAAGCCGAGAAGAACATTTTTATTAACGGGGCTGTTGTGCTATTTTATATTGTAAGAAAAAAAAAATATATATATATTTTTTTAGTATGTCGTCATTAGTTTTATTTTGCTTTCCTTTTGCCTGTTATTACAATGAAAAAATAGACAGAAAAAGATGAGAAGATATTGACGATTCTCACTTACGTGGGACTGATCTTGTCGCTCATTGGAATAATTCTTACTTTAGCTTCTTATGCTCTCCTCACGTAAGTAAATTGTTTTTTTCCTTCTGTTATGGAATTATTTTACTACACTTGGTACTCTCCAACTCTGACCTATTTATTTTTATTTTCATTTCTCCTAGTTTAGTTCCTTTCCTTCTCAGTTTTGATAGTATTGTACAGTTTCTTACTTGATATAAATGGTATTGATCTATTTTCCTATTTTTGTCTATCAATACAGTCTATGAAGTGAATGAAAGTGATCCTCGCAGTGATGTGCACTACTTAGGCAGTAGTGAAAATAAGGCCTGAAAAAAATTCAGGCCTGTACGGGATTTGAACCCATAACCTCTGCGATACTGGTGCAGCGCTCTACCAACTGAGCCAACAAGCCAACTGAGAGCTGGTCATGATGGTGGTTCTAAATAAACCCGTGAAGTGATGAATAGACGGGTTTATTTAGAACCACCATCATGACCATCTCCCAGTTGGCTTGTTGGCTCAGTTGGTAGAGCGCTGCACTGGTATCGCAGAGGTTATGGGTTCAAATCCCGTACAGGCCTGAATTTTTTTCGGGCCTTATTTTCACTACTGCCTAAGTAGTGCACATCACTGCGAGGATCACTTTCATTCACGTCTTTATCCGCAGTTCAAATATATGACTTTCATATATTGTTAACCGTCAATACAGTCTATATTTCTTTTCGTTATCACTAGTGATGTGCATCAGCCGCTGTCTCAAGTGAGGTTAAGTCTCGTTGCCTCATTGGGACTTGGCCAGATAATGTTTCTTGCCGGGATAAATGCCACACAGGTTAAGGTAAACGCTTGTTTTTTTTCTTTGTTTTGTTTTTGTATTGTTTTTGTTTATTGTTTTTGTTTTTTGTTTTTTAAAAAGTACAACTTAAAACAAAGTCAGTAAAATCTTTTTTAGCTATTTGGAAGTGAATTCAAAAGAGGAGTGTTGGCTCTAGTCGCATTTTTGAGAATTTGAACAGATTTATGCTTCTTGTGATTATTATTGATCACAGCTTGACAACTATCGGTTTGGACGGAAAGGGGGAGGGAGGGGGCTTGAGAAATTGTCATAAGAAGCAGGTTTTTATGAAGGAACAGATTCATGTTTCATGTTGGCATGATCGAGACTTGATTAATAAAAAATTAACTTGTGGGGAAAATAAAGGCTATATTTGATATAAAATGTCGAAAGCTATTAAAAAAAGCCTTTTAAAAATGAATCCTTCTTAAAAATTTACCCGAAATAGAAATAAAACAGTTACAGTTATAAAAAGCTCAGTCTACTCTTGATTTTCAGGGTATTTGTGTCGCAGTGGCAGCCCTGATGCAGTATTTTCTCATGTCAGCCTTTTGTTGGATGCTTGTCGAAGGAATTTATCTTTACCTGTTTGTTGTCAAAGTTTATAATATAAATGAGAAGATGGCCATGTACCATGCTTTTTCCTGGGGTAGGCTCTTCCACTATTGCAACAATTATTAAAGGCGATATCAAGTTTTCGTTATCAAAATGATATTGATACGTGGTAATCTCATTGTCTTTAAAACTTTCCTTTGTGTTAATTGTAGCTTTTCCAGCTGTTATGGTCAGTATTTCGCTGTTAATTGCTTCAGCGAGGGACGAAATCGGTAGTTTTGTCAGCAAAGAATAGTAAGTATCTGTATGTATCTATTTAAGTTTCATTATTTATTTACTTATTAAGACAATTCAGACCATTTCAGCTTTAGAGCTAGTTTATTTGGGGACTATTTATAAGATAACATGGCCAGATCACCACACCAGGAGCCACGTTCTCTACACTTTGCAACAATTGTGAGTGAGTTCTGTATCTTTCCCTGCTAACCAGCACTGAGAAAATGCAGGAGACCGGGCCTACGGTTCATCGACCTTATCCTAGAAGACTACAATGTCTAACTATTCGCAGATGTCATAGCAAATGAAACACATTCTCCTCCCCCTTCTCTCTTCTGTTTCAACTTGTGATGGCTTGATTAAACTTCAAGACTAATATAATTATGTAATTTGTGTCGTGAATAAGCTGCTGGCTCTCCAACGCAAATCATTCTATCTGGATGTTTGCTGTTTTTGTGGTGACGGTGGAAGTTGTAAGTAGATCACAATTTTTAAACATAGCTGATAGTCTCATTAAAATTTTCAAAATCCAAAAACTCGCAGCAAGATGTTATTCATACTTTAAAGTTGGGAAGACTTGTATTGATGAAGGATGTATTTGAATTAAAAACATCGGGACAAAACTGGCCTATAACAGTCCAAAAAGAAAGGCTGTGCGGTCTTGGCTAAAAAAATACACATTCTCTTTATTTATCTGAATTTAACATCCGTTGACATCTCAATCATAAATTAGGAAAACGGTAAAGAAAGAAGCACATGAACACAATTGCTTTCCTTGACCGTTGACTGTAAGGGCTTTCGGGAAACAGGCCTATTGTCGTGCAGACAACACTCTCCTTGAATCCTACAGTAAAACATTATGCTGCTTACTGGTGAATAAACAGTCACTAAATTTTCAAGTATAAATATTGCATTCTCTTGTTGTCATTGGTTCACTGAACTCCAGTTATCAGCTCTTATTCCGAGTCAGCTTATATGGAAATGCATAAAAACAACTATTCCATTTGCACTCGTTCGATACCAAATAGGCTGTAGCCTATAACGGGCTAGGCGCCTTGTTGGCTTTCTACCATCTCATATCCAGCGCGTTCATGGAATAATTGTCAAATAACTGGGGCTCAGACTGAGGTCAACAGGTTAGTAGCTGAGTAGTTGTTGGCGATTACACATGAATGTTTAGCCTATTTTAAAAATTACTATTTTGTAGCTCAACTTGTTAATTCTGGCCAGAGTTGTAAAAGAAATGTCCGGAACACAGCCAGCTCCAGGAAATCATCAGATAAGGTAAGAGTAAAAATGAACGTTAGGGACCGGAAAATGAGAACAATAACATGAACAACAATAAAAACAATAATGACAACAAAAAAACCAGCTTGTTTGTTATTTCTTCTTATTTTGTTTTTGTATTGCTCTGTTTTTTGTTTTTTATTGTTGTTTGTTTCTCTGTCGTTTCTTTTTTTTTGTTACAGACTCTGCATCAAGACATGCGCAGTAATGATTCCCTTGCTGGGTGTCACGTGGTTATTTGGTATCTTTTCGACGTTTCACAAAGCTTTTGCCTATATCTTTACTATCTTCAGCGCAACTCAGGTAAACCATTGTTATATTTTACGAGACACCATTAGTGAGCTTTTTAAATAAGCGAACCTCAAAATCAACAGCCTTATCATTTTTAAGCTGCTTGCATCATAAAGAGGTGCATCTTATTCTTTTTACAGGGATTTCTCATTTTTCTATTGCATTGTGTACGAAACACTCAGGTAAGTACAAGTGGTTTTGTTAATATTTTTAAATTAATCTTTTAGCTTGATTTTTATTTCAATTATTGACGATGATTTTATTCAAAGTACAAGTCACAAGAGAGACATGAGGCTCAGTTAAATGAAAAATTAAAATTGACGCTGTAAGACTCGTTATCTTAACACAGTTACCACCTGAAGGTAATGATATGGAGAAAACCTACGCTGGTTGTTAATGCGGTGAAAAGATTAGATGTGAAATTATGGTGATAAGCACATTTTAAACTCTCAGAGACTACCTTAGCCTTCTTAAGAATTGTCTTCTAATGCGCAAGTCACCCACTGAACCCAAAATTTTCAATCGCCATAAGCAGCCTGGCCGTATAAAGAAGTCGTAACATAGGTCCTTTTTGCCTGAGGGTCCTTTTGAAGTCTAACTTTTAGGTTCAACTTTGGAAGATCATAGCGAGTAATTTTCAGACACCTTATTTCCAGGCTGAGACTAAAAATTTCATGATATCTTTTCCTTTTTGCAGATTAAAGAGCGTTTGAATAGAAAGTTTAACGCCGTATTTCCAGCCACAAATTGACAGAGATCTGACAATAAATATTCTCAATTTTATAAAGTGATGAACCAAAGGAATGCCTGCATCGCACCATATCTCCTATATATAAACACATCTGTAATCAGCGATGGAAGAGATTGGTAGCAGAAAGTAATGAGGTCAATGGAGTAATCTGCCAGTCCTATAGCTGTTAGGGCCACGTTGTACATGAATACAGTTTTATAAAACGTTTTCATAGTTTCAGAACCTTTAATCTAAATTGTGCTTTACAAGAAAGTATGGAGTGAACAAGGACAAATAACTTAATTGCATTTAAGTTAAAATTAAAGGGACGGAATGATGAATTTCAGTCATACAGATAGGATGTCGCCTTAAAGAAACTTTCTCGGATTTAAAATGTCTTCTTAAATATCCGGCTCCGCTATAACGCTTTATGCACAAAATAGTTGCTGGAATGCTAGACTAGGAAAACCAGGCTTAAAGGAAATCCGAATAATACCACATGGCTTCATTGATCGGGTGCTTAAAGCACTAAGGTCGTCAACCAAAATGGGAGCTAGTTGTCATGTAAATTGTACTTATAGAATAGTTATGATGTATGTACAACTAGTTAAAGCTGACTTACTTTTCTTGTATGTATCTTTGAGAAATTTGCTGTACTTAAGATGATAATTCTAAACTTGGAGCAAGTAAACAACTGTACAGATACAAGGACTGATTTGTCTGTCGGCTTGGTTTTTTTACATTCTCTTCTCAGCTTATCGTCATTTTTAACTGATTACAAAAAGAATCGAAACAAGCACAGACGAATAGTCTTTTCCGACCATAAAAGAGCGAAAAATGAACATGCAAATGTTTGCAACCTCTTCTAAGATGACTGCCTGTGACACTTAGCAGCTCCTCAGTCATGAGGTTGTTGCCCACAGGGTGAAGGGGGGGAGCTGCCAGATTGTCATGACACACTTATTATACATAACGAGTAAGGCGGCAAATTTAAAGGCGACCTTGCTAAAATTGAAGAAGAATGGGCCAGATTTGACTTTGTGAAACTCGCTCTTCTAAGTTGCAGTGGGCCAAAGGTCCATTTTTTCGCACGGATTTTAAAGTTTGAGGATGAACCTTCGATTTGCTTCAATGAGTAAAATGATACTACATTTGTCAAAACAAGCAATGTCCACCATGTAAATCCACGCAAAACTGTCACGAATTTTAACACCTTTGATGCATCACTTATCATACCTTGGCTTTGCCAACCGTGTTAATGAGCGATGTCGATGGGAGCTCTTCCAAAAGCATTTTGAAACCGTCTGAACGTTCGTAACCTTTTATTTGAGTTCATGAAAAATCAATAGAAAAAGTTAGCTACACAAAGGTCTTAACTTGGGTTTATACATTGATGAGGAACTATCGTGGAGATACCATATTAATCACATTGCAGTATAAGTGTCAAAGATGACAGGTATAATGGCTAAGGAGGGACAATACGCATAGCTTTCAACACTG
Source organism: Pocillopora verrucosa (assembly GCF_036669915.1). Taxonomy (NCBI): domain Eukaryota; kingdom Metazoa; phylum Cnidaria; class Anthozoa; order Scleractinia; family Pocilloporidae; genus Pocillopora; species Pocillopora verrucosa. Next base: position 21,479,150 of record NC_089316.1, on the reverse strand, counting down.
AATATACCATATAACCTACACATTCCTATTATGAAATAACACATGAAGAAAATACTAAAATCAAAATCAAAGTAAATTATCTGAATTTTTTCCTATTTTCTCCACAGTTGTGTCTCACGTAACCAACTTGACTCGTTAAGCCAATGTATCACTTTCGGTGAATCCATTAAGGCAGGTCACATTCTGAGGACAGGGATTACTAGAAAACGAATTCTGCAGGGATAGATTTATTTCTTGTAGCGTTTTAACATAAAAAAGACCAAAAAAAACAAAAGAATATGCAATCGAGTATTATGAGAATTAACTTCATTCTCATGTCCTCTATCCAGATCCCCATACTTCTGTAACCCAGTACATATATTCTTCTTGGGGTTTAAAGTCATCAGGATATTGGGTGTGGTCTGAATCACTTAGTTGACAGGCTAATAATCTATGATATGATGGTTTTATTGTTATTATTATTATTATCATTATTCTTTGGGGATTGAGAGTGAGGTTGTCGCCATTAATTGAAAGACATTGGTTTGAATTTATTTTCTTCTTTCTATTTTCGAAACATTTAAAAGTTTAAAAAATTAATAGAATAGGAAAGAATCAAAGGATGCATCCTGCAAGTCTGCGCAAGTTGAAGATAACATAATAGAGTCGATAAAAAAGAAGTCTTTATAATCACTATTTTACAATAAAATACCTTTAAGTCCTTTTTATTGTAAAAAGGTTGCCTGACAATCAATGCAAGGCAAATTATCAGAGGAGGCAAACAGGCATAGCAAACATCCATGTGAACCAAACAGCGTCAGGCTCGGTAACTATTTAACAAATAGAGAAGCCTTGATTGGGCTCTGTTCTGTTGCAAAATGTATAAGCTCCATGAAATATATATGAGCCTAAAGAAAATATCTGATCATCAAATCGTCGTTGAACGGTTCTTAGTGATCGTTACAAGTTTTATTTGCAAAAATGTTGTTTGCATACACCTTCTAAGGCCTACAAAAATCACCAACGAGCAGAATTTGAATTAATACGCTTTTTTTCCGGTGGATTGGGTTACTTTTGGGCTGTCCATTAACAATAAAGAACTGAATGACACTTTCAGTTGAAACATAAATTTTAAAAACCCATACAATGCAAAAAAAAACTTTAATTAATGCTTAAATTATTCCATGCTAAATAAAATAGAGATCCAAATCAACTATAAATCCACAATAGCGCTTTAGCGAATACCAACGAAAAACGCTTACTTCATCCAAAATGTTCGTATGCCTGTGCACGGAATATCTGTGTTCCTGTGTAGCAGGTGTTTTAAGGAAACCCACAAAGCTATAAATTAAGCCTGAAGGGAAACGATACCTAGAGATTTTAACCCAATTAATGAACACCACACGATTTTCAACGGATTTGGCCTAATTTAGACTGCATGGCTAACTGCATAATGAATTTAAGCTTGTAACGTTATGTATTCATTACAGGTGTAATTGGCAGTAATTTCTCTCAATCATAATCTCTATCAAAAACTCGGGCTTAAAACCCAGATTTTTGTTGTTATTTTAGGCCTCTCTGCTTTTACGGAATACCTTAGCCTTTCAACATTTGCAAAGTCAAAGTGCTATGACGAGTTTTAGGAGATGTTTTGTTATTGGTCGAATTAATTAATTAGGTGTAATAAACGATAAGTGGGTGACTTCTTAGTTCCGTTGATCCTCTTTATTGCTCTGTCACAGGTTAAGAATTAAAACATTAAGCTGTCTTCCAAATTGAACTATATCCGACAATTTCACGGACTTCTATCTAGCCTTTTTCCGTAAGTGAAATTTCGGAACAAGCGAACCGGAAAGCAACCACAGAAGACCCAAACGAAGGTTTGTAAACATACCAAGCGCCGTAATTTACATTATTATAACGTAAGCAGAGACGAAAGTCCTCACTCGCGCTCTAGCCTCTTTTTTTCGTGCGTTGCAGTAGCACAGAGCCCAGTAAAGGCTTCTCTATTTGTTAAATAGATACCGAGCCTGACGCTGTTTGGATCACATAAATGTGTGCTATGCCTGGTAGCCTCTTGTGATAATTTGCCTTGCAATGATCGTCAGGAAAAATTTTTACATTTAAAAAGGAATTTTATTGCAAGAGAGTTATCAAAGACTTCTTTTGTTATCAAACTCAACCATCGGTTTCTTCAACGTGCGCAGATTTACAGGATGCATCCCTTGTTTCTTTTTTACTTCATTCCTTTTTTGAACTTTTAAATCTTACGTTTATAAAGAAGAAAATTAATGCAAACGAATGCTTTTCAATTAGTTGCGACAATCTGACTCTCAATCCCCAAATAATAACAATAATAATAGTAATAATAATAATAATAATAGTAATAATAATAACTATAATAATAATAATAAACCATTATATCATGGCATACCAAGGGTACACGGTTGGGCATTACGCGAGGGCTTCAAGTGGGCTAGTAGATGTGAAGCCGCGTGAGCAAATAATTTACATTTCGCGTTTTGAGCAGGAAATCAAACTGGTGAGGTTGTAGTTAAACTGTAATTCTCAGTATTTTGCATTTTCTAACCAACTCGCAACAATACCGGCAGAGCTAACGCTCTGTCAACCGGAGGAAATTGTTATAATTCCACTTCGTGAAGAAAGGGTTTTGAGTGAAAATTGGCTGGAACGAAAGAGACAGAGCGACCAAAGAAAGCAAGAGGTTAAAGACGTAAAGCGAGTCAAGAAATACGCGCTGGAAAGTTGGAAAGGATGCTAAAAAAGGCAGAATACGGCGAAAAGAACGCGAAAGAGAACAAGAGAAGGCATACGTAAAAAGACGAATATCTAGCGAAAAGCGACGCGAAAAGGAAATACAAAGACCCCCGAAAATAGACTGAAAAGAGGTCATCAACAAAGAGAAGCGAACCATAAAGGATCCGAGGAAAAAATGGGGGTAAGTCGTTTCTTATCTAGGTTTTCTCTTACGCTAAGGTTTAAACCGTTTTTCACCGATTGTCGTTTAGTACTAGCTTCGGTTCATAATTCAAATCACGTTTCGGTAAAACCTTCCGCCGGCTCATCGCTTTTATAAAGTTTCAAAGTGTTCGTATTCTTTAAGTTATTTCTTGTCCCATTGTTTAGAATGTTTAATACACGCGTGGTTCTCGTGGTGTTAAGGGAAAAAAAGTTATCTTAAGGATTGGTTTTCAAATGATAGCGAACGGCGTGAACAAGTTTCTATCGCTTTCTCGTCTGTTAACTATCGCAGGTTTACTCTATTCATTTAAAAAATCGCACTTCATCGAAGACGTGTTCTTTTACCTTAAGAACGAAGTAATGGCCTCTCCCAAAATTGAAATAACATGAGACTGAGTCAGCGATGTTTATGTTTACATTAAGTCTTACGCGGTAAGAAAACTTGAACACCTTGTAAGGAATAGTATGGAGACCAAAATATGGTCGATTTACAACGACAAATATTTCGAAATATGAACATTTTACACGTATAATAAATAAAACTTACACATATCCTGTGTCTTCCATTGTAGTTTCTGGCGATTTCTGCCGTTTTAAGCTTGCTTTACTATCGCTGTCAGTCAGTGATGGTAAAATGTGTAAAATATTCATATTTCGAAATATTTATCGCTGTTCAAATTTTCCAACGGTTCCTCTCGTAACTTAACACCGAGTCACACAACAGGTGACGCTTTCATGAATTAATCGTTGGCTTTTTCTCGAGATGTGAGCTTGGGCCACCTATGGTCAAGCATCTGAGATTTGAATTACGGACCGCAAATGTATAGTGCAAACAAACTCACAGGTAAAGTGGAATTACTCCTACCGCAGGAAGGGTGAATTTCATTGTTTAGTCGTGGTTCTTTTCAGCGCTTGATTCGCTCGAACTTCAGGAAATATTTTTTTGTCATGAACATGGAACCACTTTCTCTTCGCTCACCATCTCCAGGCGTATTTAATGCTCGGGTTATGATGAACAAGCTTGCGATGCGATAATTTTTTCCTAATGCTTGAAACTGAAGAATCAATCTCTGAAACTGATAGTCATTAGTGGGTGTCTACAAAACGAAGACCGAAGACCGAAGACCGAAGACCGAAGACCGAAGACCGAAGACCGAAGACCGAAGACCGAAGACCGAAGAACGAAAAACGAAGACCCTAATTTTTTTTCCAACTAAAAAAAAGTTTGCAAATTAAGAAAATCGTTTCTATATTAAAAGCGAAAAAAAATCGTACATTCATTTCCAAATAAGACCAAATAACGCGCCCGCTCTTTTAATTTTCTAAGCTCTTTTAATTTTTTGCTCACTTGCAACCCGCTTTAACGGGGTCTTTATTTTTTTTTTAGATTCACACGGCGGTCCTTTACACAAACAAAGACCTCAATTATTTCGCGTCAATGGGTATCACACAAAGCGTTTTTAGCGAGGGTCTTCGTTTTATAGATTCACGGGTTTTTTTTCTACAATACAAAGACCCCCTTGATTTCGCGTCAATTGGCGTCTGACAAAGCGTTTTAGAGAGGGTCCTCGTTTTGCAGATTCAGGGGGCTTTTCTACAAAACGAAGACCCTCTTGACTTCGTGTCAATTGGGGTCTAACAAAGTGTCTTAGTAAGGGTCTTCGTTTTGTAGATTCAGGGGGTCTTTTCTACAAAACGAAGATTCCCGTTATTTTCACATCTGTTTGCGCTGAGGAACGCTTTGGCTTGGTTTTGTAACTGTCCGTGCCTTATTCGGGCAAAAAAAATTAGGGTCTTCGTTTTTCGGTCTTCGATCTTCGGTCTTCGGTCTTTGGTCTTCGGTCTTCGGTCTTCGTTTTGTAGACACCCAGTCATTACATTTTGCAAGAAGGATCTGAGGTGTGATCGTGTAATGAAACGGGTTTCTGGCAATTTGAGCTCAAAAGCACGCTGGTAATTCTTGCTTGCAGTTTTTCGAATTCAAGAGCAGTTTTTGAGAGTCCGTTTCTGTAACCTTCCTACATATTTTCTGTTGAACTTCTTAACTTACAATCTTGGAATTTCATGAGGGACTATGAACGATAAATTCGTATCGGTACCACGATTTCAGGAAGTTTGTTAACACATTATCACTTTACAATTCGTAAGCCATTTTTACAACCTGCTTGGATATTTTCTTTTGAATTAATTGAGTCACACCTTCGGAATTTCATCAGCAATTATGAACGATAAATCCGTATATGTAGAATATGAATGTTTGGGAGAAGTTGTGGTGGTAATAGACCCTGTTTTTTCTAGAATGCGTAGGGTTGATGATTGTAATGTGTATCTTTTAGCTTTCAAACTTTTAACTTTGTATCAATTGCAACTGTTTACCATATCTATTTCTCTGTACCCTAAGCCCTCAAAAGTTGAAGCAGGTTAGTCTATGACCTGACTTCCTTTGTTCGGAATTGTGTGATTATATAATTTTGCTGTGTAAGTAACCACATTGTAATATTAAATGTTATTATTAAGGTTGCTTGAAACATTCTTTCTTGTGTTTTCAATAGTGTATGGTGTTTCTTACCAATGCTCATAACCAAATTAAACATTTATGTAGGGAATTGGTCACAGGGTATGTGACCGTGTAATGCACAAAGCAAGAATATGAGTGCCTTAGCTAATTGGTTAAAAAATTAGAACAACAGAGTTCTGCAGGCCATATATTACTTTTTATCCTCTTCTGGATATTTACTCAACTGACATAGTCACTATCAATTTCATTCACTCTCACTGTCAACTGAGCTTGTGGAGAGATAATAAGATCAGTATTTCTTTTAAATGAAGAAAGGAAAGCCTTTCCTCTTACTACAGAAAGTTATTTTTTGCAGGAACAGATTTCTATTTTCATCTGCATGTGCGTGTGTTTTCATCATTAAAACCGGGATTATGACTACTTTGAATAGCTTGACTACGCGCCAAACAGATACAGGCAGTTTTTGTAAAAAAGTTTGCCTAGCTTTTTCATTAGAACACTTTCTTTTTTCAGAATCTTTTCTATCCGGCCTATGCCAACTTCCTAATTTTTTACCATATTTTCTATTCTTTTGAATATTCTCCTGGTATCAGTTTATATTCATGTAATTAAAACGATTACATGAAATCTTGCAGATGTATGACACACTATTTTTCCCTCTGATCCTCCTAACATTTTATCATGTGTAGGGATTGGTATTGGCTATAAAATTGTAGTCGAATTAAAGTCTTGAGCACAGCCCATGCATCTAATGTATGCAATAAAATATTGCTTCCTTCTTAAAACTAGTTGATCAGAATAAAAATGAACTACTAGGCCAATTTATGGCTTTTCGCGATGATACTTTCCAGGTTTAAAAAGTCACTTCGCCAGCTAAAATCCTCAGTTCCTTTCCCCTGACAGCCCAACCTCATCAAAACCTTGGCAACAGGAGCGATTAGCTAATTAATGGTACAAAGAAGTGAGCCTATTCCCTCATACAACCTCCTCAATCCTGTGAGCTTATTCTGGACGTGGTATTTCAAACATGGTGTATATGCCACAAATTTTCCACTTCCCTGACTAATCATTTCGTCATAGTGTTTACAAGTTGTGGAAAATGGTTGGGTTGAAATATAATACAGACTCGCCAGTAGATAGTCAAATGGAAACTTTTTACATATCAATAAAATTTATTGTTGTGTTTCATGTTAACATGTTGCAACAGCTCCACCTCCAAGTAAATTCAATTATTTCCAAACATGAGAGAAACCAGTTGGAACTTTTCAACCTCTTTAATATAGCCAATAACATTATGAAATCAACTTCTAAACTAAAGAAAAAACTTGATTGATGTTTGGAATTAATTTCTGTGATGTACAAATGAAATCCAGGTATTATCTCAAGTTTTTTAGAAATGCCTTAATCGTCCTTTAAATCAAAATTTCGCAGCGCAAGAAACATTTTGGGCAAATATCATATTTTATTTGCTAAGATCATAGACAGTTGGCTTAAAAACGCCTTTATTATATGCAGTTACAGTGGTTCCGAATTAAATAAATGAAAGAATCTAAAAAAAGACACTGCGTACTTCTAGCCAGAGAAAAATCGTGAAAACAAGAATAGCCAAAAGAAAAAATACGAAAAAATAACAGGTTTAAACACGAGTTGAAAATGACTTGTCTTATTAATTTCTACGCTTATTAGAGGTTGTCGAAAAGTTAGGGAAAAACAGAGGAGAGAGCAGTCATACCTGACAACTTCAAAAGAAGATATACTTGTGAGAAATGCCCATACGATTCTGGCGTATTATTTTAATGATTCACTTTTCTCACGTGCATACTCTTTAATCAACCAGTGAGGTCTTAATTCGAAGTAGTTTATCGTCGTTCCTTTAATTTTGGCTCATTTTCCCGAACCGAAATTATCAGTCACGCCCAATAGAATGTAATATCAGCTGATGTTGACATCATATACGACGCCTGAGAAAAAAATATTCCTTATCTTAGAAAATTTGATCAAAACATCAGAAACAATAATGAAGGTCCTCAGCTGTTTAAATGAACTACTCACTAACATACGTGTTGATCGCTTTGCAAGTTGTAAAGAGTCCCTCGGTTCCAGACCCCGTCATTTCTCCCTTCCCCCCCCCCCCCACCACCCTCAACTGGTCATTAAGCCCCTCCGACAGCCGGTGCTAAAGAGTTTTATCACAGTTTTCATTATAATGAAGGGCTGGAAAATAAACTAACAAGAGCTCCACTTTTAGGCTTGGTCGAAATCTATCAGAATGGATATAGGTAAAATTGAGTCTCAGAACGACATTTTTGCCTCACTATAATATAACATAATGGATATGTGTAAAACTGAGGTACAGAAAGACATTGTCTTCTCTCTATAATATATATATATATATATTCTATTATCACTTTAAGGAATGTTCAGGTTTGCTTTCTAAATGTCGATAAAGTTTACACCTAAAGTCTATATAGTTCATTTATGGCTATGACACTTGAAAGTCCTCAAAATGGTTGTTAAGCAAACAACTTTTATGAAAATGAGAACAATCTTCGTTAAAATGAACACTACCTAAGCAGAAGTGAAAATAAGGCCTGAACAATCCAGACCTGTGAGAGATTTGAACCCACGACCTCTGAGATACCGGTGCAGTGCTCTAAAAACTAAGTTAACAAGCCAGCCGAGAACTGGTCAACCAACACAATGACATATTATCACTAAAATTCTCGATCAAGAGAAAATGAGGATATGAAGGTGAAGCTTTGAGATATGCTAGTTGTTCTGATGCTATAATGAAATAGTCTCTTAAGTAGAAGTCTGTTTTCAACACTTCCCTGTGAAGATCAACCTCGATTTAATGTCCAAGTTAAACAAATATAACGTCCAACGCCCTGATTCACACTCTCAGTCTACTGATGTTTTTTCAGTTTGGTAGCTTATGGTTAGTTTACTTTACTGTAACGTTATCGTCACCTGACCATGACCTGCAGAGTTGTAACAACAATCATTCTGTTGGTTGTTTCCAGCATTGAATGATCCACCTCCACCGCCACAGGAATCAATCAGGTGTTTACCACTACCTCCCCCAGAGTACCCTCCTCCTCCTCCTCCGCCCCCTCCCCATCCCCAAGCCCCGCCTCCTCCCCCAAACCCACCGGTGGTATCGTTGAAACGGGTTCTCCCACCCACCCCTCCCTGAAGAAATCCCTTACCACCCTCTCCACCCTCTCCAACGGTTCCATTAAAATACGCTCCACTTCTTCCACTTGAACAAAAGCCGCCACCACCTCCACCTGAGGAAAAAAAATGTCAAATGGAAATTGATATAAGGATACGGTAGACCTTCGAGGGCCATTTTTTTGGAATTTCTTTTTTTTTTTTTTAACTTTGTTATTTGACATATAGTTTCCAAGAAAGATTTACTTAAAATATTGAGAAACACGCGAGTTATTTACAAAAATATCTTTGAACTGAATTCGTCAGCGGGCCAAATTCTGAATAGCCAATTATAACATGTCAACATAAATTACTCCCGAAGGGTTTCTAATAACAAAACATCTTGATCCTTGAATTTCGATTACGTAAAACATCTCCTGATTTCGGTTACACGTTAAGACCTTTGATATATGCCTGCGTTTAAGACTAGAATGAGAATAGAGATAGATGAAAAGGAGAAGGTTCCTTAGATGAAAGTAAAAAGAGGTCTGGCTGTCTTCATAAGAATTCAAGAAACTCGACGCGGAATGTCGAAACGGATAAAGGCTTGGGGTTTAAGCAATCTTCGCTGCTCGCAATAGATCAGCGACCATTAAGTTTTTCCGCGGAGTGTCCAGGCCGCTTTTAAGATAAAAATTATATAAAAAAGAGTTGAAATAGAAATTGCCGTTCAGCTGAATTTAACTATAGGTCTGTCATGGGTAACTGATGGATAGTAACCCGCGGAATGTGTTCTTGCTGAGAGTCTGTACAGGACGCTTCTGTGTTTCTATTGGCAGTCGGAACTGCATGTTTTTTTTTCAGTGTTGATATAGCTTGACATGTGGTCAACCAAAAAATGTCGGGAAAAGTTTCATAGCCAAAAAATGTCGGGAAAAGCTTCGTTTTTTCTTTTTGCGAATTTGCGACCTTCTTTGAACGAATTAATGAGGTATGTAAACTTCGCCATGACTGCTGTGACATTTGGTCCGTAAACTCCCAAGATGCGAACCTAAACCGTGTAATGAATATCGATGTTCAAATCTTTGGATGAAGCAGAATTTCATAATTTCTTCTCGGTTTTTAAAACGTTGATAAATCAAAGGAGGAGATACTCTAAGGAATATAAAAGTATTTGATGCTTGGATGGACACCGGGTGAAAACTTGAACTATATTTTGATACTCAAACAGAAACCAGATTGATAACGATACTGCCACCTTATGAGCACTAGTCTTGCAGAGATACCGGAAACGTGCGACTCGATTAAGTTGCTGCCAAAGCCACGAAGAGTAAGGAAACATGACAATACGTTTTTACCTGAATGGGAGCTATTATCAGCAGTCCGTGCACCATGTCCATTGCTCCCCCCTGACCATGATTTGTATCCAGGATTCCCTGCTGTTTGTGTGCTGGCGTCACATCCTCCATGACTTGAATTGACACTTTGTACCCCTCCCCCGCCTCCAGCTACCATCAAAGGTGTATTGGCTCCTCTCACTACAAATGTACCTCCACCACCTCCAGAAGACCACTCTTGCTTGTTTATTCCTCCTTCTTGACCAACAATTATTTGTATGACTTCACCCTTGTTTAGACGAAATGTTCCGATCATAATTGCTCCTCTTCCTCGGTACTGAGCACTGCTTTGAAATGGATCATACCCTCCTGCTGCTCCGATCGCTTCTATTCTGTAGTCACCAGTGTACGGCACATTCCACTGTTGAATACCGCTGGACAGTGTAACTTGTCCGTCATGATCCTGACCTGTGTAGTGGCTACCCAATGTCGTTGGACCATATCTTCCAGTGGCATTGAGATTTGTAAAAGCGGCTTGAAATGCTGAAGGATAAAAAAGTCTACTCGAACCATTTTTTCATATCACACGTTCTTTCATTTAATTGAGAAAGATAAAAATCTTGATATAATCTATTGTTATTTTTTTGTTTGTTTTCCTTTTCCCTTTTTATTATTATAAGTATTATTACTATTATTATTATTATTTTTAAACTCTGAAACTCTTTAAGAACGTAGTAGTGGAAGTAATAGAAAACATGACAGAATTTGTACATTTGGAAATTTGGTTAAACATATTCATGAAAATCTGGCTTTTTTCAAAAGGATACCATGATGCAAGCTATTTCAAATTATGGTTTGATCAACTTAGACACGAATTGTTGGTTATGAACCTGTGGCGTTGGTTGATGAGAATCTCATCAGTTTCCTTATAATTACTGTATAGACGTTGCACTGATTAACAATCAAAACATCTTTCATACTAACTGCAACTAAATCCTGGCTTGCATTGGCATGTGTATGAACCAAATGTGTTGTTGCAGCTTGCATTATAGTGACAACCGTGGGTGTCACTGATGCACTCGTTTATATCTGAAAAAAGAACAAAAAAGTAGATGATGTTAAACTATAATTATCTTCGAATGAAAGAAAACGCTCAAGTAGAAATAACTCTCTTGAATTCCAAAGGGTTTACTACTGAATTAGGCATCACTCAGAGGAATGGCTAACAACTCACATTATAATAGAGGGCCAGGTATAGAAACTGATTAATATGGAAAGACACAAAGTCCAGCCCATTCCACAGTTACGAGATTTTCGTACTTCACTCCAATGCTTTCCGGGGCTTTACAAAGAAAATTCCGTTTTGTTTGTTTTAACTATTATACTTATTAAAAAAAAATTATATATGAAAAGCTTCCTTTCAAAAAACCATTCATGGAGCACCGGAGCTGTTACAAAAATGAAAACACACTCATTTTACACACGTTATAGAAGTTAATACAAAAAATAAATAAATAAATAAATACATTTATAATAAAGTTCGGATATAACGCACGCTGTCATTGGTTGAAAGAGCGTGCTCTATGAGAGTATAGAGCATAGAACTGAGCTAAAGCTGTCACGCCATCTGCCAAATTGTACTATGTTCGACCTTTTCCGGGACTTCTTTTTAGCTTTCTTTCCGATAATTGAAAGTGAAATTTCGGAAGAAGCGAGCCGGCAAGTAGCAACAGAAGAACCAAAAAAAGGTTTGTTAACATACCAGGCGCCGTAATTTACGTTTTTAAAACGTGAGCAGATACGAAAATCCTCAAAGGAAAAACAAAATAGACATTCCAAGTTTTAAAGATTTTCACGCTCAGTTAGATTGCAAGCTTACTGCGGTAATAAAAATCAAACACAGCCAACACTTGTATAGTATATAAAGTTCAGAGTTCAAAAACAAAACAGAACAAAACAGAAATGATGAAAAATATAACAAAACTGGCATAACTGTTAAAAATTCATACTAATCATGACGGTGTCTGAGCAAATATGATCATGCTGAAGTCCATCGCGGTTCGCTTATCATGGCGATCTCCGGTCATCACAGTAAAGCAAGCCTCAGAAACTACATCGGCCGCCCTTTGAGCGAAAAAATAAGAGCTCGTTCTGATATCCTTTCGGATGTGTTGAGTGGAAAGTCACTTCAGTCACTGCAGCCGAGTTTTGCGGCGCTGTCATCCTGAGCGATCTTCATGTTCCGGTGAATTCGGCTGTCGTTCATTTAAAAAACTCTCTCCTTGAACAGTTTGTTTTCTACCTTGTCATGTGAAAAAACTCGCGTGTTTTTATGAGCCATAATTCGGCTGAAGTTCACTGAACATTTCACTTCAAGATTCTGTGTTAAAAACTTCAGGCAAAAGCGTTAAATTCGACCTGCCGAATTATTTTAGTTTGTAAACTATCGCAGATTGTAAACTTTGATGGTTTTTGAACTTTGATGGTTTGACACTTTTGACAGCTTTTGTCTTGTACAGCCAATCAGATTATTTGAACAATTCTAACAATGATTCTGATTGGCTTATTTTAGCGTGCTCTACGAGAGTATAGGGCATGCTGACGACACTGTTGTTCGCTTTGGAAATAAAGTTTGTTTTGAAAATTGAAAGTAATGCAAAGGGAATTTAACAGATTCTTTATTATAAAACAAATAGAGAAACCTTGACTGTGCTCTGTTCTGTTATAAAGCACTTAGGAAGCGGCTAGAGCACTCAAGAAGTGGGAAGAAACACTCGACTACGTCTCGTGTTTCTCCCTACACTTCTTTCGTGCTCTAGCCGCTTCCTAAGTGCTTTATAACAGAACAGAGCACAGTCAAGGCTTCTCTATTTGTTAAATAAACAAATTTAGGGAAAGAGAGTTCTCCCAAAGAAACTGATTGTGTGAATTAATTGATTTTTATTACCAACTAATCGTACAAAAGAGGAGAGGACCAAAAAAAATTCAGAATAAACTTAAATACCGAAAAACAAAGTTCTTTTTTTACCTTGTTCACATCTTTCTCCCATGAAACCAACCTTACACATTGAGCAAATGTATCCCTTGTCAGTATACCCATTAATGCAGGTCATATTTCGAGGACAGGGCTTGCTGGAGCACGTATTCTACAAGGACAGATTTATTTTCAGAAATATTTTTAGTATCAAAAATAAGTAAATAAACATCATCGGGTAAAATCCATTTTTTCCCGTACCTTTGAAGCCCAATACAAATATCCTTCTTGGGGTTTAAGGTCATCGGGATGCTGTGTGTGATCAGAATCACTCAGTTGACAGACCCTTAGGCCATTCTTGTCGGGTGGACCAATGTTCACAGACACACAGGAATTTTCCATCAGGCATCTATTTTTGCAGTCGCTATAGGGCTTAATTCCCATGGTTAAATAGATTTCTTTAAAAACGTGGCGTTGCAAAGCATGTCCTCCAAAGGATTTCAGAAACATAAGACTTCGGCAACCATGGTCTGCAAGGGATTTGCAAAATAAATGATTACAAGTGTCACTGACATTTTTAAACAGGAATTTCTTTAAAATTGATGGCATAAACTTCGAGCATATATCACCAAAGCGTCCAAATTACAGACGAAATTAAAAGAATCTGAATGGTCCATAACGATCCTTATACTTGAGTGACTAGAATGATTTCTTTGCTACCCATAAACTGAGACGATTTGTCTTTCTCGATGAGCATAAAAAATGTATGCAGGAAGAGGGAGTTTTTGACGAAAGTAAACAAGCTACTTGTTACCAAATACAAAATACTCTGTAGAATAGACCCCTAAGTGATTAAAAATTCATTTGAATAAGTGAAGTGAATATCGCTTTTTGGCCGGCATCAATTTTTCTGTAAAAGCTAACAAAATATTCAAAATCTCTCTAACAAAGAAAACTAGAACAAGAGCTTAATGGAAATATTAACATAACATTGTCATTGCTAAAAGTTTTTTTTTTTGCATAATACCTTCTTGCGAGCAGCTGAAAATTGATCGATTTTAACAATTTGTCCTAAATCATTGACTGGCGTAAAGTTTTATCAATATTCCGGCTTCTTTTAGGTGCGACTGAATTGCAGGCGACCTTATAGACAATGCAATTAGAGTTTTTAAAAATAGAAACTACGAAAAAATTCCAAATTAATTTGGATTTCAAGGCTGGCAGAGTAAGGTTAGCATTGAAATAAAACACAGATATGAGTGTTCAAAAGGTAAGTAGTCTTTCCCCTTAAAGAAATCTGATGTAATATTTCTTTAATAATGCCAAGAAGATCATCTAGTGCAATTCTGAATCAAAGTTGGCTCCTACCTTTGTTTCCTTTCATGAAGCAGTGAGGCCACGCTCCTAACGGAGCACTTAATAACAACAGAGATAAAAATGAAAAACTGTAACCTTCCATTGGTCGCTTAGTCACGCATTATCAAAGTTTGCAAACACTTAGAAATATCCAGCACTGAGAAATCGGACTTCCAGGCCGTTGACCGAATGTTTCGCCATTTTGTTTAACCAGAGATTGATAAAGTTAATTTTTAGACTGCGACAGAGCCGTAAAGACGATCAGCGGAGCCAAGCCTTGAGTGGGAAAACCATCAACAACGCATGCCATGTATTCAGACACTTGCTTAGTGTTTAATTTCATCTAAATAATTAATTCGACTGATAACAAAACCTAAAACTTGTCATAACACGTACACGCGAAAATTCAAATAGTTTGAAGAATCTTTGCAAATGTTGAGAGGCTTAGGTATTCCGTATAAACAGGAAGACACGAAATACCAACAAAAATCTGAGTTTTAAACTGAAGTTTTGATAGAGATTATAGTTTGGAGAAAAATTATTGTCAATTCACCTGTAATGATTGCTGATCTGCGATACAATCATACATTTTTAATTAACCTTCTCATGGTGTTAAATATTTTGCGCGCAGATTCTTTTAAGTTCATCGTTCCTTAAGTATTCAATAAGAAGTACTCCAGGTAGATGATTGGCATACAATAATTTTCAACAAATGCAAACCTTCCGCGGAGAAATCTCAAAAACCCTCAGCGTTCTTCCACTATAGCCGTTTCAGGTGTCCCGTGGCTTCGGCACTTTAAAATCTCTATGGATGGAATCCCGTAAGGCTTAATTTAAATCTTTTTGTGTTTCCTGAAAACACCTGCTACTGTTACGGGAAAATTTACTGATTTTCCCGTGTGTGTTATTCGGAGCATATTTATTCGTATACTTGCTTAAGAAGTAACTGGTGTGAACTGCTATTGTTACACAAATCGCAATATTTGAATAAGGACACAAAGGAGCGGAAAAAAAGTCTCTTTGAAGCTAAACAAAAACTACTTAAATATTCCATCTGTTTCTACGACGGAAAGAATCTCAAAATTAAAAAGACGGATGCAATAAACTCTAGGCGACTATGAGAACATTCTCGAAGCGCTAACCAAGCAAAAAATACATCGAACTCAAGTTTTTTTCCAGCTCTTAAAACTGGTTAAAAAAGAAAACTTAAAAACCGCGACGGAATTGGTGAAGGAGTACATGAAAAACCCTGAGGATTTTTAACCGTGTAAAAGTACAAACTCTTGTAAATAAAATGCGAGTGAAACTTATATTTGTGTCATGTCTTGTTAGTTGTAGATTTATTTGATGATGGCAAAAAGAAAGAATGATGATGTGGAGGAAGAGCATAGTATCTCAGATGACCTATTAAATCAACATTATGATGAACTTGAAAAACAACAGTATGGTGGGGAAATATCTGACGATCAACTCAATGAATTGTATGATCAATTGGACCAACAACAATTGGATGCCCTCAATATAGACTTTGGTGTGGAACAATCAGGTAGCGCTCTCTTTAACTTTGAATTTCAAAATGCTGGATTCCCAAAAAATTGGAAAAAGACAGCGGATAAACAAAGATACGAGGCCACCCTCAAGCAGACACGAACTCCATCCCAAGACGATAATATCGGAAAAGAAATTACAAATGCGTTAGCGAGGTAAGAGTTTAAAAAGTGTGTTGAAAAAAAGTTTCAGGGGATAAACTCTTATCGAAATTTATTTTGGGTTATTTTTTTTAAATCGATACGGAAACAAATTCAGCAAAAGAAATGTTCATCTCATGACGCGTTCCATTTCACCTTACAATCGAATCAATTCGCCCACGCCCAACAATCAGCCACATTCAAAGTAGAAGAAATCATGAAGAATTCAGAACGCTTTGAAAATTACATGACTACTATGGCTAATAAATTGAATTCAGGAGAATCGTTTAAATCCTCTTCTAAGTTTACCGCCGACCTTACCTTTATTCGAATGCCTAAAGGTGGTAAAAGTGGTAGACAAAAAGCTCTATTGGGAAAGCGATCCATGGCAGAAGTTTTGAAAAAGAAACATTCCGTGATTCAAATTACAAATTCAAACGAAATGTGTTGTGCAAGAGCCATTTGTGTCGCAAAAGCATGGATCCATAAAGATGAGGGGAATCGACAGAAAATTGTTTACGAGAATGCAAAAAAATGTGACACTGTTCGATCACGAATGGCCCATCAACTCCATGAAGATGCGGGCGTACCTTTGGGGGCATGCGGGCACCAAGAATTGAAAAAATTTCAAGACTTCCTAGCACCAGACTACCAATTGAAAGTCATGGCAACTTCCTACCCCTACATGATGGTATTTGTAGGCCCAGAAGCACCGCATATTATCCGCCTCTTGCTCCAGCAACACGATGACTCTGAGACTGGTCACTATGACACTTGCACATCTTACGCTGGTTTTCTAGAACGATCCTATTTTTGCGATCAGTGCAACAAGGGATTTGATCATAATGACTTCAGACATCATCCATGTGAGGGTCGAAGATGTCATGCATGCAAACAAGTAGAATGTGGCGCAAAACCTGATTATGCCTTGCGTGAAGTACCCTGTTCTTCTTGTTGCCGAAAGTTTTACAGTCAGACGTGTTATGACATGCATAAAGAGAAAAAGATCTGCGACAGCCTTGTTCAATGCCCTATATGTCGTAAGGAGTTTCAAACCTCAGCGTCAAAAGAACCTCACCAATGCTACTTTGACAAATGCTCCGTATGCCATGAATATGTAAAACTTACAGAACACAAATGCTTTATTCAACCTGTGGCAACCAAAGAAGATCAAAGAAAGAAAAAAACCAAAGCAACCCTGAAACGCCATAGAAAAAAAAATCCCTTGGCCTCGGTGTATGAAGAACCTCCCATCTTCGTCTATGCTGATTTTGAATCTATGATAGCGGAAGATAACACACACATCCCCGTATTGGTCTGCGCCCTCACCTCTGAAGATGATACCTTCGAAACCTACTACGGGGAGAATTGCACGGCCGACTTTCTGAACTTTCTCACCCAGCTCACCGAGGACGAATATGGCGACCCACGCGAGGTGATATGCATTTTCCATAATTTAAAGGGGTACGATTCTATGTTTCTACAGCATCAGTTGGTAAAGGAAGAAAGAAAGATCGAGGACATCATCGCCATAGGCACTAAATGGTTATCCTTCAAAGTGGGTCAAATCACATTCAAAGATTCGTTCAGCTTCCTCCCAATGTCACTCTCAGCCTTTACCAGTACCTTTGGTCTCACGGAACTCAAGAAAGGTTTCTTTCCTCACCTGTTCCACACACCTGACCATCAAGATTATGTGGGAGCCCTGCCAGCAGCCTCCTGTTACGACCCAGAAAGTATGTCCAATTCTAAAAAAAAAGAATTTCAAGTCTGGTATGAAGAGCAAGTGAAAAAGCAACACCCATTTGATCTCAAGCAAGAACTCATAGCCTACTGCCAATCAGATGTCGCCCTTCTTAAAGCCGGCTGTCTTAAATTTGTGAATGAATTCCAGTCCACGTCTGGGTTTGATCCGATGGAAAAATGTGCCACGATTGCGTCAGCATGCAACAGATATTGGCGTAAAAAACATCTTTCCAAGGATACTGTGGCCGTTGAACCTGTAAGAGGATGGCGTGGGGCACAAGTCAATCAATCAGAAGTTGCACTAGAATGGTTGATGTGGCAGGAACATCAGCTTGAATCAGACAGCCCACGTATCCAACATGTTCGTAATGGTGGGGAGAAGTTGATACCCGCAGGGCCCGAGGCATACCATGTCGATGGTTTTGATAGCCACACAAACACTGTGTATGAATTTCATGGCTGTTTGTTTCACGGGTGCAGACGTTGTCATAAAGACCGCAAGAAAATGGCGTTTTCATCAGGCAGCTACACGATGGAAGCCTTGTGTCAGCAGACAGAAGACAAATGTCAGACACTCCGACAGATGGGGTATAAAGTGGTTCAAATCTGGGAATGTCAATGGAAGGAGCAGAAAAAGGCCTCAAAGGAAATTCAAGATTTTCTCAAGGAAATCAATCTTGTACCACAGCTTAATCCGAGAGATGCGTTCTTTGGAGGTCGAACTGGGGCGGCGTCGCTTTATTACAAGGCCAACACAGATGAAGGCGAGCAAATCAGATACGTCGACGTCACCTCAGAATATCCCTATGTAAAAAAATATGGCACCTACCCCATAGGTCACCCCGAAATATTTTTGGAACCAGACGACCAAGATCCAGCCTCCTACTTCGGTATATTGACAGTGGACATTTTACCGCCTTATAATTTATACAATCCCTTATTGCCTCTTCGACATGGAAAAAAACTGACGTTTCCATTATGTCGAAAATGCGTGGAAAATGAAAGTGCCAAACCGATGTTGGGAAGAAATTATTATTGTAGTCATGGTGTGGAGGATCGCATGCTCACCGGTACTTGGTGTACACCCGAAATCATGAAAGCTGTCGAAAAAGGGTATCAGGTTCTTCGCATACACGAAGCATGGCATTTCCCACCAGACCAAAGAAAACAAGGTCTGTTTGCCCCGTACGTAGACACCTGGTTGAAGATAAAACAAGAAAGTAGTGGTTACCCCAGCTGGGCACAAACGGACGCGCAAAAAGAAGATTATGTTAAAAATTACAAGGCAAGAGAAGGGATAGACTTAGACCCCCAGCACATCAAGAAAAATCCAGGAAGAAAGGCCACTGCCAAACTGATGCTGAACTCCTTTTGGGGTAAGTTTGGCGAACAAATGAACAAGATGAAAACGAAGCAAATCACAGAACCACACGAGCTGATTGATCATTTAAATGACACAACGATTGAAATATCAGACGTACGCATTTTGAGTGCTGATGTGATTGAATTGGCGTATAAGAAGATAGAATAGGATGCAGTAAAGGGGTCCAAGACCAACATATTCATAGCAGCATTTACCACCTGTCAGGCCCGTCTTAAGCTTTATGAATCTTTGGAGGCGTTGGGCGATCGAGTCTTGTATTATGATGCAGACTCGGTCATTTACACGTGGAAGCCAGGTCAAACAGAAATTCCCTTAGGTGATTACCTTGGCGATATGACCAATGAATTGGATGAAGGGGATTACATCGTGGAATTTGTGTCAGGGGGTGCCAAGAACTATGGGTATGCGACGAAACATGGGAAAATCGTGTGTAAAGTTCGTGGCTTTTCCCTAAACGTGCGTGGTGCCAAACAGCTTAATTATCAGGTCATGAGGCAAAATATTTTGGATGAAATTTTAGACCCGCAGGACGAAAGAAGAGACACTGACATTGTGAACCCGAGACATTTTAAGCGTGATCCAATTGCCAAGAAGATTAAGACAGAAACACAAGTCAAAAAATATGGTTTGGTATTCGACAAGCGGGTACTTCACGTAGGAACATTTAAATCGTATCCCTACGGATATGCCCAGTTTACAGGATTCGATGCACAAGACATTTTAAACATTGAAACACTTATATGAGAGACATTCAAGCCAAGATACGTTAGCGTTTTTTTCCCTTTTTATTATTTTTAAATAAAACAGTTTAAATTGTTACAATTTAAATCACGTGTCTTTGTCATCCTTACAAGCGTTTCATTCCCTCTGTGATATTATCCATCCATTTTCTAAGAAAGGCTGTTCTTTGATCTACCCTGCGAATCATTTCTTGTAGTTCCTTTTCAATATTGTCTTGCCACTCGTGACGTGAAGGACATTTGCAAGTTAGTGGATGGAATGGACATTTTCCTCCTCTGTCCTTTTCCTGGGCGGCGGCATCCATGCGTTAACGTACGCGTCTAAAATGAAGTGTGACGATAGAAGCGCCGTCTGTAAACTGAGCCAAATTATTATTTTCCGACTCACTTATCTGTGTTTCCACCACATCGATGTGATTCTTACGTAACTTGATGTAATGAATCTGCTTGGGTTCGTAATAATAATTTCCTTCCAAGATTGGTTGGTAGTGTATTTGACGTACTGAAGATCAGTCGTCTGATCTCCCACGCGTACTGGAGCACAAAGCGAGGAATACATATACAAGGTTCGTGGGTAAGGTAAATTTAAGTAGGTACTTCTCTTAGTATTGATAAAGGTCCAGTTCAGATCGCTAAGAAGAAATCTATGATATTTCTCCGCAAATCGGTCTTTCCATGGGATCTCATATCTGTAATACGCCAAACTGGATGTAGTAAGCCTCCTATCATAACTCCACACCGTACCACGTTTGGTCACTGTGAGATTATGCACCGGTCGTGATACATTACGATTCTCTTCAATAGGACCACTAACAATACGACGATAACGCACTGTTGTTTTTTTCGTCCAACGAAACAACTCACACATGTCTCGAGGTAACTCAAAATAGAGACCGTCACGAACTTCTTGATGAGTTATATCAGTCGATTTTACCTTGTCTGCTGTCACAGTAATCGTTTCTTTATCCTCGTCCGCAATCACTTCAAATTGTGCGCTGTGTCCTGAAGAAAAATGACTCCCCAACGCCGAGCCCATATTCATAATACATTTTAAACGTTCTTCATCAAACAAGGATTTGAGTAAATCGTGAACTGTCTTGATACGATGTTGTTTGATGTCTCCATACGTGACATTGTAAGTCACTTTCTGTTGTGTATCCTCAGTGGCTACTTTAATTCGTCCTGTGGTTAGCAAGACATCATCGTCTTTTAATCCTTTGAGGTAACTGGACACCTTAGAATCGTGTGGAAGCGAAATACTACTCAATCCCACTTCCCACTCTCCTTCTAAATCGATGCGTTTGTCTAATCGATTTTTCCAAGAATTGTTTTTGTTGTCTGGAAAATATTTCAGACTCCCATCGTTACTGGGTAACGTCAAGTAAAAAGTATTACCTGACATGATGTGCTCTCGATAACGACACAACTACGAATGAACCGGAGACACACACTGTGTTGCATTTTCACAAGTTTTATTTCATCATTGTAGAGGCGTTACAATTTTGTTTTAAGTTTAGCTTGCATGATTCGCTTCACAATTTGCTCGGTTAAACTCTTCTTGCCTGGAAACTTATCGATTCCGGCTACCATCTTACGATCTGCAATATGTTTGTCAGCGAGTGATTTAGCTTTACTGTAATCAATATCGTGCTGTTTGGCTAATCTATCGAGACGATTAATTCCTGGATCACCACGTTTTAATCGCTTGGCTAATTTTGTACCTGGACCCATATACTGGTATCCGGGCCAATGAAACTCGACACCTAACTTTGAAATCCATTTCTGAATATCAAATTTTCCTCCTCTCTGGCGTTTCCTTTTAGCCTTAGCTTGGACGGTTCTTGCCCCTCCCTTTGCCTTTCTTCGACTTTGGCGTTTCGTCATCTTCAAACACTTGATACAGGTCGTAACCTCTCTTTTCCCAAGGTTCCCAGTTACCAAATTCTTTGAGTCGTTCCAACTCCGTGCGATGCTTTTGCGGTGTGAGAACAGGAAGTTTTCGTTTCGTTTTTTGTATCTTTTGGGATGGAGCTGTGAGAAAAGGAATCTTGGACGTTCCCGGTTTCGCAGGGGTGACGGGTTCGTTCTTGATCCCCACAGGTGTGACAGGTTCCCTCTTGAGTGTCATCTGAGGTACGGCGGCTTGTCCCCTCATATTTATGGATTTAATGAGTTCTTTTAACAATCCCTCTTGCAACCCCTCCATGAGATTACCATCATCGTCTCGAGGTGGAGGTTCTACACCACCGGCGATAGGAATCTGTCTCAATTTGTCAGTAAGCTTGCGTTCTTGCATTAACAATTCTTTTACCACAGGTTCTTTTAAAGCAGCAGGAGTAGATGTATCTTCTAATAACAGTTTTGCTTCGGCGGCCACGCGTGCGGCTTTGTCCAGAAGAGTACTTTCAGTAATTTTTCCCTTGTAATAATCTACCAAAGCTCGAAACTCATCGGGTTTCACCATTAAGAACGTCTCCATAATCGCCACAAGGGTTCCACCACACGCATACGCAACCACCGAAACAGTTGAGTTATTGTGAGTCTACACTCAGTTGAATCCTTATAGTCACTGTCGTCGTCGTCGTAGTTGAATTGCAAATCAAACTTTATACCCGTGTCCACTTCGTTTATACCCTCTTGCACGGTGACAGTCATGATCTCTTGAAACACTGACAGAACGCGTCGTTCATACCACTCCAAAAGCTACCGCCTGTTTGATTCACAAGTAATTGACGCCGCTTTCTTAAAGAGTTCCTCCGTTTACCCAACTCTCTCAACATCACTCTATATTTCTTGAGTTTGGCAACTGTGGGCGGTGATAAAGGTATCTTTTTCTTCAACATGTTCAACGTGAATTCACTGACGGCATTGATTTGATCTTTACTAGCGTGAAGTAATTTTTCCATACGACGCTTTCTATTTTTCTCTTGTAAAATAGATTTTAAAAAATCCACATTTCTCTTGAAACTATTAATCATCGCTTTTTCTTTGTAAGAGCTTCTAGGCCTTTTTTAGCCCCAAACGATGCAGCTCCTCCAAGGGCACTTAAACCCAATGCTTTACCTCCAGCAATGAGGGCTGGAATGATTGCCGCTAATGGTAGGATACCTCCTTTTTGTCCTCTTTTGGTTAGTCTTCTTTTCACTCTTCTTCTCCTTCGGGTTGTGGGCATACTGCGCTTATAACCAGGCATCTTTCTTATTTATTTCTCTCTGTAACAGCGTACACACCCTTCGTGTCGTAACAAGTGACTTAAAAGTCTCGTAGAATCTCTACTCGCAGGGTGTACGTCAAATAACAAATAACCATAGGGTCTGTCCGTACATGCATTATATATACCCATGACAGGTAGCCACTTGGTCGGGTATATCTGTAGCAGTAAGGTGCGCAACGCCACTTTATCTCTAGGATTTTTAAAGGCAATAATGTATTGCGCATTCCTAGAGATGGTCTTGGAATATTTTCCTTGAGGGAACATGTCTTGGCAGAGATAACACACGGTGACATTCATGTGGTGAGAATATTGTGTGAAAAGATTAAGTATTTCTCTGTCATCTCCTCCCTCCGACATGAGATCATCCAAGACAAGAATACCCCCTCGTTTATCTCCAAACCATGTTGTTAAATCGTCGTGGGTAGGCACTCCTTTAAAAAATTCTATGCCATGGCGTTGCATGTCGTCAAACTTATTTTGCCAGGATCCATAACAGTAATGCACGCGGGGCGGTCTTTCGTCAAAGAGGTCTAAATTTTCCAAAAGTAGGTGATGGAGAAAGGTGGTTTTTCCACAACTTGTAGGGCCCACAATCAAAATATTGGAAGGGGATTTGAACGAAAATCCTGGTTCCACACACTTGAACATGATGGCTAAAAGCGAGTTACACAAAAATGACACGATTTTATTTCATTCCTTTTATTTTATTAACGATTGAATGATGTCTTCTAACATGTCGCCTATTTGATCATCGTTGCCTACATAATCCTTTTTAGAAAACATGGAAAAAAACTCATCCATACTCTTGCGTCTTGCTTTACACATTAAATAAATGATGGCATAGTTTCCACAACTTGCGGTTTTTACAGATTGTAATGCTCGAGTATTTTTACGCACGTAAGGCCATCGGTTTAACCATACAATGAATGGTGTCAGAAATTCATAGGTGGTTAAATTTAAACCATAACTATCTAAAATTTCACAGCTATCGTGTTCGGTCCACACAGCTATCCAGTGTTCCCCAGGTTTGTCTGCAGGGTGGGTATTGACAATGTAAGCTCTCGGTTTCACACGTTCCGGCGACTCGGGTAGTTCGTCACAGGCTAAAACACTCACAAAGTACTTGCGGAGTTCTGGATCGCTATCCGCTAAAGCGTTGAGTTGATTCGTAATAAGCCACACAAACTCCATCACTAATGCACTTCCATCGTGGTAGCTCCTTTAATGCCATCAATTTCCATAATGCCTTCATATTCAGCATAAATGATCACCGTTTTCTGACTTGCTTGCCCTGCACACTTAATGTGAATGTTGATGAAGCCTTCATTTTTAGGTAGAAGAACCGGGTCATCGTGTCTTCCATTGGCCACATTGGAAAACGCAAACAGCGTGCAATTTTTTCCATGACCCCAGTCTTTGAATCGCACCATGTTTCCTGCATTTCTGTACAGACAGCCAGTAGCATCCAGAAATCGGTGATAACCCACCAAGTCTTTTTGACCATTAGCCGTGTTGAGTTCCAAAGTCTCGTATGGGTATTCTTCTCCATTCACAATTTGTTTGATGTATTCCACCCCAATTTTTCCAAAGGCCAAGGGGTCTTCGTTGTATTGACCATTGAATGCAGTAGTTTTCAGAATACCAATGATGACTCTTTGGGGCACCTTTCCATTGAATGGGTTGTTGATTTCTTTAGAAGTGGCCCCATTGTCTAGGGGAAACTGTCTCATCTCGGTACGGATCATGGGATACTTGGTTGGGGTTTTGGTCATCATACTCATCATGCTCATGTAGACGGCTGGGTTTAGGGACACCAGACATAGAAAGAAGGTAAGTTTAATATCCTCTGGGTTGACTCGGACTTCCTCACTGGGTGGATTGGCTTCTCCATTCATGAATAAGGCTGCTGGATTCAGATAAAATTCCAATTCCAAAAGAGTTTTGGGGACGATCCATTTTCCTTGGCGAAACGCGTCTATAAACGGTTTCATTCTCAAGATTCTCCTCTTTCCTCCTGCATAGTATTCTGTTGCATCTGCTCTCTGTCTCTTGATGCTTTCTTGATGATTTATGGAAAGAGCTGTATACGCGTCATCATCCATCTTGACATTTGCAGCGGTGTAGGTTACAGGAGAATCAATTTCGTTCCGCCATCCAGCTGGTTCGAGTATCGTCTCTCCATCATTCCTGTCATTATTAAGGATCGTCTGTATGAAAGCTTTAAGATGGTACATGTCTACTTGTTCGGTGAGTAAGGTACCATTGGCTCTGAAATTGATTTGCTTGAAGAGAGTGTGTGCAATATTGTTGGCTGGTGAAGTCATCACACCCACATTGTTTGCGCGTGCTGTGAGACTGGCATTTTCTGTGGTTTTGAAACCCAAATCCAGTTGGACAAAAATTCTCGAAAGATCGATGAGATCTGATTGTCGTTCCACGTACACTTGGATAGGAGCAATACTAGATGTCTGAGGTGGTATTTTGACATATCGGTACTTTACCGTAGAAAGATCTGTAGGTGGTATTCTAAAGAGATCTAGACTTGAATTCTGCTCTGCCCCTTTGATAGACATGGTGATGTGTCTGTTTCAACGTCTTCTGCGTTTATGCACACGTTTTCGTGTTCCTATTTTCTTTATACGACTTGTGAGAAATCCTTCTCGTTGCTGTTGTTTTCTTCTTCTCCCTTTATACCTTTTCAAGATGGAAAACACAGGATCTGTCGGTGATGTTGTGCCTACACCAATGATAGGATCACTTTGACGTACGGTGCTGATGCGGACCATGTTTTATTCTCCAAAAATATCGTTCAACCTCTTGGCAACTTTTCTCTTCAATTCGTTCTTGAGCGCTTGGGAAGCCCCTCTCTTTATACCTCGCGGCACTTCTGATAACGAACGCTTTTTGACACTGCTTTTAAGGCCTCCTGTTACACCTTTCAAAAAATCTTTAGCCATGTCTTTGACTCCGGCACCTATTTGAGGATCACCCCAGGATCCGATAAAAGGTGGTGGGGCATAAGGTGAGGGAGTCTGCCAGCGCATGAGACCACCACCTCCTTGTTCATTTGGCACATACACTTTAAAGCGTCTCAAACTTCCTCCTCTCATGATGCGATCACCACAAACACACAATTCACTTTAAATCTTTTTTATTAATCCAACTGTTATATTTGCTAGGGTACCCTTTCCACTTGACAAACAATTTATCCTTTTGTCTCTTTAATACTTTTTCCACTCGAAAATAAGTCGCTTCATCTACATGTACTTTTTGCAAATCCCACACATAAAATGTGCCTTGTAAGGGCGTGTCATCCAATTCTTGCACTTTATAGGTCGTTACCATTCCGGGTACGACTTTACGAACTTGAAACACTTCTTCCGTCCATCCTGGTAGATACCCTTTCTTAAACGGTCTAAATTTTTTATTCAATCGGACTTTATCGCCTACTTTAAATGCAGGCTTTTTTTCTTTCTTAGTCTGATATTTCCCATACAAATTGTTCCACACTTCTTTGGCATTGAATGTGGTGACTTTAGCTGGTGTGGTTTTAATACTCCTGTGATAGGTGCGATGGTATTGATTGACAAGTTTGGGCAATATGTCTACATATTTGAGTGTGTTGGCAGCCGTAAAATAGCGATACAATTTCGATTTAAGGGTTCTATTAAATCGTTCGACGATACTGGCTTTGGCATCTCCATGAGTAGAAAAGTGATGAATATCCTGTGTTTTCATCAATGATTGAAAGGTCTGATTGTAAAATTCTTTGCCTGCATCTGTCTGTAACGTCTGAGGTTTCCTTCCTTTGGCTTCCTTGAGTATTTTTGCAAACGCATCCGTCACATCTTTTCCTGTTTTCTTTTTAATCGGCCGGGCCCACGCGTATTTGGAAAAGGCATCGATCACGACCAATACGTATCGGTATCCCTTGTTCTGTTTGGATAGGGTCTGTACTTCGATCAAATCTGCTACCCATTGTTGATCAATGTCGAACACCACCACAGGTAAAAATTCTCCTCGTCGACGTCTGGGTTTGTGAAGCGTGTACGCTTATTTTTCCTCTAATTCGTTTTTACCTTGAGCAATAGAGATCTTTTGAGCTTTGGCATACGGTGCCACACCACCCAAACTACCGACGACACCGGGTTCGTCATACAAGTCGTCCTTGACATCTTTCTTAATGTTCTTAACCATGATAAATGACACCAAAGTTTGAAAGAATGGTAGGTGACCCAATACTTATGAAGGTACTGCGTATACAAATGATTCCACGTCTTATATGTATACTTCCCATCATAGTATCTCATAAACGTCATCAAATGAAAGATACGGTCGTGTAGTGGATGTAGGTGTGGTTTCACGACAAACTTAAACACCTCAACTTCCATGTCTTCGGGAACCCATTGGTAAGGGATTTTATGCGGCTCATCCTCTTCGAAGACGATATGTGGGATGCGATCACAAAGCCACGACACCACTCGATAATGCAAGTAGCATAGCCATTGACTCCACGAGGTAAGCATGATGAACTCGTGATTTTTTTTCATCTCCGACCCTTTTTATAATGCTTGACATTATCCATAATGCCTTTTAAAGCCTGTTTTCCCAGAAGTTTACCAAGCACTAACTAACTTGGCGTAACTTGCTTGTGAACTAATTTTTACCCCACCTACACCCTCATATTATGAATACATTACACCGCCATCTTGAATGATGTCATCTTCGATGACGTCTCCGACGCCATCTTGAATCCTCCCTAAGGGACTTAGACGCCATCTTGAATCCTCCCTATGGGACTTTGTTATTTATGTTAATTGATGGCGGCATCCCTTTGCTCCCTATGGAGACGCCCTATACTACTTGAATACAACATTACAAATAGGCACTTGTACCATGCATAGTGACATCATTCATCTTCACTTTGATCCATTCAATTTTCCCTTGGAGTAAATGTGAACACACCAATAGATTATTCATCTCGGTACAGTCTCGGTCATTTTTGTTGTCGAACAAAACTGAATTTCTCCAAAAGTACACCGACTCTGGAACTGAAACTACCCACCTGGCTGGTTATAATACTCTAGTTTTTAAATATGTACAAATCTCTGCGGGCCTGCCTCTACTTTTTATAGGGGCAATTCGCGGAAAAAGCTCAAAATCAGATATTACATAATTTGGCGATGTTTACATCTAATGGTCTCAACAACAAATGTTTCAGAAAAATGAAACATGCACGATTTTGGAAGAATGTCATCTTATGAGCATTATCCCGAAGAGAAATCTCGCCTCTGGTTATCGAAATGGCTCGTTATCAGCTGATGTTGCTGGAATTGTACATACAATTCGCAACAACAGGTGGATGTTCGGAAAGATGTCGGAATCACAACCCTATTGATAGACAGAAAGTGTAATCCACAAATTCGTCATTTGTTTACGTAAGGGGAATTTGAACAAAAACAAATTGAACTACTTCGATCTTGTGAGGCAGGTTGAAGCGCTCTGGTTTGTTCGTCTCGGATTGCCATTTTCTCATCCAACGATCATATTCAATTTCGAGAGGTTGTGGACTTGAGAGATCTGACATACACATCTTGGAGACTTCAGCTTTGTCTACATTTGTGTTCGCTATTAATGGCGCTTAGCACAAGACCAAGCAACTGTACGGCAGTCTTCTGAGTGAAAAAAATTCCCTGTGATGATTAAGCCTGTTTTTTCAATCGTTCATTATATCTATAAATATTTAAGGTTAACTAAATAGTCGAGGGTTTGATAATTTATATAGATTACCTTGAAGATATTTCTTGTATGATATAGTCAAGGAATGGAATGAACAGATTTCGGCAGCAATATTCTTCAGGTGTGTCATGGGGTGCATTTACCCTACAATGTTGTCTTGACGCCGTTCTTGGAGCACTTGGTTCCTTTCCCACCTCTGAACTGATCTCCACACTAAATTCGTGATTGGCATGCTTACCTTCCTAAAGACGTATAACAAGGAAGTGGACTGAAAAAGCGATTACTTTCCTGTTGCTGCCCCCTTTTGGACATAACTCGACCACTTCAAATAGATTAATGACTCCTTTGGGAAAAGTAATTCTCAATTGAGGGGGGCAGTCGTACAACCACTTCGTAACTAGAAAGTATTCTTTAATACTCTTACTCTTACAGTTTCAAGAAAGATTTATTGCAACAATTCTCTCACTTAAACAGTAAATCTTACGCAACATTATCTACTCAGAATAACTCGTAAAAATATAGTGTTGTTCTGTACATAAATAACTTGTACAAATGATATTGTACAGTAATTTACGCAATAGGGCTCGTGTATCTCGACGTTACAATTACTTATAGATATAAAATTATTAACTAATCATAGATTATTGCACGCTGAAAAGCCCACTGACAAATGAAGACCGGGACCCTAATTTAGTAGTTTCCGAAAATGACCACTTTGGGCACAAGTAGAGTGAATAACGAAGCTGTTATTTTACCAAGTTGACAAATAAAAAAGAAAGCGCTTATATAAAACGAATTTTAGACTAGCACTTTTCTCGAGATCGCAATTTATCTTCTATCGAATACGTACGAAAGACTCTTACTTCATTTTAAATGTTTGTAAGCCTGTGCACGGAATATCTGTGTTCCCGTGTAGCAGGTGTTTTAAGGAAACACACAAAGATATAAATTAAGCCTGACCGGATTCCATCCATAGAGATCTAACATGCCGAAGCCGCGGAACACCTAAAACGGATATAGTGGGAGAACGCCATGGTTTTTTTAGTTTTCTCCACGGAAGGTTTGTATTGGTTTAAAACGACTGTATGCCAATCGTCTACCCGGAGTACTTCTGAAGGGATACTTAGAGGGAGATGAATTTGAAAGAATGTGCGCGCAAAATATTTAACGCCATGAGAAGGTTAATTAAAAATATATGATTATATTGCAGCTCAGCATTCATTACAGGTGCAATTAGCAGTAATTTCTCCAAACTATAACCTCTATCAAAAACTTAAGCTTAAACTAAGATTTTTGTTGGTATTTCGTGCCTTTCTGTTTAGACGGAATACCTCAGCCTTTCAACATTTGCAAAGTTTCATCAAACTATTTGAATTTTCGCGTGTACGTGTCATGACAAGTTTTAGGAGACGTTTTGTTATTGGTCGAATTAATTAATCAGGTGAAATTAAACACTAAGTAGGTGTCTGAATGCATGGCACGCATCATATTCTTCTTGACAGTTTTTCCACTCAGCGCTTAGCTCCGCTGATAGTCTTACGGCTCTGACGCAGGTTAAAAATTAACGTCATCGTTCTCTGGCTAAACAAAACGGCGAAAACATTCGGTCGACGGCTGGGAAGTCCAACTTTTCAGCGCTGGATATTTCTAAGACTTCGCAAACGTTGATAATGCGAAAAATTTTCGTGTTTACCTTTGGATGTGAGATCCAAAACTTGTGACTAAGCGACAAATGAAGGGTACAGTTCTTTATTTTTATCTGTTGTTGTTATGTGCTCCGTTAGAAGCATGGCTTCACTGCTTCGTGGAAGGAAACAAAGGTAGAGAGTTATACTTTCTTCTCTTCCTTAAAGCTCGGCCAACTTTAATTCAGAATTGCACTAAATAATCTTAGCATAGGGCAGAAATAAATTTCTTACATGTTGAAAGAAATATTATATCAGATTTCTTTAAGGGAAAAGATAACGTACCTTTTGAACATTCCTAACTGTGTTTGACTTTTATTTCAATGCTAACCTTACTCTACCAGCTCTGAAATCCAAATTAACTTGGAATTTTTCCCTAGTTTCTGTTTTTAAAAATTCTAATTGTATCGTTTATAATGTCGCCTGCAATTCAGTCGCACCTAAAAGAAGCAGGAATATTAATAAAACTTCACGCCAGTCAATGATTTGGGACAAGTTGCGAAAATCGATCAATTTTCAACTGTTCCTAAGAAGGTATTATGTTTTCATTTAGCTCTTGTTCCAGTTTTCTTTGTCAGAGAGATATTGAATATTTGTTACTTTTTAAAGAAAAATTGATGCCAACCAAAGAGCCATATTTACTTCACTTTTTGAAACGAATTTTCAATCACTTAGGGGTCTATTCTGCGGATATATTTTGCATTTAGTTATTAGAAATAAGTACCTTGTTTTGCTTAATTCAAGAACTCCCTCTTCTTGTGTACAGTTTTTATACTCATCGAGGAAGACAAATCGTCTCAATTCTTGGCTAACAAAGAAATCATTCTCGCTACTCAAGTATCAGGACCGTTATGTACCATTCGGACTCTTTCAATTTCTTCTGTTATTTGGGCGCTTTGGTAATATATGCTCGAAGTTTATGCCATTAATTTTAAAGAACTTCCTGTTACAAAAAGTCAGGGACACTTTCCATCGTTCATCTTGCAAAATCTGGCAAACTATGGTTGCCAAAGTCTTATGTTTCTGAAATCCATTGTCTTATATAAATGTATTTCGTATTCTGTCGGTTTTCATCGTATATTTATTGTTTTGTAACTCACAGATATGCCACAAAAGTAGCAGACAAAGAATCTCTTGAGTTTTTATGGTCAACAAAAAGCAATCCCCTACATAAAGTTTCTTTTGATAATAACGTAGCCTTTTCCTGGTGTTCAGCTAGTAAATCGGAGCGAAATGGTAGCGCAGAGCAAAAGTAGAGGATAATAAGTATACAAAAGTATCTATAGGCATACAAGAGTCTGCGTGAGGATACAACGGTATCTACACATAGGAGTATCGATTAATCCTTTTCACCCAGTATGCATATTCTCCATACTGTTTTCTATAAATTTACTAAGGTGCTTACAAGGAGATTTTGCTTAATAATCAAGAGCTTTTGTACTTGCTGATCATTTCCATTATTATCATAACCTCAATACTTGATTCAGGAGTGATATTGTAAGAAGAAAGTCGATGCTAGTCACTCTCAGAGGTTAGAGGGTTAAATTAATAAAATAACCGGGATATCTTTGAGAACACAAGGGTTTACATTACAATACAAGGGAATCTCTTGATTCCTTTCTTTGAATGTCTTTAGTTTGGCATGTTAAACCACAATATTTCTTGTCAAAAGCTTTGCAAGAAATTTCCAAAAAAATGAAGCTAAGAAAAAACTTATTTTCAAGTTAAAAGTCTCTTGAATTGATTGACTAATCACCTTTGGAAAAGGATTAAATTTTTTCTTTCCTTGACAGACTAATCGGGGTCGAACTTAAGCCTTGGTCTAAGTTCCTAGGTCTCCATAGCTTGTTGCTTCTCCATCCCTGTCACCAATTTCTTTTTGGATTGCGAGTGCTTTCTCCTGATATTCCCGGGCCTTGTCATATTGACCGAGTGATTGTAACACAGTTCCTAGTGATTCGTAACCTGCTGCTTCTGCATCCCTGTCACCAATTTCTATTGTGATAACAAGTGCTTTCTCCTGATATTCTCGTGCCTTGTCGTAATGACCGAGTGACTGAAACACAATTCCTCGGTTTTGGTAGCTTATTGCTTCTCCTTCCCTGTCACCAATTTCTGTCCTGATAGCAAGTGCTTTCTCCTGATTTTCTCGGGCCTTGTCATGTTGACCGAGTGATTGAAACATAGTCCCTAAGCTTCTGTAGCTTGTTGCTTCTCCATCCCTGTCACCAATCTCTATTCTGATGGCGAGTGATTTCTCCTGATATTCTCGGGCCTTGCCATATTGACCGAGTGATTGGAATAAAGTTCCTAGGTCTCCATAGCTTTTTTCTTCTCCATCCCTATCACCAATTTCTTTTTTGATGGCGAGTGCGTTCTCCTGATATTCTCGGGCCTTGTCATATTGACCGAGTGATTGGAAAACCGTTCCTAGAGATCCGTAGCCCGCTGCTTCTGCATCCCTGTCACCAATTTCTGTTGTGATAGCGAGTGCTTTCTCCTGATATTCTCGGGCCTTTTCACATTGACTGAGTGATTGAAACACAGTTCCAAGGTTTTAGTAGCTTTTTTCTTCTCCATCCCTGTCACCAATTTCTTTTGTGATCGCAAGTACTTTCTCCTGATATTCTCGGGCCTTGTCATATTGACTGAGTGATTGAAACACAGTTCCTAGGTTTCCGTAGCTTGTTGCTTCTCTATCCCTGTTGCGAATTTCTATTCTGACGGCGAGTGCTTTCTCCTGATATTCTCGAGCCTTGTCATATTGACCGAGTTATTGGAAACCGTTCCTAGAGATCCGTAGCCTGCTGCTTCTGCATCCCTGTTACCAATTTCTGTTGGGATAGCGAGTGCTTTCTCCTGATACTCTCGGGCCCTTTTTGTCATATTGACCGAGTAATTGAAACACTGTTCCTAGGTTTTGGTAGCTGTTGCTTCTCCATCCCTGACACCAACTTCTGTTTTGATAGCGAGTGCTTTCTCCTGATATTCTTGGGCCTTGTTATATTGACCGAGTGAATGGAACACGGTTCCAAGGTTCCCGTAGATTGCTGCCTCTTCATCCCTGCCACCAATTTCTTTTTTGATAGCGAGTGCTTTCTCCTGATATTCTCGGGCCTTGTAATATTGACCAAGCGATTGGAACATTACTCCCAGCTTTGCGTAACATAGTGCCTGGCCATGTGTGTTACCCATCATTTTCATGACTTTGATTGCTGATTCGTAAAATTCCGAGGCCTCCGTAAATTTACTTTGTGCGTGAAGTATGTCTGCCAGGTTTAAATGTAGCCATCCTTCTTCAATGGGGTCATTTGAGTCTATGTATAGGAGGAGTTTCCTGAGGTATTTTTCTGTACTTGTGTAATCCTTTATATAAACGTAAGCACTGATTATTTTCATGTAGATGACTCGGAACGTAACGTTTGCCAAAGAATTATCTATAGCCTGCCCCTGACTGTTTAATATGATCAAACATTCCTTGTATATCTCGATGGCTTGCAACACAGGACCAGTTTTGCTAAGGAACTCGGCGACTACTATACCAATGTAGATAGCCGATATAGGTTCTTTTATGCTGTCCATCTTGACCCTGTTCATTCTCAGTTTGAAAAACTAAGGAGAAAGTAACAAAAAGCTAAAAACGGATTGTTTGTAGAAAGTCTTTTTAATTTTAAATTGCAAAATTTATCTTACCCTCCCCGCCTTGTAGTCTTTTTGTATTCACGCTCGGAGCACGTGATTTCACATTTAGCAAATCACGTCAATGAATTGAGAAACTAAAGTGGAAGTTTCTCGCTTACTTTTGTTGTTTGTTCTAACGGAATTTAGCTCATTGTTTTTGAGCTTGTGTTCGCGCAATTTCTCTAACTCTTTGTTTTGAATTTTTGGAAGATTTAGAGTTTTTATTTTAGCCAAATGTTGTGGTTCATTTAACGAGTTTAACACGTATTTTCTACGGAGTTTGGACTTTAGCTTAGCTTCTTTTCAAAGCGGGGGGGAAAGGAGTGAGATTTCTAAATGCTGTTAATGTTTTTTTATTCTTATGATAATTTCTTTTGAAGCTTTCATAACGATATTAGTGTTGTTTCGGTTTCTAAAACAGTCAGCATTGATACAAATTACCTTTTGAAGTTAGAAACGTTCCTTATCCATTTTGATTTTGGCAAAGGGACTCGTATAAGATCTTTCGAAGGAGGTCAACTCTTTCCGGGGAAAAAGAAGAAAAAAATTCATGGTGAAATGTCAGGAATTTATCAAAAATAATATTTTTTGTTTTTTGTCACGCCATCAAACAGAAAGTAAACGGACTGAATCGGCTTAAAGCCAAGAGCCATCGAAAAAATTTATACCAATCGAGCTAAGTCTTTCTCTCGGTATCAATTATTTTCCACTGAATAGGCAATCGCCCGAATTTGGGACAAAAGTTGATTGGGTTCTATTTGAGAGGGCCAATTTTGTACCCTTTCATAGACTGCAAATGTAATGGCCGTAAAGTAAAAAAAAATTGTTTCCGTTCGCCATGAAAACGATATGTTACTCGTTGCGTTCTGACAAATAATTATTTGATGACTCAGGAGAACAACAATCACTCGATACCAACATTTATATACATTCATGATATCTTCCTAAGAAAGCCATTTTAACATTTAGGAATAGCATTGGAGGTTATGTTAATGACTAGCGAAAAGTTTATCTGCGAGAACTAAGGTTATCGCCCGGCACAATCTTCCGTTAAGTGTTAGAGACAAATTTAATTTTCAAATCGTTTCCAGTTCTGCTGTATTCGTATTAACGGTCTATACATCACGGATCAGTTTAGAATACAAAACCCAATTCCTTAAAATATTATCTGATAGTTTATATGTTCCTGTTTTCATTGTTTTTGTTAAATATCTTTGATCACAGTTCTCATTTTCCTTTAAGTTATCAAAAATTGGTAACAGCAGCTTCACCAACTCAGTCTACACAGGGGGCAACCAAAAGGATCTTAGGTTGCTTGTAACCAGCTCTCCCAGCAGTAATGCTCAGGAAACATTATGGTTTGCTCCTAACTCCTTGTTAGATGCAGCTATAAAACTCTTCTCCGCCCCCTCCTCCATTAAAAAAATACACCCACCCAAATTATCTATTACTGTTGGTGAGACTTCCGGCAAATTCCAAGTAATCAGAAATACCTGACATCACAAGGAAAAACCACTCGTTCTTTGAGGGAAGTTCCGATGAGATTCAGGAAAAAAATCTGTGGAAAAAAGCTTGACCTATTCAGGAAAGAGGCTTTTCAAGAATTGAAAAAGAATTTTCAAATTCTTGAAAAGCAACAAGCTACGGAAACCTGGGAACTTTGTTCCGATCACTTGGTCGATGTGACAAGGAAGGAGAATATCAGGAGAAAACACTTAATATCAGAATAGAAATTGGCGACAGGGATGGAGAAGCAACAAGCTACGGAAACTTAGGAACTTTGTTCTATTCACTTGGTAAATAAGACAAGGCCCGAGACTCAGGAGAAACAGAATTTTTAACTTTTTGATAATTCGGCTTATCGCCCGTTGTACTACTTTTCAAGTTTAAATCGCTTGCCCGTGTAAAGAGAAGATATAAACTCAAATAGTTGACCGATATTGTACATTCTTAGGAAGATTCCTCTTCGTAAGAGTGATTCAGGTTCATTATTGCCTTTTCCCTCCCCTCCCCAAAGGAAGTATCTTTTCTCACTTACATAAAGCGAGATCCTCTCGATCATGACATCACGTGATTGTTACAATAATTCCGTCGTATTTAGATTAACACCCTTTAGAGATAAACACAGATAGTAATTTGTTGTCTTTTAAGGGTAAAACACTTATTAACCCATCCGTTCCTCTTATTTTCCAACTTTGTCTTCGATGAAGCAAATCACAGTAACTGGAAAATGAACAGCTCATAAAGAGGAAGTCATCGAGCACAAATCGCTTACAGTTTCTAGACAGCCGCTCTGATTCAGTACCGTAAGAAGTCTTGATTGTCATTCTGGGTTAAAAATCCAACGGTTCCTTCAAAGCAATGTATATGAGACCGAGTGTTACCGGCAATTAAAGTGAATTGTTTCATTTTTGCATGCTCGCATCCGTCATCGGTAAAAAAATTAGATGTACAAAACCGAAATATATATTTTCATTAGATGGCGTCGCTTTAAAAGTAGGATAACAAATATCCGTCTCTCCTTATCTTTCCTTCATTAAAAGGAACATAATGAATTTCACTTAAGCTTTTATAATCGACATTCGGAATTCATATTTTTCACATGACGATTGGAATTCTGCGCGAAGTTGGTGCGTTAGTACAAAAAATCCAGGGTGAAATGTCAGAATTTATTAAATTTATTTTACTTTTCATCTCTTGTCACGCCATCAGACTGAAAGTAAACAGACTGAATCGGCCTAAAGCCAAGTCTCATCGAGAAAGATTAGACCAGTCTGGCAAAGTCTTCCAAAGTCTTCCAGAGTTAATTACTTTCACTGAATAGGCGAACGCACAAATTTCGGACAAAAATTGATGGGGTGTAATTTGAGGAGGCTAATTTTTATTCCTAGAATCAGTCTCATAGACTGCAAATATAATGAGCGTAAAGTGAATAAATATTGTTTCTTTTCGCCATGAAAATGATAACGCACCCATTGCGCTCTGGCAACGGGTTCTTATACCCACCCCACGGGTCTTACACCCACCCCAATTATCCATTACTATTGGAAAGTGGAACTTCCGGTATAAATTCCGAGTAATCAGAAGTACCTAACATCAGAAGGAAAAATCACTCGTTCTTTGAAGGAAGTTCCGATGAGATTCAGGAAAACGATCTGTGGAAAAAACCTGACCTATTCAGGAAAGAGCTTTTTCAAGAATTCGAAAATTATTTTCACTACTTTTCAAGTTTAAATCGGTTGCCCGAATAAAGAGAATATGTAAACTCAAATAGATTACCAATGTTGTACGAGACAGGAGTTCCAATTCATTACCGTAACAAGTCTAGATTGTAATTTTGGGTTAAAAATCCAACGGTAAAAAGTAAGATAACAAATTTTCCTTCTTTGGAGGGAACAAATGAAAAAATGTAAAATGGTTTCCGTATTTACATAGCCTGATGTAAACACGCGGGAGGTGGTGAGAACACGAGATAAGCGTAAGAAACCACGACGCGAAGCGGAGTGGTTTCCAGCTTATCGAGTTCTTTTATAAAATAACTAATGAAAGAGCCTCTTCTGGCAACGAAGGAAAGCGACGTGCTTGTTGTTGTTGTTCATTTGGCTTTCCGGCAAAAAAATTACTATTTGAATTATTTTATAAATGAATTTCACTTAAGCTTTTATAATGGACATTCGGAATTCATATTTTTCCCCATAAAGGTTAGAATTCTGCTCGAGGCTGGAGCGTTAGTAGAATGCCCTTCGGCTAACTCGGAGGATGTCGGAATTTAATATTCTTCCAGTGTCGGCTAAAATAATTAATTCGTCGAATTTAGTCAATGTTTTGTAGGTCTAGGTGGGTTTAAAAACGTTAAACCGACTTTTATGAAAGCCGTTTATGAATTTTTTTCAATTTCTATCGCACGTATTAGAATTATCTTCCCCCAAGTCATTTATCACATCATATATAACTGAATGACGTTTGAAGCAGTTTTTAAAACCGATGCTCCAAGCGAAAACGATTTCCTTGGTCCAGGTCAAGGAAGATTAATGGAAGTCAATGGTTGCCTTTGTAGACAGTACTTATCACAACCTTTAGCCTTCAGTGCTCGACTTTGAAAATAATTTTGACCATCTCTTTTCCATTTCTGTTTTACTGTCGGTTCCGAAGTCATTCTCTTCTCCAAGCCCATTGAACGGCCAAACGTAAGCGCCAGTCGAAAGGTTCTTTAAGTATTGTCAATTACTTATTAATTTTGCCCACTTGTGGTGGGCCGATTCACATAGGATCTCTGTTAGACCAAATGCAGGGCAATATTTCATTTGTGGAGCGTTATTCCAATGTATGCACCGAGCGCTTATGAGCCAAGTGAAAAAAACGAATAAACTCGCTCCAAGGACAACTGGAGAATAATCAAGGAAGTAAATAAATTTTTTTTTCTCATGTTAATTGTCCTGCAGTAATTTGTCAGGGGAGGAAGCTCTCTCTTCTCTTCTCCTATAGACAGTCTCCCAGCCTCCGGGTGCTTTTCGAGTGAGCAGTAGCAGAGACCGGAAAATCGGGGTTTCGTTCAACCAACGAGCTCAAAAAGGTTTGATGGTGGATTTTATTAGACCAATACCTCCTGAGTAAGGCTCGCTACGTCGTACAGTCGAAAAGTGATAAACGATCCGCGAAAAACGGGTTTTGCTACGCCACCCCTTCGTCAGCGTGAAAACGAGGTTGTAGAGTGCATGACATTTGTTTATTCCTTTTTTTACACCCCTATCAACATTTGCGGTCCAAATACCCAGTTAGTTCAAAATACTTTCTTCATTGGTTAAATTTTACCATAAAGCGACGTCAAGTGACTTATCACGTGACAAGAAAAATCCTTAAGAGACCTTCGAAAATATAAAAGAATCCATGTCTTTTTATAAACAAGTATGAAATTTGATTCACGGCCTCTCTTATCACAAACTTTATCGTTTGGCTGTCCAAAACGTTCACTTCACCATTTACAGGTATTTTTTTCTGTTTAATGATCGAAGATCCATGCTTCGTCGATTATATGACAAAACAAGAAAACGAGGCTGATGCTCTAAGTTGATGTCTTCTGCTTCTAGTTTAAAATGATAGTTTTAACATTTTCAGACTCTCACTCACTATAGTATAGTGAATCCTTAATTAAGAACTAACATCAAGTCATTAGTATTGCGCAAAACATTATTCATTGCTCAAATAATAGTCGTACAAAGCTTCCAAAGTACATATGCCTAGCACTATGTGTGTACCATCTAACCTCATTGCGTCTCCTGTTAACACTCCTCGTGAAAATGGGGCACTGTTGCAGTAATGACGAACTGCGTGCAACAGACACTATCGCAGCGGAAGTACTTGCTTAAGCGGACGAGTATGGCACTGTTGTACCGACAAATATAGCACTCGGTCCGTTTCTTTCGCGGCAGAAAACACAGAAGTCAATGAAGAAACCCTCGATGGAAAAAACACAACTCACGCGACATCCACGGTTGTATTCCAGAGACGGCCGTATGGACCAGAACCACCCCCAGTCCAACTGGCAAACCACAATGATGGGAAACTATCGCTACAGGCAGGGTGGAGGATTTACGAGCTATAGGAGTGCTCTGCATTTGGGAGACGACCTCAAGTCACGTTTTATGTTGGTCAGGTTAAATAAGAGTGGTTTAAAGAAGAAAATGAGCTGTTTGAGTACGCACGTTGCGCTGATGAAGTATGGAAAGTCATGCATCCCTTAAGTCTAACAGAATCACTGTCTCGAGAGATAATCGGGAGTCTGTTAGTTCCTGGATGGAGCGCATTCAACGCATTGCTTTATCCAGAGTTACCAGTAATTAGCATGAATGGCTACTGCCCCCTAGATGACTCCTCAACGGAGTTCAGTACAATATACACTGTTCTCAAGCACACTCAAGCCATCAGTGATACCATGGGTCAGGAAGATACAGTAATAACATTTTGACTTGCTATCCATGTGAAGGCCAAGCAAATACATAAGTGCATAAAGTGTCTTAAGAACCGGGAGAGCAAATGTGCAATTCGGAAGCTAAAACACCATTATATGCCATTTATCGAGACGAGTGGAGAGGTTTTTTACTCCAAGTTTCTTTGCCAAAATTTTAATCTGGAGCTGAGTGGAAATCTAACGGAAAAGTTTAATACTTCGGTTAGAATAGTCATCATAATATCGAGGGTGAAAATGGTCAACTTGACATTCACTATCTTTGCAATAATGCTGTGTAATTTTGAATTCATTCGAACTATAAACAGCATAATTCCGCTTTTTGTAAGAGTATTTTGTGGTGCATTTTTCGACTGGCATCCTGCAAGCAGATGTATTTCCTTCATATCATTTGGCGTCTTATTTTCCTATCTATTAAATGATGGCTCAGAACATATTTGCAAAGAAAAGCTACGCAATGCTCTCATTCAATCGACCTGAATGTAGAGCTCAATATTACGATAAAGATATTTTTAAAGCTTGATTTGGAAAATTAAAATACTACAGATAAAACAATAAACCGTTCTCGACTAGGAAAAGATGTTGCTACAAATTTCTACGATAAATCTTTTCTTCTGAAAAGGGAGCTTGCTTCTCAACATAAAAGAAAAATTAACCCTAAAAAATGATGACAATAGTAAAAAAAAAACAAACTGGTGTCACTGTCAAAATACTGTGGCAGGATATCGTTTTTGATCCCATTTTTCAAGTTTATAGCAAGACTGGTAGAGAGAGTATGTTTAAATTTCTTATCTTGAAATGCTTATGGGAAGGATAGCAAAAGCTAGGCATAAGACCGGACAATTCTTGAACGCCTTTCAATTTTGATTGTTTCTGAGTTAGGTGACATAGTACGTGTTCACAGGACGTCATTAACTGTCTTATACACACATTCTACGATAACTCTTAAAATTCAGTTAAATAAAAGAACAATTATGTCAATTTAGAGCTAATTGAAATTCCTGCAGCAGCGACCCAAAAAGAAAAAAAAGGCCGAGAGCCCTAATCTCTCCACTTTCATTTTAGAACGCATTGGGTTGGCACACGTTCCTAACCTATCATCCCCTCCAAACAAATTTCTCTCCTTACATCTCTTTTAGAGAATTGCTTCTTCTAATAGTCTTACTTTGTTTCCAGTAATAGTTATAAGCAATGTCTGTTTTTATTTTCTCTTCTTCAGTTATCCTTACTTTGATGATGTAACTGCAAGGACCAGGTGAGCCAATGTCGATCCAATTTTATCACATATGTACAAGAATGTATGATTTCTGACTGCTTTCTTCAATACCGAAAAATTGATGCACAGATTATTAAGGGTGATGTTTTTAGGTGGAAAGAAGTCGTAGATTCATCTGGCAACCTTGATAGTGGTATTTTGTGTATATCATTATGAGATCACCATCTGTAATATTTCCTAAATATACACATGACACAGTGGGTAAAACTAGGGCACTTTCAAGAAGGAAAAATGCCAAAATAGAGAGGTGTATGACATGATATCGATCAATCAAATACTCTGTAGATACTAGGAAAAACTATCAAGTTCCAAGATACGTGTTCTAACTATTTTAGAATCACTTTTAACTATGATCATCATCATTATTTTCATCATTAGTATCATTATCAATATTATTACGATAATTAAGACTATCACTGTCAATAGCATCATCTTTGCCAATAGTAGGTATTGTTTACATCAATTGCATTGATATTATCATCATTATCATTATGCCCAAATCCTTATTTTGAAAACCGTT
This sequence comes from Pocillopora verrucosa, assembly GCF_036669915.1. Classification (NCBI taxonomy): domain Eukaryota; kingdom Metazoa; phylum Cnidaria; class Anthozoa; order Scleractinia; family Pocilloporidae; genus Pocillopora; species Pocillopora verrucosa. Next base: position 21,437,213 of record NC_089316.1, on the reverse strand, counting down.
TGTACACATTTTCGGAGGAGAGAGAAACATGGGACAAGAACAAGAGACAGTTGTCGAAGCCAAGGAGGAAACCTGGTTTCCATAGAAACAGAAGACGAACGGAATTTTATTAAGAAGTCTAATGATACAATTTATCACATTGGTTAAAAAAAAAAAAGCTAGCAATTGGACTTGGGTGAGTGGAAGACGACTAAATTTCCCGCAATGGATAAACAACTTGTCTAGATCCGATGGAGAGGTAGCTTCCATTTCTTGGAAGTCTAACGATGAATGTATGCAAGTAAAATTTGGAGCTAGGGATGTAGATTATCTTTATATTTGTGAGTTTCATAAAGGTAATTCAAAACTACAGCTGTCTTTAAAGAATGTATTTGAGGGAAAGAGCATTCTTAAAGCGCTAAGACGAAACAAATATATCATTATGGATCCTGCAGGTTTCTCTGATGTTTATAAAAAAAGTGGCTTTGTGCTGATTGATATTGGGCCCTTCCCTATTACGCCAGCATTTTGTTTGGCCTACTTTGGCCTAAGGAGCAATTCATAAGGTACTTTTCCACGAAAAGAATTTGTAGGATAACTTAACATTGTCCGCCAATTTATTTAACATTTTTGATGTCAAAAGAATGATTTTGCTCACTGTTGATGTTCGAGCACTTTTTAAGAACTTTAGGAAAATGCAATTCTCCAAGCTCTCCACATATGTGCTGTCTCTCCATTATAGTTACACCTTCGAACGCCTTGCAGGTCAGCAGTTAGTTTGCATGGGTTGTATCCAGTCTCTGCTCACGTTATAGCAATGTAAATTACGACGCTTATCATGTTTATAACCTTCGTTTGGTTCTTCTGTGGCTACTTTCCGATTGGGTTGTTCCGAAATTTCACTAACGAAAAAAAAGCTAGAGAGGAGCCTGGGAAATGGTCCAACATAGAACACTTTCGCAAACGGCGTGAGAGCCCTAGCTCAGCTTTATGCCTTAAACTCTGACAGAGCACACTTTTCCAACCAGTCCCTCCGTTACTGATTGTGAGTTTATCGCCAGTGATTGTAAAATACGAGGTAAATGCTGTTTATCCGTCAATATTTTTATTCGTTGTATACGGCAGAACTCGTAAAAATATTCCGCGATGCTACTCACCAAAACTTCCAATAAAGTATATGAGCTTAATGAAAATATTTATGAGCCTAAAGTAAATATCTGATCATCAAATTGTCGTTGAACGATTCTTAGTGATCGTAACAATTTTTTATTTGCAAAAAGTTGTTTGCGTGGAAGGTCTGCCAAAATCACCAACAAGCGAGGAGTTTAATCTTTTTTTTTTTTTTTTTTAGTGGATTGGAACAATTAATAGTCACATTTCACAAACATTTGATAGTCGTGTTTTACAAACATTAAACAGTCGCCTTTTACGAACATTTAACAGGCGTATTTTACACATATTTAACGGTCGCGTTTTTACAAACATTTAACAGTCGCATTTTATGAACATTCAGTAGTCGATTTTCGAATTCTACGAACATTTAACGGTCGCTTGCTACGAACATATAACGGTCGCATTTTACGAACATTAAACGGTCGCTTTTACGAACATTTAATAGTCGCATTTTAGCAAAATTTAACGAGCGTATTATACATATATTCAACGGTCGCATTTTACAAACATTTAACGGCCGTAATGTTAAGAAGATTTAACAGTCGAACATTCAATAGTCGCATGTTACGAACATTTAACGGTAGCTTGCTAAGAACATATAACGGTCGCATTTTACAAACATGAAACGGTCGCTTTTACAAACATTTAACACTCGCATTTTACGAACATTTAACAGTCACATTTTAAGAACATTAAACAGGCGCTTTTTACCAACATTTAAAGGTCGCATTTTGAGAAAATTTAACATTCGCGTTTTACAACAGCTTTAAAGTCGTACATTTTAAGAGCATTTATTCCATTAGGCCATTATTTGACCTTAATTACATAAGGGTTGTTTACTGGTACTGTTTTTCATGGGCCGTGTTATCGTAACAACACAAATTTAAAGACCGATAAAGCGCAAAAAAACTGTAAAGCTACAATTATTTCAGGCCAGGTGAAATGAAGATCCAAATCCGTTATAAATCCACAATAACTTTAGGGAATGCGTACGAAAGACTTTTACCTCATCCAAAATGTTCGTATGCCTGTGCAGGGAATGTTTGTGTTCCTGTGTGCCAAGTGTTTTAAGGAAACCCACAAAGCTAAAAATTAGGCCTAAAAGGAAACCGCACACAGAGATTTTAACCCAATCAATAAAAACTACAGGGTTTTAAACGGATTTGGCCTAATTTACACTGCATGGCTAACTGCATAATGGATGTGAGCTTGTAAAGTTGTGTGCCGAAACCGCGGGACATCTGAAACTGGGACATCTGGCTATAGTGGAAGAACGCCATGGTTTTTGAGATTTCTTCGCCGAAATTTTACATTGGTTAAAAACAATCGAATGCCAATCGTCTTCATGGAGTACTTCGAAAGGGATACTTGATGAAAGATGAAGTAAACAGAATCTGCCCGCAAAATATATAACACCATGAGAAAGTTGATTAAGCAAGTGATAGCGATTGTTGTTTCATTACATAGTAGGGACTTGAGAAAACACGGCGGTCACGGGAACAAAATATTTCTTGGAAAGACCACTGCAAACGATTTATTCATTTTACAACCTTGTGTACCTTCCAAAGGTTTCCTGCAAAATAAGAATACACAATCCTATCAAAGACTGGAAATTAAGCACGCTGAGTGAGCTTCTGTTTTGATTCAAGTTTTTCAGAATTGTTTTGTTTCCGTTAGACAGGGACCGCTTCTTAATCAAAAATGTATGAATTTCATGCAGCTCAGCATTCATTTCAAGTGTAATTGGCAGTAATTTCTCGAAACTTGAATCTTTATCAAAAACTCTTACTTAAAACTCAGATTTTTGTTGTTACTTCGTGCCTTTCTGCTTAAACGGAATACCTCAGCCTTTCAACATTTGTGAAGTTCCATCACACAGTTTGAATTTTCGCGTGTGTTATGACAAGTTTTAGGAGACGTTTTGTTATTGGTCGAATGGATGAATAAGGTTAAATTAAACAATAAGTAGGTGTCTGAATGCATGGCACGCATCATACTCCAGTTGGCGGTTTTCTCACTTAAAGCCCAGCTCCGTTGATCTTCTTTACGGATCTGTCGCGGGCTAAAAAGTAATATTGTCATTCTCTGGTTAAACAAAACTGTGAAAATATTTGGTCGACGGCCTAGAAGTCCAGTTTTTCAGTGCTGGATATTTCTAAGAGTTGGGAAACATTGATAATGCGTGAAATTTTCGCACTTGCCTTTAGACGTGAGATCCAAAACTTGTGACTAAGCGATCAATGGAAGGGAACAGTTTTCTAATTTTATCTTTGTTGTTATTATGTGCTCCGTTAGGAGCATGGCTTCACTGCTCCATGGAAGGAAACAAAGGTAGGAAGTTATACTCTCTTCTATTCCTTAAACCTCAGCCAACTTTTATTCAGAATTGCACTAAATCATCTTTTGGCATAGGGCAGAAATGAAATTCTTAGATGTTTAAAGAAATATTATAGCGTATTTCTTTAAGGGGGAAATAAATTTTTAAACATTCATGTTAGTATTGACTTTTATTTCAATGCTAACCTCAATCTGCCAACTTTGAAGTCCAAATTAATTTGGAATTTTTTTGTAGTTTCTATTTTAAAAAAAAACTTTACTTGAATCATTTATAAGGTCGCCTGCAATTTTAGTTGCAGCTAAGAGAAACAGGAGTATTGATAAAACTTCACGCCAGTCAATGATTTTAGGACAGGTTACGAAAATCGATCAATTTTCAGCTGCTCGCAATGGGGTATTATGCGAAAAAAAAATAAAAAAAAGCAATGACAACTTGGTGTTGATGTTTTCATTAAGCTCTTGTTCCAATTTTCTCTGTCAGAGAGACATTGAATATTTCGTTTATTTTAAAGAAAAATTGATGCCAACCGAAAAGCGATATTTACTTCACTTTGTAAAACGAATTTTCAATTTTGGAATGTACATTAATAATTGTTTGAAATATAAGGTTCTGGAGAGAACATCTAAAGACGCTTTTCAGGCTTTATGGATCGAAATTGAATCCCTAAAGAGTAAAAATATCGTTTGTGGAGTGATTTATAGGCAGCATAATGATCCGGAACAATTCCTCCAATATGTTGACTTTACTTTAGAAAAACTTAGCTCCTCTGATAAAGTTGTTTATCTTATGGGCGATTTCAATATTGATCTCCTCAAATCTGAAATTTCCGATTACTCCCAAAATTTTTTGTTATCTTTACAATGTTATTCGTTCTTCCCGGTAATTGATAAACCAACTAGAGTCTACAATAATTCTGCCACACTCATTGATAATATATTTCTGAATAGATTTGATCATAAAATTTCAGGTGGAAATATCGTGTCAGAAATTAGTGATCACTACTCCCAATTTTGTTTTATCCACAGTCTTATACCAAAAAATTTTACTGCTAAACATAAAATTCGCGATTATTCCAACTTCTCTGAAGAATGCTTTATTAATGATGTCTTGGATACTGATTGGGATAACTCAATGACATATGGATCTGTAGACAAATGCTTTTCTTCCTTTTACAATAAATTTAACAAGCTCATTAATAAACACGCTCCTCTCAAAATTTTATCTAGGCGCAAGGCTAAACAATTTTCCAAACCGTGGATAACTAAGGGCCTACGTAAATCTATCTATTTGGTTGGACGCAAACAAACTTTCTCTTAACACTAGTAAATCTAACTTTGTTATTTTCCATCCTTACCAACGCAAATTGGACTACATAGTTCACTTGAAAATTTATAATAACGATCTTAAAAAAAGTGTATCTCTAGAACAAAAAACTTTTGTGAAATATCTAGGAATTCTGATAGATAATAACCTCTCTTGGAAGTATCATATTGATTATATCTCATCTAAAGTTAGTAAAGGAATTGGTATAATTGCCAGGTTAAGACATCTTGTCCCATTTGCCACACTTCTTAACATCTACCGCTCCTTAATTGAACCCTATATCTCTTATGGTCTTATTGCCTGGGGACAAGCTGCTAACACTCATTTAAATAAGGTTCTCATTTTACAAAAGCGTGCTCTACGACTAATGTATTTTGCGGATAGCAAATCTCATAGTGCCCCGCTATTTGTTAACTCCAGAATCTTACCAATAACTATGCTCTATTCTCATTTGGTTTCCTCTTTGATGCATGACATTGATAATCACCGTGCCCCGTCTAATATTTCTATGCTCTTTATCCACTCCGAGCAGGTTCATCACCATTTCACAAGATTCTCAGCAACGGCTAATCTGTACGTTAAAGCGTCTAGAACTAACCAACTTTTATTTTCTTTTGCTAGAATAGGTGTAAGATTGTGGAATAGCATCCCAAAAGAACTTCGTATTAAAAACAGAACCCCGTTTAAGCGTGAACTTAAAAATCGCCTGTTAAAACTTTTGGAAAATGAGGAGATGAATGTTGATATACGCTGCTCAGAAATTTGTAAATATCTCTTGATAAAGTAACTCTTCGTTTAAGTCTTGTTTCAATTGTATTATATATCTTGATAACTTTGCAATTGATTATTTAATTATTCAACGGACTTAATTTTATTTTATTTTATTTAACAATTGTATTTTTATTAATGATTATCTTTGTTTAATTGTATCGGTATGTGATCCTTAGCAGAGACAGCACTTGTTTTAGAAGGGTGGCCCGCCTAGAATAGCGTGCTAATTGCGGGTCACCTAGGACTGTGATAATATTGTATTGCTAACAAATAAATTGAATTGAATTGAATTGAATTGAATTTTTCAATCACTTTGGGGTCTATTGTACAGATATATTTTGCATTGAGTTAGTGGAAATAGGTAGCTTGTTTTGTTGATTCAAAAACTCCCTCTTCCTGCATAATTTTTTTTATACCCATCGAGAAAGACAAATCGTGTCAATTCTTGGTTAACAGAGAAATCATTCTAGCCACTCAAGCATCAGGATTGTCATGTACCATTCAGATTCTTTTAATTTCGTCTGTGATTTAGGCGCTTTGGTGATATATGCTCGCAATTCCTGTCACTAATTTTAAAAAAATTTATTGTTACAAAAAGTCAATGACATTTGTCATCATTTATCTTGCAAATCCCTTGCAGACCATGGTTGCCGAAGTCTTATGTTTCTGAAATCCTTTGGAGGACATGCTTTGCAACGCCACGTTTTTAAAGAAATCTATTTAACCATGGGAATTGAGCCTTATAGCGACTGCAAAAATAGGTGCCTCATGGAAAATTCTTGTGTGTCCGTGAACATTGGTCCACCTGACAAGAATGGCCTAAGGGTCTGTCAACTGAGTGATTCTGATGACACTCAACATCCTGATGACCTTAAACCCCAAGAAGGATATTTGTATTGGGCGTCAAAGGTGCGGGAAAAAATGGATTTTACCTAATGATGTTTATTTATTTATTTTCGATATAAAAAATATTGCTGAAAATAAATTTGTCCTTGTAGAATATGTGCTCCAGCAAGCCTTGTCCTCAAAATATGATCTGCGTTAATGGATTTACCAACAAGAGATACATTTGCTTAATGTGCAAAGTTGGTTTTATGGGAGAAAGATGTGAACAAGGTAAAAAGAGAACTTGCTTTTTCGGTATTTAAGTTAATTCTAATTTTTTTTTGGTCCTCTCTTCTTGTGTAGGTTCAGTTGGGAATATAAATCAATTAACTCACACAATCAGTTTTATTAGGAGAATTCACTTTCCATAAATTTGTATATTTGTATTTATTTTTTTCTTTTTGTAATTGCTTCTATAACGTGTATAAATAAGTGTGTCTCATTTTTGTAACAGCTCCAGTGCTCCTTGGATCATTTTTTTTAAAGAAGCTTTTAATATATAATTTTTTCATCATCAAAATCGTTAAAAAAAACAAGTGCAGAAATTCTGTAAAAAGAAAAACAAAACAAAACAAAGCAAAAAAACCCTCTCACTACATGGATGTATTCTTCTCCTCCAGAGCTTTCTTTGTAAAGCCCTAGATAGCAGTGGACTACAGTACGAAAATCTCGTAACCGTGGAATGGGCTAGACTATGTGTCTTTCCACATTACCCAGTTTCTATACCTGGTCCTCTGTGATAACGTGAGTTGTTAGCCATTCCCCTTTGGAATTCAAGAGAGTTATTTCTACTTCAGCGTTTTCTTTCATTCGAAGATAATTATGCTTGAGCGTCATTTACTATTTTGTTTGTTTGTTTTTTCAGATATAAACGAGTGCATCAGTGATACCGACGGTTGTCATTATAATGCAAGTTGCAACAACACAATTGGCTCTCACACATGCAAATGCAAGCCAGGATTTAGTTGCAGTTAGTATGACAGATGTTTTGATTGTTAATCAGTGCAACGTTTATACAGTACTTGTATAGATTCTGATGGGATTCTCACCAACCAACACCGCCGGTTCATAACCAACAATTCGTGTACGAGTTGATCAAACTATATTTTGAAATAGCTTGCATCATGATATCCTTTTGGAACAAGCCAGATTTTCATGAATATGTTTAACCAAATTTCCAAATGTACAAATTCTGTCATGTTTTCGATTACGACTACTACTACTACGTTCTTAAAGAGTTTCAGAGTAAAAAATTGATTATAATAATAAAAAAAAAGGAACAGGCACACAAACAAAAAACAATGATAGATTACATCAAGATTTTACCTTTCTCAATAGAATTAAACAACGTGTGATGTGAAAAAAGGGTTGAAGTAAACTTTGTTTTTATCTTTCAGCATTCCAAGCCCTCTTTACAAATCTCAATGCCACTGGTAGGTATGGTCCAACGACGCTGAGTAGTCACTACACTGGTCAAGATCATGACGGACAGGTTACACTGTCCGGCGGTATTCAACAGTGGAATGTGCCGTACACTGGTGACTACAGAATAGAAGCGATCGGAGCAGCAGGAGGATACGATCAACTTGACGAAAGTGTTCAATACCGAGGAAGAGGGGCGATTATGGTTGGAACATTTCGCCTAAACAAGGGTGAAGTCATACAAGTAATTGTTGGTCAAGAAGGAGGAATAACCAAACGGAGGTGGTCTTCTGGAGGTGGTGGAGGAACATTTGTTGTGAGAGGAGCCAATACACCTTTGATCATAGCTGGAGGCGGGGGAGGCTTACAAATTGTTAATTCAAGACATGGAGGATGTGACGCCAGCACACAAACAACAGGGAATACTGGATACAAATCATGGCCAGGGGGAAGCAATGGACATGGTGCACAGACTGCTGATAACAGCGCTCATTCAGGTAAAATTATATTGTGATGTTTCCTTACTCTTCATGGCCTTAGCAGCAACTTAATCAACTTGTACTTTCTGGTTTCTATGCAAGATTAGTGCTCATAAGGTGGCAATATCGTTAGTAAGCTAGTTTGTGACTGAGCATGAAAAGAAAGGTCACATTTTTCACCCAGTGTCCTTCTAGGCATCAAATACCTTTACATTCCTTAAAGTATCACTTCCTCTGATCTTTCAACATTTTAAAAACCCACAAGAAATTATGAAATTTCGCCTAAACCACAGAATTTAACATTGTTATACATTAAATTATCAAATAGCCTAAGTTGGTATCTTGGGAGTCTTCGGACCAAATGTCATGGCAATCCTAGTAAAGTTTACATACCTTATTAATTCGTTCAAAGAAGGCACATTCACAAAAAAAAGATTTTGGGTTTTTTTGCTTTCCCGACAATTTACGCGTTTGGGTGACCACATGTCAAGTTATATCAACACCGCAAAAACCCGGAATTCCGACTGCCAATAGAAACACTGAGGCGTCCTGTAGAGAATCTCAGCAAGAACATATTCTGCAGGTTACCACCATTAGTTACCTATGACAGACCTTTAGTTCAATTCAGCTGAATGGCAATTTCGATTTCAAATCTTTTTTTTTTATTATTTTTAACTTAAAAGCGGCTTGGGCACGTTGCGGCAAAACTTAATGGTCACTGACCGAGTGCGAGCGGCGAAGATTGCTTAAACCGCAAGCCTTTATGTGTTTCGCCACTCCGCTTTTAATTTCTTCTTATGCAGACAGAAAGACTTCTTTTTACTTTCATCTATGGAATCTTTTCCTTTTCATCAATATCTATTCCCATTCTAGTTTTAAACGCAGACATATTGCAAAGATCTCAACGGAGATGTTTACGTGATCGAAATTCAAGGATCAAGAAGTTTTGCCCTGAGAAACCCTTCGGGAGTCATTTATGTTTACATGTTATAATTGGCTATTCACAATTTGGCCGGCTAGCGAATTCAGTTCAAAAATATGCTTTTTTTAATAACTCGCGTGTGTTTTAATATTTTACGTAAATTTTTCTCCGAAACTTTATGTCAAATAACAATGTTTAGTTTTACATGGAAAAAAATTCCGAGAAAATTCCGAAAATATTGGCCCTTGGAGGTCTACCGTATCCTTAGATAAATTTCCATGTATCATTATATTTTTTCCTCAGGTGGAGGTGGTGGCGGCTTTTGTTCAAGTGGAAGAAGTGGAGCGTATTTCAATGGAACCGTGGGGGAGGGTGGAGAGGGTGGTAAGGGATTTCTTCAGGGAGGGGTGGGTGGGAGAACCCGTTACAACGATACCACTGGTGGGTTTGGGGGAGGAGGTGGGGCTTGGGGATGGGCAGGGGGAGGAGGAGGAGGAGGAGGGTACTCTGGGGGAGGTAGTGGTAAAGACCTAGGTAATTCCTGTGGCGGTGGAGGTGGGTCGTTTAATGCTGGAAACAACCAACATAATGATTGTTGTTACAACTCTGCAGGTCATGGTCAGGTGACGATAACGTTACAGTAGAGTAAACTAACCATTAGCTACCAAACTTCAAAAAAAAAAAAATCAACAGACTGAGAGGGTGAATCAGGGCGTTGGACGTTATATTTCTTTAACGTGGACATTAGGTCGAGGTTGATCTTCAAAGGGAAGTGTTGAGAACAGACTTCTGCCTAAGAGACTATTTCATAGTAACATCAGAACAACTAGTATATCTCAAAGCTTCATCTCGATCTCCTCATTTGCCTTCGATCGTGCATTTTAGTAACAGTATGTCATTATGTTGGTTGACCTTCTCTAATTTGGCTTGTTAACTCAGTTCGTAAAGCATTGCACCGGTATCGCAGAGGTCATGGGTTCAAATCCCACGCAGGCCTGAATTTTTCGGGCCTTACTTTCAGTACTGCTTAGGTCGTGTTCATTTCTATGAAAACTGCTTTAATTTTCGTAAAAGGATGTTTCTTTGACAACCATTTTGGGGATTTTAAAATGTCGAAGCCATAATTGAACTAGATAGACTTAAGGTGTGTAAACTTTATCGACATTTAGAAAGAAAAGCTAGATATTCCTGAATATGAATAAACAACTGGTGCCAGAGTGATATATTTTAGAGAGGCCATAATGTCGTTCTGTCACTCAGTTTTACCCATATCCAATATGTCATACTATAGAGAAGAAATTATGTCGTTCTGTTACTCAATTTTTACTCATATCCATTGTGTTATATCATAGAGAGGCAACGATGTTGTTCTGGTACTCAATTTTACCTATATTCATTATGTTATATAATAGAGAGGCAACAATGTCGTTCTGTTACTCAATATTACCTATGTTCATTATGTTATATAATAGAGAGGCATCAGCGTCGTTCTGTTACTTAATTTTCACATATCCATTATATTATATTATAGAGAGGCAAGAATGTCGTTCTGTCGCTCAATTTTACCCATATCCACTATGTTGTATTATAGAGAGGCAACAGTGTTTTTCTGTCACTCAATTGTACCCATATCCACTATATTGTATTATAGAGAGGTAACAGTGTCGTTCTATTACTCAATTTTACCCATATCCACTATGTTATATTATAGAGAGGCAACAGCGTTGTTCTGTCACTCCATTTTACCCATATCCACTATATTGTATTATAGAGAGGCAACATTGTTGTTCTGTCACTCAATTTTACCCATATCCACTATGTTATATTATAGAGAAGCAACAATTTCGTTCTGTTACTCAGTTTTACCCATATCCACTTTGTTGTATCATAAAAAGGCAATAGTGTCGTTCTGTCACTCAATTTTACCCATATCCACTATGTTATAGAGAAGCAACAGTGTCATTCTGTTATTCAATTTTACCCATATCCACTATGTTGTATTATAGAGAGGCAACAGTGTCGTTCTGTTACTCAATTTTTCCCATATCTACTGTTATATTATAGAGAGGCAACAGTGTTGTTCTGTCACTCAACTTTACCCATATCCACTTTGTTGTATCATAGAAAGGCAATAGTGTCGTTCTGTCACCCAATTTTGCACATATCCACTATGTTATATTATAGAGAAGCAACAGTGTCATTCTGTTACTCAATTTTACCCATATCCACTATGTTGTATTACAGAGAGGCAACATTGTCGTTCTGTTACTCAATTTTACCCATATCCACTAGGTTATATAATAGAGAAGCAACAGTGTCATTCTGGTACTCAATTTTACCCATATCTACTATGTTGTATTATAGAGAGGCAACAGTGTTGTCACTCAATTTTACCCATATCCACTATGTTATATTATAGAGAAGCAACAATGTCGTTCTGTCATTCAATTTTACCCATATCCACTTTGTTGTATTATAGAAAGGCAATAGTCTCGTTCTGTCACTCAATTTTACCCATATCCACTAGGTTATATTATAAAAAGGCAACAGTGTCGTTCTGTTACTCAATTTTACTCATATCCACTATGTTGTATTATATAGAGGCAACAGTGTTGTTCTGTCTCTCAATTTTACCCATATCCACTTGGTTATATAATAGAAAGGCAACAGTGTCGTTCCGTTACTCAATTTTACCCATATCCACTAGGTTATATTATAGAAAGGCAACAGTCTCGTTCTGTTACTCAATTTCACACATATCCACGATATATTATAGAGAGGCAACAGTGTTGTTCTGTTACTCAATTTTACCCATATCCACTAGTTTTTATTATAGAGAGGCAACAGTGTCGTTCTGTTACTCAATTTTACCCATATCCACTATGTTGTATTATAGAAAGGCAACAGTGTCGTTCTGTTACTCAATTTTACCCATATCCAATATGTTATATTATAGAAAGGCAACAGTGTCGTTCTGTTACTCAATTTTTCCCATATCTACTGTTATATTATAGAGAGGCAACAGTGTTGTTCTGTCACTCAACTTTACCCATATCCATTATGTTTTATTATAGAGAGGGAATAAAGTCGTTCTGTCACTTAATTTTACCCATCTCCGTTATGTTTTACTATAGAGAGGGAACAGAGTCATTCTGTCACCCAATTTTACCCATATCCATTATGCTGTATTCATTGCTTCGTTAACGATTATCTACGGGCCAGTCATTAAATGTCACTTAGGGGGAGAGGGGTAGAACTGGGGGGATAAGGTGGTTTTCAGGGGGGAACGGTATGGGATGTCAGTCGTCACCAACACAGTATAAGGGAAGGGCTACAGAAAATTGACTGGCAATTAACTTTTAATGAATGGTGATGGGCATTCGAAAATTACTGAGCCTTGAAGGAGGATTGGATAAATTTGATCGGGATGGAGTAAAATCTTTTAACGCTTCCAAGGGGATAAATAATGACAGTCTTTTTTGCACATTTGTTAGTTAAACTAAGCACAACTAAGTCAACCATGGAATTTGAAGTTAGTTTACTCTCGCGAAAAGCGATTTATTTAATAATTTCGAAGCAACAATGAACTGATACCTTTGAAGTTGATTACTTTGGGACTTACCCTATTAGCGTATGTTGGAAAAAAAATGTGAGGTAAATTTTAGAACGTTCTCCTTCGAAGCTTTTAAACACAACAAGAAAAAAACTTCTGCGGAACAAATCTATCAGAACTTGAATTATGGTAAATAAAAAGAATACGAGAACAAAAGGAATAACGTTTATTAAAAAAATAACTGAGAATGTAGGAAATAATACATGTAGGAAAGTGGAGTCAAAAGATAGAGATAACCGATGGAAGAAAACAGGAAAAAAAAATCATAAGTTATTTTAACTATGCAGCAAAACAATATACTATCAGTGTCCTTGAGACGAGAAGTAAACATACCCCTCCTTTAACTAAGCAGCGCGATTTTAATCGGCGGATTCTTGTCAAATATTTCTCTAACATCAGAAAAGCTCCTTTTTGGCCGAGTTTTAAAGACATGGGACTTTGGCTCTATATTTTTTTCGTCCTCCTGGTTTTTGTTCTTGAAAAAGGATTATCCTAAATGGATGGTAAGATTCTTTTAATGCTTTGAGAAATTAGATTTGCCTTGTTTCTGTCTCTATTAGTAAATCATCCTCAACAATTTACTAAAGAAACTTCGAAATGCGTCATTTCAGAGACTGAAAATTAAAGGCTAAATTGATGAAGAGACTTCAAACCACTTGCAAAATTTAAATGCTTTGTCTTTTTTTTAGTTTTTTTTCTTTTTTTGTCGTCTATGAAGAAACATTCGCCTTTTATTCACTTTTTTGACCTTTAACGTCCATAAGAAAGTTGATTAAGCGAGCGATAGCGATTGCTGTTTCATTAAATAGTAGGGACTTGAGAAAACACGGCTGTCACGGAAACAAAAGATTTCTTGGAAAGACCACTGCAAACGATGTATTCATTTTACAACCTTGTATACCTTCCAAAGTGGAGGCGCGGTAGCCTCATGGTTAGTGCGCTCGACTCCGGATCGGGTGGTCCGGATTCGAGCCCTGGCCAGGGTTATTGTGTCGTGTTCTTAGGCAAGACACTTTGTACACCTGGTGTACAAATGGGTACCTGCAAATGTGCTGGGGGTAACCCTGCGATGGACTAGCATCCCATCCACTCTTATATGCTTCATGCCAAGAAAACCAGAGTTAAGCACCGTCCCCATGGGCCACTCAGGCCCGTATCAAGGCTTTACTAAGACATTTGTGGAGATGAGAGTACCACACTCGTCACTGCGGTAACTCAGTTTGCCAGATTTTCCTTATAAAAGAAAAATAAAGTTCAACAGAGTTCTCTCAATGTCCTGTTTCATAATATAAAATCCATTGATGATATTTTAATAGCCCAGAAATAATCAAGAAATAAAATAATCTTTCATAATCAATAGAAATAGCTTTACATTGGTTATTTAACCGAACTTCCATCGCAAAAGATTTTTTACATTGTGGTTAAGGAAATAACTTCAAGTATGAAATAAACATGATGTTAAATAAGCATGGCGGAACAGGAAATTGTCCTAGTCAACAAGTAAGTAAGATGTTTTGCGATTATTATTATAAGATTATTGATCTTCGAGTTGATATACTATTCCATCTTTCAATTTTTAGGAAAGATTTTAAACTTTAAGAGCGTTTTCTAGGGCTCTTTGTAACATCCTCATTGAAACTGTGTGTTCCTAACAAACAAACTTATTATATAAAAATACAAAATATGTTTGGTACAGTTCAATACCAAACAGTTAACAACCTGTCAAATAGGTAAGGACAAAATAAATATAAATAAGTGGCGGCGAAGTGTAATGGAAGTCGAACGAGTCAGGGGTAAACTTGGCTCGGATTTTCATCCCATACGGGGAGAATAGTAATACCCAAGGACCTGGGACGAGTTTTAACAGGGTTGCTCACTTTGCTATCGTGCTGAATTTTTTTCGTACTAAAAAAAGTCATTGTAGTCTCTTCTTAAGTTTGTTATCAACATTATCTCCAGTAGACATTTTTTATATGAGGCCTTACGATATCTCCACGGGACACTTTTTGAGAAGGCTTTACTTCGCTAAAATAATTAAGGATCAACATGATCATTACTACCTTTTAGTTCTTACTTTCGTCTCCATGAAGAATTTTATAGGAAAAACTCGCGAATAATCTGATGTAAAACTCTAAGGTAAAATTAAACTCCAACTTAAAAAGCAGTCTCACAATCTGAAAAGTAAAAGTGAAATCCAAAAACATACTGCGAAAAAGAAAAAAAAGAACACACAAAAAGCAAAACAAAACTGCAAAAAAAAGAGTTCAAAAAGCAAAAACAAGACATTCAACTAAAAAAAAACAATAGGATGACTGGTTTTATGTCTGATTTAAAAAAATTAAGAAATCATCAGAGAAAGTGAATATTATGATGACTTTATCATTGTTAAATAAGCTAAGAAATGAATCAACGTATGTTTATTAAAATGCGATATCACTTTTTCTATCAAGTTTTCTTTTTAGCCTCCCAAGCAGTCAACTCATGGATGACAAGAAAAAAAATGATAAGAATTTTATTGAAAAATTTGGGTTGATGATCTTGAGACTCACGTAGTTTTACATTCCTGGAATGCGAGGGACTCCGGAGGGATTACGACGGCAACATAGTTAGTTCCCCTTCCAACCAATATGGACTGAACACTTAGAGGATGCAATCAGCAATGTTGATAGCGTAATGTTTTTGATAGAAATAGTAGAGATGGTAAGTTTTGAGCTCGGTGAAGGATTGAGAAAGATTTTTTTGTCTTGTCACGAGCGTGGAATAAGCGTGGGAGCTCAAAACTTACCATCTCTACTATTTTTTATCAAAAACATTACGCTATCGACATTGCTGATCCTAACAGTGTGTGGGAAGCGTGTTATAAGAACTTCGTAATAGACCTCGCTCACCGAAGAGTCTTTGTGGCTCAGTGGTTGAGCATCGGAGCGCAAATCCGAAGGTCTGAGGTTCGATTCCTCATGGGGACTCAGAATATTTCTTTATCCCACGCTCGTGACAAGACGAAAAAACATCTTTCTTACCTTAATGCATTTGGAAATCTGTGAATTATTGAGATTTTCCCACAAATTAAGTATTTCATCCTTTTCCTTTTTTAAGTTTTTTTTTCAGGGGGTTGAGTGGGCGGTGAAGCCTTGCTATTGAAAGAATTTTAATCATAAAATCTGGAGATTATATAATTACTGTGACTACAGTAAGTCTGCATATGCGAGTGAACCTTTTTTAGGATATTTACCTCCATGTGCGGCGCTTAGTATACTTTGCCTGCTAATTTTTGAGTGGCCAAGGGCATTTGTCAATACAACTCTTTAATTTGTATTCTTAGGTATTATTTTCTTATTCTGAAATTCCCCATTTGTAATGAAAAACACGCCGAATAATTTTGGCACAAAACCTGTGAATTCATCTCTTGCCACGCAAACTGGTCAGATAGTAATTTTTCAGTGCCAACGTATGTAAAAACAAAAAAAACTTAGATTTTTTAATTTCCCTCTACAGTAATGCTGACTTTGACGAAGCATTTATATGGATCAGGTGAGAAGTGCTAATTTAAGACTTTAGCAAGCATGTATTTACTTTCCCGAGAATTCAAGGGAAACATGATAAAACTCTGAGAGATTTATCAGGATCAAAAAAATGACTAAGCTAATCGTATTCGGAGTGCACTTACAAACCACATTATGCCTCAGGCCTCAGAATAAATGTTGTTAATTTGCTGTCACCCTGATCCCAGAACCACCATTTACAAATTAAAACAAATAGTAAGAATAGAATTGTGAAAGCTGTGGATGAGCTTTGCCAACAAGCTATCCGTGTTTTCTTTTGTTTAGTTATTCTCATTTTATGACTGTTTTTAGCTTTTTTTCCCAGAATGCCAAATTTCATGTTTTGAAGATTCCTGTTACATGTTGCAAAACCAAGGACCGGATTGGAACGATAACAGAATATTATGTCAAAAGTAGGGGCTGATAACTGACCCAGTTTCCATTGAAACCGTAAAAGATTGGAACTTTTTAAATGACTTGATTCAAAAACCCAAATCGAAATATAATAGGTGGATCACTGGTTTGGAAAAAGAAGCAGGCAACTGGACTTGAGTGAGTGGAAAACCACTGACCATTTGCAAATGGGATAAAAACCAGGCAAGTGACGACGAAGATGTGGCAATAATAGTCAAGACGTCTTTGAATGACAGTAAAGTGGGCCTATTTCAAATGACCCACGGGGATCAGCCTTATGCCTCAATTTGTGAAATTAACAAAGGTAAGAGGCAACACAATTGAGCAAACTAGGGGTGTGCTCAAAGCCCTTGAGCGTAAAAAAGTGCTGCCAGACCTTGATAAAATGATAAAACCTTGCACCTTTATTTCCCTTATTGTGTGGAAGCTTCAAAGCAATTCCTTCATTTTATTTTTAAAATGGCCATTATTCTGTGTCTACCTACGCCTGATACTTTCAGGTCGATCATCGCTAAAATTTTCGACCTTCTCACAGTAATGAATGAAATATCGCTACAACGGTGTCAAAGAACACCGTGATAATAAACATATTTAAGCTTTACACTCGTGAGTAGATAGGAGGAGACCCACGTTTTAAAGAAATGTTGTTTACCTTCGATAATTTTTCAAATGAATACTATTTTGAAGACTCATTTCCTTATTTTGAAGATTGTGTGTCTATGGCCTCTGGATTTACATGGATGTTTAACAGAGGTTATTGTCGAGACTGTGGAGTTGACTTAGTTTCCATTGAAACCGAAGAGGAATGGTTCTTTATTGATAGCGAGATTCGAAATCGCTATACTGTGGAGTGGTACATCGGGTTGGAAAAAATGGAAAGAAATTGGACTTGGGTGAGTGAAAGGCCGCTGAAAATAGAGAGAAAACCAGCCAAGCAATAACAATAGAGTGGCATTTATGGTCAGGGAGTCTGATTCAGGTGAACAGGGCTTATCTACTGATCCAGCGGGGAGAGATCCCAAAGCTTTTATTTGTGAGATGCCCAAAGGTACGACAAATTTGCGCCTGCTTAGCGCACAATAAACAGAGAAGCGTGTGTCTAGGCCCTCAGTGAGACAGAAATGTCATCATGGACCACAATGTCAGGAATATATTGATCTTGGGTTTGCGCGTCACGTTTCCTTTCCACTTCGCAAACGCGTATGAACTATGCATTATGGATGACTTGCATTCAAAAATGGAAACCACTTTGATATCGAGCAGCACAAAATAGTTAGACTTGAGGTTTCAGAACCGGAAATGAAAATAATTGAGATTGATGCGATTATGGTGTACCAATCAGTTCGTCCAGCATGGTTTGCCTATGAACGAGACTAGTGAGACTTCTTTTAGAAACATGCCACATTTCGCAACGCCAACGATATTTTGTGGTGCTGAATATCATCACAAAGGAAGGTGTAATTTTTAATGGCATTAAATCCTTACAAATTGCCAATATTATTGTCCAGTATTGCCAGGCTATTCCTTGTTATTGGCAATGATGGATTGTAAATTTCAAGTAGGCTTTAAAGTCAGTTTATTTGTTAGTCACCTATTAGCGCTTTTTTTCCCGGTTTTTTTTAAGGGTTGGATTTACTTCACGGTTTCTGTCAAGTCAACGGCATCTTCTAATTATAATATTGTTATTGTCTTAGGCTTGACAAGCGCAGCGAAAAGACAGAAAACGCAACAAACAAAAGGTGGAAACGAACAAAGGCTCGTAAAAGGGAACCTGTAGAAAGAGAGCCACCCACAGGTTCTCCTAAATGGGCGCTGTCCGATGAATGGAGGGAAATCGTGCAAAGGAGAGACCAGGAACAAACGGAAATGTAAGAATACTGCTTAGCCTTTACACTTTTTATTGGATGCTGTCGCTTTTACTTTGTGTTTACCAACTATGAAAGTGAAGCACAGAAGAGCGTACAAACTATGTAAAATTCACTGTCTCTATATATTCATGCTATGAAGAATTTCGTAATATGCTTGTTTCCTTTATACAAGGCTGTTACATTGTTTACCTGACATTTTTTTGGTTCAACAGAGAACTTTGAGGATGAAGAGACCACTGACGAAACCAGAGCGGAAGAAAGAGAAGGAGAAGAAAGTGATAATGACAGCTCCTCAGGAAGCGATTGTGACTTTTAGAACGAATAGTTTGTTTTTCTGTGTGGGTGTGTGTGTTAAAGGAATAGTGTGATTGTACATAAATCACAACTTTTAATCATTGGATTATACATTTTCGTGAATTAGATTTTCAACTTTCATTCTTCGCACTATTATTAACAATACTATTTTTGAGAAACACAAATATTAGATTAAGTTTTTTCTTTTAATGTATATGTACTGCGAAAAAAACAACGCGTGACTGAGGAATACTGAAATAAAATTAACAGCTATTTGTAATTGAAACATGAGATGATTCACGATTTTATGATTCCACCTAGATCACACCCAAGCAATGCAAAAATCTTTAACGTACCCCGTAAGAATACTCGAGAATGTTGAATTTTCCCATTAAGATTGCTCAAGAAAGGCTCGTTAAAGCCCCCACAATACGCACACAACTGTCTTCACACGGTATTCATGTGTACACTGGTATTTGGCCTGAAATCTCCTCATGAATCTAATAAGAATCCGTATACCTACCTTGAAACAACAGTAGTATCGATATCTTATACTTCCTACAATATACGTGAAGTATACAGACCTCTGTAATGACATGAAGGTAATATATATATATATATACATATATATATATATACATATATACATATATATATATATATATATATATATATATATATATATATATATACATATATATATTGTGGGAGGAAAAAGACAAATAAACTACAAGTTCATCCCTGAAAGCCTGTTTGGTGGTTGCCCACTAATCAGGGGATTTACTCATCAGTGGGCAACCACGTAACAGGCTTGTAGTGATGAACTTGTAGTTTCGAGTATTTGTCTTTTTCCTTCCACAACATACACATAGCTCTACTCCTATGTTTTAACAATCAGAAAATAAGAGGACATTCACAAATACAGCCAACCAGCAACTCGACAAGAAAATTCACGGAAAATATTGGCGGGAGCATAGAGGCAAACGGACGACCAAACGAACAAGAAAATTCTGAGAAAAGTAGATAATGTATTGCAATTTTTACCTTTCGCTGAAGCCTCTCCAAAACATGCAATTCTTCACCCTTTCTTCTATCTGAAAATGAAATCATCGCGGTGAGATGAAATAAAAACAGCGCATTCCAAAAAATCTTTCTTTACTTTCATGTTGCTTAATCTTGCTTACCTTTATGTTTTTGAACTTTAAGACGACATTTCCCAGCAATTTGTTTTGGTTTAGGTTCCATTGCTACCATTATTATTTTGTTACCCAAATATCTGTGTACAAAATGATTTTGAAAATGAACCAGGTGGTGATACAAATATGGTGGTTTAAAAGAATGGTAGCGGTGGTGACGATACGAAACTATTTGCACATTCTAGCCGATATTCTCTACGTAGGGAAGATAACGCCAGTCGATGCTATCCAGCAGATAAGTGTTCACAAAATGTTTTGCTCCTATCTGCTGGATAGCGAATTATTCAGTGGATAACGTTAATCACCCTTCGAACAACCAGGGCCAGGTGTTTTGAACACAAAGAAGACAGAAGAAGTTGGGTTGACTTTTCGGCAGTATGTCTTGCAGATTCTTATATACACACCCACCCACCACTGATCCTAAAAAAGATAAGTCTATGTATTTCCTTCAGGCCATAAAACAAATAAACCCAATGAGTGCAGGTTTTGGAAGCAAAGCCTGCGAAAACTTGTGAGCTGTCCTCCGTGAGAAATTACGTCAATGCTTTTTAAGAAAAACATATACATTTAACGGTCGCATTTTTACGAACATTTAACGGTCGCATTTTTACGAACATTTAACAGTCGCTTTTTACGAACATTCAATAGTCACATTTTACGAACATCTAACAGTCACATTTTATGAACATTTAAAAGTCGCATTTTGCGAACATTTAACGGTCGCTTGCTACAAACATATAACAGTCGCATTTTACGAACATCAAACGGTCGCTTTTACGAACATTTAACATTCGTGTTTTAGGACAGATTTAAGGTCGCACATTTTAAGAACATTCCTCATCTTTTATTTGCCTTATATACATAATACAAAAAAAATTATTTACAGCGGTTATAGCCAGGAACCGGGCTTATGGGAGAGCCACATCTATTACATAGGGCCATTTATTGGACCTTGATTACATAAGAGTTGTTTACTGGTACTGTTTTACATAAGCCGTGTTATCGTAAAGTTATATAGCTCTGATACATAGCGCCTTCGGCCCAGATACTGATGTTGATCCACTTCTAGTAACAACACAAATTTAAAGACCGATAAAGCGCAAAAGTTAAAAGTTAGAATTATTTCAGGAGAAGTGAAATAACATAACAATCCGGCTCCGTTATAAATCCACAATAACTTTAGCGAATACGTACAAAAGACTCTTATTTCCTCCAAAATGTTTGTATGCCTATGCACGGAATGTCTGTGTTCCTGTGTGCCAGGTGTTTTAAGGAAACCCACAAAGCTAAAAATTAGGCCCAGAGGGAAACCATTCACAGAGATTTTAACCCAATCAATAAAAACTACAGGATTTTAAACAGAATTGGCCCTAATTTAGCTAACTGCATTATGGATGTGAGCTTATAACGTTGTGGGCCGAAGCCGTAGGACACCTGAAACGGCTATAGTGGAAGAACGCCATTGTTTTTTTGAGCTTTCTCCGCGGAATTTTTACATTGATTAAAGACAATTGAATGCCAATCGTCTTCTTGAAGTACTTCGAAAGGGATACTTGATGAAAGATGAAGTAAACATAACACGCGCGCAAAATATATAACACCATATGAAAGTTGTTCAAGCGCGTGATAGCGATTGCTGTTTCATTAAATAGTAGGGACTTGAGAAAACACGGAAGTCACGGAAACAAAAATTTATTGGAAATACTATTGCAAATGATGTATTCATTTTAAAACCTTGTGCATTTTCCAAAGGTTTCCTGCAAAATGAGATTACATAATCAATTCAAAGACTGGAAATAAAGCATGCTGAGTGAGCTTCTGTCTTAATTCAAATGTTTCAGAATTGTTTTGTTTCCGTTAGACAGGGACTGCTGCTTAATCAAAAATGTATGATTTTAAAGCAACTCAGCATTCATTTCAAGTGTAATCGGCAGTTATTTCTCGCAACTATAATCTCTATTAAAAACTCTGACTTAAAACTCAGATATTTGTTGTTATTTCGGGTCTTTCCGCGGAATTTTTTCATTGGTTAAAGACAGTTGAATGCCAGTCGTCTTCTTGAAGTACCTCGAAAGGGATACTTAATGAAAGATGAAGTAAACAGAACCTGCGCGCAAAATAGACAACACCTTATGAAAGTTCATTGAGCGAGTGATAGCGATTGCTGTTTCATTAAATAGTAGGGACCTGAGAAAACACAGAAGTCACAGAAACAAAAGATTTATTGGAAATACTATTGCAAATGATGTATTCATTTTAAAACAATGTACTTCCCAA
The DNA here is from genome assembly GCF_036669915.1 of Pocillopora verrucosa. Taxonomy (NCBI): domain Eukaryota; kingdom Metazoa; phylum Cnidaria; class Anthozoa; order Scleractinia; family Pocilloporidae; genus Pocillopora; species Pocillopora verrucosa. The sequence goes on along the minus strand of NC_089316.1, from coordinate 21,414,717 downwards.
AGGTTTCCTGCAAAATGAGATTACATAATCCATTCAAAGACTGGAAGTAAAACATGCTGAGTGAGCTTCTGTTTTAATTCAAATTTTACAGAATTGTTTTGTTTCCGTTAGACAGGGACTGCTGCTTAGTCAAAAATATATGATTTTAATGCAACTCAGCATTCATTTCAAGTGTAATCGGCAGTTATTTCACAATATGTCATTATGTTGGTTGTCCTTCTCTAATTTGCTAGTTGACTCAGTTCGTAAAGCACTACACCGGTATCTCGGAGGTCATGGGTTCAAATCCCGCGCAGGCCTGAATTTTTCAGGCATCACTTTCACTACTGCTTAGGTAGTGTTCGTTTCTATGAAGACTGCTGTCGTTTTCTTAAAAGGATGTTTGTTTGACAACCATTTTGGGGATTTTCAAATGTCAAAGCCAAAAATGAACTAGATAGACCTAAGGTGTGTAAACTTTACCGACATTTAGAAAGCAAAGCTGGATATTCCTGAATATTATAATCGAACAAACAACAGGTGTCAGAAAAATATATTATAGAGAGGCAACTATATCGTTCCGTTACTCAGTTTTACCCATATCCAATATTTTATACCATAGAGAGGCAACTGTGTCGTTCTGTTACTCAATTTTTACTCATATCCATTATGTTATATTATAGAGAGGCAACAATGTTGTTCTGTCACTCAATTTTACTCATATTCATTATGATATATTATAGAGGCAACATGTCGTTCTGCTACTCAATTTTACCCATACCATTATGTTATATTATAGAGAGCCAACTATGTCGCTCGGTTACTCAATTTTACCCATATCCAATATGTTATACCATAGAGAGGCGACAAGCTCGTTTTGTTACTCAATTACACCCATATTCATTATGTTATACCATAGAGCGGCAACTATGTCGTTCTGTTACTCAATTTTTCCCATATTCATTATATTAAAGAGAGGCAACAATGTCGTCCTCTTACTCAGTTTTACCCATATCCACTATGTTATATTATAGAGAAGCAACAATGTCGTTCTGTTACTCGATTTTACCCATATCCATTATATTATATTATAGAGAGGCGACAAGCTCGTTGTTATTCAATTTAACCCATATTCATTATGTTATATTGTAGAGAGGCAACAGTGTTGTTCTGTTACTCAGTTTTACCCATATCCGTTGTTATATTATAGAGAGGTGACAAGCTCGTTCCGTTACACAATTTTACTGATATTCATTATGTTATATTATAGAGAGGCAACAATGTTGTTTTGTTACTCAATTTTACCCATATCTATTATGTTATATTATAGAGAGGCGACAAGCTCGTTCTGTTACTCGATTTTACCCATATTCATTATGTTATACCATAGAGAGGCAACTATGTCGTTCTGTTACTCAATTTTTACTCATATCCATTATGTTATATTATAGAGAGGCGACAATGTTGTTCTGTTACTCAATTTTACCCATATTCGTTATTTTATATTATAGAGAGGCAAAAATGTCGTTCTCTTACTCAGTTTTTCCCATATCCATTATATTGTATTAAAGAGAGGCAACAATGTCGTTCTCTTACTCAGTTTTACCCATATCCACTATGTTATATTATAGAGAGGCGACAAGCTCGTTGTTACTTAATGTACCCATATTCATTATGTTTATTATAGAGAAGGAACAATGTAACTCTGTCACTTAGTTTTACCCATATTCATGATTTTGTATTTGTTGCTTCATTGACGATTACTATGGGGCCAGTCATCAAATATCACTTAGGGGGAAGGGGTGGAATTGGGGAGATCAGGTGGTTTTCAGGGGGAACGGAAGGGGATGTCAGTCGTCACCAACACAGTATAAAGGGAGGGCTACAGAAAATTGACTGGGAATTAAATTCTAATGAATGGTGATAGGTCATTGGAAAATTACTGAGCCTTGAGCGAGGATTGGGTAAATTTGATTGGGATAGAATAAAAATCGTTTGACGCCTCTAAGGGGATAAATAATTACAGTCTTATTTGCACATTTGTAAGTTAATCTACGCACAACTAAGTCAACCATGGAATTTGAAGTTAGTTTCCTTGGAAAATAACAATTAAAAAAAAAGATTCTTGGAGATCAAGTTGACACAGAAAGTGCTTTTAAGTGGCCGTGAGACACTGTGCCTCGTAACCTAGGGAACTGAATTCCTCACACTTAAGAATGTTTTTGTAAGCGGCTCTCGCGATAGGCGATTTCTTTAATAATTTCGAAGCAACAATGAACTGATACCTTTGGTGTTGATTGCTTTTAGACGTACCCTCTCAGCGTATCTAGGAAAAAAAATGTGAGCCAAATTTTGGAACGCTCTCCTTCGAAGCTTTTAAAAACAACAAGAAAAAAATTCCGCGGAAAAAATCTATCAGAATTTGAATTATGGTAAATAAAAAGAACACGAGAACAAAAGGAATGACGTTTATTAAGAAAAAATAACTGAGATTGAGGGAATAATACATGTGGGAAAGTAGACTCAAAAGATAGAGATAGCAGATGGAAGAAGACAGGAAAAAAATTATAAGTTATTTTAAGTATGCAGCAAAACAATGTACTATCCATGTCCTTGAGACGAGAAGTAAACATATCCCTCTTTTAACTAAGCAGCGCAATTTTATTCGGCGGATTGTTGTCAGATATTTCTCTAACATCATAAAGGTTCCTTTTTGGCCGAGTTTTGAAGACATGAGACAGAGACTTTGGCTGTTATTTAAAAAAACCTCGAAATGCATCATTTCAGAGACTGAAAATTGAAGGAAAAACTGTTGTCATTTTTTAGTCCTTTGTTTTTTTATTATCTATGAGCAAAAATTCTCCCTTTATTCACTTTTTTTGTCCCTCTGAGACATTTCTGGAGATGAGAGTACCACGATCGTCACTGCAGTGACTCAGTTTACCAAATTTTCGATTAAAAAAAAAGTCCAACAGAGTTCTCGCAATGTCCTTCAAAAGACATGAGTTTCACATTATAAGATTCATTAATATTTCTTCAGTCTAGACATAATGAAGAAATAATACAATCTTACATAATCAGTGGAAATAACTTTGCATTTGTTATTAACCAAACTTCCATCGCAAAAGATTTTTCCAGCGTGGATAAAGAAATAACTTCAAGTATGAAATAAACATCATACTAAATAAGCAGAGGGGACACGAAATCTTCCTAGTCGACGAGTAGGTAAGATGTTTCGCGATTATTATTGTAAGATTACTGATCCTCAAGTTGATATTCAATTTCATCTTTTAATTTTTAAGAAAGATCTTAAACTTTAAGAGAGTTTCTAGGGCTCTTTGTAATATCCTTATTGAAACTGTGTGTTCCTAACAAACAAACTGATTAAATAAAAGTACAAAATATGTTTGGTATAGTTCAGCACCAAACAGTTAACAAACTTTCAAAAGGGTAAGGTCAATTTTGGTTTAAAAGCAAGGTATACACCAGTGGTGATTTCATATTCAAGATTTTTTCCTTTAAAATTGTTAAATGCTAAGTAGGAGCGGTTCTCAAGTTTTAATACCCCTCAGGTTTGGGCTTTAAGAGTTTCTACTTTACCTCTGTCCGTAAACTACTGCAATTACTAAATCTTTATAAATTATCAATTTTAAATAACTTGTCGATCGCCCGCTATGTAAAGAATTGACTTCTTTTTAAAATTTACATTTATATTGAAAAGATTTTGATCGCTTTTGGAGGTCAAATATTCTACCGAGCTTACCGAATCGAAAAACCGACTGACATCGCATGCAAACGCTGTTTCCAATACCCGTTAAACCTCAGTATTTTTTTATTGCCATAGAGGATCCAGAAAAATGCCGGAATCATTGATATTCGTATTGTCATCTCTAAATAGCATGCTAAGCAACGTCTAAAACTCTCAGAGGGGTAGAACTAGAGTAATTGGATGTTTCCTTGATTTTCTTTTTAGATTAATGCCGTATCATAGCATTTCCATCCACTCTGTTTTTCGTGAGGGAACGTCTAATAGCAAACATCAGAGTGATTGACAGGGACACGAGTGAATATCGTTGTTACCCGGCTGAACCATAACTGTGTCAGTGTGAACTTTATTTTAGACAAACTGGAGCGGAAGCACACCACTGTGAACTAAATGACTCAACGTGTTAAGAACATGTGAGGGATCTGGTGAAAGCAGCGAGTTACGTATACCACGGAACGAATGTACAAGCCATCACTTATCAATGTTAATTCTTTGGCTTTTAGCATTGGATTAGAGCTGAAGGCATATTCTTTGTATTTTTATCTAGAAAGAATTATGTATAAATCATGTATTATTTCTAATAAGTGCTATAAAGGACAGTGCAATTAAGTATCTCTTGTAGATTTAGTTCGAAATAATACTTAAGAACTACTCACCTGAGTGGAAATGGCTGGTGGTGGCGAAGTGGCAAGGTAAATAACCATTGCTAGCCACCGACATTGAGGTGAACAGTTGTTTTAGTGTAAACTAAAATGGCAAGATATGATTTTTTAGCTAATTTATTCCTACCATTCACATATTTGCACTGCGGTGGAAAGATGAAATTAGATGATCCTCGCAGCTAAGAACACTACTGAAACTAGTAGTTGTAAGTAGGACCTGAAAAAAATTTCAGGCCCGTACGGGATTTGAACCCATGACCTCTGCGATACCGGTGCAGCGCTCTACCAATTGAGCTAACAAGCCAACTGGGAGCTGGTCAATGAATTGGGTACAAATAAACATCCGAGTGAATGAAGATTTAGATATATGAAAATTCACATATTTGCACTGCGGTGGAAAGATGAAATTAGAAGATCCTCGCAGCTAAGAACACTACTGAAACTAGTAGTTGTAAGTAGGACCTGAAAAAAGGTCCTACTTACAACTACTAGTTTCAGTAGTGTTCTTAGCTGCGAGGATCTTCTAATTTCATTATTCCTACCATGTTTATACTATTTTCGGGCGCAAATCCCAAGCAAATTAGTAAGAGGTGAATAGCAACGGATATTTGGAGTTTTAGTAGCCAATCAGAGTGTCTACTTATATACTAAAGTTTGTTATGGTTCCCGAAGAACGCTCGAAGCTATTCAGAAAAGCTCTTTATCTACCACAATCTTTTGCATAAGTGGTCACCTAACTTTTCGAATGGCGTTTGCCCCTCTTCAGAGCAAATGAAGGGATTTTAGTTTGTACATTTTTGTTTATATGTGGAAAATGGAGTTACGCTACTTTAATTTTCCCTACATCAAGGCATGCATGTAGTTCAACAGGATGCAAAACTCTAGGAAAAATCGGCACTCTTAATTTTTCTCACAGTGTGCGATGATCACTGGACAATCAACGAGGCCAACGTCGTGTGTCGTCAGCTTGGCTTTTCTGATGGATGTCAGGCTCACGGTTGTTCTAGACGCGGTCAGGGATCTGGTCCGATCTGGATGGAATAAGTCATATGCCTAGGGACGGAAGATTGGTTATCTCACTGTAGACGGAATGAATGGGGAGACCACGACTGTGTCCATCAGGAGGACGTGAGTTTAAATTGTACCATCTGATTAGGCCCCGAAAACAATTTTACATGTAACTTATCATTGTACCCATAAAAGTGTTTCTCTTGACCAGAATTATAAAGGCCATTTGACATTTATCGGTATTGCATTGTGCTTCCGCACCATTCTTAATTTCCTCAGCGTCTAAATGAGTCACGATGACGAAATTAAGCTTAAAGCCAGTGAGTCACTCTGAGTTTTTTGGAATAAGAATCGAAATGTTTCGAGTGGCATTTATTGCGTTTCTGTCCGTAAAATTTCCTAATATTTGGTGGAGTGTTAAACATATCTGTGCCCTTCAAACTGCCAATTAACGAAGTAAATTTATTGGCTCAATTTATAGTTAAAGTCAAAAAGCAAAATTTCTGAAAAATGAATCAAGGGCGTACTTATAATGATCTTGACCACAAAAATCATCTACAATGATTCACCATGAATTATGCGCGTTTCATAATCAGGTTGAACTCTATGGACAAAAAAAATAATTAACGTCAAACGAACAGAAATAAACACAACAGGAAACAGAAACTTCTTGAAGTGTCTGTCTCTCACCCCCCGTCTACTTGATTGAGGTATTATATATTCATAAACAAATTAGTCAACTCCGAATAGGGAGTAAATAGGCAGAAAAAAAGGGAAAAAAATACAATGCCGTTTCATAAAAAAGAGCGTCGATATAACTAACCTCATGTGTCTAGGTGGAGCCATCTATGTTATTCGCCAGTTGGGAGGTCTATACTGGGAAAAACTGTACCTCATAAGGTCTTGAGTAACTCCCGAGGCCGTAGGCCGAGTGCGGTGCTCCAAAGAGAGGGCATAGTTTTTCCTAATACGGACCGACCTAAGCTAGTGGATAACATTTTTATTTTATTTTTTTAAATAACCCGAATGATCTAGGGCTGTAATAACGGCAAGATCCTCATTAAACTGAACTACTTCTGAGCGAGTAAATGGTTGTTAAAACAGAGATAATGCAAGTTAAACAGATAGACTTCATCGAAATATCTTCATTTGCGTAGCGATGAAGGTGATTTAAAAGGTCTCCAATCAAACTCTGAAACGACGGAGCGTGTAAATTCTTGTCTTCTTCTGCCATATAACTCGAGACAAATGAGATGCTTTAAGTAGACCCAAGGGGAAGTTAACGCAGCTTTCGCCTGTTGAAGTCATATGGTTTTGGCAGTGAAATTTACGGTGCAAATGGTAAATTGAACAGGTCGACTCGAAAAGACTTACCGAAAGCGTATTTGAAGTAGGACTGAAAACTTCGCGACAACGAAAAAATAGTTTGAGTGAATTCAGACGTTAAATAAATGAAAGTTTTACCGATTGATTCAGTTATCAGTAAATATCTCAGTTTTAACTTTCTGAGTTACATTTGTGAAGAATTAAAATAGACGGAAAACTATTTATAGGCCGCGAGTCAACCCATTTAATCACAAATATGCTTCTACAAACTAATTTCGAAAAAAATTTTCTGTCGGCAACCAGACGATTAATAAGTTATTAATCGGCTTGATTTAGTAAAAATGCTTTGCTTAAAAATAATGCCCAGCCGGCAAAACAAAATGTATTGATGGAAAATGGCAAGGAAGTTGGAGTTATACTCGGTGACTCACAAAAGCGTTCCTGTGTCCGTGGGCAAATATAAGGAAAACCCAGACCGCTCTAAGAACCAATCAGATTGCAGGATTCGTTACCGTGGCCTCTGAGAAAAAATAAATATAAAATCTGCAAATACATTTGATAGTGTTGGCATAATATGGATTGTCAAAATAAAATGAATTAAAATCAGTAAAGGTTCACTAGATTTCTTGAGTTGTAAACGAAATGGGCGTTTTACAGGAGCTCAAGAACTGTCTCAGTTACTAAGCGCTTTAAATGTTTAGCAGGTTGTATTCTGCCTCATGGCACATGGCACGACCAATTGCCGCGCTGAACTAAGAGGTCTGGGCTCGAGCCATGGTTAGGTCTTTGGAAAGACACTTTGAATAGTCTCACATATAGAACGAGTGCCTCTCTCCACCCACTCGTCCCTCTCTCCATAGTCCCTCTCTCCACTCAGGGATATCAATGAGTGCCAGCGAAGTGTCATGGAGCTCAGACGAATTACAGGTAAACTTGGTTCGGATTATCATCCCATCCGGGGAGAAAAGCAATACCCAGGGAACTGGGGTGAGTTTTAACGAGGTGTTTCACTTCGCTATAGTGCTGACTTTTTTTCTACCAAAAAAATGTCGTTGTAGTCTCTTCCTAAGTTTATCATAGACATTATCTCCAGAAGACTCTTTTTGAGAAGGCTTTACGATATCTCCACAAGACACTTTTTGAGAAGGTTTACTTCAAATATTAAAGAATCAACTTAATGATTACTAACTTTTTGATTCTCATTTTCGTCTTCATAAGGAATTTTATAGGAAAAAACTCGAGATTAAACTGACGTAAAACTCTAAGGTAACACTAAACAAAAAAACGCAATTCTAACATAAAGCAAGTCTTACATAATCTGCAAAATAAAAGTGAAACAAAAAAACACATTTTAGAAAAAAAAGAAATAACACAAAAAGCAAAGCAAAACAAAAAAGAACGTCCAAAAAGCAAAAATAAGACTTTCAGTTAAAAAAGTAGGATAAGACTTCACGTAATTTCCGATTAAAAAAAAAATCATCAAAGAAAGTAAATATTATAATGCCTTTATCATTCTGAATGAAGCTACGAGACGAATCCACGCCTGTTTATTAAAATGTGATATCACTTTTCTATTAGGTTTTTTTTTCAGTCACTCAAGTAGTCAACTCACGAATGACAAGAAAAAATTGTAAGAATTTTATTGAAAATTTTGGATTGATGATCTAGAGAATCACGTAATTTCACTTTCCTTGAATGCGATTTTTTCACGGAGGGACTACGACGGCAACATAGTTAGTTCGCCTGTCAACCAATATGGGCTGAACACTTGGAGGATGCACCAAAGATCGTCTCTAAAAATTTTAGATGAGAAGAGACAAAAGGAAGGAAATTATGACATTGAAAAGGAAATAGTGCTCTGCAAATATGTATATTGGTAAATATGTGGGTGGGATACGTTAGGAAGGTACATTTTGTTTATGTAATAGGACTATAAAGGGTGTGTGTATATGTACTTACGATCTATCAAACATTTTTGCTCGCCCGCGATTGATCTAAACGCAACGCGAGAGCGAAGATACTCCAGCTAAAACTGGGTGATATCTGAGACTATTACTCAAGCGGTATTCTCAAATTTTTAAACATTATATCTATTACGATAAGTCTTAGTTTCAAATTTTATTCAAGATTGTATGGGGTTTTGTGGTTGTTACAGAAAAAGGGAATTTTTTTCCATAAGTCGTACCGGAAATCACTTAAAAGAAAAAAACCCACCCTGCATACGGTAAGCAGTTCGTAAACATTTTTTTACGCGCGCTGCAAAATCTTTGAAGGATAGTGAAAACAGTAGCCTCTATATTGTTTGGAAATATGAACTGATATTTTGTCTTTGGACATTATCTGTTCTTGGAAGTTCTTAGTTTTCCTCCAGATCCGCTCTCGGAAAACTGTTTGCATCTTGGAACAGATGATATCCGCTCACAAATATCTGCACATATTTTAGCGCCAAATAGAGGCTGTTGTTTACATAGATCTTTCCCACAGATTTTTGAATAGGACTTGACGCAGGAAAGGAGGTGGTTGATGGGCAGTTAGATAGGCAAGGAAGTAAACAGATAACCAGGTGGGTTACTACTGGTTGGATATGAAAACAGACAAGAAGGTAAACACGTGGGTAAGCAACGAAGGTGGGTAGGTAAGGTGGAGGTGGGTAAGTAGAAGGGTAGAGAGATGGGTGGTTAGGCGAGCACAAAGGCAGGTTAGTGGGGTGGGTGGGTAGGTAAGCAACGTAGGTAGCTGGGTAGGTAGGATGGGAGGTGGGTTGATGAGTAAGCAAGAGGGTAGATAGGTAGGTAGGTAGGCAGTTACTTGGGTTCATAGGCAGATTAGTAGGTAGGTAGGTAGTTTGGTGGGTTGGGTGAGAAGTTGGGCAGGTAGCTAGTCGAACAGTTAGGTAGTTGAGGACATATGTAGCTAAATAGGAAATGTTTATGTAGGTACTTTTGTAAGTAGGTAGGCAGGTTGGTAGATGGACAGGGATTGAGGTAAATGGGTGGGTGGGTAAGGAGGTAGGTCAGGAAGTAGGTAGGCAGGTTGGTGGGTAGATAGGGAGGTAAGTAAGTAAGTAGGTGGGTGGGTGAGTTGGTGAAAAAGTAAATTGGTAGGAACGTTTGTGGGTAATTAGTTAAAACAGTAGGTAGGTAGGTAGGTAGGTAGGTAAGTGGGTCAGCAAGGAAGTAGGGCAGTAAGTGGGCAGGCAGGCTGGTGGGTGGGTGAGTGGGTTGGTAAATAAGTCAGTGGTTGGGAAGGTTGATAGGTAGACAGACTAGAAGGAAGGAAGGTAAGTAGGTAAATAAGAGTGATGATGGTAGGGCAGAAGGACAGGCTAAGCAGGCTAGATATTTGTCATGATCACCAAAACACAAATTCAACGTTTCTTTGAATTATTTTACAAACAATACCTCATCTTGGGAGACACAACAACAGCATGTACAAGGCTTCATCAAGCAGCAGCATACAGACGCTGCAATTCCAATGCCAAACTCAAGAGCACCAAGGATTACCATGGTTATACTGAAAGCTCTCAATTCTGTCGCTCCGTATAAGGAGCTGATAAGTAGGCCACTAATAGACGATACAATGGAAAATGCCATAAACAGGGCCGCCTTAAGGAGATAAAATGAAAGGTTCTCTCTTGGTCTGTCTGTAGTCAATATTCGACATTTAACAATTGAATTATTCAAAATCTTCATGACGAATAACAAAGAGGATTTGAATTATTTTGTGCAATTGTTAGTGAGAAGATAAATAGCGTAATTTGTTTTAGCATTGTAATACGAGTATTTACACAGACTCCAGAATATAACAATGCCTGGTATACGCTCGCAGTCTTTTAAGTAGTAGCAGCATTGTTTATGTATTCACAATAAAATATTGAATGATATCGAATCACCGAATCGGAGGTTACTGAACAAGAAAAAATACAGTTTATTTCAGTCCTTGTACCGAAAAATGATCGGAAACTAAACTACTGACGTGCGTTTGGCAACTTGGAAGTGAATATTACTTAGCAATGTTCAACTCCAAGCTGGCCAATCAGCGAGCTCAAACGTTTCTATAACATGCTTTTAAAATAGCAAGTTCTCAAGCAGTTGTCGGAATTGCGCTATACAAAAACTTAGATGTACATGTACTTACATAGATGTTGGTTGTTGACGTTCTGAACATCCCAGTAGCAGAGATACCGAGGCCTCCTGTGATACACATCTACGATAAAAGCTTTAGATTAGCATAATGGTATTTTTAAAAATGATGATAATATCGCTTTGTCCCCTTCCCTCCTCGTCGAGCGAGCCAACGTTTGAGAATCGAGCTACACATAAGTGTAAAACCTTAACATTCAGTGTTGCGTAATAAGTCATATGAGCAGTAGAGCACAAAGTTAGACTTTTGCGACTCTTCTTAAATACTCACGCTTTGTTTTTTTTCTTTTTAAACGGAAATTTAGCGACCTAACGTAAATATAAATTATAAATGAGTATGAGTCAATCGAATAGAATAAAATGACTTAATGATTTCATCTAGTAGAGCTTCTGCAACATGAAACGCGTACAAGCGATTTATTTAACTGCAGATTTATTTTTGTATAAACACGATTATGTACGTGTAAGGCAGTTCGTGTCGATGCTTGCTTTTTCACACATACTTGGTCAAAAGTCAAATGACTTCCGGTTGCACAGAAAAGAGTCATAGTAAATGTAAATTGCCTTCAAACTTCGATTGAAAGAAAAGGGACATTAGTTGGAAATAGTTGTTCAGTTTATTTTGAGTGCTTGTTTTAATCGCGTAATCTTGGGTAATGGGAAACAACTTACAGTCTAGCCGGAATATTTTATTTTCTGTTTGTCCATTCAAATCAAAGCCATTCACGTCTATTCTGTAACTTAACTCGCTTGTTTTATTGTGGCTAATGAAAGCTGTCAAACTGCCCAACTTTTAGTCTTAGTCTCTTGTGAATGAAGGTAGACAGATAATGTGTACTTGCTAATCAGCATAACTCAAACCACAACACTTTTACACAGTTTCAAATACCAACTTGTATGAACGATTCGAGCGAGTGAGACATTAGGCGATCTATCGATTAAAGTCTCCGAAGCTACATCTTTCAGCGACTTTCAAAATGTTCTAATTCTATCTTAACGCCCGGAATACTCTCGCGATGACTTTAGTGCAACATTCACTAAAATATTGCATTGCCACATTCCATCTTACCCAAATGCCGACCCAAATCCCAAAATATGAATAACCAAGATAAGACTCCAGCTGTAATCTGTCCACAATGCCGGCAACAATCAGGGCAAACCCAACGAGAATGTGAGCAAAGGCAAGACGTTGTCCTTTCGAAGCGATGCTTTGATAGTCATCCATGATTTTCGAGAGCTCGCATTCCGGGAAAAATTTGACTTTGAACCGTTCAAACCGAGCATGTGATGTTATGTGCAAATTATGCAAATTAGAAGGATGCTTACGAAATGTTCCGCTTCAAAACTAACATATCTATTCATTTTGAAGCAATGACATTTGCTTCACGAATTTCCAATATTTTTATCACCTTTCTATTTTATTATGAGGATTAAACGATTTGATCTAAAGAAGAGCAGGCAAAATGCCATAACTGTGGCGTATAAAGAAGCACAGTGTAACAGTGTAACGTAATCAAAACTTTTCAACAACAGGGTGACCAACACAAATTGATGTATTTCGCAGAAATAAAGCGGAAGCGGAAAAAACAAATCAATCACATTGTCAGTTCTCGATGACGTACGACGGCTTTAATCCAGTTTTCAATGGATGATAAGAAACGGGGTTGGCATCTATATTTTTCTTCTGGTTCCGTTGGCATGATTTTCCGTCACAAGATTGTATCGTTTTGTGTTTCTAATTGAAACTCCGACTCTGTCGCAAATGAAAACCAGCCTTAAAGGTTTTTGACGTTAAGCTGTTTCTGAGAGATTTTTCCGCGTGCCTCGAAAAATTGAAGGATTATAATTTCGGCAGCCTCTATATGGCTCGAAAATATTCCTAGGTTACCGCTCTTGGACAGCATTGATTTCTCAAAGCGAAGAGTTTTCCACGAACCTTGCTTTCGAGACATTGTTCTCTCCTCCGAATGTACAGTATTGGTGGACTGATCATTTCCCCACCAAATTGATCCGGCTGACCTCTAAGATGGAGCTGTTTACTTTAAGGCAAATGGCTGTAGGGGGACGGAAAAGACTCCAAAACTCTAGAGACGATAAGGAGAAAGACTTAAGATATACCAACACCAGTGTCACCCAACAGTCTCTGAGAGGTGATCGGCGAGGCCAATTTCTTGAATACCTTGGTCATGTCTGGCAGATCACAATATGTGTTCGTGGTTATACTTAAATAATTGTTGACATACGACGAACAAAATATATGAGAGTTATAAATATGAAGAAAGCTCTGACATTTGCATATCTAAATAACATCTCGGTCTGAATATCTCAATAAAGTTAAGTGAAATATTAATCAACGTATTTGTGATATTTTGCACCCTTCATGGCCGTTTGAAACATCTTTTTAAGAAATCATTTTTGGCCGGAGGCCGTTAAGAGAAGAAAGGGAGACAAGGGCCGCAAGCTAAAACCGCCTCCACTCCAAACCACTCCAAACCGAAATCAACGCCAAACTACGAAAATCTCTCCTAACTAGCAACGCAAAGAAATTCGAAGCACGCAAGTTGTTTCAAAATTACTATACGATGCAGCAACTTCCCGTGGCAGCCCACTGTGGTTCAAAACCGGTCATGATGAGACGCGGAATGCAGACCGAGCAGTCCGCACTTTGCTCACTATGAATTTCAGCTGTTACAGCTTGCGAGACACTAACAAATTCATTCATGACCTATCACGCAATCGACTTCGATAGGTACCCAATTTCACCAGTATTATTATTATTTTTTTTCATTCTTAGAAACCAAATTACGTTTTCTCACTTAAAAATTTTTATTCTACGCCTAGGTTGACCTAAAATGGAAGGCAAAAAAATCTTTCTTGGGAACTGGTTAGTGACTTAATGATAAGTAGTGATGAACAACAAACGAGCGCCTTTTGAATGCCGGTACATTTCTTGTGCATAATGGTTGCGTGCCTTGTTTAACACATTTCTCCTGAACTGTGATTCAACTACTACAACTCAATTTTTACGCCAGATTAAAGTACTTCGTTTCGCTTCTACAGTTTTAAACAAAACTAAATGCTTCCATGACGGCTCGAAATAAAAGAAATAAAACTTTAATCACTTTCCGGCAGAACATTCCACAAATGTGGGAGAGTCACTGGTGTGTATCAACTACAAACTTCAAATACTGTAAAAAATATTTTAATTTAGGAATAGTGTTTTGCCTCGTTTCCTGATCAAATAATACGCTTAAGAGGTGTGTACTCAAATTTTTTTGTTTATTTTCCATCTGATGGGTATTCATCGTAGCCGGCGTCGACCTTTCAACCGTACCAAATTATTCCGTCAGACTTCAGTTCTAAAGAGCAATAAATGCACACCAACAGTGACATATGTTTTCCCATATTTTTTATTTTTGGCAAAATAAATAAATAAATAAAAAATACCAATGAAACCTCGTCTGCTGGTCACTTGGAAATTGTCCAATTAACTTTTATTTCACACACGCTCGAAATAACCTCGTCAAGTTTCGTCAGATAAAAAAAGAAAAAACAAAACAAAACAATTTCTCAGTCTGCGCGGTCTGCGCGGTTTACAGTCTGCGTTTTATCTTGACCTGTCCAAGCACTGATTGCAAACACTTCTAATTAGATCATCATTTTTTTATCCTACTCCTGAGATCGTTCATTAACTAACATATCACGTACCCCAAGAAATTAATGGTATTCTTCCTAAGTTAAAAATTGTTTCATGGCTTTAAGCGTGTATCAAGGAATGCTTTCTCAGAATCTTGAAAAGCGCAGAGGTTCACGGCGCAAGGAATAGTTCTTGATATATACTATATATCCACAATCATTATTCATCACTTGGATAGTTTATTTAGACCCAACATAAAGACCAGCTCCCAGTTGGCTTGTTAGCTCAGTTGGTAGAGCGCTGCATCGGTATCGCAGAGGTCATGGGTTCATATTTTGCAACTTTATGAGCGATAAAATTCTGGTCTCAATTTGAACGTAAATCGATTTCTTTGGCAGAAATCAAGTAAAGTGGGATGTACCAGTAAAGTTATAGGTGATAACAAGAATTTAATTTTTTTTCTTTAAATATTTGACGACAGGAGACCTCTGGAGACCTTGATTGACAGAGAACTCAGCGATATATCCTTGAATGTGCTTCAGAATATGCAAAAATTATGTAAAGTCATCTTTTTTTGTTATTCTTTCCGCAGGGTGTATATCTCTAATTGCGCATGTTCCGGTGCCTAGAAAAATAGCGAGTGATACTAGGCCGCAAAGATCCCTACTCGATTAACTGTGAGTTCCTTAATTGGCCGTTTCAACCATGTTTTGACCAGCCACGAACCAGACTCACGCCTTTTCAGCGAGCTCGTAAGCGTACAGTATATTGATTAATTCAAAGCAGCAAATATTTAAATGGCGATCCGTAATGTAATGTTTTTGCTCATACGAGACCATTTTATTTTTCCACTAAAAATTGTGAAATCCTTTTAGTTCATCACGACTCTCATACACAAATTATGGCTGCTACATAATAAAGAGAAAGTGGTTTTGCCGGGAAGCCTGAAGAATAACTGGTCAATTAAAAATCGACTCTATTAGACTCACTTCGAAGTCATCATCTAAATGAACCAAGAGTTTAGTTACTACAAGAAATGTTGGTCTTTACCACGCTCGCTAAAAATAAATAAAAATCTTACCCTCTTCTTTCACTGTTTTCCCCTTCTATGTGGTCACATGCAATTTTTTTACAGAAGAATTCGCAAAAAAAAAAAAGAAAAGAAAGAAAGAGGTGAAAAATGTTCTTCTTGATTCAAAAGATCTATTATTTTTCTTCCTTCCAATTTTTCTTTTTGTATTAACTGCAATCTTATGAGAACTTATTGAGTATGTTATTTAAAGTCTCGTGCATCTGGATAGCTCAGACAAACCTCCGCTACTGTTCACGTGGATAGGTTACTAAAACAGAAAAGATATACTTAATATCCCGTATGTGCGACAGGGTGTCCTGATTTTTTTTCTCTACACCTGCACGTAGGAAAAGCATTAAACTGCGAATGTACACAGTGCATAGAATGAAGTTTTCAGGCATGAATAAAATACTGAATATTAACAAAACTAATAACATTCCGCCTGTCAATCTGCGGATCAAAGCCGCAGATAAAAAGATAAACGTTGTCTTTCTGTCGTCGAGGAAGGTGAATTTCCGCAAAGTAAAACTTACAGATCAATCGAAGAGGTGTCGGGGATGTATGGACGGTTGAATGACAGTACAGTATTGCAATGAATTTGAACCGAAATGGAATTCATGATTAACTTAAAAAAGTAAACTCAACCAACTGGAAATGGCAGTCGATTGCAATACGATCGTTTATTTAATGGCGATAGGTTGATTGTAGAAATCAACCTATTGTAAAAAGTCCTTTTATGTCGTGAATTTCTAACTTTTATGAAGACGAACAGTACTACGCACCTGCTGCAAATTACTTTCAGTCTATAGGTCCGACCAAGGAAAAAAAAAATGGTGACTCACGTTCCGAACGTTCTACCGAGTATTATGATTTGCATCTAAATCTAGCTAATACTAAAGAGTTTCAAATGCTTGAGGGAAATACCGTTCATGCGCTGCTCCCAAATACAATGTAACGTAACGACAGCTACTAATAACTGTCTGTGTACATAGTGGCCTTGACGAGTTGGATGATAAGTGAAACCGAATCCAGAAAAATGTTCAAAACCTTTTTGAGAAGTTGTGCTCTGGGTAAGTACCACCTCTCTTATTTCCTTCAGGTATAACGTAGAAATGAGATCTATAGACTTGACTTTCTACTTGCGAATAGTTTTTATCGATTTTGGGAACTTCCTGTGACACTCAGGCAAAAAAACTGAGACAAGAGATTTGTCAGGTGGCAATTATCAAAGA
This sequence comes from Pocillopora verrucosa, assembly GCF_036669915.1. Taxonomy (NCBI): domain Eukaryota; kingdom Metazoa; phylum Cnidaria; class Anthozoa; order Scleractinia; family Pocilloporidae; genus Pocillopora; species Pocillopora verrucosa. The sequence continues at coordinate 21,397,893 of NC_089316.1, read as the reverse complement.
AAACGATGGCGATTCTTATCTTGGCTGGTGTCATAATGTTTTTCAGTTTCCATACAATGCCAAATGATTGAAAAACAATGGAAAAGTCATTGTTATTCATGTTGTTTTCGCTGCGGCAATCTGTGTAACGGCTCTAAGGAGCCACATGTAGAATAAAAGAAACACAATTATAGCTTCATTGACATCCTTCAAAGCTGTGGCGACAAGATGTGCAAAGAGAATCACGTACATTATTGTTCCCCGTTTATGCATCAGATGGCAGCCGGAAACATAAGAAGTTTTTCATTAAGCGACGGAAGTCGAGCGATTTAGAAGCAATCCTAGAAATTCTCTTCGCAAGTAGGGGAAGATTTTCGCGCTCTAGGCGCTTCCTGCGTGCTTGGAGACAGAACAGAGCACAGTCTAGCCTTTTTTATTTGTTGATTTAACAGGTATTAGATTAGGCAGATTCAGAAATTAATGACCCGGCGATTGGAAAAAATTCTTGGATATCTCATGCCTGCTAAAACAAAAATAATAATTCAACGAGCTAGAAACCACCGAATTACTTGACAAAAGTAGAAATGACAATAGCGTGTTGAAATAAACCATAAGGGAATATTAATGAGCGGAAGACACATGCAAAAAAATTGATTACGTATAACAAGAAATTAGATTATTCTAGAAAATCTCACGCAATTTTTAGCAACAGACAAAATATGTAATTACTTGGACAACCGCCTATCGTTTAGAGTCGGAGACTGCTTGACCAGTTTTTAATGATTGCAGTTTTATTTTACTAGTACATTAGAAAATACCATTTATTGAAACGTTTTAATATTGGCTTTGTTGATGCGGTTTATTAATTCTTGTTTTTACGAAGCAAAACAATACTTATCATCTATTGCCTAGAGCCTTCATTTTAATTAGTCGTTCAATTTAAGAAGAACCAAGTTATGACTTATGCCACGTCGAGAAGACAGCGTCCCATCGAGAGTTACGACGTACTTAGCACCGTGCGTGCATCAAAAGAAACTCGAACATAGAGTTCAAAACGCGTTAAAAAACACTGCATATGCGCTTTGGTAAATGAACCGACGACAACCAAAGAAATGAAAACATTTACGATATGCACTTCCATAAAACTAGAACGGAAAAGATTGTTTTGCTGTCATGAAGTTCTTATTTCTCTTCAATAAAATAATGCTCCGCACCTGGAGCAAATACTCCGCGGTTTACTTGGCTGGTTTACTAAGGTACACAAAAAGAATAAGCGATCAAAGCCTATGATATGCAAAATTACATAGTGCAAGAGAGTTCGAAAGAGTTTGAAAGATATGTTGCACATGCGCAGCCTTCGAGAGAAACTTACATCAATCTCATGAAAACAATTGACAGCAACATATCCATAGTTTGTATTGATGAATTTGGAAAATGGGTGGAATCAAAGCCAGAAAAATACATATGTTCAACGCGCTTTTTATAAGGTGCACGCTGAGTAAGTACCAGCTAAATTATATCTCTTATATCAGAATGCTGTAGAAAAGTGGTTTCACAAAATCATGAAAATATTTTTGGAAAAAGAATCAGGCTCGTTGGTAAGACTTATTTTGCGTTTCTTTATTTCAGTACGATGCAGACTTAAATATTTGAAAACAATCAGCTAGAATGACAAAATCTAATATTTTTAAAGATGTAGCGACCATTTTAAACCATGGTTGTTGGGTTATGACGGTTTGCACAACAGTTTTATTTCTAGCAATGATGTTTAGGATCATATGAACGCAGTCGCTTGGCTGTGATAGTGCTCTCGTCTTTCACCTGTAAAGTGGCCTCTCAGAATGATCGATGGTTTTTAATTAACTGGCCGAATACGGGCACTTGAGCTGATTGAAGTTGACATTAGGTTTGACAGATGTCTCACCGTTCGAGCCGGGCCGAATCGATATTTCCTAGTGATGGAGGTTTTATCCAGTTCTGTCTCCATTTTAATGATGATTTCTAGGCTTAACTTAACCTCAACCACTGTGATCTATTTGTGATCTGATACCTAAAGCTTAATGCCAATTAATTAGTCTTTATGACATCATAATATTAATTACTATCGTTTATCTAACGGAAGAGCAAACCATGTTTGAAAACCTTGTCGCTACCTTTTAGCAAGGAAAGGAAAATTGCTATTCTTATCGCATTAAATTCATCGAAATATATGTTTTTATATCATAAATCAAGTTTTGGCATATTTTGGCATATTCACTCGGGATAGTGTCGATAAATTTTGGAAAACTAAACAGAAATGTCTGAAAGATAGAGAGGTTTTCTTGCGTTGACATAGACTTGTTCAAACACAAGAGAAAGTTGGATTGGGAGAAAGGTATTTTGCAAGAGGCTATCAAGGAATTGCATAACTTTCGAGAATTATCCTAACCTTCTGAGAATTCTCTTCAGCGCTTAGCACAGAGGACGCGTCGAAATTATTTTAGTCAGCAACACAAATGTGACTTAAAAACTGCGTTTGTTTTGGAGATCCCGCATAAAGCTCGTTAGCGTTGTTTAAAGATTGAAGTCTACTCTTCCGTAGCGTACAAAGGCCAAAAACTCAAAGCGTTGATCATTTTCTGTCCGGTGGCAGGCATTTTGACCGGAAAATATTTGCTCTCTTACATTAAACACGGAGGGATGGTCGCTATGTCGCACATTTCTGAAAAGAAACAACTACATGAATGGACCTTTTAAAGCGTAGCAGATTTGGAATTAAAAAATGTTGAAATTTTGCGCAATAACGGTCTGGTGTTGTAGCTTCTCGATCGGAAACAAAGTTAGGGATGCAGCACATGCATACCATAAGTTATCGAAAATTTATTTCTTACCCACGGAATCTTGTCTTGTCGGAATCTTGGCGCCTCGTTGGTACACGTGCTATTGAAGAAGTCGGCTGCGCGTGACTCTCACAAATATGTCGTGTCTTCTAAAAACTTAGGGCGCGTTCCTTTGGATTTGTGGATTTGTGATTTAAGATTACACAGATCACGGTGCATCAAGTATAGAGATTTTCCCACAAATTAAGTATTTCATCCTTTTCCTATTTCAAGTTTTTTTTAAGGGGGGTGGGAGTTGACGCCTTGCAATTGAAAGAATTTTAATCATAAAATCTGGAGATTACATAGTTACTGCGACTACAGTAAGTCTGCATACGCGAGTGAACCTTTCTTGGGATATTTATAACCGTGAGCAGCGCTTAATAAACTTTGCCTCCTAATTTTTGAGTAGCCAAAGACATTTGTCAATACAACTCTTTAATTTTTTTTTTTAGATGTCTTTTAGGTAGTAATATCTTATTTTAAAATTCCCTATTTGTAATGAAAAACATACCGAATCATTTCGGTACACCACCTGTGAATTCATCTATTGCCACGCAAACCGGTCAGACAAGTCACTTTTCAGCGCCAACACATGTAAAAACAAAATTTTTTAATTTCCCTCTACAGTAATGCTGACTTTGACAAAGCAGTTATATGGATCAGGTGAGAAGTGCTAATTTAAGACTTTAACAAGCATGTATTTACTTTCCCGAGATTTCAAGGTAACCATCGTAAAACTCTGAGAGATTTATCAGGATCAAAATGATTACTTAGCTAATCATTTTCGAAGTGCACTTACAAACCACAGTATGCCTCAGGCCTCAGAATAAATATTGTTAATTTGCTCTCACTCTGATCCCAGAACTACCATTTACGAATTAAAACAAATAACAATAGCATTATGAAAGCTGTGGATGGTCTTTGCCAACAAGCTATCCATGTTTTTTTTGTGTTTAGTTATTCCCATTTTATAATTTTTTTATTTTTTTCCCAGAATGCCAAATTTCATGTTTTGAAGATTCCTGTTACATGTTGCAAAACCAAGGACCGAATTGGAACGATAACAGAATATTATGTCAAAAGCAGGGGGCTGACTTAGTTTCCATTGAAACCGTAAAAGAATGGAACTTTTTAAATGACTTGATTCAAAAACCCAAATCGAAATATAATAAGTGGATGATTGGTTTGAAAAAAGAAGCCGGCAACTGGACTTGGGTGAGTGGAAAACCACTGACCATTTACAAATGGGATAAAAACCAGCCAAGTGACGACGGAGATGTGGCAATAATAGTCAAGACGTCTTTCAATGATAGTAAAGTGGGCCTATTTCAAGTGACCCACGGGGATCAGCCTTATGCCTCAATTTGTGAAATTACCAAAGGTAAGACGCAACACAATTGAGTAAACTAGGGGTGTGCTCAAGGCCCCTAAGCACCAGACCTTGATAAAATGATACAACCTTGCACCTTTATTTCCCTTACTGTGAGGAAGCTTCAAACCAATTTTTTCATTTTAGTTTTAAAATGGCCATTACTCTTGATCTACCTACGCCTGATAATTCGTGTCGATCATCGCTAAAATTTTCGAGCTTCTCACAATAATGAATGAAATATTGCTGCAACAGTGTCATAGAACATCGTGATAATGAACGTATTTAAGCTTTACCCTCGTGAGTAAATGGAAGGAGACCCACGTTTTAAAGAAATATTGTCTACCTTCGATAAATCTCCAAATGGATATTATTTTGAAGACTCATTTTCTTATTTTGAAGATTGTTTTAAAGACTCCTGCTACGTGTTTATGGCCTCTGGATTTACATGGATGTTTAACAGAGATTATTGTCGAGACTGTGGAGTTGACCTAGTTTCCATTGAAACCGAAGAGGAATGGTTCTTTATTGATGGCGAGATTCGAAATCGCTATACTGCGGAGTGGTACATCGGGTTGGAAAAAAAGGAAAGAAATTGGACTTGGGTGAGTGAAAGGCCACTGACCATCAGTAAATGGAGAGCAAACCAGCCAAGCAATAACAATAAAGTGGCATTTATAATCAGGGAGTCTGATTCGAGTGAACAGGGCATATCTACTGATCCAGCGGGGACAGATCCCAAAGCTTTCATTTGTGAGATGCCCAAAGGTAAGACAAATTTGCGCCTGCTTAGCGCACAGTAAATAGAGAAGCGCGTGTCTAAGCCCTTAGTGAGACAGAAATATCACCATGGACCACACTGTCATGAATATATTGATCTCGGCTTTGCGCGTCACGTTTCCTTTCCACTTCGCAAACGTGTGTGAACTATTCATTATAGATGACATGCAGTCGAAAATGGAGACCATAATACTCCATCTACCCATTCCAGCCACTTTGATATCGAACAACACAAAATAGTCAGACTTAAGGTTTCAGAGCCGGAAATTAAAAGAATTGAGATCGATGCAATTATGGTGGACTAATCAGTTCGTCCAGCATGGTTTGCCTATAAACGAGACTAGAGAGATTTCTTCTAGAAACACGCCATATTTCGCAACGCCAACGACATTTTGTGATGCTGAATATCATCAAAAGGGAATGTGTAAATTTTAATGGCATTAGATCTACTGAGGATGAACTACGTTTAGTAATAGCACTGTGTACGAGAAAGAATACAGAAATCAGCTTAGGTATATCCTTACTTTTATTTTTTTCCCTGAAAACTCATCGAAATTAGCAGGGCCACCATTGTCATCTGTGACGGTATGGCCATCAGAATCGGCAAAGGCAGTAGCGTTGTTATCGCTATCGATCTCTTTAGCAACGTCTCCCTCACTGTTGGCATCACCATCGCTGTCTCTGTTTCGATTGCCCTCGCCCTCACCATCGCTGTCTCCGTTTTCGTCTTTGCTGTGGCCATCGCCATCTTTGATAATATCATCTTCATCGCCGTCGCCTTCAAATTCAGTTCAGAAGCTGGTGAGTTTTGTGATTATTTACCATCCTTGTACATGTTAAGTTTCAGAATGTAATTAGTTCATACCAATAACTGACACTTTCACTATCTTAGGCAAATGAATATGTTTCCAAACTTCGCGGACTTGATAGCAACAAAAAGACCTCTTTGCAGGTATCTAACTCTACCAATAACTAGTATATTATCGTACAGAATATATCCAACAAATATGTAAATATATGTGTATATATAATTGTGGGAAATTGTAGCAAATGCTGTTGGAAAGTGCTCAATACACGTGAGTGTAGAGCGAAATAAAGTTCAAAATGACTAAAATGAAACATGCATGATTCCCTGTAACTCATGAGTTACATGGAGTAACTGAGACTGACAGCAGCTATTGTATTTTCCTTCTGAAGAACTTTTCCTTTAATTTATTCTATCGGAAGCTAATGGAAGAAGGAAAGGTGTATGTATCATATATATATATATATATATATATATATATATATATATATATATATTCAAATAGCGACGCTTTGAGAACGAGTACATATTTACATATATGTACTTTTATATGTAAAGAGAGACAGTGACAGAGGGCGGGAAAGAAATTTGATGGGGCTACCTGAGCCAAGGAAAACACAGCTTTTAAACAACACTCTGTATACTTATATCGTTCTAGGACCGGAACAGAATTAATACTAGACACATTTTCTACGCTTCTTTAACACCAAAACTCTCATCTTCGTCGTTCCTTTTTTAATGTTTGCACTGCTTATCAAATAAAGTAGATTCCAAGTTGCCGCGCGTCTGTTTGGTTATGGATAACAGAAAACTTCAGGAGTATTGACCAAATCAATGATCAGTTTCTTTGTTATTACCACATTTTGGCGTCGTTAATGATCTATAAGAATTTCAACTGTTATTAAACAGATACATGGCAAAAGGGTATCTACTTGTAACAAAACAACGTTATAAGTAATTAGAACCACACGTTTGACATAGATCCCTATAATATTATTGAAAATCACATGGATAAAATTGTTTTACGTGATTTCAGGAGGCTGTAAACGTGTTTGAAAACTTCATCGTCAGCTTTGAAAATATGACAAAACTTCATGAAGGCCAGTTTACCATAGACGAGTTTCAAAAAGGAAGAGAATCCATCTTTAATGTGGCTGTCGCCTTCGAGAAATTTGCTCTTAATTATGGCAAGCATCACCTTCCAATAAAGATTGTAAGCCACAAAATGGGTGAGTAAAAACACCACCACTTATCAGATTTGTGAATAAAATTCTTCGTCGATGTTTATTCACGGTCTGAGTGACTGACACTTTATCTCCTAAATAGGATAATGACTTTTACAACTGGGCTGGGTTGTTCTGAGCTAAGTTTAGATAGTCGAGGATTCATGTGAAGTCTGATTGACTATAATCTTGATGATTGTTTGACTCTTCAAAAAGAGTGAAGAAAATTATCTCAAAATGGCTTTTGAACGAAGGAATAAAGAAACCCGGATCAGAATTTAACTTTAGGTGAGCGCCAATTGGCATCAGAACAGCTGAGTGGGTCCTGAGTAATTTACAAACGCTCATGTTGGATCTAGTCTGTCTCTTAATTCTTCAATTTTTAATCGTATTCATCCATATGCGGGAAGTGTATTTTTTTGTCCTTCAGTGCTGGAAGTCCAAATGGCCTACCGCCAAAATGCAAGTGACTTTTACCTCGACGATCACGAATGGCAAACGAACATCAATATTGCCTCTTCAAATTTTGCAGATAACGGTTTGTATTACCTGTTGTCTTCAGTCTGAAAAAAAAAAAAAAAAAAAAAAATATATATATATAAATATATATAAATATGAGGGTAGTGTCTACCTTTGCATAAAGTGTTCGATGCTGTGGTAGCAGAGCTAAGTATACATAAGTTAAAGAATTAAAGAGGACGCATCGATTCTCTGTGACTCTGGGTTTCGAGCCTAAGCGTTCGTCAGACAGAACTTTATTCAATGAATGAATGCATCCTTATATACAAATTAGATAAGTAGCTAATTAATTCACTAGTGTGATGATCTGATCTATGTGTGAAAAAAAGATTCTATAGAGCTATTGCTGGTGGCTTGTGAAATTTGCTAAGTAAAACTTATTCTCGTGGCGGCATTTAGAAATGAGATCTGTTTTTTTGTTTAATAAAAACGGCTTCTTAGCTCTAACTAAGTCAAGTTTTTCTGTGAGGCACAAGTGGCGCTTGCTTTTGTTGCTGTAGGCCGGGGCGGTCGCTAAAATACTCCAGTTAATTGCAAAATTGGTGTTGTTGTCTTTGAGTGTCCAGATCTGCTTTGATAGTTCCGTGCTGTTTGAATAGTTTCTGTTCCGAAAAGAAAGTTTGTGTTGCATATGACACTAACAGAAGGAACTTTTAAATAACGTTATTTTTTAATTAGTAAGTCTGTTGTAATCTGATGTCGATGTTCACTAGGGAGTATTTGTTCTCATGGCAGCATTTAGAAATTAATTCAGCTGTTTTGTTAAGGTTGCTTGCTTTGTTGGCTTTAATAATGTAGAGTTTTTCAGTTAGGCAGAGGTTTCATCGTCTGGAAATATTGTTACAGGTATCGACACCAGATTACAATTAAACAGCGTTGACGTAATTTCTCACGGAGGACAGTTCACAAGTTTTTCAGGCTTTGCTTCCAAAACCTGCATTTATCGGGTTTATTTGTTTTATAGCCTGAAGGAAATACATAGATTTACCTTTTCTAGGATCAGTGGTCGTCGGGTGTGTATATAAGAATCTGCAAGACATACTGCCAAAAAGTCAACCCAACAGGAATGGAACAGGAAGCACAAGGTAACAATATTGTCTTCTTTGTGCTCAAAACACCTGGCCCTGGTTGTTCGAAGGGTGATTAACGTTATCCACTGAATAATTCGCTATCCGGCAGATAGAGCAAAACATTTTGTTAACACTTATCTGCTGGATAGCGTCGACAGGCGTTATCTTCCCTACGTAGAGAATATCGGCTAAGATATGCAAATAGTTTCGTAAAACCACCATATTTGTGTCCCATTCTGGTTCATTTTCAAATCATTTTGTACACAGATATTTGGGTAGCAGAATAATAATGGCAGCAATGGAACCTAAACCAAAAAAATTGCTAGAAAATGTCGTCTTGAAGTTCAAAAACATAAAGGTAAGCAAGATTAAGTAACATGAAAGTAAAGAAAGATTATTTGGAATGCGCTGTTTTTATTTCATCTCACCGCCATGATTTTATTTTCAGATAGAAGAAAGGGTGAAGAATTGCATGTTTTGGAGAAGCTTCAGCGAAAGGTAAAAAATTGCAATACATCATTTACTTTTCTCAGAATTTTCTTGTTCGTTTGGTCGTCCGTTTGCCTCTATGTTCCCGCCAATATTTTCCGTGAATTTCGTTGTCCAGTTGCATGTTGGCTGTATTTGCGAATGTCCCCTTATTTTCCGATTGTCGCGGAAGACACTTTTACGTAGAATTTTTGTTTCATTATTTTTCCCTTTATTTAACATTAATTTTCCCGCATAATTTGTCGTGATAAGATGATTTTCTCTATTAAAATTATTTTTTCCAAGCTATAATCCTTCTATCTACAACAACTTTTGTCTAAAAATCTGGAATACACCCAATCAAAGTTTGAATCTATGCCTAGCAAGGAAGTATTGTAAATAACTTCCGCCTTGACTTATTAAAACTAATAAGGAACTGCCAATAATGTAGTCGATGTTATGAAATCAAGAGGGTTTGATGAAATTCGCTCTTTTGGTACTATGGAAGGCTATTTCCTACACTACGTCTTGTCTGCTGAAGTTATTCTTCCTTTGCAGCTCCGACGGATTTTCAGATGAAGGATGCCACGTAGTTACGTCGAGAAGCAATTCAGAAGAAACAGTTTGTAGCTGCAATCATTTGACTCATTTTGCTGTATTATTTGATTACAACGATGGCATAAAGGTAACCTATTATATGTATGTTCTTCTTCCAGCACTGGTAAGACATGTAAATTAATTGAACTAATTCACGTTTCTCTATTCTCTTTTTTCACGCTATGTGGCGTAGCTTTCCAAACAGGACGAGACTGTGTTGAAGATAATTACCTACGTAGGATTAAGCTTGTCGATCATTGGGATCCTTGTAACATCAGCCTTGTACTTTTTCTTTACGTAAGTATGGTGACTAAATAATCGATGAAGTACACATTCTCATGTCTTCTTCTAATTGCTATCGATTGTAATTTCTCAACAAAGGAAAAAAAACTATGGGATAAACGTAAGTTTATGTTATCCAAAATGTTCTTTTTAATTTCTCCGAAACTAAGGTAAAGTAAGTCGATTAAATAACCAATTTACTTTACATTTCATGTTCAATTAGAAGAGCATTAACAATGCATGGTCTCTTTCCTCAGTCCTTAATGTTTTCTTATTCTATACTAACTTGGCTTTTTATTTGCCTTTTGAATCTGAAGCTTTTGATTGACCTTTTTTTTTGGTGTTTGTTTTTTTTGTTTGTTTTTCTTTTTTTGCTTAACTTTTCATTTGAATTAATTTTGGTTTGATTATGTATGTTTTTTTTACTCATGTTTGGTTTTTGTTTTTCCTTCCTTTTTCGTCATCTTTCATTTCACCAGAGATGTCCGTCAACCTCTGTCTCAAATTCGACTGAGTCTTTCTGTGTCCCTCGGAGTTGGACAGCTAATTTTTCTCGCAGGAGTAAACGCCACAGAACACACGGTGAGAGGCTTCTCCGATCTTTTCATTTAATTAATCAAATCTTTCTGCCAAAGCAAAAAAAAAAACAACAAAAAAATACATATTTCCTTTTGCAGGCTGCTTGTATCGCAGTAGCAGCTCTGATGCAGTATTTCCTGATGGCTGCCTTTTGCTGGATGCTGGTCGAGGGAATCTACCTCTACCTGTTTGTTGTGAAAGTTTACAACATCAACACCAAGATGCACATGTATCACGTCATCTCATGGGGTATTTCCATGACTTATTTTACTACGACATGTATTGAAGGTAGTACCGTGCTCTCATATTTGGTGTTGTCATCAAGTCAAGTGCTTTGAATTAATTTTTTTGTATTTATGGGTAGGTTTCCCTATGATCATGATGGCCATTTCACTCGGCATTGCTGCTGCGCAAGAAGGAATAAAAAGCTATGTCAATGATAAATAGTAAGGAACACATCAATAGGTTACTTTTTACCTTTCTTCTCTCTCTCGCGCACTATCAAGTTAAGTTCGTTTTATTTTTCTTGTTCCGTTTTTCCTTGGGTCTTTTTTTTAAATTCATTCTGATGACTTTCATTCTTGTCTTTCAATTTTATTAGTTGTTGGCTGTCTTCGACCAACAATCTGATCTGGATATTCATCTCCTTTGTAACGTTCATCGAAGTTGTGAGTTTATGATTAATTTATTTCACGGTGCTTGGTTTACCGAACTAGTTACTCACTATTTTTCTATAGGACTCACTATGTTTCTTTGTTCGACCTAAACTAAACAAATAACTTCTATACTAAGATTCTCTTGGCTTCTCGACTACCAAGTATAGAAACTTAATTCAGTGATTTTAATGGAATTTTTAATAGGTCAACATCTTGATACTCGTACGAGTCATAAAGGAGATGACCAATTTGGTGCAGCCAACAGGTGAAGACGACCATATTCAGCAAATACGGTAGGATTCACAACACAAAATTATTCAAAATGATGAAAACAAATTTCCTTAACAAGCTGTACGTACGGCAACGTTCGCCCGGCCCCCTCATCCCTTGACCAGTTTGCTATTACGATACCTGTTAATGAGACTGCGAAAAAAATTATCAATCCTTATGCATGCACCTTCAATTTTGTTGTCGATCTTAGAATTGGTATCAAAGCTTGGGCACTGATGATTCCTTTACTGGGTGTCACGTGGCTGTTTGGTCTTCTTTCGCCTATACAAAAGGCTTTTGCTTACATTTTCACAATACTCAACTCTACTCAGGTGAGTGTCCGATTGAAACTCTTAAACCCAATCAATCTAGATTGTTCAATTTACACAGCTCTAAGCGAAGAGAGAACCCTTTACAATGATTAGATGATATAAAAAAAATTAAAAACCTGTTAACTATCCACTTGACCCGAAATATATTCGTAGCAGTCTTGTTAGACCTATTAGATATTGATTCTTGAAGACGATTATTATATGCATTGTGCACTGAGATACCCAAACAACGCACGCTCCGCCGCTTCCTACCTAAGCGCAATATTGTAAAAAAAATGATTTTGAAATTATGTCTCTGCAACAGGGTTTCCTGATTTTTGTTCTACACGGCTTACGAAACAGTCAGGTAAGAAAAGGAAACTAAGTCAAGAATAAGGAAAGTGCACATTATAGCACAAATGTTTAAGCATGAATAACTATTTGAATGAAATTTGAAAGAAATGTATCATTTGTTGCTTGTCTATCTACAGATCAGAGAGCGATTGAAAAGAAAGATGAACGTGGTTTTTACCACTTCAAATAAGGAGGACTCCACAAGGAAGAGCCCACAGGTCAATTCAAGTGACGTCGGCGATGCCCGGGCAGTTGAATTGCAGCCTCGCAGTGACGTTAAATCGAATTAGCACTCTACTTAGGTCAATGGATTTAACTGTCCGCCAATAACATTCTATTGCATTGAACGATTGTGTAGTAAATAGCGATTAGTCGATGGCGATCGATCTGAATTTCAATCTGCTGTTAAAATGTAATGTAGTAAAAGTAAATTAACATTAGGTGCATTATGCATTATGTAAGTCGTTAGTTTTTAGCTAGTAGGACGGATGTAGAGCTACCGAGTAGAAATACCGTCAATAAATTGTTGTTATTATTATTATTATTATTATTATTATTACTATTGTTTTATTATTATTAAGTGAGATCGTTCTCTTGTTTGTTGGTTTAGCAATTAACAAGTTGCAAGTGCTATCTTTTATCTTAATGACTTTTCCTGAACATCGCATACATGTACTTGCTTAAGAATTTTTGTTAGCTACATGCTAAGTTGTCCTCATTAAGGATCAAATTATCGTAACTACAGGTTGGTCTGGCTTGTCTGTTATTAAGTGACTTTCATTAAAGATTAAATCTACTTTAGAAGTTCAATAAACTCATGGCATGAAATTATCACAAATTCTTCTTTAATTAACACTGTTTAGTTCCAAGACACATTTAACTGCCTCCTTTCAATGCTCGTGCGCTACATTTTAATGCTTGCTACATGATGCTTTCACGTTTCATATCGTAGAAGATACTTGTCAAACAGTATCTTGTTACTGTAATATTAGCAGCCTCGTCCAACATCTTATGTTATTACTTATGAATAAACAGATGAATAGATAGATGATGCTGAGTTAATGAATAAATAACTACGTTAAAAAAGAAAGAAATTCTCGGAGATTACGTATCTTAACCCTTTAATGCCCAAGATCTTATTTTTAATTCTCCTCACTGTCTTTCATACAATTCTCAGGTGCTACTTCTGAGAAATTGGTACTGGATCAACCAGAAAATCCTCAAACTTAAATTTTTCCTGTCATAACCTTTTCATAACCTGTTTGATTGATATTGTATTGATACTGTAAGGAGAAATTCTGTCTTGGTCACTCATGGGAGTTAAAGGATTAAGGATAACTTGAAGTTTTCAATCTTTATTCTCCGCATTCCTTAGATAAGTATTTCTATTTCGAATCGTAAATGTATCGATGAATTCTGATATTTAAAATTAGAGCTATGAAACTTCATTTCACAGCGATCGACGAAAAAATTGCACACAGTAGACAATTTAAAGGAACAAAGTGCAGTTATAGATATGCTAGGTACCGTATTTTTCCGGTTATAAGGCGCAGCATTTTTTCAAAGAAATTTTGCCTTATCACCTTTGAATTGTCTCAGATTCGGGGTGCGTCTCATAGCCAATTATTTTCATGCAACAAAATTCAAGAACGTCCTATTTTCTAACTTTAACCTGGTATAAAACAAGATAAATAGATAAAGGACTGGGAATATTGGTTGTTGACTTTACTCGAGTTGGTGGTTCTGAAAAGAACCGTTCTATCAATACTACTGCAGGTACGTTTTATTCTCCTTCTTCGCCTTCACTATCGGTCTCGAATTCATTGTCAATAATCTCCTCTGCATCTTCCGTCTCTTCATTCTCTTCATCCCAAACTGTATCGTCGTCTGAGCCGTCCAGCGCATTTCCGATTCCACAGGATTTGAACGACTTATCAGGCGCCATTAATCCAGGTCAACACCATTTCTTAGCTCGGTGCTCTCTTCTTTCCAGATGGGGTATACGTGAACGGGCCTTTTACTACCCATGTTTCATACAGCATTCGGGGTTTGGCTTTAAAAGGCTTGTTTATGCACTTGTCTAGGGGCTGCAAAACTGACGGCAGGCCGCCGGGAATAACAGCAACATTATTGGTCATAAATAATTATTTGTTAACTACATTTTCATAAAATTTGAAAATAACAAAAATGTTTTTGTCCTGTGAAATTTTCGTTCTTATGAAGAAAACCAATGCGCTACAGCTGGTGCAAGTTGCTTTCAGTCTATTGGTCTATCTATTAAAAAGCATTTTAAAAAATGATGACTCATGTCATGAACTGTCGACCGAGTGTTATCATTTGCATTTATTCTAGATCCTACAAAAGAGTTTTAAATACTTGAAGAAATTTCCTTTCATTTACTGCTCCCAAATACGATAACTTTCGTCTGCCTACAGCTGCTCGTAGCAGCTTATATATATCTGGGGCTTGATGAAGAGTGAAACTGAATCCTACAAAATGGCAAAAACCCTTTTTATAAGTTGTGCGTTTGGTAAGTAGTACCTTTAATATTTCTTTTAGTTTATCATAAGCAATGAAAGCCAAGCGCTTGACCATAATTTGCAAAAGATTCATATCGACTTAAGAACTTCCCGCGGCACGCAAGCAAATCCGTTAAAAATTTATTTCATGTTGTGTTTATTAGGCATTCTAATAACAAAACGTTCTAAGCTCTACAGATATATGCTATAGGCTTCCAGATTATCTCCCAAATAAACGGACTTTTAGCATTAGTTTTCTGGTATTTATCAACTTTCCGAACGATGCAAAATAATTGGAAAAAAGTAGTCACTGTAATTTATAATTTTTGACGTCATGGCGGTGTATCTGAACGCCTTAATTAGGATCACGCGACACAATATTTTTGTAGCTATCCTATCTTTTACGCTAAACGGCGTTGGAAACCGTTCGCTTTCATGTAATTTTTTCTTATAGCGGGCGAACCTTATAACGTGGTTCAACTTGAATTCGTATAAGGTTGAACAGATGCAAAGTTTTACAACAGTTTAACCCAGAGTTTGGAAAAATTTGGGTGGTAGATGTTTTATTCACCTACGTACCTCAGACATCTGACTCCTGTTTTTATTCTGACTTTGAGGCAAATTTACTTAGTGGACTGCTTCCATTCTTTTTTTAAGCTGAAATATCATTTCCAGTCAATTAGACCGATAGACGATGATCAGTAGAAACTCATTAGTTAAAGTTATTTGCAATCTTTCATATTTGATTCATATAGATTTGTAACAAAAAATTAGAGATAAAAAAGAACGAGCGCGCGACCTCACCAAGGTTTTTTTCTAAGTCCCTTTTAGTCACAAAAATTAGCGTATATAAATATGACAGTTAAAAAAATAAAAACGGACGAGAAAGTAACAAGCATTTAAGATGTGTTAAAAATTACGTAACTGCAACAGTTAAAAGAAAATTGATATTCATTCAGATCCAATGACACACACCTACACAAACAGTCAAATTTTGGCATAAAATTGTGAGGCTCTTATAACAGATAGACGCTACGGTGATATCTTTTGTTTGACACCGAATGCATTGAATTAAAATTGGGTCATCATTGAAGTGTCCCTCCGGCCCTATGGAGTAGATAATGAATTCAAAATAGCTTGACAACTCATTATTTCAATTTGTATACAAAAAATAGAACCACTACCGCATCGCAGCTAATAAAGCAGTCCTCTAATAAAAGTTTTGATATAACTTGCTCTCCCTTTGGTTAAAAGAGAGAGCTTTATTAGAGTACAAAACACGGAGCTAAAGCTGTCACACCACTTGCCAACTTGTACTTTTTTTCGTTAATTGTATTGTAGCGTGCTTTAAGAGAGTATAGAGCAAGCTGATGACACCGTTTTTCCCTTTGGAAATTGCCTGCTTGGAAAATTGACAGTAACGCGTGTGGAATTAAAAGGATTCTTTATTACAAAACAACTAGAGAAGCCTTGAATGTGCTCTGTTCTGTTGTAAAGCACTTAGGAAGCGGCTAGAGCACTGAAGAAGCGCAGAGAAACTCTTGACTATAAATTCTCATTAGTTTGTTATAGTACTTTTCTGTGAATTTTCTTAGATGACCACGAAAAACATACTTAATTCTTCAGTCACTCTATTTAGTAAATTTAATTCGTCAGCGAAATGCGTATTTCAGTGGAAATAAGAAACTGAATTGATTTTTCACATTCGTACTTCAGCTATCCAGACTTTAATGATGCAATCCGTGAGAGGAGGTAAGGTTGGGTTTTTTCTTTACTTTTATTTATGTGTCACTTAAAATAAGATTTGGTCCAAAAAAGGTAGGGTGTTATTCTGATACACTTACAAGTCGTTGAATTAGAAGGAACAAAGCTGCATATTAAACTATAGAACCGCCACCGCTGAGCTGAGGTTCATGAGGATGATTACGTTGCAAAAGGTTTAAATTATATTTAAAGACGAGATGTCGAGCTTATTTTGAACTAGAGAAAGGTTCATAACAGATATACGAGGCACATAAAATTAGCTAAAATGTCTCTATACTCTACTATATATACATGTACATATGAAGTACAGTGACTACGTCAATTTTATGTTTTCAAGAGATCGGTTTTCAATGCTTCTTTTGTTTTCTCCTTTAATCTATAGGAGGCGTGAGTCCTTGTTTTGATAGTTTGCGCTACAGGTTTTGTGCGTCGGGCCGGAAAACATGGAACGAGAGCAGAAGCATTTGCAAGGCTGACGGCGGTGATTTAATTTCCATTGAAACCGAAGAAGAATTCGACCTTATTATTGATAAGATTGAAAACAATAATGAACAAAAATGGCACATCGGTTTGGTAAGAGAGAACGGGATTTGGACCTGGGTGAGTGGAAGACCACTGACTATTTGTAAATGGGAAGACCAACCAAGTGGGGCCAGAAATAAGGCCATGTTAGTCACGAAGAAGCAACAGGGCCACTTTGCAAATCAAGCCCTTACCGGAGAAGATACTTCATATATTTGTGAAATGCCCGAAGGTAAGAACACATTACTTCTGTATACTACACTTTAAAGAGAAAGACGTGTAAGGAAAGTGTCACCATGCCACAGAGTAGACGGCTTTGTCCAAGTGTAATTGTTAACTGCATGTGTTCTCCCCAATGTTTCTAATGTTTCCCAAACGTGAAGGAAATTCACCTCAGTTGACTGATGGGCAAAGGTGTAAAAAACTCCCTCTCTAAATTATTCAAATCCGACGAAAAATAAAATTGATTAACTAAATCGCGCTTCAAAATGAAATACGTAAGCGCGTTAGCATCGATGAACATACATTATTAATGTTGAAAAAAATCATTTTGTGGGTTAGAGTTTAGTGGCTAAACGATTCAAGTTTCGCTTTGCGTTATGCGTTTCTTTTTTCTTGAGAGAAAGCATCAACCGCTTTTCTTAAAATGTAAACTTTAATTCACGAGAAAAAATTACTAGTGGTCGTCACGTCAGAAGATCAAATAGCCGCTGGATTGTATGCGGATTTCTCGGAAAACATACTCTCTAAATTGACAAATTTCAAGGCCTGGACAGGGAGTCTCCTGTCGTTTTCTCTAGAAAATCCATCAAATTATTAAAATAAGAGCTTGTGCTGACTCAAACCTTCTTCCAGTGAGACAACCACGGTTGAGCTCAAAAATCAAAGAAAGGGCAGTAAATTCATCGGAAAAAAAGAAACGAGTACGTCACATTTGGTGGTTTAACAATTAATACGCGCGGATATTTTGCGATTTGCGTAGTGTTTCCAAGGCCTCGTAGGGGCGAGTTGAAACGACAGAAAGTGGGCAAAATGTGTACTCGTATTGTATGTTAACTAGTGATTAAGGGATGTGTTATTTATATGCTAATATTTTTGGCGTCTAGTTTTCGAAAAACATCCTAGGCCTTATCTGAGTATCGATCATACAAGACATGTGCGAAAGACGAAACTAATACAAAGGAAACGATAAGGGTGTTCTGTATAACCAATAGAAAATCGAGTGCATTTAAGAGCTTTTATTATTCGTAGCGGCCATTTCGTTACTCCGCTTTCCGTCCGCATTTTAACTGTCACATTGTTACACTTGGGCATTTTTTTAACGATGTGGTCTTAATCAACATTTTTTTCAAAGATCCATCTATATCTACAGCACTTTCGTCGCCTTCACAACGCAATCGCCATCGCTCTTGCTATAACCATCGCACATCGCCAACGCCATCGCCGTCGCCGTCGCCGTCGCCGTCGCCGTCACCGTCGTCATCGCCATCCCCGTCGCCGTCGCCATCGCCGTCGCCGTCGCCGTCGCCGTCGCCGTCGCCGTCGCCGTCGCCGTCGCCGTCGCCGTCGCCGTCGCCGTCGCCGTCGCCATCGTCATCGCCATCGCCGTCGCCATCCCTGTCGCCTTTGCTAGTTCAGCAGCTGGTATGTTTTCTAAATAGTCATTTACTGTTCTTATGCATATCACTTTTCAGGATCTTCACTGTTTACAAATGGACAGACATTAATTTTTATTCCAGGCAAAGGAGTATCTTTCAAAATTTGGTGGAATAGATATCACCAGAAGGACTTCCATACAGGTATGTAGTTTTCGTAACTTAAAGGCTTTTATACCATAAAAAGTAAACATCTGACCTTTAATGATAAACCACCATTAAGCCATATGAGGTGAAAATGGACAAGCTCAAAAAAAAGTCCAGGCTCCTAAAATAGTTCTTTAGCCAATGAATACCCTGGACACCATTTGGGGCCTCCTGCTAGACGTTATTAATATAAATTGTATGTATGAGACCGGATGCTTAATAACCTGGAAATATTTTATGTAATTGTAGGAGGCTGTAACTGTGTTTGAAGATTTCACCTTAAAAATCAAGAACGCCACAAAAGACAAGGCGGGCATAGAAGTGGTTAAGACACTGAAAAACTCCCTCTTCAAGGTGGCAGAGGCAGTCGAGAAATTTGCTCTTAATTATAGCAAGCGACACCTGAGTGGAATGAGGCCTTCAGAAAGGATCGTTTTCCCAAAAATGGGTGAGGTTGCGGCATTCAATCCTGTTTAGTTTCATAGTCTATTCCTCTGTTACTTACTGACTTGCTGACTGACCGACAGAGTTGTCTAACTTCTTATAGCTAGGTGATGTAAGAACTCAGGTATAAGCCCAACTTATTAAAGACTTTATTGTTGGATGTTATCGATTAATCTGGCCTTTTAATTTGTTTGATACTTTGATTTTTCGCCGTGGAGAAGGAAATTAAAGGTATTCTTGAACGATCAAAAAGAGACTGATCGGAACTCTTTTAATTGTGAAACCGAATTCTCGCTCTGTTCATCAAAACTTATCTTAAAGTTTGGTGAGTAACACTTTACTAACTGAAATTTTCAAATCTTACAATACTTTCCACTTACTTTTTACCATACACTGAGCTCAAAATTGGCCTATCGTCGGCGATGCATACAAATGCAAGACTTTTAACCGTGCTCGTAAAAACTCCCTAATGAACTCTATATTTCTCTAGCGAAACGCTTCGAGGAACGAATTGAGTTTTCATAATTTTAGGCCGTCCAATACTACTCACTTGTTCATCAGTTTGACTTTGTAAAATGCTTGAAATCGTCGAATAGTCGATGAAGGGCAAATAAGATACAAACATTACACACCCATCCAATAAGATTATGAAGTATTTGTGTATACCGCAAAACGTATGTTTGTGTAAATGTGCTATTGTAAATTTTTACCGTAAGTGCTTCCATTTGTCATTTTTTCCCCGACAGTTTTGGCCATTCAAAAAGCCTATCGCCATAATGCAAGTGGCTTCCACTTTGAGATACAACAATGGCAAGTGAAAATCGATATCGCTTCCTCAAATTTTGAGGAAAATGGTTCGTATGAACTATTGTGGTAACTTTACAACTTTTAGTATTACCTTGGTTTCTCCAATAGAAATTTCTTTATTGAAATAAAGCTTCATATAAATATGCTTCCTTAGTTTACATAGTCTATCTTCTTTAATCATTCGCCTTCCCTCTAATGTCTCATACCTCAGAGCCTGATAAACATTTCAATGTTTTTTTTTTTGTTCTTGTTGTTATTTGATAACTTATTTTGTTGATGCTTGGCGGTTTAAAGGATCATTGGTAGTTGCGTTTGTGTACAAGGATCTGCATGAGTTACTTCTGACAGATCGAGCCATCAGCAGTGAAACAGACAACAAAAGGTGATGTTATTTTTGTATTATGGCGTGTCGTTTTCCCTAGAAACACATAACGTGGAAACACATAAGATCTACGTTCAACCAAACTGAACTTAAAAATTTTCAAAAACCCCAACTAGGGTTGGAAGTCTTCCTGCTTATCATTGACCATTCCACCTTTATGAAAAGCTCGCTTGAATCTGCCAAAAGTATATAATGTTGCTTCCTTGGTTCTCATTCATTTTCAAATACAATTTCCTTCATAGGTTTATCAACTCCAGGATAATGGCAGTAACTATGGACCCCAAGCCAGAGAAATTGCGAGAAAATGTGATCCTAAAGTTCAAAAACCTTAAGGTAGCATTAAAATTAATTTTTATGTATTGTTTTGATTTATACTGACAAAATAAAATCTATTTTCAGGTCTTGACAGCAGAGAAGCGCTGTATGTTTTGGAGTGACATTAGCAAAAGGTAAAAAAAAAATGCAATATACTATTGTATGGTATTTATTCCTTCTTGAATTAAATTAAGTTTGGAGGAGAATTAATGAGCATGTTGTCGTTTTTAGAGAGGAGAGGTCTGATTGAAATGTTCTCACAATTAAAACCACAATGGAGGAAAAACTTAGCGCAAAATTGTCAAACATCACATCTTTCCCTAGAAACGAATAATTTTGTACGCTTTGTTGAATTACTTTTTTTTCATGTCTGACAGCTTTTCAGAGGAAGGATGCCATGTAGTTACATCAGAAAGCAACTCAGAAGAAACAGTTTGCAACTGCAATCATTTGACGCATTTTACCGTCTTAATGGACTACGACGGTAGCACAAAGGTAATAGAGTTATTTTTACTTTACTCAATAGTTTTATGGGCTCAATGAACTAACTCAATGCTGTCCTTTACTTTTTATTTTTTTGACACAGCTCACCGAGGAGGACGAAACAATTCTGAAAATTATCACCTACGTGGGACTGAGCCTTTCCATTGTCGGGATACTTTTAACATTAATAATTTATTCTTGCCTCACGTAAGTAATGTATCTGAATAATAATGAGGTAGATTCTTAACTCCTCTCAACAAGGCTGGTGAGAAAAGAGATCTCAATGCAAATCTCCATGCAAACAAGAACATGCCTGTCGGAAATTTTAACAAATTCAAGCTACATTTCATGCCACATCACGAACGCTTGAACAATTCATGGTTTCACGGTTTATGAATTGTTTAGGGTTTAGACATTTTCTCCCTAACATTTTCCTTTTATGTCCTTTCTGTGGCTATTGCTCACTTTTTTCTTTCCTTTGGTATCAAGATTAAGTTAATTTTTTTAGTCGTATTTTTCTGTCTTTTAATTCAATTTTCTTGTGTTTTGCTGTTCTTGCTGTCTCCTGAGTGTTTTTTTTTATTGTTGTTGTTACTTTTGTCTCATTCATTCTTTTTGTTTTTACTATTATTTCACCAGAGATGTTCGTCAACCTCTCTCTCAAATTCGACTGAGTGTTTCCATGTCACTTGGAGCTGGACAGATCATCTTCCTCGCCGGAATAAACGCCACAGAAAACAAAGTCAGTGGCCTCTCCTTCTATTTATAGAATGAATTTACTCTTTGCACCGTAGATATCATGTCGAAAGGAGCACGTTAAGAATTATACGAGAACCGGCTTTCTTTCCACAGGCTGCCTGTGTTACAATAGCAGCTCTGATGCAGTATTTCTTCATGGCCGCTTTCTGTTGGATGCTGATCGAGGGAATTTATCTCTACTTTTTTGTTGTGAAAGTTTACAACATTAACACCAAGATGTACATGTATCACGTCATCTCATGGGGTAGGTTTATTATTTTAAAACATGCACTGGTCACTGTAACCATGCTTTCGGATCGCCAAATCTTGTAATGTGATGCAGTAAAGTGTTTCGATTTCCTTTCTTTCTTTATGGGTAGGTCTTCCAGTGATCATGGTGGCCATTTCACTCGGCATCGCTGCTGGAAAAGAGGGGTTACAAAGCTATACGAGTGATAAATAGTAAGAAAAAATTCAACGATTTTTTTCTTGCTCTTCTCCTTTTAATTCGTTGCAGTTAATTATTTGTTTGTTTTTGCATATAGTTTGAAATCGGTATCATTTCATTTTCTGAAAATTTGTGTTTCTTTCTTGTGTTTCACTTCCTCGGGTTTAGTTGCTGGCTTTCCTCGACTAACAACCTGATCTGGACATTCGTCGCCTTTGTGGCTTTCATTGAAGTTGTGAGTTTATTATTAGTGTTTATTATTAGTGTCGGTGATTTTGATTGGTATACCTGGACTACTTGCTGCTAAAGATTTTTTCTCTGCTCTTTAAAAAACGAATTAAACATTTAGGATATGACCCCACACAATATTAACCAATTTCCTTTTCCTATTTACTCACAAAAAACTTTGGACGTAGCTGCTGTTTGCAAGGATGCTAGTCAATTTTAACCTAGTGATGGCCTTCAATAGCAAGTAAAACCTGTTGAGACAATGTCTTCACAGGCAAAAGATAGCTTCATAAATTCTCCAACTTTAACTACATAGTGAGAAAAATATTTTTCCCCTTTCCTTTTGACGTTTTCTCACTGTTTCACATTGATGTAAGATAAATTTTTCGCGCAAAAATAGCTCTTAAAAAACAAACAAGATGAAAGGAGCAGGAGGAATAGGAGATATTAAATTTATGTAATTTAACATAAGGATTCAGTTTGCATGGTTCATTCAGTTCACACACTTAATTTGGTTGGCGATTTCTTTAGCTCATTGTCAGAGGATCGAAGCTTATAATCTATGTTCCCCAGTTGGGAGTTTTATTCCCTGTAAATGACTCCTCATGTCACACACCAGACTATTACCGTCTGGGGCAAGGATCCTCTCCTGCTTTAGCTATTTGCCAACAGCATCTAAATAATCAATTTATTTCTATTGTATTCCTCAGCTCAATATCTTGATACTCGTACGAGTCATTAAAGAGATGACCAATTTGTTGCAGCCTACAGGGGAAGACGACCATTCTCAGCAAATACGGTAAGATTCGCAACATAGAACTAAATTAAAATAGTGGAAGACATTGCCATGTCCTCCTCTGAGGCTCTATTCGCCTGACGTCCTCATTCCTTAATCAGTAAGGTCTTACTATATCTAAAAATGAAATTTCATTGTCAAAGTAAAATAAAAGGAACGTTTTCTTTTTTACTCCTAGGACTGGCATCAAAGCATGCGTGGTGATGATTCCCCTGCTGGGTGTCACGTGGGTATTCGGTCTCCTCTCACCTGTACATAAAGCGTTCGCTTACATGTTTACCCTACTCAACTCTGCTCAGGTAAGTGTTGGATTTTAACTCTCAAAAATCATCCAAACTCTGCTATTTATGTTAATTTCTGACCAAGTGAGACAACGTTGCAAAAGCGAAAAGTTGTTAACCAAGCAAGATAAGTTAGACTTATCTTTATATTCATTGATAAGATGTGAAATTTTCCTTTATTCTTGGAAATCTTAACTGATATTAGACTAATTTGTTTGCATATTATAAAAAGCAATGATCTTGAAATCATGTTTATGCTGCAGGGTTTCCTGTTTTTCGCTCTACACTGTATGCGAAACACTCAGGTAAGAGAAACCATTGAAGTAATTATACACTAACTCCATATCATAAAGTCTTAGTGTTTCGTTAAATGTCCGAGTGCTAAGAACCATATTCATGTTGCTCGTCTATCTGCAGATCAGAGAGCGATTCAAAAGAAAGATAAATATCGTTTTTCCATCTTCTATAAGGGACAACACCACAAGGAAGAGCTCACAGGCCAATCCAACTGCAGTTGTGGATGTATGGGCAGTTGAATTGCAGTCTTGTGCTGAATTTGAATCGAAATCACACTAAATTTAATTAACTGGATCCAACAAACCGGAAATAACAGTCAATAACTAAGTGCAATAACTTAGTTAACAGCAATTAGTCGGTTACGATCGGTCTGAGTTAAAATCTGAGGCTAAAAAAAAGAATCATTCTGTTTATTATTGTTTAAACACTCAACTAGTTGTAATTATAACCTATCTTCTTCAATGTATATTGATAACTGCCCCTTGAATAAGACCACAGTCTGCTAAGAACGAAGTGAGAATTAATGTCAGGAAATCACGTATTGTCTTTCTTTAAAAAGCGCTCTAGCACGGAGCTTTAATTGAATGTATTTATCTTTTGATTCTTTCGCGCTAAATTTATGCGCTTACTGCATGATTGTTTCATATTCGAAGTTTCCCTTCTTGAGTTCACAAAATTCTCATCAAACTATGTCATTACTATTAACAATAAACTATGGATAGTAACTGTAACTATAAGTTTCTAGATATTTCTAGAATGCCTAGTCACGCTGACATTCATATCAAAGAGATTTTCTGAAGCATTTTTATAGGTTACGTAGTTATGATGTAACACTAACGATATAGCTATATTTTGTGAAATACTATGTACGTTAGGACTCAGTCGTGCAGCAGTGATACTTGTTGTTGTTGGGAGTGAATGATTTTTCAGAAAGCTGTACCGAGAGAGAACTACTGTGGAAGGTTGTGTCAGTGGTGAGCTGGGAAATAGTTTGTGGTGGGCTTCAATCAGTTTATCTAAGGATAAATATTCTAATTTCTTGAACAGTCCCTCCTTAGTGAGAATATTAAAAGTTGTTTAATGAATTAGTTGGGTTTGTTGATAAATAATGCTTTTTCTGTCGGTTAAATTGTGCTGTAACAAATAATACTGATAGTGTTAGCAGCTAATGCTGACATTCAAAGCTGTTGCTTAATGAATAAGTAGATGATTACGTAAATGTTTGAATAAATAAACAAATAATTTTAGAAGAACGGGAAAAACCCCTTATGACTGGATCTTTTATGGATCAGTTGCATTTACCCATTTGTTTTTCGCATTCCTAAGGTATGGAGTATCGTTTTGAATCGAAAATACATCGATTAATTTGGAATTAAATTGGGGCAATGTTAGGCGGAAATGGCATGAACCATGAACCAAGAGATTATAAACCATTCGGCACACATCATTAAACAATGATTAAAGAAATTTTACACAGAGTATACAATTTAAAGGAAAATGCTTAGAGATAGAGATGCGAAATATTTCCATGGGCCTGGTTTTCAAATATTACTACAGCAAAAACGTAGCATGAAAGAGGAATTCCTACAAGCCAAAGAAGGAGTCGATTATGTAGATGTGCCTAACAGTTTACAACAGTTTCGGTTACCTCATACTCATTTATAACTAAACATGGATGATGATGATGCTTACGATTAAGACGGAAGAATTAAAAAAAAAAAAAAGAATTA
Organism: Pocillopora verrucosa; assembly: GCF_036669915.1. Lineage (NCBI taxonomy): Eukaryota > Metazoa > Cnidaria > Anthozoa > Scleractinia > Pocilloporidae > Pocillopora > Pocillopora verrucosa. The sequence goes on along the minus strand of NC_089316.1, from coordinate 21,372,214 downwards.
GTCTGGAATATACAAATACATTTCTCTCTATACCACTCAAATGCGATGGGTCAAAACGATTAATGCTTCCATTGAATAAATAGATCGCAGCTAGGGAATATTCTGGAATAACGAATCAATTACTCCATGATCGTGGAGAAACTAGGAGAGTAGAATGTCTCACCCACAGTGTATATCATTATGACCCAGGAACGTCTCGCACTAAGAGCTTTTGACCCCACCACTCCTTCTAAAATGATGGAATTCAAACTTTTGGACACAAAAGTGATGATCTGTATGATGCTTTTGCAGGGGAGAGTTGTTTTTTAGGCTGAACACTAAATTATGGCCGTTAGCCTCCGTTGGTTTTCTGATCAATTAACGATCAACTTTATGTAAATTGACATCGAATCCGTAATCTAAGAGAACCGGAAAGAAATCCTTTGACTCGGAGTTTGCCGTGAAATAAAAATAATAATAACTTATGTAAATTGACACACGAGCGAGTTAGTCCATCAAGGTTGAAGGCATGCGAAGTAATTAGACCCACCAACTGAAACGCTTAGCATGTCATAGGCGAGATGAATATATATATAAATCATTTCCATTTATGCATACAAACAGATGGCATACAACCTTTAGCTGCCGGTTAATAAAACAGAAGTTTGTTTGATACAACTCTCACTTAGCAGAGCTCATTAAAAAAATTACTATTCTAAACATCAGTTGTATTTGAGCTGCTTCTTTACAAAACTTGAACTAGAAAAACTATTTTAATGCCGTGAAGTTTTCCAATTGTATTAAGAGAAATAAATGCTTCACGTCTGGTGCAAGCTGCTTTTTGTCGATTGGTTCGTCTATGACAGAAAAAAAAATGGAGACTAACGCCATGAACATGTGTTCAGAGATCATGATTTGCGTTTAATTCTAACTCGTACAAAATCCAAAACTTTCCAGTGAGATGAAACAGATATAAGCGTAACGATAACTCTTAACAGGAACCTTTGATTATCTTGGGCATGACGAAGTGGATGGTAAATGGCAATGAATCCGGCGAAAACTTCCTTTTAATATGTTGTGTGCTGGGTAAGTACGACCCTAGTTATTCCTGTTTGTTCTACGGTAGCTACGCCACCGTCGAAATTGACTTTCAATATGTGAAATATTTATTCCGATTTCTACTCCTACGGAACAACGAAACATACAAAACTCTACACATGTCCTTTCTAAAATATTTGTTGATCGTTAAAGCAAAACTTGGGGATCTTTGTATTACCATCATTATCATTGTTATTAGTTTCTCAATATTTTTCACTCTCCGTATAATGTAGAATAATTGAACAAAGAATTACCCGGAATGACACATTCGTATAAGAGTAAAGACAGCCATTGACAGCAACCTATACTATGCTTAATGAATTGCGTGATGAGTGCAACTGAATCCGCCAAAGTGAAAAAAAACTGTTTTTAACAGTTGTGCCTTAGGTTAGTAACACCTTAATTATATCTTGATTTTCCTACGACCGATCCCTTTAGGTTTTCCGGCTGGAAAAAATCGTTATGACGATAAAAAAATCGAGTACATTTAAGAGTTTGAAGCATTCACGGCGGCCATTTTTTTACTTGCTCTCCGTCCGAATTTTTGCCCCCACGGTGTTAGGAAATTTTCGTGTATGATGTGGTTTTGATCAACATTTTTCTTTAAAGATTCATCAATATCTATATTGCCGCCTTCACCATCACCCGGGATAGCACTTGCAACCTCGCCATCGTTATCGCCATCGTCAGTTGAGCAGCTGGTATTTCTTCGAAATAGTCATTTACCGTATTTACGTATGTCGCTTTTTCGGAACTTCTCTGTTTACAAATGTGACCGACATTATTTTTTCAATTCTAGGCAGATGAGTATGTTTCAAAATTTGACGAAATAGATATTGCTAGAGAGAATTCCATACAGGTATTTAATTTTCATAACTTACAGGCTTTTAACTTTGATATATGTTCTTAAATCATAAGAAGTAAATATCTGACTTTTCCAGGATCTTCTCTGCGACAATTGTGTTTTTTTTTACTCTAGGCAAAGGAGTATGTTTCAAAATTTCACGGAATAAATATTACCAGAAGGACTTCCATACATGTATCTAATTTTCATAACTAAAAGGCTTTTTAACTTCGATATATGATTTTAAACCATCAAAAAAGTAAATATCTGACCTTACAGGATAAACCGCCACTCAAGCCATTTGAGGGGAGAATGGTGAGGCTTAAAAAATACTTCAGGCCTCTAAAAGAGTTATTTAGCAAATGAATACCCTGGACACCATTTGGGGCCTCCTGCTGGACTTTTTCCGCATCTTTCATATGAATTGTATATATGAGAAAGTCTAGTCAATGACCTGGAAATATTTTATGTAATTGTAGGAGGCTGTAACTGTGTTGGAAGATTTCACCTTAATAATCAAGAACGTCACAAATGTCAAGACCGACGTAGAAGAGGTTAAAACACTGAAAGCATCCATCTTTGAGGTTGCAGAGGCCGTCGAGAATTCTGCTCTTAATTATAGCAAGCAAAACCTGAGTGGAATGAGGCCTTCAGAAAGGATCGTTTTCCCAAAAATGGGTGAGGTTGCGGCATTCAATCCTGTTTAGTTTCAAAGTTCATTCCTTTGTTATTTACTGACTTGCTGACTGACCGACTGCGTTTTCTCATTTCTCATGTAAGAACTCAGTTATAAGCTCAACTTATTAGAAACGTTATTATTGGATGTCATCGTTTCATCTGTTCTTTTAATTTGTTTGATACTTTGATTTTTCGCGGTGAAGAAGGAAATTCAAGTTATTCTTGAAAAATAGACAACAAAAAATAGGAATCCTTCAAATTGTGAAATCCTTCTTTTTCTCTGTTTATTGAAACTTTTCTTAAATAATACTGAGATTGGTGAGTAACGCTTTACTAACTGAAATTGTCAAATATAACAAATACTTTCCGCTTACTTCATACTAGACACTGAGCTCAAAATTGGCCTATCGTCTGCGATGAAAAATGCAAGAATTTTAACCATACTCTTAAAAACTCCCTCATGAACTCTCTAGTTCTCCAACAAAACGGTTCGAGGAACGAATTGAGTATTCACAAATTTAGTCCGTGCAGTACTACTCACTTTTTCATCAGTTTTGCATTGAAAAAGCGTTGTAAAATGGTTGAAATCGTCAAATAGTTTTTGAAGGGCAAATAAGATACAAACAATATACGTCCATCCAATAAGATTATGAAATATTTGTGTGTGCCGCAAAACGCATATTGTGTAAATGTGCCATTGTAAATTTCACCGTAAGTGCTTTCGTTTGTCATTTTTTTTCCCGACAGTTTTGTTCATTCAAAAAGTCTATCGCCAGAATGCAAGTGACTTCCACAGTTGAAGAACAGCAATGGCAAGCCAGAATCGGTATCGTTTCTTCAAATTTTGAAGAAAATGGTTCATATTAGCTACTGTGGTAACTTTACAACTTTTAGTGTTACCTTGTTTTCTCCAATAGAAATTTCTGTATTGAAATAAAGCCTCATAAAAATGCGCTTTCTTAGATTACAAAGTCTATCTTCTTTCATCATTCACTTCCCATCTAATGTCACATACCTCATACCCTGATAAACATTTCAATTTTGGTTTTTTTTGTTGTTGTTGTTTGATAACTTTTTTGTTGATTCTTGGGGGGTTTAAAGGATCAATGGTAGTTGCGTTTGTGTACAAGGATCTGCATGACTTACTTCTGACAGATCAGGCCATCAGGAGTGAAACAGACAACCAAAGGTGACGTTATTTTTATATTATTCCACGTCGTTTTACCCCAAAAACACATAACACGGAAACACATAAGATCTAAGTTTAATTAATTTGAACTTAGAAACTTTCCAAAAACCTGAACTGAGGTTGGAAGACTCCCTGCTTGTCTCTGACCATTCCACCTTCATGAAAAATTCGCTTGAATCTACCAAAAGTATGTAATGCGGTTCCTTGGTTCTGATTCATTTATATACAATTTCCTTCATAGGCATATCAACTCCAGGATAATGGCCGTAACTATGGACTTCAAGCAAGAGAAATTGCGAGAAAATGTCATCCTAAAGTTCAAAAACCTAAAAGTAACATGAAAATTAGCTGCTATGCGTTTTTTTATTTATTTTGACAAGATAAAATCCATTTTCAGATCTTGACAGCGGAGAAGCGCTGTATGTTCTGGAGTAGCCTCAGCAAAAGGTAAAAAAATTACAATATATTACTGTATAATATTTATTCCTTCTTAAATTAAGTATGAAGGAGTATGAATGAACTTTCTTAGATTTTTTTTGCGCAGATTAACACTTTACTAGAAGCCAACATGTTGTCCTTTTTAGAGAGGGGACGTCTCATTAAAGTGCAAAAATTGCGCAAAATTGTCAAACGTCACCTCTTTCCCAAACAATGATTAATGTTGTGCCCTTTGTTAACTTTACTTTTTTTATGTGACAGCTTTTCAGAGGAAGGATGCCATGTAATTACATCAAAAAGCAACTCAGAAGAAACAGTTTGTAACTGCAATCATTTGACGCATTTTGCCGTCTTAATGGACTACGACTGTGGAACAAAGGTGATAAGGTTATTTTTGCCTCACTCAATAATTTTATGGGCTCAATAAACTTACTCAATGTTGTCCTTTACTTTTTCTTTTTTTGACACAGCTCACCGAGGAGGACGAAACAATTCTGAAAATTATCACCTACGTGGGACTGAGCCTTTCCATCGTCGGGATACTTTTAACATCCATTCTTTATTCTTGCCTCACGTAAGTAATGTACCTGAATTATAATAAGGCGGATTTTTAACTCCTCTCAACAAAGCTGGTGAGAAAAGAGATCTCAGTGCAATTCTCTATGCAAACAAGAACATGCATGTCGGATAATTCACAAATTCCAGCTTCATTTCATGCCTCATCACGAACGTTTGAACAACCTACGGTTTCGCGGTTTTTGATTTTTTTAAGGTTTTGTTATTTTCTTCGTAATAATTTCCTTTTTCGACTCTTTCCTTTGCTGTAAAGATTTAATTAATTTTTTGCCATATTTTTCTGTGTCTTTTAATTCAATTTTGTTGTGTTTTGCTGTTCTTGCTGTCTTCAGTGTGTTGATGTTATTGTTGATGTTGCTTTTTTGTCGTCTCATTCATTCTTTTTGTTTTTACTGTTACTTCACCAGAGATGTTCGTCAACCTCTCTCTCAAATTCGGCTGAGTGTTTATATGTCCCTTGGAGCTGGACAGGTCATCTTCCTCGCCGGAATAAACGCCACAGAAAACAAAGTTAGTGGCTTCTCCTTCTATCCATAGAATGAATTTACTCTTTGCATTGCTCTGATATTTCTTGATGGCCGCTTTCTGTTGGATGCTGATCGAGGGAATTTATCTCTACCTCTTCGTTGTGAAAGTTTATAACATTAACACCAAGATGTAGATGTATCACGTCATCTCATGGGGTGAGTTTTTTTAATTTTTGTTCAAACATGTACTGGTAACTGTAACAATGCTTTCGGTTCGCCAAATCTAGTGTTGTCACGCGGTAGAAGTGTTTCGATTTCCTTCCTTTCTTTATGGGTAGGTCTTCCAGTAATCATAGTGGCCATTTCACTCGGCATCGCTGCTGGGAAAGAAGGGTTACAAAGCTATACGAGTGTTAAACAGTAAGAAAAAAATTCAACGGTTTGTTCTTTCTCTTCTCCTTTTAATTCGTTGCAGTTAATTGTTTGTTTGTTTTTGCATATAGTTTGAAGTCGGTATCATTTCATTTGCTGAAAATTTGTGTTCCTTTCTTGTGTTTCACTTCCTCAAGTTTAGTTTGGCTGCTTTCCTCGACTAACGACCTGATCATTGAAGTGGTGAGTTTATGATTAGTGTTGGTGATTGTGATTGGTATACCTGGACTACTTGCTGCTAAAGATTTTCTTCTCAGCTCTTTAAAAAACGAATTAAGTATTTATGATATGACCCCACACAATATTTACCATTTCCCTTTTCCTATTTACTCACAACAAACTTTGGACGTAGCTGCTGTTTGCGAGGATGCTGGTCGATTCTAACCTAGTGATAGACTTTAATAGCGAGTAAAACCTGTTGACACAATGTCTACACAGAAAAGAGATAGCTTCATAAACTCTCTAACTTTACTACATACTACATAGTATGAGTAAAATGACTCTTCCCCTTCCTTGTTGAAGTTTTCTTACTGTTTCACATTGATATACCAAGATATGTTCTTCGCCCCAAATTAACTCTTAAAAAACATTGAACAAGATTAAAGGAGCAGGAGGAGTAGGAGATATTTAATTTATGCAATTTAACATGAGGATTCAGTTTGCATAGTTCAGACACTTCAGTTCGCAATTGCTTTAGCTCATTGTCAGAGAATCGAAACTCATAATCTAGGGCTGGGAGTTCTATTCCCTGTAAATGACTCTTCATCCCACGCTTGTTACCAAACTAGTAACTTCTCTGGCAAGGATCCTCTCCTCCTTTGGCTAATCGATAACTATATCTTATTAATTAATTTATTTCTATTGTATTCTTCAGCTCAATATCTTGATACTCGTACGAGTCATAAAGGAGATGACCAATTTGTTGCAGCCAACAGGGAAAGACCACCATTCTCAGCAAATACGGTAAGATTCACACAAAACTAAAACAAAATAGTGGAAGAGGTTGCCATGTCCTCCTGTGTGGCTCTATTGGCCTAACTTCCTCATTCCTTAATCAGTAAGGCCTTGTGATATCTAAAAATGAAAATTCATTGTCACAGGAAAATAAAGGAATGTTTTCTATTTTACTCCAAGAACTGGCATCAAAGCATGCGTGGTGATGATTCCCCTGCTGGGTGTCACGTGGCTATTTGGTCTCCTCTCAACTGCACATAAAGCTTTCTTTTATATCTTCACCATACTTAACTCTACTCAGGTCAGTGTTCGACGATAACTCTCAAAGTTAGTCAACCTCTATCATTATTTTACTTTCTAGCTAAGTGAGACACCATTCCAAGTGAGACACCATTAAAATGATCACATGATAATTTTTTGGAATTTTGAAAACAAAAATGCAGTTGACTATGCAAGAGAAGGCAGTCTTCTTTTTCAATTCTAAGATATGCAATTTTCTTACCTTCTTGTAAATCTTAATAGGCATTTGACTAATTTGTTTGCATATTGTAAAATTAATGATCTTGAAATCGTTTTCATACTGCAGGGTTTCCTGATTTTCGCTCTACACTGTATGCGAAACACTCAGGTAAGAAAAGAAACATCAAACTGATCATTAACACTATATCATCAAGTTTTAGTGTTTCGATAGATATTCGAATAATAGTGCTAAAAACCATATTTCGTGTTGCTCGTCTATCAGCAGATCAGTGAGAGAGATTCAAAAGAAAGATGAATATCGTTTTTCCATCTTCTATAAAGAAAAAATCCACAAGGAAGAGCTCACAGGTCAATCCAAGTGAGGCTGGGGATGTATGGGCAGTTGAATTGCAGTCTTGTACTGAGTTTGAATCGAAATCGCACCTAACTTAAATAACTGGATCCAGCCAACCGGAAATGACAGTCAATTACCTAGTACAATCACTTAGTTAACAGCAATAAGTCGGTTACGATTGATCTGACTTGCGATCTGCAGCTGAAAAGAGGTCTTTCTTTTCATAATTGTTTAAGCACTCAATTAGCTGTAATTGTAATCTATCTTCTTTACGATAACAATTTGGGGGGGGGGGGGCATCGCATATTTGTGGGCAAGATTAATCGAAATAAACCAATCTATAAATTTGAATTTCTAATAGCTCAGTATCTTGATGACTTTCCTTCGAATAAGACCACAGTACAGAGGAGGCGGGAATTTAAGTCAAGATATTATGAATTGTCTTTCTTTAAGAAGCACTCTAGCACGCAGCTTTAATTGAATGTATTTATCTTTCGATTCTTGCGCGCTGACTTTCTGCACTTACTGCAATATTATTTCAATATTCGACGTTTCACTTATTGAATTTACAAACTTCTCACCAAACACTGTCATTACTTTAAACATTAAGCTATGGATAATAACTGAAACTATAGGTTTCTAGAAATTTCGAGAATGGCTAGTCATGCGGAAATGCATACCAAGGGACTTTCTGGAGCAGTTTACTAGGTTACGTAGTTATGATGTAACACTACCAATATAGTTGTGTTGTAAGCGTCCGGAATTTTCGAGAATACTTTGTACATAAGGACACAGTCGTGCAGCAGTAATACTTGTTGTCGGGAGGGACTGACTTTTCAGAAAGCTATACCGAGAGAGAGCAACCGTGGAAGATTGTTAATCTCGAGTTACTTTGGAGACAACTTCCAGATTGTGTCAGTAGTGAGGAAAGGAGTAGTTTGTGGTGGGTTTCAATCAGTTTTTTAAGGACAATTATTCTAATTTTTTAAGAGTCGCTCCTTGGCAAGAATATTACAAGTTGTTTAATAAATTAAATGGGTCTGTTGATAAATGATGCTCTTTTTGGCTGTTAAATTGTACCGTAACAAATAATACTAATAGTCTTAGCTGCTAACGCTGATATTCAAAGTTGTTGCTTAATGAATAAATAGATCAATACGTAAATGTTTGAATAAGTAAACAACTTATTTAGAAAGAATAGAAAAAAAATCGTTGTAACTGGATCTTTTTTTGGATCAGTTACATTTAACCATTTTTTTTCGCATTCCTAAAATTAGGAGTATCGTTTTAAATCGAATATACATCGATTAATTTGGGTAAAAACGTTTCAAGCTTCGATTGACTGAATACATCGCAGCTAAGACGAGCGAATATTCCAGAATAAACGATCAATTATTCCATGAGCGTGGAGAGATACTGAGAGAGTAGAATGTCTCGCCCACAGAGCACATCACTATGACCCAAGAACGTCTCGCACTAAGAGCTTTTGACTCACCGCTCGTTCTAAATTGTTGGAATTCAAACATTTGGAAACAAAAGTGATAGTCTGCATGACGCTTTTCTAGGAAAGAGTTGTTTTGTGGGCTGAAAACTAAACTTTGGCCGTTAGCCACCGTTGTTTTAAAGGCATACGAGGTAATTAGGTAATTAGTCATAAGCGAGATGAATAAATAACAATAATTTCCATTTATGCATAAGGAACAGATGGCATTCTAGCTTAAGCTGCCCGTTGATAAAACAGAATTTTGTTTAGGACCACTTTTATTTAACAGAGCTCATAAAGAAATTACCGTTCTTACCATCAAATATTTTTTAACTGCTTCTTCTGCAGCACTTGAACTACAAAAAGTATTTTAATGACGTGAAGCTTTCCAATTGTATTAGAAAAACAATGCTCTATATCAGGTGCAAGTTGCTTTTTGTCTATTGGTCCGTCTATGACAGAAAAAAAAATGGAGACTAACTCCATGAACATGTGTTCAGAGATCATGATTTGCATTAAACTCCAACTCGTACGAAAGGCTTTTTATGAGGATGCCGCAAATCCGCAACTCTCAAGCGGTGTGAATCAAATATAAGTGAATCAGTAATATTGCTTCCTTGGTTCTGGTCCATTTTCAAATACAATTTCTTCATAGGTATATCAACTCCAGGATAATGGCCGTAACTACGAACCCCAATCCAGAGAAATTGCGAGAAAATGTCATCCTACACTTCAGAAACCTAAAGGTAACATGAAAATTAGTTTCTATGCATTGTTTTGATTTATTCTGACAAGATAAAATCTATTTTCAGGTCTTGACGGCAGAGAAGCGCTGTATGTTTTGGAGTGGCCTCAGGAAAAGGTAAAAAACTACAATATATTATTATATATTATATATATTATATATTGTATGGTATTTATTCCTTCTTAAATTAAATTTAGTATGGAGGAGAGTGAATGAACACTTTCCTGGAAACCAACATGTTGTCGTTTTTAGAGAGGGGAAGTCTGATTGAAATGTTCTCGCAATTATAACTACAATAGTAGAAAATCTTGGCGCAAAAATTTCTTTTCAAAATTTCTTTTCTTGATACAGCTCACCGAGGAGGACGAAACCATTCTGAAAGTTGCCACCTACGTGGGACTGAGCCTTTCCATAATCGGGATACTTTTAACATTAATACTTTATTCTTGCCTCACGTAAGTAATGCACTTGATTAATAATGAGGTAGATTCTTAACTCCCCTCAATAAGGCTGGTGAGAAAAGAGATCTCAATGCCAATCTCCATGCAAACAAGAACAGTCATGTCGGATAATTCACCAACTCAGGCTACATTTCATGCCCCATCACGAACTTTTGAACAACTTATGATTTCACTTTTTATGAATTTTTTAGGCTGTAGACATTTTCTTCGTAATATTTTTTTTTTCCTTTTTGGAGCTATTTACTGACTTTCTTCTTTCCTTCGCTGTCAAGCTTTAGTTAATTTTTTTGCCATATTTTTCTGTGTGTTGTTGCTTTTGTCTCATTCATTTTTCTTCTTTTTAATATTATTTTACCAGAGATGTTTGTAAACCTCTCTCTCAAACTCGAATGAGTGTTTCTATGTCCCTTGGGGCTGGATAGATCATCTTCCTCGCTGGAATAAACGCCACAGAAAACAAAGTCAGTAACCTTTCCTTCTATCCATAGAATGAATTTACTCTTTGCACCGTAAATACCTTCTCGAAAGAAGCACGTTAAGAATTACACGAAAACTCGTCCTTTCCACAGGCTGCCTGTGTTACAATAGCAGCTCTGATGCAGTATTTCTTGATGGCCGCTTTCTGTTGGATGCTGATCGAGGGAATTTATCTCTACTTCTTCGTTGTGAAAGTTTACAACATTAACACCAAAATGTACACGTATCACGTCATCTCATGGGGTAAGTAACCATGCACTGGTAACTGTAACCATGCTTTCTGATCGCCAAGTCTGGTGTTGTCATGCAGTAAAGTGTTTCGATTTCCTTCCTTTCTTTATGAGTAGGTCTTCCAGTGATCATGGTGGCCATTTCACTTGGCATCGCTGCTGGAAAAGAAGGGTTACAAAGCTATACGAATGATAAATAGTAAGAAAAAAATTCAAGGGTTTCTTCTCGCTCTTCTCCTTTTAATTTGTTGCATTTAAATCTTTGTTTTGTTTTTGGATATAGTTTGAAATCGGTATCATTTTATTTTCTGACAATTTGTGTTTCTTTCTTGCGTTTCACATCCTCGAGTTTAGTTGCTGGCTTTCCTCGACTAACAACCTGATCTGGATATTCGTCGCCTTTGTGGCTTTTATTGAAGTTCTGAGTTAATGATTAGTGTTGGTGACTGTGTTTGTATACCTTGGACTAATTGCTGCTAAAGATTTTTTCCTCTGCTCTGTAAAACGAATTAAGTATTTATGATATGACTCAAGACAATATTTACCATTTTCTTTTTTCCTATTTACTCACAAAAAGCTTTGGACGTAGCCACTGTTTGCGGGGATGCTGGTCAATTTTAACCTAATGATGGTCTTCAATAGCGAGAAAAACTTGTGGAGACAATGTCCTCACAGGCATAAGATAGCTTCATAAATTCTCCAACTTTTACTACATAGTATGAAAAAAAATATTCTCCCCCTTCCTTTAACGCAAAAAGAACTCATAAAAAAGCAAAACAAAACGAAAATAAGATGAAAAATATGAAAGGAGCAGGAAGAGTAGGATTCATTGAATTTATATAATTTAACATGAGGCTATACTTGGCGTGAATAAAGGGGTAAGTTTCTAAAGAAACTGTGGTGCTGCGTCGGTGGGAGAGTATAGCAGGTAATTTAGTGTTAACAACTGGGTTGAAAACGTAAATTAGCCACCGTAAAGGGTAAAAAAGCTGACGTTTCGAGCGTTAGCCCTTCTACTTCGCTCTGACGAAGGGCTAACGCTCGAAACGTCAGCTTTTTTACCCTTTACGGTGGCTAATTTACGTTTTCAACCCAGTTGTTAACACTAAATTACCTGCTATACTTGGCGTGGTTCTTTCAGTTTAGTCACTTTTGTGCGCAATTTCCTTTGCTCATTGGCAGAGGATCGAAGCTCCTAATCTTGGTTCCCCGGTTAGGGGCTCTATTCCCAGTAAATTACTCTTCATCCCACGCTTGTTACCGAATTAATAACTTCCTTGACAAAGATCCTCACCTGCTTTGGCTATTCGACTTCCATATCTAAATAATCACTTTTGACTTTTGTATATTTTAGCTCAACATTTTCATACTCCTACGTGTAATAAGGGAGATGACCAATCTGTTGCAGCCAACAGGGGCAGACCACCATTTTCAGCAAATACGGTGAGAATCACAGCATAAAACTTAAAGAATAGTGGAAGACATTGCCATGCCCTCCTGTGGCGCTATATTTGCCTAGCTTTCTCATTCCTTAATCAGTAAGGCATCAACATATCTAACAATGAAAATTCATTCTCAAAGGAAAGTAAAAGTATGTTTTTTTCTAACTCCTAGTCTTGGCATCCATACTGCATACAAGATCAGATGGCAGGCTTTTCAATCTTGCCCGTCTCCGAGCAAAGACCAAAGTGCGTGAAGCCCTGATAAGAGACATGCTATTTGCTGACGATGCAGCAGTAGCCTGCCATACTCAGCAAGCACTTCAGTCACTCATGGACCATTTCTCTCAGGCCTGCAAAGACTTTGGGCTTACCATCAGCCTGAAAAAGACTAAAGTCCTGGAACAAGGAACAGAAACACCACCATCCGTTACCATCGACGATTACGAGCTCGAAGTGGTCCATCATTTTACGTATCTAGGCTCCACTGTCACTGACAATCTCTCCTTAGACTTCGAGCTCGACCAGAGAATTGGAAAGGCGGCTGCCACACTTGCACGCCTCACTACACGTGTGTGGTCCAACCCCATGCTCACAGAGAAGACCAAGATGGCAGTATACAGCGCTTGTGTCATCAGTACACTGCTATACGGCAGCGAGACATGGACGATGTACGCCAGACAAGAAAAACGCCTGAACACCTTCCACATGAGAAGCCTCCGCCGCATCCTGGGAATTTCGTGGCAAGACAAAGTCCCAAACACAGAGGTCTTGTCTCGTGCGGGCCTGCCAAGCATGTCAACCTTACTCAGGCAACGTAGACTCCGCTGGCTGGGCCACGTTCATCGCATGCCAGACGGCCGCATCCCCAAAGACTTACTGTATGGTGAGCTAGCCACTGGAAGTAGACGCAGAGGACGCCCACAGCTGCGATACCGAGATGCTTTGAAGCGTGACATGAAGGCTGTAGGAATTGACACAGAGACCTGGGAAAATCTCGCAGCTGATCGGTCACAATGGAGAGGAGCCGTTACAAGGCACCTCAAAACAGGAGAAGAGAAGCTGACACAAGCTGCCACAAGGAGGCGGACCCGCAGAAAACTTCGTATCAGCAATGTCCAACAAACAGCATACACGTGCAGCACTTGCGGCAGGGACTGCCATTCACGCATTGGCCTTCACAGTCATAGTCGCAGATGCTCCAGCCAAACACACAATTAGGATGCTATACCCATGGTCGACCCTGACCGATGGAGGTCTACTACTAGTCTTGGCATCAAAACATGCGCAGTGATGATTCCCCAGCTGGGTGTCACGTGGCTATTCGGTCTCCTCTCGCCTGTACATAAAGCTTTCGCTTATATCTTCACCATACTTAACTCTACTCAGGTCAGTGTTCGATGGTTACTGTAAAAAGTCCTTAATCTCTATTATTTATTTTACTTTCTGACCAACTGAGACACCATTAGGATGGTCAGATTATATTGTTTTGGAATTTTCAAAACAAAAAGGTGTTAACTATGCAAGAGAAGACAGACTTCTTTTTCAATTATAAGATGTGTAATCTTCCTTCCTTCTTAGAAATCTTAATAGATATTTTACTAACTTGTTTGCATATTGTAAATATTAATGATCTTGAAATCATTTTTATGCTGCAGGTTTTCCTGATTTTCGCTCTACACTGTGTGTGAAACACTCATGTAAGAAAAAAGATTGAACTAATTATTAACTTTATATCATCAAGTTTTAGAGTTTCAATAAATATGCGAGTGCTAAGAACCATATTTCGCGTTGCTCGTCTATCTGCAGATCAGAGAGCGATTCAAAAGAAAGATGAACATCGTTTTTCCATCTTCTATAAAGACAAATCCACAAGGAAGAGCCCACAGGTCAATCCAAATGAGGTCTGGAATGTATGGGCAATTTAATTGCAGTCTTGTGCTGAATTTGAATCGAAATTGTACTTAAGTTAAATAACCGGACTCAGCCAACCGGAAATAACAACCAAATACTTAGAACAATCACTTAGTTAACAGAAATAAGTCGGTTACGATCAGTCTGAGTTACGATCTCCAAGTAAAAAGAGGTCTTTGTCATCATTATTGTTTAAGCATTCAACTAGTTGTCTTTTTAACCTATCACTTTTAAGATAATAAGTTTATTTTCTAGGTGATCGTATATTTGCAGGCAGGAATAATCGAAATTCCTAATGGCTCCGTATGCTGATGACTGCTTTGTTTCACTTACTTAGTTTACAAACTTCTTATCAAACACTGTTATTACTTTTAACTATAAGCTATGGATAGTCACTGAAACCATTAGTTTCTAGAAATTTCTAGAATACGTAGTCATGTTTACATGCATAACAAGGAACTTCTGCAAAATTTTATTAGGTTGCGTACCTATGGTGTAACACCACCAAAATGGTTGTTGTAAGCTTCTGGAATTATCTGGAACACTTTGTACAAAAGGACTCAAACTTGTTGTTGTCGGGAGTGACTGATTTTTCAGAAAGTTATGATGAAAGAGAGCTACTGTGGAAGAGGAACTTGGGAGACAACTGTGAGATTGTGTCAGTGGTGAGCTAAGATGTAATTTGCAGTGGGCTTAAATAAGTTTATTCAGTATAAAAACTATACTCCCTTTAAGAATCGCTCCTTAGTAAGAATATTAAAGTTGTTTAATAGTGTTCTTTTTGTCGGTTAAATTGTACCGTAACAAAAAAATGCCCATAGTAGTAGCACCTAAAGTTGACGTTCAAAGCCATATCATGGTTCAAACAGGAAAATGACACCGACATTACACTTTTAAACAAACAAATAACTTTTAACGGCATCCCCCGTTTAACTCTCCAAACCGATTTCCCGAGACGCAGACTACACCTTTTCGTTATTATTCTAAAATTATACATTTACCCTAGAAAATGTTTAGACAAGAAACTAAATATGCAGGAATTTAAAGAAGGCCATCCCTAATTCACAACCTTTTTTTACTGATTTAAGCAGCCAATTTAAACAGACACACTAAATCAAAGCCCAAAATCTTATCTTTACAGTTTTCTACTAGCACTGTCTTCAAATTTACTTCGAAGTGTTCGTAGAAAGTAATTAAGGTGTGGTTTCGTAAAGTACTCAAGTAATTATAAGCAGGCAAGTGAGCTTAATTAGCGAATTGCGAGTTTTGTATTGTAATTTATTGTAAGTCATGTTCTGTTTAATAATGTAATGTAAGTAACATTACGCTGTAAGTGACTGATACTAAGAGAATGTTAGTATAAGTAAGAAATAACTACTAGAGATTAATCTAATAAGTACAGTAATGTAATAAGTAGAGTGATGTCGAGTAATGTAAGTAGGGTAATGTAATGTAAGTTTAGTTTTGTACAAATGTTTTTTCAATAAATGTTTATTACATTAGAAAAAATTAAAAATTTAGGTGACATTCAAAGTTGTTGCTTACTGAACAAATAGATAAATACGCAAATGGTTAAATAAATAAAGAGCTAATTTAAAAAGGACAGAAAAACCTTTATGATTGGGTCGTTTTTGATCAGTTACATTTGCCAGTTTTTTTTCCCTTTTTTTTTTTAGCATCCCTTAGATAAGGAGTACTATTTTGAATCGAAAATACATCGAATTATTTGGAATTCAATAGAGGCGACACTAGCCGGAGATGGTATAAACCAAGATTATAATCCCTTGCGCAAACTTCATCAAACAGCCATTAAAGTACTTTTACACAGAGACGACAATTTAAAGGAAAAAGCTCAGCGATAGAAATGCGGAATATTTCCAAGGGCCCGGCTTTCAAATATCATTACAACGGAGAGGCTAGCATTGAAGAGGAATTTCAACCAGTGAAAGAAGGAGTTGATGATGTAGATGTGCCTAACTCGGTTTAGAACAGGCTAGACTACGTCATACCTATTTATAAAATCAGCATAGATGAAGAAGCGTACGATTTAGGCGGAAGAAGTAATAAAAAAAGGAATATTCTTGAATGTACAACTACATTTCTCTTTACACCGCCCAAATGCGATATGTCAAAACGTTACAAGCTTCGATTGACTAACTTTATTGCAGCTAAGACTATTGGATATTCCAGAATAAATAATCAATTTTTCCATGAGCACAGAGAGATACTTGAGAGTACAATGTCTGGCCCACAGGGCACATCACTATGACCAAGGAACGTCTCCCACTCATGCCTTTTGACCCCACCGCTCCTTCTAAAATGTTGGATATCAAACATCTGGACACAAAAGTTATTTTTGAGCGGCTTCTTCATCAAATTGGAATTATAAAAAGTATTTTAATACCGTGAAGTTTTTCGATTATATTAAGAAAAACAATGCTCTACATCTTTTGCGGGCTGCTTTTTGTCTATTGGTCCGTCTATGACGGAAAAAAAGGAGACAAACGCTATGAAAAAGCTATCAGAGATCATAATTTGCATTAAATTCTAACTCGTGCGAAAGGGTTTTATAAGGATGCCATATATTCGCAACTCTCAAGCGGGGTGAATCATCCCGTGATTCTAGTGTTCTGTCAGTTGCTTATTGACAGAAAAAAAAGAAGATCACCAGCCGCCGCAAGACCGTAAGTAAACTGCCTGTAGAATCATGATTCGGCTGGGATGATTCTGATGAGCGTACGCACGAATGGGCGAACAGACGAATGGGCAACTGTAGCTTAGAGACAATAGGCACATTTGTTTCCCTGATAAGATCAAAAGACAGCGCTGTTTATGCACTGGCAACCAGCACTCAGCAACCAATCAGAACACTAGAAATAATCTTTTCACGGAGGGCAAGAAATGCATAATTTTCTTTTGTTAAGCGTCGTTAGTAATGTGAAATCGTGGAAAATTTGGCAGAAAACGTACCCATTCCCCAAGTCAGATTTGATAAAAAAAATGGGTACTATTGAGAAGAAACTTACGATATGAGCTATGTTCGGTTGGTTACTATTCATTTGATATCCACTCTGTGGTCACGCGGGAATATTAAAAGTTAGCCTTTCTTCTTTGCCACTTTGCAGCGTTTTTTTAACAACTAAAACGTATCTCACAGACAGTTACTTTTCAATCCAACCTTTAAAAAACGATTGTATTCGGGGTGATATAGAACAGTTTTAAGCCTTTCACGAGGAGAAAAAGAAACATCCCCACATGTGTAACCTCTTTTTCACCTTGAGTCTGAAGTGCTTAAGCATTCCGTTCTTTCTTTCTTTTGGCCTATTTTCTCTATTTCTATGATTCCTTTGTTGTCATGAACTAATTTTTTGAAGGGTAATTAACTTGAATACTCGACAAAGTCCCTCGTCCAAACCTCTCAAACGCAGCTTACAGTGCCGTTCCTCTCTCTTTGTCTTTCAGGCTTTAGTCGGGAGCCCCATCAGCCGGGCATGTCTCAAAAGGCTGTCAACTGCTGGTTCCTGGCCGTGACTCTCCTACGCAACCCATCTTCTATCAAGTACCACCACCGAGGCCGCCATTTTACAGCATCTGTTGTGACTCTTGGAAGCATCAACTTTGACGTTCCAGTGTAAACCTTTGAGACTAAGTCGGAAGGAAGAACACTCTTCTTTCTTTATGGTTCACTTTTCCGGAGATCTGTTATAGCTTGGGGCAAAAGTCTCCCTCGTTTGTTACCACAGTATAATACATTCTGTATCTGAGTGTTGCTCTTGTTGTTGTTGTTTTGGTTTTTTTTTTTTTTTTTGTATTTTAAATTTTTTTGAGTCAAAATGTTACTCCCCTAATGAAAGCTACTCTAAATTATGGGCTAAACTTTATTAAACACGTAGATTGTGTTAGAGAAGTGACCAACGAAGCACACAAAGTACTCATTGGAAAACAATTTAAGATTGTGGATTTTCATTGCTGGCTTCGGAAATGGGAATTCTATTATCTGACAAACATGGAGGCAAATGGTAACATTTGCAATTTAAGATGAAGTGCTTTTAAATCTATTTCTCTGAACCGATAGTGGATTCTTGACATTGATCAGTTTTCTTTGGTACATTTGAATTTTATTATTTTTTTTAAAGACAACATATAGGGTATGGGAAGGTAATATATACAAAAAGAACAAGCAGTTTAAGTATGGCTAAAAGCCAAGTATATAGGAAAGAGAAAAAGGAGAAAAATAATAAATAAATATTGCGTTTGCTTGGGTGTTTTAAGCGAAAGTTTTTTGGTTTTTTATTTTTTGTTTGTTTGTGTTTTTTTATTTTTTGTTTTTGTTTTTGTTGTTGTTGTTGTATTTTTTTCCTTCAAATATTATGAAAGTAGGAAAAGTAAAAATTGGCGCACGATACCAAATAACGTTGTTAATTAATGAGGTCCGTGATTAGGGGAAAGACTTGGGAAGGAAGGTGTGGGTTTGGAAGAGGAGCAAAGAACCAGCGGCAGGAAGGAATACTTAGTTGACAGACAGCTGTGAGCATTGACCACACGAGTGTTTTGGCGAGGGCCGATTTCTTTCACACGTGCGAATATATTCATTTACAACTAGCAACTCTAACATCTTGAAGACCTCTGATCTTTCTCGGAAAAAATTAGCGGAAGTGGAAAGTGAGGTGGAAGTGAAATATTGGATTAGTGGGACTACCCGCGAAACCGGATTTCATTCAATTTTGTTTGTCTATTTTTACCCGCGCGGGGATCCCGGTCGTATTCCCGCTGACTCCCTGGTACAAATCCCCTCACCAGCATCCCGAGAGAGATCCCGACAGGTGTCCCGTGGGAATCTCGGCGGGAATTTGAGAAAATACCGGCGTACACTCCAGAGGGTAATGACATCAAGGAACTCGTCTTTTTTGTCTTATAACTAACCATTTCATTCTTTCATAAATTTACGAAGACGGTACAATCGAGCAACCGCTTTTAACTGAGTGTTATCACCATTTAATACAGGTTAACAACAAAAGATAAGAAAACAACATTGTAAACAATAATTTATGATATTAATGTTAAGCTTTTTTTTAAAAAAATCGCTCAAAAATGTTTCGAATAACCTCAACTAAACGATGATGCAGGGTAAAAAGAGAACAATAAATTAGAATTCTAACAGTTAGACCTCTTGCTAATTACCCAACAAATGGTTTGCGTAATTTTCTTGCGTAATATTTGTCAGATACAAATAGTCCTAAGAAGATAGATAATCTGCAATCCGTTAAGGACATTTGAACTCCAAATACTGACATCGATTTTAGGAGACAAATATGGAGTAAATTTTATTTCAGAGACAACTCGTCGTTTTATTCGAGTGGTTCCGCCCTAAGTAACCGTTCCGTACAACCCGAACAGGCCGATGGGACTCAGTCAAGGATGACCACAACCGCTTAATCGGAGACCACCGCTGACTACCGGTGTATACTAAAAAACTGCTATAAGTGTAAATGTTTCTTTTCAAGCTAAAGTTGGAAAATCGATTCCCGAGTTGATACACGCGCAGGCGATAAACACCAAACCAACAGCCCAAGCAATAAGCTCTATTCACCAGTGTGGTATATACTCAAAACCGCTGTAAGATGGGTAGATGGAGTAGGGCTATGGAGCACGAAGAGAAAGTCTAAGCAGACGAAAGAAGCCTATTAAGTCCATTAATTCTTCAGGAAAATTCTTATCTTTACCTTCTAAAATCGTAGCTTTCAGACTCTTGAGAACCCCACCTGTGATGCTACCCTTGAAAACACGTAGCTATTCACACTCCCATCCCGGAAGGATAAACGGAACCTCAAACCCCCCTCCCCCCTTCTCATGGCTCTTTCGTAAATGATTGTAATATATGCCATGGTCAGTAGAGAACTCCTGCTGACACATCTACGTTGTCGCAGTTTTTTAGATCTGGGGGGAAATCAGAATATCAGGGCTTATTGACTTTTCGGATCCAGTACAAGGTCTTTAAAGGGGGAAGGAAATTTATCCTTGTTCGCCTTTACGTCGGTGAATATCTCGCGTTAGCTTCATTAAACATCTCAGATTAAACTTAACAGTAATGCATAACGACAACGCTCTCCCCAGGCCCATCTCTCCCAGGTTGATCCTTATTTCCAGGATTTCTCCACGGCTTGTTTTTCCCGGTTTTCCTTACACCTCAAAAACCAGCACTCTAAATTCGAGTTGCAGATGCCACCTTCTAAAAACGTTTGTATTTCACATCTTGCATGTCACCCAGTCGAGGGTCTCCATGGGATTAACCGTTAGCCGTACTGTATATCGGTCAAAAAACTAGCTGTTAGGCGTAAAAATTGAACAATTTTAACCCTTAGTTGTAGAAAAAAATAACCTTAAAAATCTTTCCTTCCCATAATGTGTTATTTTATATTATTCTGGGTTAGCCGCAGCAGAAACATGGCCACAATTTTAACCGTTAGCCTTAAAAGAAAGTTTCGGTTTTTTGAACAGGCTGTTTTAGTTAAGTTTGCAATCGTGGAAAAAAAAGACATCATCACCTAGGGTACCTCCTATGATGAGGACGCTTTCGATGAACAGATTAAGGCACCATCTCCCAAAGTGAAAGGTAATTTCTCTTTTCTTGCCTCCAACGATTTTTGACGAAACATATCTGTCTCATTACATGCAAAAGGAGCGCGTTGCGTGACATCCTAAGAAACGGCTACCAATGAAACTTGCAGCTATAAGGTCTGAAAATATCGAGGTTTACATCTTATTTAATAACTCTGTCCAAGGAAATGGGCAAAAGTTGAACGAATGAGACATCGGTGCGCTCACTACTTCAAACGACAAGATGTGACAAAACATCATATCTATCGCATAACGCGCTAAAGAAGTGCGTCGCGTGACATCCTCAGGAACGGCTGCGTATGATCGATACTAGCAGTTATAGAGTCAGAAAATATCGAAATTCATCTCTCATTCAATAAATCAATTCAAAGGAGTGGGCAAAAGTTATTAAGCAAATAGGACTTAGACGCACTCACTACTTCAAATGATAAGAAATGGGTTATGCTCGTTGATGCAGAAATTTTCTTCCCTTTGTTATTGGTTTCCTCTTCCATTCTGACAAAATTCCAGCGACTTGTTCAATTAAACATTTAACATTTAACTAAATTTTAGTTTATTGTACTTAGATAATGGGTAAACAATCTAGTCGGAGAAACTAGAATGAAATCGTTCAGCTCCAACTGTCTAGCTTGTTCTGAGCTTCTTTTAATGCTTTGTGCGCTAGTAACTAAAATTAACATAAAACTTCTCGTTTTGCCTTTGGACGATCAGTTTAAACAAAATAATTAAAATGCATCGTTCTGCTTGTAAAAAATAACACAATTCAACGCGTTCAAAATTAAAGGAAAAATCTCCGAGAATTAACTAATACCAGGATTAAATCCTGGCCATTACGACCAAAATCTGTCATTTTAAGTCCAGATAAACCAAATTCTGATCGGCAGAAACCAAGTTTAGGTACCAATGACTGGGTAGAAATCCTCGAAAAGTCACAATTTCCATCTGACATAAACTAAGATAATCGAGCAATCAGACAACTGATTATTCTCTAATTTCCATGGAAATTCTCTACACTCGCACATGGCTGTAACAGCTTTACATCACTCATGAGACAAAAACCGATGAAGAAAAATTTGTAAAAAAACTTTGGAAAACGTTTTCAAGACGTTTCAACTTCGAAGTAAACGCAAAGCCTTAATCCTCTCAGTAGCTAATACTTATTACTTAGATTAAAAAAAAAAAACGTTTTACATAGTTAGTCATGATAATTCCAAGACATCATATAAAAAAAAAACAAAACAAAACAAAACAAAACAAAAACAGTTGTTCCGGCAGGAAATCAAAGATGAAGCTGGTAAGCGCAGTTCAGACAAGCAAAAAGTCAACTTTTGAATCAATTGAAATTCGTTCTCTTGTTAAACTTGACTTTGGCCGTCTTTAAGTTTATGGTCCAAATATCAGCGTTTGCAGGTACCCTAAAACTCCCTGGGATTCCAATGCTCACTGCCTTAACTGAAAAATAAAAGAATCTAAGTTTAGGAAGGATAGATGAGTTGCCATGAAATATTTCTTAGCACATGAAACAATACATTGCACAACAGGATTGTTTCAAAAAAAATTTGCTTTTTTAGTCCTATCAGGTTTCCTAAAAAGAATGTTATCATCGTAAACGTGTCCTCTTGATTGTACTGCATCTAAATTTGCCGGAGCAAAACATAAATTTGTAACCCAACTGAAACATATAAGCAATAATTATGATTTAATGTAACTTTGTATTGAATGGAGTGTGTAAACAGAATAAAACAGAATATTTACTTACTTCAGCTTCGAAATATCTTTGAAATCCAGGTTGACGTCGTCACCAATGAGTACAAATGGTGCCCAGTGCCAAACCTCCTTGAACTTTTCAATTTCTCTCATACACTTCATGGCCTGATTGAGAGCTTCACTTGCCTTCTTGCCTTTGGCAAGTGCATCGTAGAAGAAACTCATGAACTCCAGGGTTCCCTGGTCGCCAATCGCCCACAAGGTTACCACAACAGATCTAGCACCGGCACCCAAAAGTGCACGCGCCATGCCGACCACACCCTCGGCCATGACCTCCCCACGAGCAGTGTGAGAGCAGCTAAGTACAACCAGACGTGCTCGCAACCCAGCTTCTATGACATCTTTCATCGTCAGTAGATAGTCTTTCTCTTGCGGCTGAGGGTTATCTCTTGTGGTGTTTGGTGCCAGGATAACTTCTCCGGTTTCCATTTTACTGTACGCGGCAATATGAACTAACGCCACTGATGATATTCGTTTTAACACTTCATGTTTTGTTGCCATTTCTCCAGTGAGAGGGGAGACATTGAGGATACGTCCGATCATCTCCACTTCCTTCCTTGCTCCTGGAAGCTGCACCAAAAGTCCTCCCCGATAGAAGATATGTTTGAAACATGGGTCACCGACTAGCAATGCACCAGTCTTCACGTGAAAGTCAGCTGGACAATCATGAATTAGTTGCAACGTCGTCAGAGAGGGAAGCACACGAATTCTGAAAGAATCACTTAAATATGATGAGTTCGACTCCTGCAATGCTGCATAAGGTACAAGGCAAAATGGCCCCTCAGGAACGAATGTGATCTCGTCGTTGCCTTTGATCAGGTCAGCAATAGGAGAAACGATGATCTTATGCAGCTTATTTAAAGCACTTGATTGGGAGTGTCTCACATCAACTCGGATCACACCATTGGCCATTTCTTCTTCTGTCGGCGAATCAAGCAGAGGATTTTCGATTGCAACAGTAACTCTTGCACCGATCTCCTTAAGAGCAGATTTGTTCAGTAAATGGATGAAAAATTTCAATTCATCCTCATATTTATAATTGTTAACGTGTACTTCTCTCATCTGGATATTATCTTCACTGAGGCAAACCCAGAAGTAAACGCATGGTCCGTTAATAGCTATGAAAACTGTGCTCAATGGAACCCACCTCAGAGAAATGCGGGATGCGCTGGGCGTTAAAGAATATCCAGGCTGATATTTTGTGACCATGAGATCTCTCAGAGCTTGTGCACGTCCTTTCTCTGTGGCAAGAAGAGCTTTCACAACTTGACCTCGACTGATATTTACACGCCACAAACCTTTGTATGCTACTTGGTGCTGATTACGATAAGAAATCTTCCACTGATCGTTGAGTTGAAGACTGGCCCTGATATCATCATACAATTCTACACTCGAGCAATAACAGTCAAAGGCCATCATAAGATTTCCTTGGCATTCAAAACTGCTTCCAAGGGAACAGAGTGAGCACGCCTCTCCAGTCTTATCTCCCACTTCTTTAGATATTTTTAGGTGACGTTGGTAACACTTGATTGCCGTTTCCAACTGTCCTTGACGGAGATGAATCCCGCCGAGAAGGCAATAACTGATTCCCTCTCCGGCCTTGTCTCCCACTTCTTTAGCAATTTCTAGATGACGCTGATGGTACTGGATGGCTGTTTTCAACTGTCTTAGACTGCAATAAGCGTTGCTGAGATTGCAATAACTTTTTCCCTCTCCGGCCTTGTCTCCCACTTCTTTAGCAATTTCTAGATCACGTTGATGGTACTGGATGGCTGTTTTAAACTTTCTTAGACTGCGATAAGCGTTGCCGAGATTGCCATAACTGACTCCCTCTCCGGCCTTGTCTCCCACTTCTTTAGCAATTTCTAGATGACGTTGATGGTATTGGATGGCTGTTTTGAACTGTCCTAGACTGCAATAAACTTTGCCGAGATTGCCATAACTTCTTCCTTCTCCGGCCTTGTCTCCCACTGCCTTAGCAATTTCTAGATTACGTTGATGGTACTGGATGGCTGTTTTGAACTCTCCAAGGCTGCCATAAGAGTTGCCGAGATTGCCATAACTGGTTCCCTCTCCGGCCTTGTCTCCAACTTCTTTAGCAATTTCTAGCTGACGTTGATGGTACTGGATGGCTGTTTTGAACTGTCCTAGACCTTGATAAGCGTTGCCGAAATTGCCATAACTTCCTCCCTCTCCAGCCTTGTCTCCCACCTCTTTAGCAATTTCTAGATGACGTTGATGGTACTGAATGGCTGTTTTGAACTGTCCTAGACTGCAATAAGCTTTGCCGAGATTGCCATAACTGATTCCCTCTCCGGCCTTGTCTCCCACTTCTTTAGCAATTTCTAGATGACGTTGATGGTATTGGATGGCTGTTTTGAACTGTCCTAGACTGCAATAAACTTTGCCGAGATTGCCATAACTTCTTCCTTCTCCGGCCTTGTCTCCCACTGCCTTAGCAATTTCTAGATTACGTTGATGGTACTGGATGGCTGTTTTGAACTCTCCTAGGCTGCCATAAGAGTTGCCGAGATTGCCATAACTGGTTCCCTCTCCGGCCTTGTCTCCCACTACTTTAGTAATTTCTAGCTGACGTTGATGGTACTGGATGGCTGTTTTGAACTGTCCTAGACCTTGATAAGCGTTGCCGAAATTGCCATAACTTCCTCCCTCTCCAGCCTTGTCTCCCACCTCTTTAGCAATTTCTAGATGAAGTTGATGGTACTGAATGGCTGTTTTGAACTGTCCTAGACTGCAATAAGCTTTGCCAAAATTGCCATAACTGATTCCCTCTCCGGCCTTGTCTCCCACTTCTTTAGCAATTTCTAGATGACGTTGATTGTACTGGATGGCTGTTTTGAACTGTCCTAGACTGCAATAAACTTTGCCGAGATTGCCATAACTTCTTCCTTCTCCGGCCTTGTCTCCCACTGCCTTAGTAATTTCTAGATTACGTTGATGGTACTGGATGGCTGTTTTGAACTCTCCTAGGCTGCCATAAGAGTTGCCGAGATTGCCATAACTGGTTCCCTCTCCGGCCTTGTCCCCCACTACTTTAGTAATTTCTAGCTGACGTTGATGGTACTGGATGGCGGTTTTGAACTGTCCTAGACCTTGATAAGTGTTGCCGAAATTGCCATAACTTCCTCCCTCTCCAGCCTTGTCTCCCACCTCTTTAGCAATTTCTAGATGACGTTGATGGTAGTGAATGGCTGTTTTGAACTGTCCTAGACTGCAATAAGCTTTGCCGAGATTGCCATAACTGATTCCCTCTCCGGCCTTGTCTCCCACCTCTTTAGCAATTTCTAAATGACGTTGATGGTACTGGATGGCTGTTTTAAACTGTCCTAGACCTTGATAAGCGTTGCCGAAATTGCCAGAACATCCTCCCTCTCCAGCCTTGTCTCCCACCTCTTTAGCAATTTCTAGATGACGCTGATGGTACTGAATGGCTGTTTTGAACTGTCCTAGACTGCAATAAGCTTTGCCGAGATTGCCATAACTGACTCCCTCTCCGGCCTTGTCTCCCACTTCTTTAGCAATTTCTAGCTGACGTTGATGGTACTGGATGGCTGTTTTGAACTCTCCCAGGCTGTGAAAGGCGTTACCGAGATTGCCATAATTTCTTCCCTCTCCCGCCTTGTCTCCCACCTTTTTAGCAATTTCTAGATGATGTTGATGGTACTGGATGGCTGTTTTGAACTGTCCTAGACTGTGAAAGGCGTTACCGAGATTGCCATAACATCTTCCGTCCTCGGCCTTGTCTCCCACCTCTTTAGCAATTTCTAGATGACGTTGATGGTAATGTATGGCTGTTTTGAAGTGTCCTAGACTGTGAAAGGCGTTACTGAGATTGCCATAACTTCTTCCCTCTCCGGCCTTGTCTCCCACTTCTTTAGCAATTTCTAAATAACGTTGATGGTACTGGATGGCTGTTTTGAACTCTCCTAGGCTGTGAAAGACGTTACCGAGATTGCCATAACTGGTTCCCTCTCCGGCCTTGTCTCCCACCTCTTTAGCAATTTCTAGATGACGTTGATGGTACTGAATGGCTGTTTTAAACTCTCCTAGACTGTCATAAGTGTTGCCAAGATTGCCATAACTGATTCCCTCTCCGGCCTTGTCTCCCACTTCTTTAACAATTTCTAGATGACGTTGATAATACTGGATGGCTGTTTTGAACCCTCCTAGACTGTGATAAGCGTTGCCGAGATTGCAATAACTTTTCCCCTCTCCGGCTTTGTCTCCCGCTTCTTTAGCAATTTCAAGATGTCTTTGATAGTACTGGATGGCTGTTTTGAACTGTCCTAGACTGTCATAGGCGTTGCCGAGATTGCAATAACTGATTCCCTCTCCGGCCTTGTCTCCCACTTCTTTAGCAATTTCAAGATGACGTTGATGGTACTGGATAGCTGTTTTGAACTCTTCTAGACCTCTATAAGTGTTGCCGAGACTGCAATAACTGATTGCCTCTCCGGCCTTATCTCTCACTTCTTTAGCAATTTCTAGATGACGTTGATGGTACTGGATGGCTCTTTTGAACTCTCCTAGACTGCGATAAGCGATGCCTAGATTGCAATAACTGATTCCCTCTCCAGCCTTGTCTTCCACTTCTTTAGCAAATTCTAGATGACGTTGATGGTACTGAATGGCTGTTTTGAACTGTCCCAGGCTGTGAAATGCGTTACCGAGATTGCCATAACTTCTTCCCTCTCCGGCCTTGTCTCCCACTTCTTTAGCAGTTTCTAGATGACGTTGATGGTACTGGATGGCTGCTTTGAACTGTCCTAGACTGTGATAAGCTTTGCCGAGATTGCCATAACTTCTTCCCTCTCCGGCTTTGTCTCCAATCCCTTTAGCAATTTCTAGATGACGTTGATAGTACTGGATGGCTGTTTTGAACTGTCCTAGACTGCGATAAGCGTTCGCGAGATTGCGATAACTGAATCCCTCTCCGGCCTTGTCTCCCACTTCTTTAGCAATTTCTAGATGGCGTTGATAATACTGGATGGCTGTTTTGAACTGTCCTAGACTGTGATAAGCGTTGCTGAGATTGCCATGACTGATACTCTCTCCGGCCTTGTCTCCCATTTCTTTAGCAATTTCTAGATGACGTTGATGGTACTGGATGGCTGTTTTGAACTCTCCTAGACCTCTATAAGCGTTGCCCAGATTGCAATAACTGATTCCCTCTCCGGCCTTGTGTCCCAGCTCTTTAGTAATTTCTAGATGACGTTGATGGTACTGGATGGCTGTTTTGTACTGTCCTAGGCTTTGATAAGCGTTGCCGAGATTGCAATAACTGATTCCCTCTCCGGCCTTGTGTCCCACCTCTTTAGCAATTTCTAGATGACGTTGATGGTACTGGATGGCTGTTTTGAACTCTCCTAGAACTCTATAAGCGTTGCCGAGATTGCCATAACTGATTCCCTCTCCGACCTTATCTCCCACCTCTTTAGCAATTTATAGATGACGTTGATGGTACTGAATGGCTGTTTTTAACTCTCCTAGACCTCTATAAGCGTTGCCGAGATTGCCATAACTTCTTCCTTCTCCGGCCTTGTCTCCCACTGCCTTAGCAATTTCTAGATTACGTTGATGGTACTGAATGGCTGTTTTGAACTGTCCTAGGCTTTGATAAGCGTTGCCGAGATTGCAATAACTGATTCCCTCTCCGGCCTTGTGTCCCACCTCTCTAGCAATTTCTAGATTACGTTGATGGTACTGGATGGCTGTTTTTAACTCTCCTAGAACTCTATAAGCGTTGCTGAGATTGCCATAACTGATTCCCTCTCCGACCTTGTTTCCCACCTCTTTAGCAATTTCTAGATGACGTTGATGGTACTGAATGGCTGTTTTGAACTGTCCTAGGCTTTGATAAGCGTTGCCGAGATTGCAATAGTTTCTTCCCTCTTCAGTCTTATCTCCCACTTCTTTAGCAATTTCTAGTTGACGCTGATGGTAGTTGATAGCTGTTTGAAACTTTCCTAGGCCTTGATAAACGTTTCCGAGATTGGAAGAACTGTTTTCTGTGACTATTAGTTGAGCATTAGTTTTCCTTAGTAATTGAAGGAGACGTTTGTTGTTATTTTCAATCTTAAAACGTGTCAAGGGTTGATAAATCATGAGCAGATTTTCGAAAATGCAGTGAGAGTATTAGATAGAACTTTAAACTTGAATGATAATTCGAACGTGGGATGTTTTCAGAGATTTGATTTCAAGTTATTGGAGAGTTTTAACTAGCTCTGAAGCGCATTTATTGGTTTAGGTTCGGTCGTCATGGTGATGCTCGTCTGAAGACAAAAATGAGGGGTATTCAGCTCAAACTCTGAGAATTAGCTACTCTCCTTTTGAGTAAAGTTTTGTGGAATAGTCGAAAGAATTCTTTAAGAATATTTTAGCTTCTTTAAACTGCTCAGTGCAATATAAGAGAACATTGCTTGCATTATGTGTTGAAGAATCTTTCCGGAACGTATTGATTTCCCTTGAAATATTACTCGCATTGCATCTCGTATCACCTTTGAAACATTCGTTAAAGGATACGGCCAATCCCATATACAACCAGCTCCTTGCTTCTTTATACCGGCAAAGTTCGACACACGCTTCTGCTCCTGAAAAGGAGGGAATAATTGGTGGTGCGTAGTAATTCATCACTGTTAAGGTATAAACGTATTCGTAAAATGGACTTGATTTCCCATTTAGCTGGGAACAAAAATTGTGATAATGAAGGAATTTTGAACTTGTGAAAGAATTGAAAATGAACAATAAGGGGCTAATGCAAAGCGGCTACCAATTAAGCTTCAGTTGATGATAATGACGATCAATTCATCTCGCGCATTCTTCATTTGTGCTCTTACGCGCTTTTCAGCCCTTTTCGGGGAAGTTTTCGGGCAGACTGCATTGA
Source organism: Pocillopora verrucosa (assembly GCF_036669915.1). NCBI lineage: Eukaryota > Metazoa > Cnidaria > Anthozoa > Scleractinia > Pocilloporidae > Pocillopora > Pocillopora verrucosa. Next base: position 21,342,707 of record NC_089316.1, on the reverse strand, counting down.
GCAGTTTAACTTTTGAAGGGGAATTTTTCAGTCTCTTTTCCGGGTTTTGTAATGTCCCCTGCTAAGAGTTACAGAGAAGATGCAGGAAACGGGGGTTACGGTTTTCCGTCCATATCGGAACAAGAATATCAAACCATTTGCAGATGTCATGGCTAAGTGGCAGCACATTCTCCTAAGATATTTTAAGAGTGTTATTCTGGTCTAGGGCTTGAGCCCTTGGCCTCCGGCGCTCTACAACGTGAACTAACCAGGCAGCGGTATTTGAGAGCTTACTGACATTTTCTTATGCTTTTTACCCACATAACAGACATCGACACACCACATACAATTGACACTTGAAGTGCAGTTACCTGCCACAAACCACACAATCCTCTTTTGACTAAATCAGAGAATAGAATGTTGATGGCTTATGTTTGAAAAACCCACCTTTCTCAATAGCTTTGATTAAAGTGGGTTCCAATTGAACGGCAACTGTTGCATCATCCAGACATTCCACGTAGTTTGCTATGAGATTCAGGAAAGAAGATTTAGAAGAGAAGCCTGACAAATTACAATTGGTTAAATTGCAGTCTACTAACGAGAATCATTTCTTTGCTTAATTTTCATCCACTAAAGGGGGATTCATGTATTTGTGCTTTGCTTCTGCTGTTGCTCTCTATTCCGTTATCTTGTAACACTGCATGAAAGATTATATATTTAGAAATAAAATTGTTACCCAAACGGAAATGAGCCGTTGCCCTGTTGTTGTAAAGCTTGGCGTTCAGTCGTTTATCTTTGCAGTTCACTTGAAGTCCTTCCGTGTAGGAGTTTATCGCTTTATTAGCTTCTCCTCGAGTGTATTCTTTGTTACCTTCCTGGAGACATACTATCGCTATCCCTGAAAACACACCATGTTAGTGTTGATGATTTAGTAATGAGTTACACGACCCTTGACGGATGATGCCAACTTTATATAGTTCCAAACGAACTGTTAGGTTAAAGGAGCTTAGAGCCATAAAAATAAAAAAAAAAAACAGAAAAGTTTAGTATTTGTACATTTTGTTCAAGTAAAATGTGTAAGGTGTTGGGAGTCTGGGCTGTACCTTAATTGGCTATTACCAGTTCAAGTTTCTCCGTTTACATTTGGGTCAAGAGACTCTCCAAAAACCCTTTTACACCTGGGTTACGTTTTCCAAAGTATCCCAAATTTCAGCAGGAGATCCTATTTCAACTGAACTCTGTTTATAATTGCACTTCAGGAGACTTTATCTGTGCATTTTGTTTGCATTAAAATATGCAAGCAATCTGGAGTTTCAGCTATAGCTTGGCTATAACCAGATCAAGTTTGTTTGGTTTACATTTAGGTCGAAAGACTTTCCAAAATGCCTTTTACACCTGGGTTACGTTTTACAAAATGTCAAATTGGAATATAAAACCCCATAAGTTGTTGAGAAAAAATGTATAAAGCAAAGCAAAGCCAGGACCGAAAAAGGTTAAAACTTGTGAATGTTCGGATAAAGAAAAGAAACGTCGTGCTGAGAGTGACAAGTGCATCGGAAAAACATGCTTTTTCTTTTTTTTCTTTTTGGTTTATTACATACATGTAATTGTCTATTGAGAACATGCTCGTTGAGGCTCACTGGAAAAAAATATCATTGGGAAAGTACTACTTTCCCGCGAATTTCCATTTTGCCCGTTGTGAAAGTCAGGGGTTCTACTATTTTGTGAGCTGGTGGTTTACAGCGTGAACCTGGTGTTGACATAACTGTCCGAAAAGGTGTCAAATATTTAGAAGACCAAAACAGGCGATACGGCTGAGACAAAATGCCCCTTCTCTCTGTAGAATTCTCAAATTGCGTGAAAGCTCCTCCGAACAAGTATTGAACAATAAGAGACAAAAAATACTTTCCTTTTGGCGGCCTAAAAAAAATTTACCCGTTTGCAAATTTTTCAATACTGGACTTTACCAGGACTACGGGTACCAACAGCTCTCTCTTATCGAAAATGACTTTCGCACTAAAAATGACCAAATTTACAATATTTTCAAAGGCAAAAGAAAAATACTTTTTACTGCACAAATATCGTTCATTTTAGGTGCAAATTGTAGATACATCTTTTATCTCCAAAACATTGCGCGTTGATTTACAGGTAAGCACTTCTAAAACTCAGAAAACCGAGTTTTACCAAGCCTAGTAGGCCAATTTTGGCTCATTCTTCTTTAATTTAGGGCTCTTCAAAAGTGTAGTCGCGTTCAAATTTGCGGCTTTATTGCTTATGAGAAGTTAATGATGTCTACGCATTCTGCTCGATCGGATCGAGCAATAAATTGTTTTTCCCTTTGTTATTTTTAATTTTTCTGGTAACAAAGTTTGAAATTAAAAAAAAAACAATATTTTGCTGTTTCAAAAACTTATTCACAGAACCTACGCAAATTTTGATCTAAATGTGACAAAAACTTCACTGGGGCGTCTTTCAAAAAAATCTTGTTTCAGCCGGTGTTCTTACCACTTAAAGGGTCATTGTATACATCCAGTTCAGCATCACTTGATGTAACTTGACTTTCCTCTGTTGCTGAAATTACCGAGAAGATATTTCAACTTTGTTAGTGATCACAACCATGTGCAATTACAACTAGCCTTCTAATACCGGCGTATTTAGTGGATTCCTTAAAACATTCAAGTCGAGGTGGTCCAAAAAATTGAGCACCAGAATTAATTAAGTAAGTATACTTAATTAACAAACAGTACAAAATCACCATTACGAAGTCTTTCCCTGTTGCTTTTTCTCACCTGTGGCTGGAAACTCATTTTTCACCTCCAGTTCCTCTTCCGTTGTTGGAAGGTTACTTTCTGCCATAGCTAGAAATAAAATTGAATCGATTGTACTGCGCTACATTGTTAAAAATCAAAAAGAGGAGACTCAGATGAAAGTAACCTAAAGAAAAAGTTGTATACTTAATCATAGAGGAAGAATGAGAATCTCAAAGTTTCCTACGTCACGCTATTGTGATTGCGTGACAGCTCCAGTCAAGTTCCGCAGGTTGTGTCATATTTGTTTTTTTCAATTGCTTGTTTGTTTGTTTCCGTAGTCTCATACGCTGAAACGTCGTTCAAGGCTGTCCCTGAACAAAATGCGCGAGTTCCAATAAACAACCCATTGTACCTGGTAGCCATGGATAAGCATCGATCAAAAATAATGCAACATAAACAGAATTATAAGTTCTAGTACATAAACTCCCTCATTATATTTTTCTGAAGGAACCAGGAAATTTAGAATAATAGTGTCCTATTCATCAAAACTCTTGTTATCAAGAAACTTCATCTAGAACAAATTGCAAGCCATTCACAACACAGAGACTTCTGCATAGCCTAATCTTGTAGGCCATCGAATGGATTCACTGCTAAGGCCATGAGCATTTGGCGGAGGAAGTAGACTGAAAGTAAAATGAAACTGAAAATTATTTGTGAACGAATTGCTGATCAAAAAAATAATCTTTTGCAATATTATACTGAATGGGAAATTAAAAACATTTCCATGAAGCTTCTGAGGTGGTCTTGCCCTACAGAACAGGATTCTGCTCCAATATCAGCATTTATTGAGCCCACAGTTTTATCTTCCAGCGCATGATGTAAACACGCAAACATTGTGCCTATTTAGTCAGTCATCGCGCGAAAAGGTTTATCTACTACAACCGAACTCTGACAGACAACCAGTGAGAAATGATACTACTAACCACCTTATAGATACGTACTTCGAACATTTGAATACAAAAAAATTTATTCACCGTCGACGATTCCCGAGGCAAGTTTCGCAAGGAGTTGGATTGATGTTCCAAAGCTTTTAAAAAAACAGAATAATTAATCGTGTCGTTGACGAGGTTTCGTTTATATACGTAATCAAGAAATCGTAGTCATCGTGATTCTGGTGTCGAATTTTTCACTTTTGCTGACACGTTTTCCCAATTTCTCTGCTATTTATATGTTTAGGTGCGACCGGCGAGCGAGCAGGAAACCTGTGCTCTGATCGGCTACCCAACAGTGCAAAATGTGTTTTCTTTCGATTCCCACTTTGATACCCCACAAAAGGAAAAAAAAGAAATGCTTGTAGCCTCCTGAATACCTCGTATGATATCGTAACCAAACAGTATATTTCTGTCATATGAATAAAAGCTTTTCCAGTATTTTTGCTAACGAAGACTTCGTCTCAGTCCTTAAAATGTATTGACGGAAATTGGTCGATGTACAGCCTTCTTAAGCTCACACTTGTTCAGCAATACACAAGCATTTATGAGATATCAGATAGCCGCCCGCGGATACGAATTTTACCATCGAGTGTTCATGACATCTTTTTCACCATCAAAGAGATAATTCAATTGAAGCAGATAAATTCGTATCCACAAGCGGAAATGTATCATCCCTTTTATTCAAAAGTATTGATTGTAAATTTGAATGAAATACAATTTTTAAATAGGAGCATCAAAAACAGAAATTCATTTCACCGAAACTAAGCTCGCCGCAAAACAATTAACAATTGGTTCATACGTCAGCGTGCGTTCATCGAGATGTGAAGCACGCGGGAAGTTTGGAGAGTACGAAAGATGCGTAAGAGTCGCTCGAGGTGTAGCCTAGAGCAACTCTAGCTTCCTGAGTTGCAACGGGATAGAAAAAAATTTTTTTCTCGAGGGATTTGTTTGCTGACGTCATGAGCGTTCACAACAGGAATATGAAACACGCTCGCGCAATTGAATTTAATCAGGCAAATTTACTAGCCATGTTATAATTCAATTTCGGACATTGTAATACAACAGTTTCTCATGACAAGAACTATTTCCTTTAAAAAAATAATTGAATTCAGCTTCAGGTAAAAAAAAACAGTTGAAAAAAAAAAAAACCCATATGGAAAGTTAAACCTCGAATGACGACCTTGATACCTATATATGTGATGATATAAATGGTACATTTACAGCGTGCGGTGGAGAATTCATGTTTTGGAAACTGAAAAAATTCTGGTATTTCACCGACAACCATATTACCGTTATTATTACTATATATCGCAAATGTTACGATATCAAAAGAAACGTGCGGATTGTGTATTTTTATTTCAACCTCGAGCTTTGTTTCAAACTTCGTTTGTTTTCGAGAGATGTTTGCTGGTTTTGATATTGACGAGAGCTATGATTATATACAGCACGTTATCTAGCTTTGTCACATGCTAATCACGCGCTTCTGCCGCATAATCATCACGCACAGTTAAACCTTTAACTCCTGTGATCTAATTGTTTATTCTCCCCTTTAGCTGCTAAATGTTTTCTCTTAAAGAAGGTACGAAAATTTGGTGTTAACCAAAAAATAACCAATTCTGCCAGATAAAACTTTGACTGTTCTCATTACCTGTTTTCTGGATAATGTATTGATATTACAGGGATAAGTTACAAGTTATATCACTTCCAGGAGTTTAAGGGTTTAAGAAATTGCATTGCGTGTGGACTATTTAACCACGAGGCAAATGAGAGAAACCAATGAAAGTTATAAGTGTATGTAAGTGAAATATTTTCACGTCTGACAACAATAACCGAGAAAATTCGACTGAAATTAAACTTCACTGTTGTCAGCTGCACAAAAATTAAGATTACGACCTTTATTTACAAATAAAATGAGCTCTAAACAGCTCTAATCAGTTACAGAATTAAAATTCATTTGTACCTGTTAAACTGTTATCCTCTGAATCCCTCTATTCTCCAAACGATGTCATTTGTTAATTCTACATGCCTGAAAATATCAAAAGTAATATTTTGCTTTTCAATAATTTCGATGAAAAAATGAAGGTAACATATTCACGAGTTTGAAAGATCTAACTTCATCAAATGCCCAGTTTCATGATCAAAATTGCTGTTCTTCTTTAAGAAAGTTATTGCGCCTGTTTTTATGTTTGTTTTCTTAATTCTTTTTATGATTATTACTTGTTTACATGTTTCTCCATGGCAATTAATTAATTCTGTGATTTAAATTCAGCTCTTTTTCTTTTAGTGCTAAACACTCGCAATCCACAAAACCTCTTTTCTTCTCAGAGCAGGACATGTTACACTCTGCCAGAACTGAATCGATAAGGATGAATTCACACCGTGAGTTATATCGGACCAATGTAATTTCTCTTCAACTGATCCACTTGATATATCCCTCGTTCAATATGATACACATTTGTTTTGGCCATCTTCCCGTTAGCGTTACAGTTCTCTCAAATTTTCATTTTCCGCTCTCGCCGTGACAACTTCATAAAGTTTCTAAAAATAATAACGGTAAGCTTCTTTCTTGTAAATAACTCCCGCCAATTCTGCACTTAATATTTCCGCAGTCAAAAGCGTAGGTGTCTTATGAAATCACCAGAGGGAGATACAAAGCTAAATAAATCACATCAATACTATGTATTCTTTATGTATATTTTTTTCCAATTTTCTCGTCGTTCGATTATAATATGCTACATATTTCTTCATTAGCTTTCCTCACCTCAAGAATGCTTGCAATAAACTTAACTCCCGAAAGTTCTTTTGCAAGAAAAATACTTGACTTCTCGTTGTATCTAGAGAAAAGTATATTTAAATCGTTTCGCGTCTTGTAAAGAATTAAAGCGAATACCATAAGTACTCTTCTTAAAGAAATATCCAAGGAAGATATTCAAAATTTTTTAAATCTATGTACTCCATGCACCTTTGTGTACAGAAACCCTCGATGTATCTTACAGGAATTTTATGAATAAACTGTCACTGAACCAGTTGTCTTTAAGTTGGAAGAGAAATCTGAGACCCCAGCTCTCTGTCTCTTTGAGCTCCAGAATTGTCTGCTGAGTTTGGTGCAGTAAGCCAGGTCATAAATAAATGTATAATAGTTCATACAGACAAGTGACACACATGATACTGGAATCAGAAATGCCGCAGCTTCGTAAATCCCTCATGGGAAGATAAATAAGCTACCTCAAGGTCTGGTATGTTTATCGACATGTCAGGATTGATATTTAATCTGTCGTTTAACATGACCTGACGGATAGGGTTTTTTTTTTCGGTTGTCGGTTACAAATGATTTTTTCCTTTGTCACGAAAGAGCTTAAAATTTCCTCTCTATCATGTATTTTAAGACATGAAACTTTCGACATTGATGATCTAAGCAGTATACAGGATAATCTTCTATGTATCCACTGTATGTCATGGCTCAGTAACGAGAAATATATAGCTATGTGAGTGAACTTCAGATCGTAAACTCCGATGGTCTAAGATTTGATCTTGCGTTCGTGACGAGTAAACAAGATCGATATTTCTTTCATTATTTTGTATCATGTTTTAAATTATTTCTATTTGTATCTTTAGTCAATACCCGTTTATCGCATTCACTGCATTAGGTCGCTATTAACTTATTCTGTCCTCACCTTAACTCCTGTGAAAATGTGATTTGCCCCACAAGTGTGTAACAAAACGGTGCACCGGTAACACCAGCAGTATTGAAGAAGCTGAATATGAGCTCATCGAACTCGAAACAGAAAATCGTGTATCATTGTTTATTTCGTGATCCGTGATTCTATTTTGTAGCTATGCTGTTTCACTATTTATACGCCAAGTTTGGATAGGGCCTCATATTACATTTTTTAACTTTTTATTTTCATTAATCCCGAGTGTAGCACAATGACATAAACATCCTACTTTTTTATTTTGTCTTTTTTCCTGATGTGATGGTCGTTAAATCATCGCCTGCTTAGGTTGATCGAAGGGCGCTGACAGGACTGGGGAGAATGAGCATAGTTCCTTTGTCTATAAGTCCATATTAAACCATGACCAAACTATAGGCTTTGCGCTTGCGCCGCGAATCAAAGCGGGAAAAAAAACAAAAACAAAAAACTCCCGAACTTACAGTGCGCACGTGGAACTCGGGTAAGTAAGAGATGTGGGTTATTCACTTATTATATAACCAAAACTAAGGAGACCTCATGTGTTACTTAGGTGTTTTACACCACAAAAGAAACACACATACCGAGAGCATAGATATATGTACAATACATGTAGGATGCTCACTAGAGAGGAAATTTAAGGCATACAGCTGAAGTGTGAATTAAATTTACTGTGAAGTCATGTTCTTGTGCTAATTGTTGGAAAGGTTTGAAACACCCACCTTTCAGTGCAGGTGATGATGATAGTGTTTGTGTTGTTGGAGATGACACAGATCTTTCACTCAGTTGTGACAAATCACCCTCAAACTGATCTTTTCCCTGGCTGAGGGACTCCATTGGTTCAGCTCTCTCCTTCTTCTTTGTCTTGTTCTCCACACTTGGTGGTTCACAGCTGGTCTTATTGCCTGGTTTTGTTCTGACAAGCTCAAACAGAGCGTCTTCATCTATTTGGATTAGGGAAGGGGTGGGTAGGCAGTTTCTCAGATACTGACATTGAACCAATATTTAAACAACAACTGAGAGTAAAAGGATAAAATACTTTAACTCCCATGAGTGACCAAGACAGAACTTCTCCTTACAATATCAATACAATATCATGCAGACAAGTGATGAGAATAAATACAAATATCAACCAGGGGATTATTAGTTGATCCAAGACCAAATTCTCCAAACCAACAACACAAGAATTGTATGACAGACAGTACAGAGAATTACTATTGAGATCTTGGAAATAAAAGGGTTAATCAAAGCATGCATTTTACAATTTTTTTCAATAAACTGTATCTGCAGATTTTCCTTAATTCAAATAATCGTCATTTTCCTTTGTCTTGTATCTCTCATTAAAATTTGAAAGGATGGAAAACAAACCATACCGAGCTTTGAGAGAAAATAATAATTTAACTATCAGAAGAAATCAACATGTACCTTCTCCCGAGAATATCCATACATTATCCAGCAAACAGGTAATGAGAACACTAAAACTCATCAGGCACACGTAGTTGTGTTATAATGATCTAACAACAAATTCTCTTTATTAATTTACAGAAAAATGTCTAGCAGATAGAGGGGAGAATTAACAATCAGATCTTGGTCTTTGAAACCTACCTGAGGAATTTCCTTTGAACCAAGTGTCCTGGGACCATCTCTTGCCATAAAACTCTGGTGACCAGATTTTTTCTATTCCAATGAGGGTGGAACTGCAACCACTTCCTCTGATTTTAACATCTTTGGTTTTCCTTTGATTGGAGTTTCCTTATCGACATCTTTTTTATCCTTTTTCGGAGTAACGATTTTCTTTGGACTTGGTTTTGAGTCTCTAACTGGAGTTTCTGGAACTGTGGCAGCTTTGGCAGCCAGTTTGCTAAAAGGAGTTTTCTTTGGTACTTCCTGAAAAGTCCATGAATAAAATTTGAAGTGAACAAAAGTTACATGTATATCAAACATTCTAACAGCTGAGAGTTGTCCTTACAAGGCAAGAGTTGTCTCAAATAGGAATGTCGATAGTGAAGGACACTGCTGCTTTGAAAAATGGAGACAAAGAGGCAGCATCTTCCTGGATTGTCAAAGTTAAAATCTCCAAAGATGTACCTAAAAGTTTTGTTACCACAGTTACTGTTTAGTGTAAATTCTAGGTACAGTAATGGTAGTACTTTGAGTGGTTATAGTACTGAAAGTGATGTTTTGTTGCAGGTATTGTTAGCAACAAGCATCTGAGTAAAAACCATCTAATTTCATAGGAGGACAGGTTTACATATACAACTGACATGTACCACTAGTTAACAACTTTGAGTAAACTTTTGAATCTTATACAAAGCCAATTTAGTCATATGAATAAAGGGGTAAGTTTCTAAAGAAACTGTGGTGCTGTGTTGGTGGGAGAGTATAGCAGGTAATTTAGTGTTAACAACTGGGTTGAAAATGTAAATTAGCCACCTTAAAGGGTAAAAAAGCTGACGTATCGAGCATTAGCCCTTCGTCAGAGCAATGACAAAGGGCTAACGCTCGAAACGTCAGCTTTTTTACCCTTTACGATGGCTAATTTACGTTTTCAACCCAGTTGTTAACACTAAATTACCTGCAATTTAGTCATAAAATGTTACTGTTTCATCTTCAAGTACCTTATTCAAGTGCTGAAAGACATACCATACACATGCAATCATATTGGATCCAATCAATTCTGGTATCAGGGTAGCACGTTTAAGCATTAATAATACTGATTGATTTTGGACCCATAAAGGATGGTGATCAAAAGGCTTACAAACCTTTTTTGTCTCAGGGGAAGGCTTTTTAACCTCAGACTTTGATTCTGGGAGGTCTTCCTTTCTTTTCTTTGATGGTTGCTCTATTGTGTGACGGTTGACATTCCCATTTTCTCTTCCTTCTTTTTCTCTCCCATTCTTGTACTCTTCTTTTCTATTCACTATGGAGTCTTCATTTTCTTCAGACTTGTCAGATCTCTGATCAAATTGAAAAAAAAAAAAATTTTGATGGTTCTACAGGGAATCAAGGTATGATCATTAAGTGGGCTGAGCTCTGGATAAAGCTTAAAATTTGCACTCTCAAGATTGATTAATTTTCTAATTTCTTGTATCAATACAAATTCACAGTCAAGCAGCAAGTTAAAGAGAAGAAAGAAATCATCAGACCAGAAGATATTGTTTGAGTGAACACCATATTCTCAAAGATATTGTCATAACACTTGTGTGACAGACAGCAAAGAGAATTGATTTAAATAGCTTAGAGGCGAAAAGACTTATCCCCATGGTGTCGTTTTTGCCAAAGCTTTTCCTCAGTTGGTCACTACCCATTAATTTAACTGAAGTATCAAATATAGTAATAAAGAGTGATGCATGTTACCTCTCATTAACTCACTGGACCTCTTTAGAAGCTAGCTTTTCTGTTTGTTTCGCAGACTTAATTTCTAAGGTACAACTTCTTCCTCATCTGTAGAAACCACATCAAAATACAATTAAAGCACTCTAATATCAAATTTTTATTAAAGGTACAGTGGTCTGATGGTGAGTGTGCTCAATCCTAAATGAAGTGGATGACTTTTTCTTCTTTGGCAAGCTAATACATAGGCAAAGTTAAGGATCAGGTGATGTAAAAACCTGACTTTATTTTACCTCAAGCTCACCTGACTCAAAATATTTTCCTATCCAGCCCTCCCACTCTTCAATAACGCCAATAAGCCAAATTCACAAATTAAAAGTTTCTCACCTGTTTATAAAGCTGTTAATCCAACAAGTTTGGCTCTTTCAAATAACCTGAAATTCATCAGGAAAACGAAATGGTCTGTCAATCACATTTAATTCATATAATTCTTCATTCATGGGTCGCATTTAAATAAAGAAAAAACTGTTCAGATGGAAATGGAAAGATAATGTCACCTTTCATCAAAATTCATGAAAAAAAAAGATGAAATCATGATTTCCCTGAAAACAAACTCTCCCAATCACCCTTCTCGTAAAAAGTATAGGGTACCCTCAATAATTAGACATAATTTCCTCACCTGAGTCCAAGCTGATTGGTCAATATTCTACTTTTCATAGCTTTTGAACTCTCCTCCTTCTTTACTGATGTGGCTTTTCTAAAAGAGACATGAATGAAAGAGAACCAGGTTCTGAATACACCTTGACATCAGTATGTATATTCTACATACTGTTCCCTAAGCATTTTCTGAGGCAATTACAAGGATAATTTTTTAAAATAATCAAGAGCTTTTATAGTTGGTGATCATTTCCTTGACTCTTGATTCAGGGGTGATATTAGGGTCCAAAAGTTTAACCCTTTAACTCCTAAGATCTGATTGTTATTTCTCCCCTCTAGCTGCTACACGTCTCCTTCTAAATTAGTCATGAGAACTTGGTACTAGATCAAGATAGCAGCTTCTGCTTGATAAGTTTAAATATTCTCATTACCTGTTTGCTGAATAATGTGTAGACATCATAAGGAGAGGTTTCATGTTAATCACTTCTGGGAGTTAAAGGATTAACTACAACTGTATGAAATGGAACAAAATTCAAGAAACAAATCACATAACTGATTTTTGGAGGAAGAGGATCTTCATCAGAATCTAACAGAGATGTAAGATTAATTTAGAAATAGGGTCAGGACATCATTGAGATGTTGTACATATCATGATGTGAATCTTTTTACACCCTAATTTATTTAGCCTCACCTAATTATCTCAGGCAGGGAGACCACTACAGCTTTAGCCAATTAGAGTGGATCCCGTGTTAACAATGACAAGGCCAGACCCCCTCCCCCCACCAATTCCCAGTAAACAGGCCAGACCACATCACAGTAATCTTGTGAGTGGGTTCTTTAATGTCCCCTGCCTAACCAAATTGACTAATTAATAGAAGCAGGAGATGGGACTTACGGTTTATTCATCCTTATCTAAGAAGACTAGAATGTCTCTCCATTTCTTGACATTGTAGAAAGGTAGCACATTCTCCTCAGTTATTTTAAGACCTTGAGTGTTGGTCCAGTCTGGGCTCGAACCCTCGACCTCCTGCACAATAGTCCAGTGCTCTAACCAATTGAGCTAACCAGGAGGCTGTTTCTGTAATAATGCAAATTACATTCAGAATTGACAAGGACACTGTACAGCACAGTACCTCATTAAAACAAAAAACAGAGGTGTAATAGTTTGTGTAGAGTCTCAACATCTGTTCCTTTTGAAACCGTTCATGTTCACCCTAAAACATTACCTGAGTCAATAATGTTTTTTCCTTTCTTCTTCCTCTTCTGATTTTCTTTTGGTTTTTGTTTTCAGGCAACCCTGTTACAACCCTGTTTAGGGAAAAAAAAAAAAAGGCAAAACATAGTAACTTATCAGCCTCACTCAGCTACCCTGACATACTCTGACAGACCATTGAAAATTATACCTACAAAGTTAGTTAACACACATTAACACACCATTTCTCACATTCCAGTCCAGAAAGATACCTTGGGTTAGATATATGTAGTGGGATGAAACTCTTAGTTAAAACATGTTGTAAAATTATCTACCATGTGCAAAATTAAAGATTCATGACAAAGGAAATTCTACCATGCATGGCAATAAATACCAATTTTAGCGAAATAAGGTGTCCCCCCCCCCCCCCCCCCATCCCCAGGAGAAGATAGATGGGAATGTGAATCGCAGAGTACATAGATACACATGATGATCGATTCAGTCAGACAGGGGCTGTGATATGGGCAGATCTTTTCTCCGTCACCTCTGAAGTCGAATTCCCTGATAACACAAATAAATTTCTCTCTCAAATGCTACATAATCCATTACTTACCTTGCTTTTCGTTCGGCTCTTTCCTACATCATGTTTCGATAATGACTTCGCAGTAGAATCTTTGCCGCGCTTATTTTCTACTTTCGAAGCGCCTTGTTTCGCTGTCTTTCCAGCAGAGCTAAAGAACGATCGAGTATCCTGTAAAAAATATGTAATTACAATTAAAACACCGGTTAAAAGACTGCAGCTGAGAACTTAAAGGACTCACGAACCATTTTAGTATAGTGACACGTTCACATTACTCTCCTACATTTCTCCGCCATCTTTGAAAATCCTCTATACTTCAGTCAGCGGTCACCAACCTAGCTAGCTTCCAGACTCCTGCTATTTCTCTTCCGCTAATTTTTTGAGACAGACATTAATAAGATAACCATAATCTAATTCAAATTCACGGAACCAAATAGAGTTCCTCATATGAAAGGAGCTTTCAGACGAGGGAGGTTAAACCACGTGCAATTGCCTCGATGGATTGCTTGGAAAATGGCAAATAGATCCTCGGAGAACACTTCTCAGGGGTACGTACTCTGTTGTGGTGTCGATATTTTCATGAATGCGCTGTAGATTCATGCAAGCTCGTTCTGCGATTTGGTTCTTTTGTTGCGCTGTCGTCTCCTCGAGGTATATGGTTTGTTCATTGAAAAATATTCAAATTCGCAGCATGAAATTTGCAAAAAGTTATTGTGCAATTTACAAGATGCTAAGCATCGATGTTCGTAGTCGATGAATAATTCGATTGCGTGACATGACACCTTTCCTGAAAAATATCTCCTTACTAAAGTTGCTTTGCAGCATGTTTCTGATTGGAAGATAATAATACAAAAAGGTTTTCTTTGAGGTTTCAGTAATAATAATGGTTGTTCTGTTATCATTTGTGGGATTTGTGGACTGAACTGACTGGTTCATCTTTAAAGGGTCATTGGGATTTTCTATATCTTTTTAAGATTGGTTTTTGTGCTAAAGAATGTCGGTTTTTCGGATTGGGTGTTCGTTGCAGTTTGCGGATTTTCCGTTCTTTAGCATGTGGTTTTCGGTTTTTGACTAAAATACCTGTCTAATGGGCTTCGGATTTGGTGTTCAATGAAGTTTTCGGACTGTCCTATTTGGATTCCGTTTTCTCTTCGATCCAAGCGGCCATTATGCTCCTCCACTGATCTCGAATAGCCGCGAAACCTCTGTATGCTCCACATGTCAACACCGTATCGGATCGATTAGGGTTTTGCGAACTGGGATGTGAAAAATTATCGGTTTTGACTGTTTTGCATGCGGTTGTCGGTTCTGGTCGAATTTTTTTTTGGCGGTTTTGCGGTTGTGGATGATTTTTGCAAACGGCTTTGAGGTTTCTAATAGACCCTCTTATCCTTCCGCACAATGGAGTTCTACACGGATTCTTGCTTTGCAAATTGAAAATCTCTCTTTCCAAATATACAGATCTTCCTTTTCGTTCTGTTCCGTGTATTAAATTACAGTAGGTCTTGTTTAGTTATTTCCTCTGAATTTGTGAGGAATTCTTTTAATTTTTAATTTTTAATTTTCTTTTTAATTTTTCTGGAAATAAAGTGCTGTTGTCTTTCTCACATCACACTTGAGTTTGGGACTGAAAGTGAGAGGAATGTAGGCTGAAAGCTGGGGTGTCTGTGTCAGACAGCTTGATCCTGCCTTTGTCTGCATTATCATGTATTAACTTTTTAATTTTCCATTCCAGCATGAATTTTTAATGTTCTGTAACACCTTTTTTTCTTCTTGAACACTAATAATATAACAAATTTATTTTCATCCAAAGATGTCTTTGTAATTTTGTTTTTTGAGCCATGTTAATGCATTTTCAATCTCGAAAATTATCAATTTAGGTGCCCCACATTTATCAAAGAGAGTCTGTTTGATCTTGGCTGTCTTCCTCTAGCTATAAGTGAAATATCGGAGTAACTTTCATCAAATAATGATGACAAAATTGTTTACATGTCGCAATGATTTGATTTAGCGCCCTCCTTCCAATAAGCACCCCTTCTGGAATATTAGTGCCACTCTCCCTCCTGTTTTAAGTCAGAAAGTTTGAAAGGTGATACTGTTTTGCTAAAACTTCATCTGTAATTTCATGCTTGCATGATTGATAATAATTATTACGTGTATTGCTATTTTTAAGCTTTTCATCATTTTTACACTGGCCTTTGTCAAGCAAAGGGTAAAATCTGGACTTCAAAACTGCGATGGATATCCTGGTTTGCTGATGTGAGTACAGAATTGATTAATTGAGCAAAAAGGTCAAGGCTTATATTGAAGGTCAGCAACATATAGTCTGATCATTGTGTACTTTTAAGTAGTTGTACCTAAGTTTAAGTGACACCAAGCTACATGTACTTTTTTTTCAAAAAAGTTGCTTCTTGTAATACTGTAAATACTGCTAGTAAATACTGCTAGTTTGGGTGGCATGTTCATGACTCGCTCTGCTATAATGGGGTTTCATTTTCAATACAGTTACTAAAGTGGAGACTAACACATTTTCATGATTTGGAGAATTTTCATACATCAAAGTAAGGATTTACAAATAGGAAGGTTCAAATTAGATTGAAATGTACCAGAATGTTAATGCACTGAAGGTGAAAAGTAAAGTGTTCTTAATTCATGTAAACAAATGTGTCACTTCATTTTAGGATCATGACCTACTTAAAAGACTTGGTAGTAGCTAGATACATGTATCTATAAACAGAAATTGACTAAGTTGGGACCACAAAAATTACATTTCTGGTAAAGTGACTCAGCAGATGGTGTATATAGTTGGCCACAGAATAGACTATAATGGGGCAGGTATTCTGAGAGGCCAGCAACACATGGGTAGATGGGATCACAAATATAACACCTCCCGTAAAGTGACTCACTTAGCAGATGAGGTGTATAATTGGCCACAGGGTAGACTATGATGGGGCAGGTTTTCTGAGAGGCCAGCGGTATATATATGCAGCAAAAATTGACCTAAAAACTCCCCCACCCCTGATCTATCAGGAACTTGTGCCATTTCAGTCAGAATATAAACACAGTACAATAATATAAGACATTCCTTTATTGAATGGGTTTAATGGGAGTGTATTTTTAAGTGAGCTATTTGGGTGCCACTGTTTTACCAATGTATATGTGGTTTCCTTTCAGACCATTTGATTTTCTAAGTGGTTTTGGCAACATTCATCTTTGCTGTTATGTTTGGAGCCACTTCCAGCACATGCCTGAATATGTTTTTACAACCAAAAAATGGAATTTTTCAAATGCCTGACCCAGCTGGATGGGTGCAGGGTAAGTGGTCATACCATGCCAACCTGATTTTGAACAAATTGAGTGTTTGTTTGTTTTTTTTTTTTGCTTTTTTTCTCTCACTGTTAAAATCATTTTAGTGACTCTAGTAGCTATAGGTCAAATCAGTTGCCATGGGCCAGTATTAGTTTATGAACAAATTTTAACATAGTTATATGGAATTTAACATACAGTTTAAATGACTAGGAGCAAATACATGTATGGTCAGCAGTGTTTTCAGGCGTTTGGTTTGTGTCTTAGGCAGTTGTTAGTATCCGTACAGCATTTGTTGCATTCTACAGAGTTTGCAGCAGTACTGCTGTGGATGTTAGGGCCCTGGGGCCATCCTCATTTAGTGGTATACCTTATCAGTGCACGCATTGTTCCACCATGTGCCTGTGTTGTGTTTGCTGTTCTATAGCATGGAATTCTTGTCCTTGAAGATAGCATTTCTTGGTCTTTCCTCCCCTCAAACCTAACTGCAGGGTTTCTTTTGTGGGGTCTATTTCTGCAAGCTGCCACTTTAGCATTGGGTAGGCCAGTTGGGTGTTCTAGCACCTTGGGATGTGACTGTAGGTGCAGCTCATGGGCCCCTTGGGCGCCTAGCCTCCATTTGTGATGTGGGTGCGAACTTGATATTGAGTTATTTATTTATTTATTTGGAATATTTAGACAGGCTGGCTCACTTGGGCTTTTAAAAGCAGGTTGAAATGTGGGCCTCTATAAATGATAACAAGGCCAGATGACCACACTGGGAGTCACATTTATTACTCTTTGTTGAAGTCTGTGAATTCTTTTATTCTTTAACTCTCAAGATCTGATTATAAATTAATTCTCCCTTCTTGCTGCTGCACATTTGCATATTCATCAGTTATGAGAACTTTTCTGTTAGATCAAGAAAACATCCTCTACCTGATTAGTTTGAGTATTCTCATTGCCTGTTTGCTGGATAATGTAAGGGTATTATATTATTTTTATTATTATTATTATTATTATTATATTATTATTATTATAGGGAGAAGTTACATTTTAATTATTTCTGGGAGTTAAAGGGTTAATGTCCCCTGCTTATAACCAGTACAGAGAAGATCTAGGAGAGTATGGGGCCTGTGGTTTATCATCCTTGGCCAAAATACTAGAACGTCTAACCATTTGCAGATGTTGTATCAAAGACAGCAAATTCTCCTCATTTATTTTAAGACCCTAAGTGTTGTTGTGGTCTGGGGCTTGAACCCTCAACTACCAACACAGCCGTAACACCTTCATGACGTAAGAAGGAATGACAAGGACACATCCAAACCAGTGGCTAGATACTTTAATCTCTCTAATCATTCTGGGCAGCATATGGCACCTTGGGGCCTTTCTCTACATCTAGGCAGTTTGGAGGGCTACAAAACTCCAGAACAAAAATTATCTTTCAAATAGGTACTCTTAAGCCCCACGGTATCAACAAATGCTTTTCATTTAACTAATTTATTCTTGTTTTCTTGTCACCATATTCCCACCAATAGCATAGCTCCATTTTCTGCATATAAATACACACACAAACCACAATTCCTCCAATTGCTTTGATGAAGGGCTATTGTGTTCAAAACATCAGCTTTTAAACTATACACAGTGGCCAATTTATAATATCAACTCAGTCAATAATACTAAATTTATACCCTGTTATACTCTCCCATTGACGCAGCACCACAGTTTCTTTAGAAACTTACCCCCTTTACCTGCACAGCAGTCCAGTACTCAACATGAGCAAGAGAAAAAAAATTTCTCTGTTTTAATTAGTTTTTCAGAATATTGTCACCCTTCTTGTATACAGGATCCTGTTCTACCCATTTTTACCTGTCTGACAGCTGACAACTGACTGGTTGGGTCCTTGCCGGGATTTCTTTATGTTACAATCAGGTGAGCTAGCTATGACTTTGTTTATGAATACCAATTTAATCAGACTGAGAGTTTGTTTTTTAATTATCAAATACAGTTCTCAGAACTCTACAATTGCCAATACTTAATTCAAATATTACTCTAATGTGGAATACTACTCTTGGCTTTGAAATAAGTGATGTTTGTTAATTTCGGACCATATTTTGAAGACATGTCCTGGTAAATAGGGAACACAGCATGGCTTACAAGAGAAACAATAGACTTCTCTCTGCTTAATTAACCCTATCAGCCCCAAGGGTAGTAAGCAAGTAAGTTCTCCCTCCAGTAATATTGCTGAATCATTCATTAAGAATTAAAAAAAAAAGATTCCTAACTCAAGACGCTCTGAT
Source organism: Pocillopora verrucosa (assembly GCF_036669915.1). Taxonomy (NCBI): domain Eukaryota; kingdom Metazoa; phylum Cnidaria; class Anthozoa; order Scleractinia; family Pocilloporidae; genus Pocillopora; species Pocillopora verrucosa. Next base: position 21,323,950 of record NC_089316.1, on the reverse strand, counting down.
TACAACATGAATTCTTCTTATCAGTACTAAAGGAATTATATAGTGAAGAGTCTAGAGAATATGGATATTGATGTTAACCCTTTAATTCCCATGAGTGACTAAGACAGAATTTCTCCTTACAATATCAATATAATATCAAGCAGACAAGTGATGAGATTAAAGAAAAATATCAATTAGGGGATTATAAGTTGATCCAATACCAAATTCTCCAAACCAACATCATAAGAACTGTATGGTAGACAGTAAGGAGAATTACTAATGAGATCTTAGGAGTCAAAGGGTTAAGGTGTTATACTACTGTAGAAGTACTTTATCAAAGTGATTGATGAAAACTAATTGACAAGGAAAGCAAACCAGGGTAATCAATTTTCTTAGATTCTAAAACAAATATGAGACTTGTTTGTTCTTCGCATAGGGGAATCAATTTTATGTTTATTGTATTCTATTATAATATCCGATCGTTTGAACTGTAAAGTTGTTGGGGCTTATTTCAATGCAATGCAAAATGTGCAGTGAACATAATAAACTGACCATCCTGTGTCTAGTTCAGATATGGCGGGCATTTCGATCGACCTAACAACCATAAATCTGTAACGAGGTTAGTAAGGGTTACCTCAGTTCTAATATGTCACCAGGGGTCGTAGATCCTTTTTCTTGTTTAAAAAATAGTCAATAATGAGTTGGAATTAATGGATATTCTGCTCACCAAGAAGATAAATATAGGCATGCGTAGCATGCAAGAGTTATTATTTTGGCTGGGAGGGTTAAGATTGGAAACTTTGTGTTCCTAACACTATCAGTTCTGTAACAGAAAAAGAGCATAACTTCTGAAGTAACGAAAATATCACATTACTTCACCTTAAGAGAAAGGAAAAAAATACTAATTTTTGGTCTATTGTCTCTATTGTCTAAAAACCCCCAAGCAGAATTAAAATGTATCCGTGCCACGTAATATTTAGTGGTTTGACAATGAATACGCGCGGATATTTTGCGATTTGCGTGGCATTTTCCAATTCCCGCATGTTCGAGTTGAAATGACAAAAAGTGAGCAAAATGTGTACTAGTATCATATGTTAAACCAGTGATTAAGGGATGTGTTATTGCACTGTTATTTCATTTACAAGTACTTTTGAAAAACATCCTACAGCCCTATCAGAGCATCGATCATACGAGAGTGCGAAACACGAAAATAATGGAAACGAAACAATATGAGTGTTCTGCATAATCAATAAAATCATCGAGTACATTTAAGAGTTTTGATCGTTCATAGCAGCCATTTTGTTACTCCGCGTTCCGTCCGCATTTTTGCCCTTACAGTGTAATACTAGGGTAATTTTTTTGTATGATATGGTCTTGATCAACATTTTTCTTTAAACTAAAAAAGATTCATCACTTGCAACCTCGCCATCGCCATCCCCACCGCCATCGCCGTGGCCATCCCTAGTTTAGCAGCTGGCATGTTTTCTAAAATAGTTATTTACCGTTTTTATGCATGTCGCTTTTCATGATCTTCCCTCTTTACAAATGTGACAGACATCAGTTTTTGTTCCAGGCAAAGGAGTATGTTTCAAAATTTGGCGCAAGAATTATTACCAGAAAGAGTTCCGTACAGGTATGTAATTTCATTACTTGAAGGCTTTTTAACTTTGATATATGTCTTTAAACCATAAAAAGTAAATATCTGACCTTTGAGGATAAACCACCATCAAGCGATACAAGGTGGAAATGCTGAGGCTTAAAAAATAATCCAGGTTCCCTAAAGAGTTCTTTAGCCAGTGAAAACCCTGGACACAATTGGGGGCCTCCTCCTGCCCGCATTTTGACTATAAATTGTATATTTGAGACTGGCTGGTTGATGAGCTTTAAATATTTTATGTAATTGTCTGAGGTTGTAACTGTGTTTGAAGATTTCACCTTAAAAATCAAGAGCCTCACAAAAGACAAGACTGGCATGGAAGACGTTAAAACAGTACAGAAATCGTCTTTGAGGTGGTAGAGGCCGTCGAGAAATTTGCTCTTAATTATGGAAAGTGACACCTGGGTGGAATGAGGCCTTCAGAAAGAATCGTTTTTTCCAAAAATGGGTGAGGTTGCGGCCTTCAATCCTTTTTAGTTTCTAAGTCTATTCCTGTTTCTTACTGACTTGCTGACTGACCCACTGAGTTGTCCAATTCCCTAAAGCTAGATAATGTAAGAGCTCAACTATAAGCCCAACTTATTAGAGACGTTATTGTTGGATGTTATCGATCATCTGTTCTTTTAATTTGTTGGATACTTTGATTTTTTGCGGTGCAAAAGGAAATTCAAGGTATTCCTGAACAATCAACAAGAGAGAATCGGAATCCTTCAAATTTTGAAACCTTTCTTCTCGCTCTGTTTATTGAAACTTCTCTTAAATAATAGATTGGTGAGTAACACTTTACTAACTGAAATTGTCAAATCTTACAAATACTTTCCGCTTACTTCATACTATACACTGGGCTCAAAATTGGCCTATCGTTTGCGATGCATGTATATGCAAAATTTTTTAACCGTACTCTTAAAAACTCCCCAATGAACTCTATAGCTCTCCAACGAAACCGTTCGAAGAACGAATTGAGTTTTTGTAAATTTAGTCCGTCCAATGGTGCTCATTGAAAAAGCGTTGTAAAATGGTTGAATTTGTCGAATAGCCGTTAAAGGGCAAATATAAAAACAAACAATACTCGTCCATCAAATAAGATCATAACATATTTTGTTGTCAAGATTCTGTTGATTTTTTAGCCATATTTTGCGGTGTCTTTTAATTCAATTTTGTTATGTTCTGCTGTGCTTACTGTCTTCAGTGTGTTGTTTTGTGTGTTTTGTTGTTATTGTTGTTGTTGCTTTGTCTCATTGATTCTTTATGTTTTTACTTTTATTTCACCAAAGATGCTCGTCAACCTCTCCCTCAAATTCGACTGAGTGTTTCTATGTCCCTTGGAGCCGGACAGATCATCTTTCTAGCCAGAATAAACGCCACAGAAAACAAAGTTACTGGCCTCTCTTTCTATTCGTGGAATGAATTCTCTTTGCACCGTGAATATCTTGTCGAAAGGAGCACGATAAGAATACGAAAACTCGTCCTTTCCACAGGCTGCCCGTGTTACAATAGCGGCTCTAATGCAGTATTTCTTGATGGCCGCTTTCTGTTGGATGCTGATCGAGGGAATTTATCTCTACCTCTTCGTTGTGAAAGCTTATAACATTAACACCAAGATGTACACGTATCACGTGGGGTAAGTTTATTATTTTAAAATATGCACCGGTAACCGTAACCATGCTTTCGGATCACCAAATATGATGCTGACATCTAGCGAAGTGTTACGGTTTCCTTCCTTTCTTTTTGGATAGGTCTTCCAATGATCATGGTGGCCATTTCACTTGGCATCGCTGCTGGAAAAGAAGGGTTACAAAGCTATACGAGTGGTAAATAGTAAGAAAGAAAAACAACGGTTTCTTCTTGTTCTTCTCCTTTTAATTCGTTGCATTTAATTCTTTGTTTTGTTTTTGCATATAGTTTTAAATCGATATCATTTCATTTGTGTTTCTTTCTTGTGTTTCACTTCTTCGAGTTTAGTTGCTGGCTTTCCTCGACTAACAACCTGATCTGGATATTCGTCGCCTTTGTAGCTTTCACTGAAATTGTGAGTTTATGATTAGTGTTGGTGATTGTGATTGGTATACCTGGACTACTTGCTACTAAAGATTTTTTTCTCTGCTCTGTAAAAAATAATTTAACTATTTGTGACATGATCCCACAGAATATTTACAATTTTCCTTTTCCTATTTACCCACAACAAGCTTTGGACGTGGCTATTGAGGGCCCTTTATGATGAGAAAAACCTGTTGAGACAATGTCCTCACAGGCATAAGATAGCTTCATAGACTCTCCAACTTTTACTACATAGTATGAAGGGAAAAAAATTCCTTCCTTCCTCCTTCCTGTTGATGGTTTCTCACTGTTTCACATTGATATATTAAGATATTTTTTTCGCGCAAGAATAACTAAAAAAAAAACATTGAACAAGAAGAAAGGAGCAGGAAGAGTAAATTTATACAATTTAACACGAGGCCTCACTTGGCGTAGTTCATTTAGTGTAAAGACGTTCGTGATTTCTTCAGCTCATTGTCAGAGAATCGAAGCTCAAAATCTAGGTCCCACGGTTGGGAGTTCTATTCCCTGTAAATGACTCTTTATCCCAAGCTTGTTACCAAACTAGTAACGTCTCTGTCAAGGATCCTCTCCTGCTTTGCCTATTCGATAACTATATATAAATAATCAATTTATTTCTATTGTATTCTTCAGCTCAACTTCTTGATACTCCAACGAGTCATAAGGGGGATGACCAATTTGTTGCAGCCAACAGGGGCAGACAACCATTTTCAGCAAATACGGTAAGATTTGCAACATAAGACTAAAACAATATAGCCTCCTGTGAGTCTCTTTTCGCCTAACTTCCTCGCTCATTAACCTGTAAGGCCTTACGATATCTAACTAAATGAAAATTCATCGTCAAACGAAACTTGAGGAATATTTTCTTTTAACTCCTAGAATTGGCATCAAAGTATGCGTGCTGATGATTCCCCTGCTGGGTGTCACGTGGCTATTCGGTCTTCTCTAGCCTGTGCATAAAGCTTTCGCTTACATCTTCACCATACTCAACTCTATTCAGGTGAGTGTTCGATGATATCTCTCAAAAGCATTCAACCTCTATTATTATGTTACTTTCTGATCAAGTGAGACACCGTTACAATGGGCACATGATATGTTTTTGGAATTGTGAAAACAAAAGTTTTTAACCATGCAAGAGAAGACAGACTTCTTTTTCAATTATAAGATATGTAATTTTCCTTCCTTCTTGAAAATCTCAATAGATATTTGACTAATTTGTTTGCATATTTAGAAATTAATGATCCCGAAATCATCTTTATGCTGCAGGGTTTTCTGATTTTCGCTCTACACTGCAAGCGAAACACTCAAGTAAGAAAAAACATTAAACTGATTATTAACTCCATATCATCAAGTTTTAGTGCTTTGATAGATATCCGAGTAGTACTGCTAAGAACCATATTTCATGTTGCTTGTCTATCTGCAGATCAGAGAGCGATTCAAAAGAAAAATGAATATCGTTTTTCTATCTTCTTCAAAGGACAACTATACAAGGAAGAGCTCACAGGTCAATCCAAGTGAGGTTGGGGATATAAAGGCAGTTGAATTGCAGTCTTTTCTAAATTTGAATCGAAATCGCACTTAACTGGATCCAGCCAACTGGAAATAATAGTCAGTTACTTGGTACAAGTACTTACAGCGATTAGTCGGTTGCGATCGGTCTGAGTTGCGATCTGCAGGTAAAAGAGGTCATTCCGTTCATCTTTGTTTAAGCACTCAACTAGTTGTAAACGTAACCTAACTTCATGATTATAAGGTTATTTTCTCGGCAATCGGACATTTTCAGGCAAGATTCGACGAAATAAACCAATCTATTTTTTTTTTTATATTTCTAATGGCTCAGTATGCTGACGACTATCCTTCGAATAAGATTACAGTCTGCCACAGACGAGGCGGGAATTTATGCCAGGAAATCATGACTCTTCTTTCTTAAAAAAAGCACTCTAACACGCAGCTTTAATAGAGTGTATTTATGTTTTGATTCTTGGACGCGAACTCTCTGCGCTTACGGCATGATTATTTCATATTCGGCGTTTTACTTATTGAGTTTTAACAAATTTTTCATCAAACATTATTATTACTATTAACAATAAGCTATGGATAATAACTGAATATAAGTTTGTAGAAATTTCGAGAATGCCTAGTCATGCTGATATGCATACCCAGGAACTTTCTGCAGCATTTTACTGGGTTTCGTAGTTATGATTTAACACTAAAAATATAGTTGTGTTGTAAGCTTCCAGAATTTTCTAGAATACTTTATACATAAGGAGTCGGGAGTGTTGTCGGGAGTGACTGACTTTTCAGAAAGCAATACCGAAAGAGAGCTACTGTAGAAGATTGTTAATTTAAGGGAACTTTGGAGACAACTGTGAGATCGTGTCAATGGTGAGCTAAGATATAGTTTTTAGTTGGCTTCAGTAAGTTTATTTAAGGATAATTGTTCTACTTCCCGTTAAGAGTCGCTCATTGTTGAGAATATTACAAGTTGTTTAATTAAGTAGTCGGGTTTGTTAAGGCCTATTTACACGGCACGACTTTGTCGCATGCGACAAGCTTACGACAGGCCTACGACATGACTTAAGAGTCGTAAGCGAGTTGTAGGTTTGATTTTCACGAAACAATTCGTGTCGTAAGCCTGTCGTAAGCTTGTCGCATGCGACAAAGTCGTACCGTGTAAACAGGCCCTTAGAAAATAATGCTCTTTCTGTCGGTTAAATTGTACCGTAATGATACTAATAGTACTAGCAGCTAACGCTGACATTCAAATTTGTTGCTTAATGAATAAGTAGATGAATACGTAAATGTTTGAATAAATAAACAACTAATTTAGAAAGAACAGAAAAAAACCCCTAGACTGGATCTTTTGTGGATCAGTTACATTTACCCATTTGTTTTCACATTCCTAAAATAAGGAGTATCGTTTTGAATCGAAAATACAACGATTAATTGGAATTAAATTGGGGCGATGTTAGGCGGAAACGGGCATAAACCAACAGATTATAAACTATTCGGTACAAATTATTAAAGAACGATTCAGGAACTTTTATGCAGCGTAAACAATTTAAAGGAAAAAGCTCAGCGACAGAAATGTGGAATATTTCCATGGGCCTGGTTTTCAAATATCACTACAGCGGAGACGTAGCAATGAAGAAGAATTTCGACAAGCAAGAGAAGGAGTCGATAATGTAGATGTGCGTAACAGTTTGCAACAGTCTAGGTTACGTCACACCCATTTATAAACAAATGTAAATGACGAAGCGTACGATTGAGACGGAAGAAATAAAAAAAAAGAAGTATTCTGAAATATACAATTATATTTCTCCCTACACCGCTCCAATCCGATAGGTCAAAACGCTTCAAGCTTCGATTGACTAAATAGATCGCAGCTAGGACTAGAGAATATTCGAGAATAAATAATCAATTATTCCATAAGCGTGGAGAGATACCAGAAGAGTAGAATGTCTCGCCCACAGAGCACATCACTATGACCCAAGAACGTCTCGCACAAAGAGCTTTTGACCCCACCGCTCCTTCTAAAATATTGGAATTCGAACATTTGAACCCAAAAGTGATGGTTTGCATGATAATAATGCGTATTAATTAACATATGAGCGAGTTATTCCATCAAAGTTAAAGGAGTACGAAGTAATTAGACCCACCAACTGAAACGTGCAGCATGTCATAGGCGAGATGAATAAATAATAATCATTTCCATTATTTTATGCATACGAACAGACGGCGTAATAGCTTTAGCTGCCAGTCGATAAAAAGAAGTTTGTTCGAGACAACTTTCATTTAGCAGAGCCCAAAAAGAAATAATCATTCTAAACATTAATTATTTTTGAGCTGCTTCTTTACAAAACTTCAACTACAAAAAGTGTTTTAATGCCGTGAGGTTTTCCGATTGTATTAAGAAAAACAATGCTCCGCATCTGATGCAAGTTGCTTTTGTCTATTGGTCCGTCTTTGACCGAAAAATAAAAATCGAGACTAACGCCATGAATATGCGATCACAGATCATGATTTGCATTAAACTCAAACTGGTACCAAAGCGTTTTATGAGGATGCCGCAAACTCAAAACTCTCAAGCGGGGTGAATCAAATTTAAGTGCAACGATAGCTCCTGGGAGCAACCTTTGCATATCTTGGGCATGATGAGGTGGATGATAGATGGAGCTGAATCCGGCAAAATTTTCAAAACCCTTTTAATATGTTGTGTGCTGGGTAAGTACGACGCTAGTTATTCCTGTTTGTTCTGCTCTAGCTACGAAATCTTCGAAACTGACTTTCCAATTCGTGAAATATTTATTTCCAATTTAAACTTAAGGAACTATAATAACGAAACATACTAAAAAACTCTACAAATCTCCTTTCCAAACTATTTGTTTATCATTAAAGCAAAACTTTGGGATCATTGTATTATCATTATTATTAGTTTCTCGATATTAATCGCCTTCCGTATAATGCCAAATGATTGTATTGTGTGATGAGTACAACTAAACCGGCAAAGTGTGCAAATTTTTTTTTAATAAGTTGTACGCTAGGTAAGTACCACCTTAATTATATCTTGACTTTCCATTTGTGAAATTCAGCCAAACGAAACTGAGAGGTGGCGGTTGTTTGACACTGTTAATTAAAACAAAACAAAACAAAACATACTCTTAAACTCATAATTCTTAATTAGAGAAGGCTATCTTATAAATCGAATTCTTGAAACCTAAAGTAACTAAAGATCAAATAGCACAGGCGAGACATTCATGCGGTGGTCATGTTATTTGCGTCATGGTTATCTGCACAACAGCTTTGGCAGCCATATTTAGGATAACAGGAACACAATAGCTTAGTTGCTATAGTTTTATGCCACTACGACAAGATGTTAAAAAGGGAAATACGTCTCGTCTTCAGATAGCTGCTGAACGTTCGACGCACTTAGACAAAAGATCGAACTTAATCATCAGGGTCCGCATAAAATGGTATTAGATTTTAACATTCGATCCGGGGTTTGGCAAAAAATGGTTGAATTGGTTTAGTTTTTCCTTTCTCGTCGATATCTGATTTTCTGAGCGAGCTGAGGTGTTAAAGTGACGCAGGTGTTAAACAACTCTTAAAATTCAACAGTTTCCATGTTTTAACATTCAACAATGGAACTCCTTACAGCCACATGGAGATTCTTTTTTTTTTTAAGCTTTATTCTGAGAATTCTGTCTTTGGCTTTTAATAAAGTCCTCTTATTCATAATGTTTAATGGATCACCCCGAAATTATACGAGCATCACGGACGATGATACTTTGCGGCTCATGTTCCTCATACCAGGGTCATGTACAAAGAATTCCAGCCTTAAGCCTTACTGAGAGCCTTCGGATAAGGCGCTATTCAAATATCGCGGTACCCAAACCGTTAGAGCTTTCAAACTATTGTTGAGTTATTAACACTGCTGACTGCTCGTCAAGTTGGACGCTATGGACAATTAAAACACATTTCTCTTTTAAATTATTCTTCTTTGTACCCGAAAGCAAACCCTATACTTATCTCATTGCTTTTACAAAAAAAATTAATTAAAAAAATAGGTTCCGTAGGTTCCACGGTCTGCTGATCCATAGTTTAGTAACACCATGAATATGGGAAAATCCTCACAAAATTTTGGAGACCAACCCCTCAAGATTCAAACTGTGCAGGAGTTTTAATTGAGCGGTAAGATTTGATACCTGATTAATTCGCTTAACGAAATATCGAATTGTTGCGAGCTAGAGCGAAACATTTTTTTTCATCGTTTTATAGTTTAGTTGCACTCCGAATAACCCGTTTAAAAATTTTGTCCGAAGGACGTTCGCGAGGGTCGACTGTATCCTTAAAAATGTTTCCCTCGTGTAACAAGTTTTGTATAGCTGGTTATTTAAATTTCTCAGTCTGCTCCCAGAGGAAGGAAATAAAAATCATGGGTAGATGTTACAGGGCATATAGCAAATAAATGCATTAGTACTAGTCTAACTCGAAATCTAATAACCTTTTTCATTGTTTCAAATGTTATTCTTAAGATAACAATCAATTTATATGCTCATTTTCTCTTCTACAGTCATCTTTCATTTGTTGATGGATTTGCCAGGCACAGGTAGGACAGTGTAATTCCAATTTTAACATTTATGTACCTTAAAATGAACGGAAAAAAGACAATATCTGACTGATTTCGCTGATAACTAGTCACAGACTTTGTGATTTAAAACGTAAGTTGGAGAGCAAAACAAAAAAGTCCAAGAATAACGGTGCCATTACCCTGATCACTCTTATTTCCACTTTTAAAACCTTGCCTAGTTCTAATTTTTGCTTCAGTTACGTAGAGGGTTTTGATGCTCATCGTATGTTATTAAAATTTATTGTATAAAAAAACACTTTCTCGTATCCATCACCAGCATTATTACATGACTGTAAATATATGAAAATCATGTATATGCACTGCGGTTGAAGAAAGGAACATGGAAGCGATGCACGCAGTTATGAACACTACTTAAGTAGTAGTGAATGTAAGGCCTGAAAAATAAAACTAGCTCCCAGTTGGCTTGTTAGCTCAGTTGGCATAGGCTGTACTGGTATCGGAGAGATCATGGGTTCAAATTCCGCATGTAACCGTTCATAACTGCTAGGATTGCTTTTACATTCGTATCAGCATTATTGTTATCATCATTATACATTCTTTCATTTATTTATTTATTCCTTTATTTTCTTCCCATAGAGTGCCAAGTAACCTGTTTCAAAAAATCCTCTTACATCTTTTCGAAATGGGAAAGAGTTTGGGATAAAAACAGACATATCTGCTCCGGTCAGGGAGGTGACTTAGTCTCAATCGAAACTGAAGAAGAATGGCAGTTTATAAATCGTGAGATTCAAAAACGTGCCACTTGGATTACTGGTGCGTTGCACATTGGTTTAGAGAAGAAAGGCGGGGTTTGGACTTGGCTGAGTGGAGAACAACTGAACATTTCGAAATGGCAAGTTTCTGAGTCAGATGCTAACGAAAAAAGGGCGGAAATATCCAAGAATGGTGGCCTCTTTAACAGTATTTCTCGGTATGATAAAAATAAATGCATTTGCGAGATGCGGGGAGGTAAGATCACACTTTAACCATAAAGTATATTATGTACTAAAACATTATAGTCTTGCAACAGTGTCATGAAAATTTCTCTTGTTTCTTAGAAGTAAAAATGTTGCTCACACAACTTAGCTCCCCTAACTTTTACGTGTAAGCGATGAATGAACTTTTAGGCGCGTATTAATAGTTGAGCATAATGCTCATGAAAATTTCCGGGACACATGTTTCAAAAAAATAATTTGATCACTCTAGAATTTTCCTTATTTTGCATGATCGCTTGCAGCTGGAAAAACAGCGATCGAAATTGTGTATCGACTACAGCTGGAAAACAGCGATCGAAATTGTACGTTTCACAACTTTAGTCCAGCGTGCTGCGGTTATTACAATCTAGCCAACGGAATTTTTCCTTGCCATAAGTTACAAGGCGTGTTTACTGAGGTCAGTGAGTGTATGCATGTTTTTTTGGACATCACGCATCTAAGTATTTTTTATTTTTATTTTTATTCAGATGTAAAATGAATGAAAGTTCTATTGATGAATTCAGTTGTAAACTAATACCTCATCTTTTAAGTTTCTGAGTTACTTCGAGTGAAGGTTTTCGTTTATTACGAACGGTTTTTAGGCTGCGTGTCAACCCATTAAATGACATATTTGCTACCAAAATTAATTTCAAAAACATTTTTTTGTGTTGGCAACCAAATGGATTGGAGAGAGAGAAAGAAGGAATTAATACATTATCAATGCGCTTGATTTGCTTTGAAATGATTTGCTTAAAATACTGCCCAGCCGGCAAAACGAAATAAAATTTATGAAAATGGCAACAAAGCTGAAGATGTACTCGACGACTTATGCAAGCGATACTGTGCCGTGGGCAGAGATAGGAAAATACAGAGCGCATAAAGAAACAATACGATTGCAAGATTTGTTACTGTGTCCTCTGAAAAAAGCAAATAATAAATACAGTTCTTTCGAGAAAGGTTGTCAGAAAAAAGCGTGTTGGAAGCGCTGCGCCGGTATCATAGTGGTCATGGGAGCAAATCCCATACAGGCCTGAATTTTTCAGGCCTTATTTTCACTACTGCTCATTAGTGTTCATTACTGCGAAGATCGCTTTTATATTCACGTCTTTATCCGCACGATACGACTTTTATATATTTACATTCGTTTACAGTTGTCATAATAATCAGTTTGTTTATCATCTTTATGATAATTTTTTTCATCTTTATCATTTTGTAGAATGCCCAAAAATAACTTTTAAAAACTCTTGGTACATCATTTCGGTATCTGGATGGTCCTGGAGCTGGAACAGAGTCATCTGCAAAAGCCGAGGAGGGGACCTAATTTCCATCGAAACCGAGGAAGAATGGAATTTCATTGATAACGAGATTCAAAGGCGAAATAATACGAACTACGACAATAGATGGAGTATTGGTTTAGAAAAAAGGGCCGAGAATTGGACCTGGGTGAGTGGAAGACCGCTGACTATTTGCAAATGGGGAAAAGGGGAGCCAAGAGGTGAACACAACGCGACTTTCATGTACAAGCTGAACAGTAATGGCGAACAAGGCGCGTTTGGTAGTATTAATCGTTTACGTCAGGGACACGCTTATATTTGTGAGATTGCAAATGGTAAGTTTTTGGCTTTTTTTTTGTCTTTTCGTTTGTTTGTTTGTTTGTTTGTTTTTTTAACTGAAAGGTACCACAAGCGCTTCAGCGTAATAATAACATTCTTTGCTAACGTTTGTGATACTCACGACAGAATTTACATAAAATCCTCTGACAGTCAGGATTAAGTTTAAACTTACCTTTGCATAAATGAAAATATGTTTTACACAATCTAAGTAGACGTTTTCATGATCTACATGTCTAACTTTTAACCCTGTGAGCAAAGAAAAGTTACTATCGCTATTACGAGTAACAACAACTATGAAACTTTCAATCATCAGTTCTTTTCATGCGGTTTATTTATCCTTTCGATTTAATGAAATGATGGTGAATACCAATCGCAAAAAATCATCAGTCCAATTGTTTTGTTAGATAAAAATGCGGGACGTTGTGAAGTGCGTTATCTTCAGCTAGTGACTCATGTCAGTTAAGATACATGCAAATTATCGTCTTATAAAATAAATACAAAAGACATGCAGACTTGTTTGTTCTTCGCATAGGGGAATCAATTTTATGTTAATTGTATGATATTTTAATATCCGACCGTTTGAACTGTAAAGCTGTAGGGGCTAATTTTAATGCAATGCAAAATGTGCGGTAAACATAAACTGGCCATACTGCTTCTAATTCGAATATGGCGAGCATTTCGATTGACCTGGCAACTATTACTCTGTAACAAGGTTAGTAAGGGTTACCTCAGTTCTCATATGTCACCAGAGGGTGTAGATACATTTTCTTGTTTAAAAAATACTGAATACTGAGTTGGAATTTAATTGATATTCTGTTTACCAAAAGATAAACACAGATATGCGTAGCATGCAAGAGTTATTATTTTGGCTAGAGGGTTGAGATGGGACACTTTGTGTTCCTAACGCTATTAGTTTTGTAACAGAGAAAGAGAAGAACTTTTAAAGTGACGAAAGTATCGCATTACCTCACCCTAGGGAAAAAAAAACTAATTTATCTGAGCTCACACAAGTATTTTGTGGTCTTTTGTCTCTATTGTTTAAAAACCCATAAGCAAAAATAAAAGGCATAGACGTCTACTGTTGTCTCCTTCGCAGCTGTTGCTTGGTCTCGTCATACATCGCACTCTAGTCCTCCTTGGGTAGAAAGCGCGTTGCGTGACGAGACCAAAGAGACTACGCTTACTGCAGTACCTTTGACAGGGAGAAAATTAACATTGCTTATTTCCAGTTAGTTGCCTGCAAAATGTAATTCCACATAATTTTACTACAAAAAGCAAAACCATGCCTAGTTTCTCTGAACTCATTCAGGTAGTGTGTAAAAAGCCTCTAAGCAAAAGTAAAATGCATCAGTGCCACGCTTAACGTTGTCTCCTTCGCAACTGTTGTTTGGTCTCGCCACACAACGCCCTCTATTCCTCGTCAGAGAGACGAAGCGCGTTGGTGATGGAATCTGATCGGTGGAAAACAATTCAAGCACCTGTAAAACTGCAGTCTAATGATTGGGAGTGGTTGACTGTTGTTTACGTAATATGCGACGGAAGTAAGTTGTTTGGCGTGAGTGTTGTGAGAAAAGGAGCAGGTAAAACACCTTTAAACTTAAAAATGATGCAACAAGTTAAATACAAACCTTTCATATCCCGATAAATCTCGACCTCAGTCGACGAGGCTCTTACCAAGGCCACAAACCATTTCACTTATCAAATGAGTCCAAAATTTCTGGTTTATGTAATTCTTTATGCACGGCCCCCAGATTCCATGACATCATTTACGAGAAAACAATACTCAATCGCTGTGAGATATCCAACTGCTATGACGTAATTGGTGCGAGATATATACCCTAATGCGGCAATCTGATTATTGTGAGATACATACTAAAAAAGCGACAGTCTGATTGCTGCGAAATAAATACCCTTATGCGGCGATCAGATTAGTGCGAGCAACACATCATTCTACACAGAAACATAATTACTTTTTTATGATAAAAATTGCGAAAAAAAATTATTTCCGGTGCAGGCGCAAAGCAGCGCTTAACTTGAATGGTAGTGCTGCTATGGTAGTGCTGCTCAGAACGAAACAATTTGTTTACTTTTTGGATTCATTAATTCCTCTGTATTGTATTTGTATTATTTTTTCAGCAGATCCAGCTCCTGGACAAAACTTTTTGCAGGACTCTTACCAAGACTACGTTGGACCACCTTGCACGCAACAATATGGTAAAAAGAGTTAGTCTCTGTAATTGTGTAAAATATGTCTAAAGTACAACAAATGACCCGTTCTCCCGCTCTCAGAAAAGCAAAACTACAAAATGATAACAGGAGACAGCTCAAGATAAAATAAGAAATGAATACGTGGTATTCAGTGGTTTAACAATTAATACGCGCGGATATTTTGCGACTTGTGTGGCATTTTCCGAGCCTCGTAGGAGCGAGTTGAAATGACAAAAACTGGGCAAAATGTGTACTTGTCTTATCTGTTAAACCAGTGATTAAGGGATGTATTATTGCACTATTATTTCATTTACTAGTATTTTCGAAACACATCTTATAGCTCTATCCGAGCATCGATCATATCATAAGTGTGCAAAAGACGAAAATAATGCAAAGGAAATAATGAGAGTGTTCTATATAACCAACCGAGTGGATTTAAGAGTTTTGATCGTTCATAGCGGCCATTTTGTTACTCCGCTTTCCGTCCGCTTTTTTGCCCTTACGATGGAATGTTGGGTAATGTGGTTCCAATACGTGATAAAACGCGGGTTGTCTACAAGGGAATAACACGCGATGGAGAAAAGTGTAATGAGGCAAAATGGAATTCGATTGGTGGAATAGAATTCAAACAAGAAAACACGAACAGGCTATTAAAATTTATCTTAAAGCTTTTTCACCTACTAGGGAAAACTCTAAAGGAAATATATCATTCTCTAGTATTTTAACGTCTAGTTATCGAAAAACATCCCAAAGCTTCATCTGGGCATCAATCACAGAAGGAGTGTGCGAACGACTAAAATAGTAGAAAGGAAATAATAAGAGTGTTCTGTTTAACCAACGAGTGCATTTAAGAGTTCCGATCGTTCACTTTGCCCTCAAAGTGTGATGCTTATGCAATTTTTTCTTATGATATGGTCTTGATGTTTATTTTTCTTTAAAGATTCATCAATTTCTACATCGCCCTCGCCATCGCCATCGTCGTCACCATCGCCCTCGCCCTCGCCCTCGCCCTCGCCCTCGCCCTCGCCCTCGCCCTCGCCCTCGCCCTCGCCCTCGCCCTCGCCCTCGCCCTCGCCCTCGCCCTCGCCCTCGCCCTCGCCCTCGCCCTCGCCCTCGCCCTCGCCCTCGCCCTCGCCCTCGCCCTCGCCCTCGCCCTCGCCCTCGCCCTCGCCCTCGCCCTCGCTCTCGTCAACGGCCTCAACCTCGCCATCGCCATCTCCATCGCCATCGCAGCTGGTATGTTTTCTAAATAGTCATTTACCATTTTTATGCATGTCACTTTTCAGGATCTTCTCTGTGACACACATGTTTTTTTTAATTCTAGGCAAAGGAGTATGTTTCAAAATTATGCGGAATAAATATTACCAGAAAGGGTTCCATACAGGTATCCAATTTTCGTAACTTAAAGGCTTTTTAACTTTGATAGATAAACGATAAAAAGTAATTATTACATGCATACCGAGATTTAAGCGCCAAAAAGCATCGAGATAAAAATAGTCTCTTCACGTCAGAGAAGCCAGCTCATTGGTCCTACGATTTTTTTCACCAGTGAAAAACGACGTATCGATTTTCACCAGTGAAGATATCTGTGTTGCTTGCTCGCCGTTCTTCTTGACTGACAAATAACACATTCTAAGAGCTTAGGCGGATTTTTCTTTAGAAAGATGGCTTCAAATCAGACAAAACGTTTTCAGCCTAAATTCATCAGTAGAAGAGTTCACAGAAGGACAGGAAAACGAAAACACCAAGAAAAAGACAGAACACGATGTTGCTCTGTTCCACGAATTTCTTGTTTTGAAAGGTGGAGCGAGTCTCGAGTTTTCGCTTCTGTATTTCAAATTTTAAACTTCCGTAGAACTATTTCGACATACCTCCAGAATTTCTTGTTTAATTCTAACTAGTTCTGCCTTCTAACGGCATTTTTGCTTGATGATTTAAATGCACAGTATTTTACAAGGAAGCCATTTCAGTGCAACTCTCGAACTGCGAGGCGGCTTGACGCGCGTTGTTTTCCTTGGAAAGAAAATAAAAATAAGTTTATCTTTGAGTTCTGTTCGCCCATGAATTTCGGTATGTATATAATGATTAAGTTATTTGACGGTTAGTTCGCTTGTGCGATTTTTATTTAATCTTTGTGTGAAAATCGCACGCGCTCACCAACCGTGAAATAACCTATAAATATATAACCTTCAAGAATAAACCACCAATCAAGCTATATGAGGTGAGAATGGTGAGGCCCCTAAAATAGTTCTTTAGCAAATGAATACCCTGAACACCATTTGGAGCCTCCTGCTGGACTTTTGCCATATCTTTAATATGAATTGTATATGTGAGACTGGCTTGTCAATGACATGGAAATATTTTATGTAATTGTAGGAGGCGGTTACTGTGTTTGAAGATTTCACCTTAAAAATAAAAAATATCACAAAAGACAAGGCAGGCAAGGAAGAGGTTAAAACACTGAGAAAATCCATTTTTGAGGTGGCAGAGGCCGTCGAGAAATTTGCTCTTAATTATAGCAAGCGACACCAGAGTGGAATGAAGCCTTCAGAAAGGATCGTTTCCCCAAAAATGGGTGAGGCCGTGGCACTCAATTCTGTTTAGTTTCAAAGTCTATTCCTTTGCTACTTACTGACTTGCTAAGTGACCTAATGAGTTGTCTTATTCCCTATAGCTAGATGATTTAAGAACTCAGTTATAAACCCAACTTTCTAGAAACGTTGTTGTTGGATGTCATCGATTTATCTGTTTTTTTTAATTTGTTCGACACTGATTTCTCGCGGTGGAGAAGGAAATTCAAGGTATTCTTAAACAATCAACAATTGAGAATCGGAATCCTTCAAATTGTGAAACCTTTCTCTTGCTCAGTTATTGGAAACTTTTCTTAAATAATAGATTGGTCACACTTTACTTACTGAAATTGAGAAATCTAACAAATACTTTCCGCATACTTCATACTATACACTGGGCTCAAAATTGGCCTATCGTGTGCGATGCATATAAATGCAAGATTTTTAACCGGACTTGTAAAAACTCCCCAGGGAACTCTATAGTTCTCCAAAGAGACGGTTCGAGGAACGAATTGAGTTTTGACAATTTTAGTCCGTACAGTACTTCTCACTTTTTCATCAGTTTTACATTTAGAAACGTTTTATAAATGGTTGAAATCGTCGAATAGTCCTTGAAGGGCAAATGAGATACAAAAAATACACGTCCATCCAATAAGATTATTAAATATTTGTGTATACCGCAAAACGCATGTTTGTGTAGATGTGCTATTGTAAATTGCGCCGTAACTGCTTTCATTTCTTCTTTTTTTTCCGACAGTTTTGGTCATTCAAAAAGCCTATCGCCAGAACGCAAGAGGCTTCCACTTTGAGGAACAACAATGGCAAGCGAGGATCAATATCGCTTCCTCAAATTTTGAGCAAAATGGTTCGTATTAACTATTGTGGTGTGCAACTTTTAGTAATTACCTTGGTTTCTCCTATCGAAATTTCTGTATTGAAATAAAGTCTCATATAAATGCGCCTCCTTAGTTTACATAGTCTATCTTCTTTAATCATTCGCCCTACTTATAATGTTGTTTAATAACTTTTTTTGTTGATTCTTGGGGGGTTTTAAGGATCACTGGTAGTTGCGACTATGTACAATGATCTCCATGATCTACTTCTGACAGATCAAACCGTCTGGAATGAAACAGACAACCAAAGGTGACGTTATTTTCATATTATTCCATGTCGTTTACCCCCAAAAACACATAACTCGGAAACACATAAGATCTAAGTTCAACTAACCTGAACTTAGAGACTTTCCAAAAACCCTAACTAAGGTTGGAAGACTCCCTGCTTGTCTCTGACCGTTCCACCTTCATTAAAATTCGCTTGAATCTATCAAAAGTATGTAATGTTGCTTCCTTGCTTCTGAGCCATTTTCAAATACAATTTCTTCATAGGTATATTAACTCCAGGATAATGGCCGTAACTATGGACCCCAAGGCAAGGAAACTGCGAGAAAATGTCATCCTTAAGTTCAAAAACCTAAAGGTAACATGAAAATTAGTTGCAATGCGTTGTTTTGATTTTTTCTGACAAGATAAAATCCATTTTCAGGTCTTGACAGCAGAGAAGCGCTGTATGTTTTGGAGTGGCCTCAGCAAAAGGTAAAAAACAACAATACATTATTGTATAGTATTTATTCCTTCTTAAATTAAATTAAATATCGAGGAGAATGAATAAACTTTCTCAGTTGTTTTTGCGCAGATTAACACTTTCCTGGAAGCCAATATGTTGTCGTTTTTAGAGAAGGGAAGTCTGATTGAAATGTTCTCGCAACTATGACTACAATGGGAGAAAATCGTAGCGCAAAATTGTCAATTGTCAAGCATCACCTCTTACCCAAACGATGAATAATTTTTTACCTTTACTTTTTTCATGTCTGACAGCTTTTCAGAGGAAGGATGCCATGTAGTTACTTCAAAAAGCAACTCAGAAGAAACAGTTTGTAGCTGCAATCATTTGACGCATTTTGCCGTCTTAATGGACTTTGACGGTAGCACAAAGGTAATAAAATTTTTTTTGCCTTACTCAATCATTTTATGGGCTCAGTTAACTAACTCAATATTGTCATTAAATTTCTCTTTTTTTGACACAGCTCGCCGAGGAGGACGAAACAATTCTGAAAATTATCACCTACGCGGGACTGAGCCTTTCCATCTTCGGAATACTTTTAACATTAATACTTTATTCTTGCCTAACGTAAGTAATGTACGTGAATAATACTGAGGTAGATTCTTAACTCCTCTCAACAAAGCTGGTAAGAAAAAAACTTTTGAACAACTCATGTCTTCAGTGTGTTGTTGTTATTGTCGTTGTTGCTTTTGTCTAATTCATTATTTTCTTTTTTCACTATTATTTCATCAGAGATGTTTGTCAACCTCTCTCTCAAATTCGACTGAGCGTTTCTGTGTCACTTGGAGCTGGACAGATCATCTTCCTCGCCGGAACCAACGCCACAGAAAACAAAGTCAGTGGCCTCTCCTTCTGTCTATAGGATGGGCTTACTCTTTGCACCGTAAATATCTTGTCGAAAGGAGCACGTTAAGAGTTATACGAAAACTCTTTCTTTTCACAGGCTGCCTGTGTTACAATAGCAGCTCTGATGCAGTATTTCTTGACGGCCGCTTTCTGTTGGATGCTGATCGAGGGAATTTATCTCTACTTCTTCGTAGTGAAAGTTTACAACATAAACACCAAGATGTACATGTATCATGTCATCTCATGGGGTGAGTTTTTTTATTTTAAAACATGCACTGGTAACTGTAACCATGCTTTGGGATCGCCAAATCTGGTGTTGTCATGCAGTAAAGTGTTCGATTTCCTTCTTTTCCTTATGGGTAGGTCTTCCAGTGATTATGGTGGCAATTTCACTTGGCATCGCCGCTGGAAAAGAAGGGTTACAAAGCTATACGAGTGATAAACAGTAAGAAAAAAATCAACGGTTTGTTGTTGCTCTTCTCCTTTTAATTCGTTGCAATTAATTCTTTGTTTTGTTTTTGCATATAGTTTGAAATCGGTATCATTTCATTTGCTGAGGATTTGTGTGTCGTTCTTGTGTTTCATTTCTTCGATTTTAGCTGCTGGCTTTCCTCGACTAACAACCTGATCTGGATATTTGTCGCCTTTGTGGCTTTCACTGAAGTTGTGAGTTTATGATTAGTGTTGATGATTGTGATTGGTATACCTGGACTACTTACGGCTAAAGGTTTTTTTTCTCTGCTCTTTGAAAAAGGAATTAGGTATTTATGACATGACTCCACACAATATTTACCACTTTTCTTTTCCTATTTGCTCACAACAAACTTTGGACGTTACTGCTGTTTGATAGGATGCTGGTCAATTTTAACCTATGATGGTCTTCAATAACGAGTAAAACCTGTTGAGACAATGTCTACACAGGCAAAAGATAGCTTCATAAATTCTCCAAATTTAACTACAAAGCATGAGAAAAAAGATTCTTCCCCTTCCTTGTTGATGTTTTCTTGCTGTTTCACGTTGATGTACCAAGATATTTTTTTCGCGCAAAATAACTTTTAAAAAACATTGAACAAGATGAAAGGAGCAGGAGGAATAGGAGATATTAAATCTATGTAATTTAACATGAGAATTCACTTTGCTTAGTTCATTCAGTTCAGACACTTTAGTTCGCGATTTCTTTAGCTCATTGTCAGATAATCGAAGCTCATAATCTAGTTCCTACGGTTGGGAGTTCTACTCCCTGTAAATGACTCTTTATCCCACGCTTGTTACTAAACTAGTAATGTATCTGGCAAGGATCTGCTTCTACTTTGGCTATTCGATAACCATATCTAAATAATCAATTTATTTCTTTTATATTCTTCAGCTCAATATCTTGATACTAGTACGAGTCATAAAGGAGATGACCAATCTGATGCAGCCAACAGGGGAAGACGACCATTCTCAGCAAATACGGTAAGGTTCACATCATACAACTGTAAAAAAATAGTGGAAGAGGTTGCCATGTCCTCCTGTGAGGCTTTGCTCACCCAACTTCCTCATTCCTTAATCAGTAAGGCCTCACGATATCTAAAACTGAAAACTCCCTGTCAAAGGAAAATAAAGGAATTTTCTCTCTTTAACTCCTAGAACTGGCATCAAAGCATGCGTGGTGATGATTCCCTTGCTGGGTGTCACGTGGCTATTCGGTCTCCTCTCGCCTGTACATAAAGCTTTCGTTTACATCTTCACCATACTTAACTCTGCTCAGGTTAGTGTTCGATGGTAACAATCAAAATCATTCAATCTCTATCATTATTTTATTTTCTAACCAAGTAAGACAGCGTTAGAATTGTCACATGATATTTTTTGGAATTTTGAAAACAAAAAGCTATTAACTTGGCAAGAGAAGACAGACCTCTTTGGGATTATGAGATATGCAATTTTCCTTCTTTCTTGGAAATCTTAATAGATATTTGACTAGTTTGTTTGCATATTGTAAAAAGTAATGATCCTAAAATCATGTTTCTGCTGCAGGGTTTCCTGATTTTTTCTCTGCACTGCATGCGAAACACTCAGGTAAGAAAAAACATCAAACCGATTATTAACTCCATATCATCAATCTTTAGTGTTTCGATAAATATCCGAGTACTAGTGCTGAGAACCATATTTCATGTTGCTCGTCTATCTGCAGATCAGAGAGCGATTCAAAAGAAAGATGAATGTTGTTTTTCCGTCTTCTATAAAAAACAACTCCACAAGGAAGAGCTCACAGGTCAATCCAAGTGGGGTCGGCGATGTATGGGCAGTTGAACTGCAGTCTTGTACTGAATTTGAATCGAAATCGCACTTACCTTAAATAACTGGATCCAGCCAACCGGAAATGACAGTCAATTACTTAGTAAAATCACTTATTAAACAGGAATAAGTCGGTTACGATTGATCTGACCTGCGATCTGCAGCTGAAAAGAGGTCTTTCTTATCATTATTGTTTAAGCACTCAACTAGCTGTGATTGTAAACTATCTTCTTTAGGATTAAAAGCTATTTTCTAGGCGATGGTATATTTGCAGGCAAGATTCATCGAAATAAACCAATCTATAAATTTAAATTTCTAATGGCTCAGTACCTTGATGAATGTCCTTCGACTAAGACCACAGTCTGCAACAGACGAGGCGGGAATTTTGCCAGGAAATCACGACTCTTCTTTCTCTAAAAACCACTCTCGCACGCAGCTTTAATTAAATGTATTTATCTTTTGATTCTTTCGCGCTAACTTTCTGTGCCTACTGCATGATTATTTCATATTCGACGTTTCACTTATTAAGTTTACAAACTTCTCACCCAACACTGTCATTACTTTTTACTATGGATAATAATAACTGAAGCTCAGTCATGCAGAAATGACAAACCAAGGAACTTTCTGGAGCATTTTATTAGGTAACGTAGTTATGATGTAAATGCACTGGCAATATAGTTGTGTTGTAAGCTTCCGGAATTTTTGAAAATGCTTTGTACAAAAGGCCTGACAGTCGTGCAGCAGTAGTACTTGTTGTTGTCGGGAGTAACTGACTTTTCAGAAAGCTATACCGAGAGAGAGCTACTGTGGGAGATTGTTAATTTGGAGGCACTTCGGAGACAACTGTAAGATTGTGTCAGTGTTGAGCTAAGAAATAGTTTGTGGTGCGCTTCTATCAGTTTATTTAAGGATAATTATTCTACTTCCTTTAAGAGTCGCTCCTTGATAAGAATATTACAAGTTGTTTAATAAATGAGTTGGGTTTGTTGATAAATGATGTTCTTTCTGTCGGTTAAATAATAATAATAGTCTCCGCAAATGACGCTGACATTCAAAGTTGTTGCTTAATGAATTAGTAGATGAATACGTAAATTTTTTAATAAATAAACAACTAATTTAGAAAGAACAGAAAAACCCTTATGATTGGATCTTTTGTGGATCAGTTACATTTACCATTTGTTATTCGCTATACCTAAGATAAGGAGTATCGGTTTGAATCGAAAATACATCGACTGATAAAGAATTCAACTGGGCCAATGTTAGCCGGAAATAAAAACCAAGAGATTATAAACTATTCGTTACACATCATT
The DNA here is from genome assembly GCF_036669915.1 of Pocillopora verrucosa. Lineage (NCBI taxonomy): Eukaryota > Metazoa > Cnidaria > Anthozoa > Scleractinia > Pocilloporidae > Pocillopora > Pocillopora verrucosa. The sequence goes on along the minus strand of NC_089316.1, from coordinate 21,300,708 downwards.
CAACAGCGATTAAAGAACTTTTACACAGAGTATACAATTTAAAGTGAGAAGCGGAGATGAAGCGTTGAATAGGAATTTCAACAAGCCAGAGAAGGAGTCGATTATTTACAACAGTCTAGGTTGTCATACCCATTTATAAATATACATGGATGACGAAGCGTACGATTTAGGCAGAAGAATTTAAAAAAAAAAAATAATTATCCTGGAATATGCAAGTATATTTCTATCTGCACCGCTCAAATGCAATAGGTCAAAGCGCTTCGAGCTTCGATCGACTAAATACATGGCAACTTGGACTAGGGAATATTCCAGGATAAATAATCAATTATTCCTTGAGCGCAGAGAGATTAGTAGTACAGTATAATGTCTCGCCCACAGAGCACATCACTCTGACCTAGGAACGTCTCGCAAAAAGAGCATTTGACCTCACCACTCCTTCTAAAATGTTGGAATTCAAACATTTGAACACAAAAGTGATGGTCTGCATGACACTTTTGCAGGGGAGAGTTGTTTTGGAGGCTGAACATTAAACTATGGCCGTCAACCTCCGTTGGTTTTCTGATCAAGTTACGATTAACTTTATGTAAACTCACATAGAACTCATGATCTGAGATAACCGAGAAGAAATCCTTTGACTCGGAGTTTACCGTGGTATAAAAATAATAATACACCTTAATTAACACACGAGCGAGTTAGTCCATCACTGTTGGAGGCATACGAAGTAATTAGACCCACCAAATGAAACGCGCAGCATGTCATAGGCGAGATGAATAAAAAGGAATCATTTCCATTTATGCATACGAACAGATGGTATACTAGCTTTAGCTACCCGTTGATAAAACAGAAGTTTGTTTAAGACAACTTTCATATAGCAGAGCTCATAAAGAAACTACCATTCTTAACATCAATTACTTTTGAGCTGCTTCTTTACAAAACTTCAACTACAAAAAGTGTTTTATAATGCGGTGGATTTTTTCGATTGTATTAATAAAAACAATGCTCTACATCTGGTGGAAGCTGCTTTTTGTCCATTGGTCCGTCTATGACAGAAAGAACAAAAATGGAGACAAACGCCATCACCATGTGATCAGAGATCATGATTTGCATTAAACTCTAAATCGTACGAAGGAGTTTTACGAGGATGCCGCAAATCCGCAACTCTAAAGCGTGGTGAATCAACTATAAGCGTAATTAACTCTCAACGGCAAACCTTTGATTATCTTGGTTACGATGAAGTGGATGATAAATGGCAATGAATCCGTCAAAACTTCCAAAACCCTTTTAACATGCTTTGTGCTGGGTAAGTACGACGCTAGTTATTCCTGTTTTTTTCTTAGGTAGCTATGACACCGTCGAAATTGAATTTCCATTTTTTAAATATTAATTTCGATGTTTACTCCTACGGAACTCTAATAACGAAACAACCGAACTCTACACATGTCCTTCCTAACCTATTGGTCCATCATTAAAGCAAAACTTGGGGATCTTTGTATCATCGACATTATCATTATTATAGGTTTCTCAATATTTTTCACTTTCCATACAATTCCAAATAATTAGAAAAAAATTAATAACCCGGAATGACACATTCGTATAAGTGCAAAGACAGCTATTGACAGCAACCTATATTAGTACCGTGTGCTCGAGGAATTCCGAGATGAGTACAACTGAGTCCAACAAAGTGTGAATTTTTTTTTAAAAGTTGTGCGCTATGTTAGAACTACCTCAGTAATATCTTGACTTTCCATTTGCGAAACATTTATATCGATTTCGGGACGTCCTGTGAAAGTCAGCCAAACTAATCCGTGAAAAAAATTGTCAGGTGGTGGTTATTTGGCACTCTTAATTAAAACAAAACAAACCAGACTCTAAAGATGTCCGCATTAAACTCTTAGTTTATAACTGAAGAAGGATCTCTTATAAATTGGATTCCTGAAGCAATTTATACAGAGCAAAGTAATCATAAAGCAAATAGCACAAGCGAGACATTCACGCCGTGGTCATGTTGTTTGCGTCATGGTGGTCCACAAAACAGCTTTGGCAGCCATATTAAGGATGCAGGAACACAATAGCTTTATTGCTGTCGTTTTATGTCACTATGACAAGATATCAAAAGGGATAGACGTCTCCTCTTTTTATGTTTCAGCTGGTTGTTGTACATTCGACGTGCTTAGACAAACGATCGAACTTAATCAACAGGGTCCACTTAAACTGGAACTAGATTAGACTGATTTCAAGTTTGATATTTGACCGGGGGGTTGGAAAAAATGGTTGAATTGGTGTAATTTTTTCCTTCATCGTCGTACGTTAAGACATCATAACTCTTCTTGAATTTTGATAATTGATTTTCAGAATAAGCTGAGGGGTTAATATGAAGTGCACTCACAGAAACATAATTGAAATAACCCTTAAAAATATAACAATTTTTTATGTATTAAAATTCAGCAATGAACTCCTTTTTTTCTTTTTTGATTTATGCTCAAATGAAAAAATTGGGCTTTTAATAAAGTCCTCTATTCAGCCATGTTCAATGGATTATCCTGAAATTCTATGAGCATTACGGGCGATGATGTTACTTTACGCTTCGTGTTCCTCGTTCCAGGGTCATATACGATAAATTCCAGCCTAAAGGTTCGCTGAGAGCCTTCGGATGAGGCGTTATTCATATATTGCGGAACCCAAACCGTTTAAGCTTTCAAATTATTTTTTAATTTTTAACACTCAGCGTAAATGACTGCTGACTGCTCGCCAAGTTGGACGTCATGGAAAATTTAAACATATTTCTCTTCTTTGTACCCGAGAGCAAACTTTATACTTATCTCATTGCTCTTCATATACAAAAAAAAAAAAAAGTTATATATATATATATATGGGTTCCGGAGGTTCGACGGTCTGCTGATCCATAGTTTAGTAACACCCAAGAATATGGAAATTTCCTCACAAAATTTTGGAGACCAATCGCTCAAGATTCAAATTGTGCAGAAGTGTTATTTGAGCAGTCAGATTTGAAACCCGATTCCTTCGCTTAAAGAAACAGCCGTCGTCCGTTTTGAATTGCTGCAAACTAAAACGAAACACTATTTTTATTCTGGATAGCGCATTTTACATCCTTTTCATTTTTTTATAATTTGGTTGCACTCCGAATAACCCGTTTAAAGAATTTTCCAGAGTACATTCGCGAAGGTCCACCGTATCCTTAAAAATATTTTAACAAGTTTTGTTCAGCTGGTTGGTAAATTGCGGAGATGCGGCGTTTATCAAATTTTCTCTGTCTGCTCCCTACTAAGGTAATAAATTCGTGGGTAGATATCAAAGGGCGTGTAGCAAATAAAATGCATTAGCACCATCTAACTCGAAATCTAATAAACTTTTTCATTGTCTCAAATGTTATTCTTGAGATAACAATCAATTTATTTGCTTATTCTCTTCCACAGTCATCCTTAATTTGTTGATGGATTTGCCAGGAACAGGTTAGGCAGTGTAAATTCAGTTTTAACATTTATGCACCTTAACATGAACGGTAAAAAAAGACAACATCTGACTGATTAGACTTGCTGTTAGAATTACATCGGATTGTGATTTTAAGTTGGAGAGCAAAACAAAAATTCAATGAATAACGGTGCTATTACCCTGATCTCTCCAATTTCCACTTTTAAAACGTTACGTAGCCTAATTGTAATTTTTGCTTCAGTGAGGTAGAGGATTTTGATGCCCATTGTTTGTTATTAAAATTAATTGTATAAAAAATACTTCTTCGTGTCCATCATCAGCATTATTCCATACTGTAAATATATGAAAATTATGTATGTGCACTGCGGTTGATGAACAGTTATGAACACTACTTAAGTAGTAGTGAAAATGTGGCCTGAAAAAATAAGTTGAGTTCCCAGTCGGCTTGTTAGCTCAGTTGGTAGAGCGCTGCACCGGTATCGCAGAGGTCATGGATTCAATTCCCGTATAGAACCGTTCGTAGAGGATCGAGGATCGCTTCTATATTCGTATCAGCATTATTGTTATCATCAGTATACGTTTTTTTCATTTATTTATTTACTCCTTTATTTTTTCTCTTAGAGTGCCAAGCAACCTGTTTCAAAAACTCCTCTTACTTTTTTTCGAAAAGCGGAAGGCATTGGGGTCACAACAATCGTGCTTGCTCCGACCACAAGGGTTATTTAGTCTCCATAGAAACTGAGGAAGAATGGCAGTTTATCAATTCTGAGATTCAAAAGCGTGGTACTTGGAATGATAGTGCGTGGCACATTGGTTTAGAGAAGAAAGGCAGGGTTTGGACTTGGCTGAGTGGAGAAACACTGAATATTTCGAAATGGCGAGATTCTGAGCCAGGTGGTAACGACAAAAGGGCGGAGATATCTAAGAATGGAGGCCTCTTTAATGGTATCTCTACGCTTAGTAGAAATGCCTACATTTGCGAGACGCCCGAAGGTAAGATCACATTCCAACCTTAAAGTTAAGAATTTTGTTCATGCTTAGCGTGCGTATATCTAGTTATGGATGCACGCGAGAAGTTTGGAGAGCACGAAAAATGCGTAAGAGTAGCTCGAGGCGTAGCCGTGAGCAAATGTGGCTTTTTTGAGTGCTCTCCAAACTTCCCAAGATAGACTTACAGCTAAAAGCATAAGCAAATTCTTTTGTAACTGAGCGACAAGGATCTGCGCGAAGAAGCCTTTTATTGTGATAGAGTGCAAAATTTTCACAACGCACAAAAAAATAAATAAACGTCCCTATTGGCTGGTCAAAAACACGACACATGTTATACTTTGGTTTGCGTGAGAACTTTTGATCCAGTTAACCGATAACCGTGAATGAAAAGCTCAAAGTTTACGGGGAAAATGGAGAAAATCAAAGCCAAATGAACTCATAAATGAATTCCCAGTGGATCAGGACCTAAAAGGTCAATGCCGATTGAAAAATTGGGCAGTTCTTTGCTGGTTTCTTCCGTATTTCTAGGAGAAAGAAACTGCACTGCAGCTTAACAGGACAGAAATTCTGAAGCCAGGTTAAAAAAAAAAAGCTCACGTAATCTTATTTAAAATTGAATTACCCTAGTATTGTCCTTTTTTGCATCGACTACAGCTGGAAAACAGCGATCGAAATTGTACGTTTCACAACTTTTGTCCAGCGCGCTACGATTAGGATAATCTAGCCGACTGAATTTTCCCTTGCCACAAGTTACAAGGCGTGTTCTCTGAGATCAGTGAGTGTATGTATGTTATTTTGAGCATAACGAATCGAAGTATTTTATTTTTCTGTGTGTGTGCGTGTGTCTGTTTCTTGTAGTTAGTGAGAAATGTTATTTACTGTCAGGGAGGTCCGTATTGAGTAAGATTGTACCCGAGGTCTTGACCACCGGTACTTTAGGCAGAGTGAATTACAGTTTTTTCGTATACTTTACGAAATGTTTTCCAAAATACCCTAATGAGTCAGGGCTGTAATTACGGCAAGGTCCTCCATGAACTGAAAAATTTTTGAGCGAGTAAGTGGAACAGACTGAAGTAATGCAAATTAAAGAATGGCTTCACCGAAATATTTTTATTTGTGTAAAGAAAAAGATGATTTAAAACACTTCCGAAGAGAGTTTCAAACATTTTTTGTACAAATATCTGTCACAATCTGACACCTGCCAATTAGAAAGCGCGCAAGAAAAAAACACATGCACGCTTTAAAAAAATCAACAACAACAACAGCAGCAGCAACCTCAACGGTGCTGGTTTGGTAAACAAACTTAAGTGAAAGTAATTGTAAGTAAATTCAAGTCTATCTTTTGAAGTTGTGGGATTTTGCTCGTTTGTTTGGTACAATCACGTGTGTAACTCTTGTGTTTCATCGAGAGGGCGAGTTTTCATGCAGCTTCTTCTCGTTGAACTCCTTCGTTATCTGTTGTGAAATTAACGTAGCAATTTCTAATTTGAACAGAACTGCAAAGACTTATCGAAAGCGTATGTGAAATATAGAAGACTTCGCTCACTGGTTTGCAAGGGACAAAACTTTTTGAGAATTCACATATAAAACGAACAAAATTTTCATCAATGAACTCAATTGTAAACAAATACCTCACAGTTTAACTTTCTGAGTTACTTCTAATAGAGGTTTAGGTTAATCACAAACGGTTTTAGGCCGCGCGTCAACACATTTAATGACATATTTCCTACCACAATTCATTTCAAAACCGCTTTTTTTTTCTGGCAACCAAAGTGATTTGAAAGAGAGAAAGAGAGGATTAATAAGTTATTAATCGGCTTGGTTTTAAAATGGTTATTTAGTTTTAACAACTGAGTTACAATCTCAAATTGGCCACCGTAAAGAGTTTAAAGGCTTCAAACTCCTAACGGTGGCCAATTTGTGTTTTCATCTCAGTTGTTGACACTAAATTACCTGTTATATTCTCCCACGCAGCACCACAGTTTCTTTAGAAACTTACCGCCTTTATTTCTTTGAAATGATTTGCTTAAAAATACTGCTTAGCCGGCAAAACGAAATATAGCTATGAAAAATGGCAACAAAGCTAGGGATGTAGCTTGCTACTCCCGCAAGCGATACCGTGCCTGAAAAGAAATAGAAAATTCTGGAACGCATTATAGATCAATAAGATTTCAGGATTAGTAACTGCGCCCTCTGAGAAAAACAAATAAATACAGTTCTTTCGAGAAAGGTTGTCGGAAAAAGCGTGTCGGAAGTGCAAGCGATAACCCCGAAAGGTACTACGGGTAGCTTTTAGGTCATGGTTAGACTTGACCTCAGAGTTCAGGGTAAGCTAAGAAAATGTCACTTTAGGAACGAGGCATTACAGGTTTGATGAACGTATTTTATTTACAAGACTGATTTTAAATTCTAAACTGCACGAAAAACGAAAAACAGATCGAGCTAACCCTAATTAATTTATCCTTACTTTTTTATATGCATATTGATAACCGTTACCCACAAAATAATTTCCAGACTGCCGCGTGCACTTTAAATTGCTGCTCTTTTGCACCTTACCTGTAACAACTGTATACCGTTTACTGCGTATCTCCAGATGCACATTTATAAGAACTTATATTCACATTTGATTTTACGTTTTTAAGTCTGTTCAGGTTAGAGGGGGTGGGGGGGAATAAGGTGTCAGCTCAACGAGGAACTAATTAATATTTAAAACTCAACCACCAAAACTACATGAATTCACAGATAATCTTAACTAATGGGAAGTTACCTAAGTCAGTGAAGAACGAATGTATTGTATCAATTGACACTGATCAACCATCATATTAAAAAATTAGGAATCAAATAGAGAATAAGTTACGTTTCCATCTCATTTATGTTTCTCCTTTATTGAGATTGTGATTATAATCATTTTATGTTATCATCATTATTATAATTATGAGTTTATTTGTCATCATTATGATAATTAGTATTTTTGTTGTCATCTTTACCATTTTGTAGAATGCCCAAATATAACTTTTAATAACTCTTGGTACCTAATTTCTGTGGATGGATGGTCCTGGTTCCTGAGCAGATACAACTGCCGAAGGCAAGGAGGGGACCTCGTTTCCTTTGAAACCGAAGAGGAATGGAATTTCATGAACGATGAGATTCAAAGGCGAAATTCTACGAACTATAAAAATAAATGGAGTATTGGTTTAACAAAAAGGGCTGGGAATTGGACCTGGGTGAATGGAGGACCTCTGACTATTCGTAAATGGGGAAAAGGGGAGCCAAGTAGTGAATACGTTGCGGCTTTCATGTACAAGCTGAACAATAATGGCGAGCGGGGCGTGTTTGGTAGTGTTAATGATACACGTTGGGGAAACCAACACGCTTATATTTGTGAGATTTCCAAGGGTGAGTTGATTTTTTGGCGTTGTTGTTGTTGTTTTTAATGTTGTTTCGAGTACCCTAAAAGGTACCAGAAGCGCTTAAGCGTAATAAAAACATTCTTTGCTAAAGTTTGTGATACTTACTACAGAATTTACATAAACCCTCTGACAATCAGGATCAAGTTTACAATAAAATTTGCATAAATGAAACAAACCCAGTGAAGTTTTTGTTAAATACTTGTCTAACTTTGAACCATGTAAGCAGAGGAAAGTGACAGATGGTTCTGTTACTATCACTATTACGAGTAAAAACAGTTGTGAAACTTTCAGTCATCAGTTATTTTCATGCTGTTCATTTATCCTGTCGATTGAATAAAATGACGGTGAATACCAATAGCAAAGAATTATCGGTCCAGTTGCTTTGTTAGATAATAACGCGTAATGATGTGAAGTGCGTTATATTTTGGGAAGAGCTAGTGCCTCATGTCAGTTAAGATATGTGCCAATTATTACTTTATAAAATCAATACAAAAGGCTTGCAGACTTAGTTGTTCTTCGAATAGAGAAATCAATTTTTTGTTTATTGTATTCTATTTTAATATCCGATCGTTTGAACCTTAAAGTTGTAGGAGATAATTTCAATGCAATGCAAAATGTGCAGTGAACATAATAAAATGACCATGCTGCATCTAATTCAAATATGGCGGACATTTCGATCGACTTAGGGTGTGGTTCTTTGTTTTTTCCGTGAAAGACGTAGAGGCGCATTCGTCTTGCAAATTGTTCAAAATCTCGCATGAGTTGTCGTCTAATTTTACATTCGATTGTCCCGGATGTTGGGATGAGTTTGATAGCATGCTGACTTGACTGTCAGAAAGTTGATAGTATGATAATTTTTTTTTAGGAATTTTCCCTTTATTTCCCTATCTTTGGCTAAAAGCCTACATTTTAAAGTGTGTCTACGCTTTATGCGTCTTATGGTTTATTTTTTTTTTACTTCCACTGTTGTAAAAGATAGCTTTTTAAGGGTCAGAGAACACATTGTATTCCATCGCTTTTATTTTCAAGTGTATAAATAAGCTCTCTAAGGTCAGAAATCTCATTCCTTCATTCGGCTATTTTATCACAGTTTTTTTTAACACTGTTCGCCGAGTGCTTTCCTTTGAGCGGTTGCCTATCTACCAGTATGTTCTAACGAGCTGAGAGTTCGTAGTTAGCCCTCTTTCTTTGGCTCTCAGCCTTCTTTTGTGAAAGCTAGTCAAGGCATTAGCTAAGCCTTGTTGACCTTGTTGTTTTCTTTTACTTCGAACAATATGTACGCCATTCCTTTATAATACTAATTAGTTGTTATTAACCTTCACTTTAATTGCCTCATATTCATATTAAAAACGTGTATGGTATTGTCTTCAAAGAAGAGAGGAGGCTTTTCAAACTAATTAGATAAATGTTTATATTTCTTTTTTGTTTTCATCCTTTCGTCATCAGAAGAATCATTAACAGTATCATCACCAACATGGACAGCATCACAAACCTACACAGCATCACCAACATGGACAGCATCACCGAGATGGAAAGCATCACCAACATACACAACATCACCAACATGCACAGGATCACCAACCTACACAGGACCACCAACATTGACAGTATCGACAACAATGACAGTTTTACCATCACCGACTTCATTATCGTCATCAACAACTCAAGGTTGCCTATTTTCCAAAAGTTAGGCTTTTTCCGATTTCACTTGGCATCTTTTCAGCTTTCATGTCACCCTTTTCTGTAGCGAGGGCTTTGTCTTAAAAGTGTGGGAAAGACAGTATCCAGTAGTCTAATTCGTGTTTCTGAAAAACGCTATTGTGGCTAGTTTCATAACTGAACATAAACGGGTATATGTATATGTATATGTTACGATGATTCCATGACAGAAATCTTAGGAACTCTGTTCTGTTTACTATTATATGCCAATCGAAAGAAAAACGTTTCGTTAGAAATTTGGAAAAGCAATCTGAATGTGTCTTCCAATGGCTACTTCAGCTTTGTCGAGGCACACTGATGACAAAGCAGAACCATTCTGATTAACAGTAAGCTAAGTTTAAAAAGTAACAAACTTTTGCTTTTTGTTACAACGGCTTTTAGTTAAGACGCAGGACCTTGTTGCAGTCATTTCTGGCGGAGCTGAGGTGATTCGAGGACTCAAAGAAAACATCACATTGGATGGCTCACTCTCATATGACCCTGAGGCTGCACATGGTGACCAATCGGGAATGAACTTTACTTGGCATTATGGTGAGATCACAGGGAACTACTCCTATGTGCAGGGAAGAAAGAGAGATTTCTTTATAGCGGTAAACGAGTCAGCTTTTCAATATAATGGAAGAGCATCTGGCGTGCGAATTTACTTGGATACAGAAGCTATGTCTCTCAATGATATCTACATAGTTAGACTGGTTGTGGCCAAAGACTATCGCAATGCTAGCGCTTATCAAGTCATCCATTTGTCGAAAGGAGATCCCCCTAAAATATATCAAAGGTAAGAGAGTTGGCATGTTGTTGATGCTATCGTTGTGGCTGTTGCTTGTTCTTTTTGTTGCGACTGATATCCCTATTTATTTTCCTATTTTCTTATTGTTGCTACTGCTTCAGTTGAAGTTCTTGTTGTTGATTTTGCCATTGCTGTTGTTGTTGCTCTTGTTTGTTTCCGATGCCTTGTCTTGAATGCCTCAAATATCGCTGTATTTTGTGTTTCGTTCTCTGTTGCAGTAACTATGACCACCATAGTTCTCAACAGGCAAGACCCTCGTTACGCTGCATTGATCTGCATTCTCGTTATGTAATCAACATTCTTTCCTTCATTTTAGATGTTTCATAAATTGTCTGCCTAAAATCAGCCCCTCAGTACGACTTAGTGTCCGATCAGAATGCCAGGGATTACAGTGCTTCAAAATTTCTTCATATGAGTGGATACTCTACCAGCAATATGAGGGAAACGCGTTCACTGCTTGGCAAAGAAAACATAATTTAGAACTCATTACCAGTACACCACTAAATGCAAGCAACATTGTTATAAATGGAGGTTCTCTTGCTCCTGGAAATAAGTACCGCTTGGCATTATTTATCACAACTACCGACGGTTTATGGGCGATGTCAGCCTATGACATTTCCATTGCGTTACCTCCCACAAGGGGGAAATGCTCGATCACTCCGTCAAGCGGCATCTCCTTGGAATCACACTTTAATCTGAGCTGTATCAACTGGACAAGTGACAGCAACCCCCTGTCCTACCGGTTTCAATATAGACTAGAGAACGGTGTGTACACTGTGTTATATCATGGCGTCAACAACTCCATAGTTGCTCTTGGGATATTGCCTGGGAACAATGCAGAAAACTATACCATAAGCCTCAACGTTGTTGTGACTGATAACTTCGGAATTTCTGCCTCTCCTGTTAATCTAACAGTACAGGTAAGTTTAGTTGGTAGGTACTGTAATATTGATGTACATCGGAAATTTTGTTGACATAATTTTGTCCTTTTTTGACAGCTACCCATCGGAGGTTGAAAGGCAAATTTTTCTTAACATGCAACTCACTAAATAGTGACTGATGCTCTTTCCATAGGTTAAGCCCTCCGAGAGTCTAAGACCAGATGAAATTTCAAGCCTTTTGATGGCAAATGACAGTTTGTTTCATGAAGTCATCAGTAAAGGAGACTTGGGAAATGCGGCACAATTAGCAAACTCTGTCCTTCAAATTGTTAGACTAGAAACTAAGATGAATTTTCAGGATAAAATCAAGGTAAATGCATTTACAAATGCTTTCATACTTCTTGGACGCACTATTCGTGTAGTTGCATAATGATATCTCTACGTATCCACTTATTTACGCATTCGTGTGTTCATGTATTGTGGTACTAATGAATTTTATCATTCAACTGCACTGAGTAGAATACAAATAATACATAGTATTTATGTGAACTAATTTATTCATGTATTCGTGGACTCATGTAGTCGTGTGGTAGCGTACTCGTGCATTCCAGTATTCGTGTAGTTGTTTATATTTTTGTACCCGTGCTGTCGTATAGTCGCATGTTAGAAGGCTCCTGCATTAATATATTCGTTTGAACTTCATTACATTTCAAGGTTATAGACTTTATGATAAAAAATATTGCGTCAGTGAAAGTAAACAACACTGCAGACCTGCTTCAAAGCTCCTCCGTGATTGGTTCTGCTCTTCACGTTTTGGAAAAGGTCTCTCCCGAGTCATTGGTAGGTAAAATTAGATCGAACGTTTATTAGAAAGAATGAGACACATGTAGAGGAATATGAAATTGCGATAATTGACAAAATGATATAAACTTTTGACTGCTTTTTCATATGCCAGAGTTCTTCAGCGCTGTCATGGTTGTTTTGGTTTAGTTAATCAAGCAAAGGCAAAAATGTTTGAAAGAAGTTTAAGTGCGTTTTAAAATTCCTTAACCTGAACAAACTTGGTTTAGAGGCGACGATTCCTCTCTAACTCCTGACTCTTAGAAATAGAAATGTATTGTGCTGAGCAGCAAATCTTACGAAAGAATAATTCCATGATTGTGCATGATGTACTTTCAGGAACTGTCGTTATCGGCTGTCGACTCGCAAACGAAATTCTTATGGTCAACCGTCCAGTTGAAGGACGTTGCTGATTTGTCGTTAGTCACTCGATCGGCAGAAAACTTAGTTTGGTGTCTTCAAAGGGTGTTAAAGATATCCGCAGAGATGGCGTCAATAGATTCCACCTTAAGCTTCCAAGAGCAGGTATTTTATTGGCTGTTGTAGTCTAACAGCGAAATCTAGTTACATATGAAACTTCAAGCTGCACTTGAGTCGGCTTCCCTCGTTTTTAATTGACACATTGCGTGTCAGGTTGGTGCTACTGTCAAATTAATGTGCTAAAGTTGTCAAAAAATTTTTAATTGTCCTTGCTAAGATCTTTTCGTCAGTTTAGCTTTGCTTCTTTTTGTTATTTTTACTTGTTTGTTTGTGATGTTTTGTTTCATTTTACAGGGTGAAAAATCTGTTAATACTGCCCTTAAAGTGCTTAGAAAAGTTGCAGACGCATTGTTAGCCCTGAGAGTCCCAGATGAAAACATGATATCGATCTCCACCGGTCACTTGAACATGACATTAGGGCGACATAGCCTGAGTAAACTTGCAGGGCTGCAGATAAAGGGTGGAAGTGGCAGTTTCATTTTACCACCATGGCCTGTCACAGGAAGAAACACAACAAGTTTTGTCGACACCCAGGTAAGGGATTACATCAAATTAAGAAACGAGCGCGTGTCAAAATCGATTCAGTCGTGAGTGACTTCGGAAAGTCTGATAACCCAAGAGCAAACGCATTCGAAGGTACAGTCTTTGTTAGCCATCCTGAACTCTTTTTCTCGTTTGGCTTCCGTAATTATGGTCAGTTAGCGATAATTATCATGTCTCTTAATCCTTAATTCCTTAAAGTCAACAAAAAGTTTTGATTTATTCTTATTGCAGATGCTATCAATGTCATTCAACCCCTACACCTGGGACAGCACCAGGGAGCGAGTCAACTCTGAAGTTCTATTTCTGGACCTAAAGGACAATAAAAGCGAGCTATTGGAAGTATCAAGTCTACCAGACGACATTGTCATCGTTATTCCATCAAAACCTCGGACACTACCGAAGGAGCTATGGTACTTCACGACAGATGACGATTTACGTTTCCACGAGATAAATGTCAATTACGAAAACACTTTGATGCAGCTAGAAGTCAAACCCCAAGAGCCAACTGTACATCTGTTTGTTTACTTGCGATTCGGTCAACGGCCAACGACTCAAAACTACGATCTCAATGCCACAATCTCTCAAAATGGACAGTGCGTTTGGACTGCAAGTGCGCATGACAAAAAGGAGAGACAACCGGAATGCTCGTCGAACCCACTTACCCCGATAGCAACATTGGCCAGGCATCCTGGGAAATACTTTGTAGGCGTAAAAAACTATAATGCCACCACGACCACCCCATACAGGAGAAAGAAAAGATCGTGTTTTATCGCTGGACGGCAAAAGCGGTCTTGCGTCGAAGTCAAAGATCCCCCACCTGCCCTACCCATGAGTAAAACTGCATCTGTGACATCAGCTTATGATTCCAAAACCGATCAGAACTACACTCTGAGGGTGGCCTTCGGTAGCTGTGTATACTGGTCAGCGAAAGTTGAGATGTGGGTAACAAAAGGCTGTCGGGTGAGTTGCTGTAAAGTGTTAACATTATCGAATAATTTTTATAATGTGGAATTAGTTCAGACACTTTTCAGAGAATTCGTGGGTTTCACGTAATTGTGGAAAAATGAGTGCTTCATTGTGATCATCTTCGCTGATTTGGCAATTAAAAATCGAAGACAAAACCTTGTCGAGCCCGTGTGTAGTCTTCCATCGTTAAAAATATAATTATTCTCATAGCTAATCACGACCTTTGAATACCTTTGAATGGACAAGGCACATCATTAGCACTGAAAACCGAAACAGTGATTTTCTCTCTGGACAATTCCAGATTTTAGGAGCATCGAACAGATTTATTAACTGCAGCTGCGATCACCTGACATCCTTCGGGGGAAGTCTTTTGGTTAAACCGAATCCTATCGACCTCGACAAGGTTCAAGTGCAGATTCAAAAGTTGCCAGAATCTGGAAATATCACAGTTATTTTGGCGATGGCGTTGGTTTTCTTAAGTTACGTGATTGTGCTTGTTATCGTCAGGAAAACAGACATAGAAGACTCTAAAAATGTAAGTTCTGAACACATTTTGAATTATGCAGCACGTAATACGCTTTGAAAACTTGCAGATTCATATTTTTCTAAGTATCCTGGAAAAAAGTGGTCATCGAACTGGAAGAAATCACTTAGAATCATTTAAGGTTTCCGAGTTTTTTAATATCATCAATACATATATATATATATTTTTTTTTTCTTTAAGTAAGGGAAAAAGCAAAAAAAAAAGAATAAATCACCGATTCATTAATGGTATTATCATTTTTCTTAAGAACGTTTTACCAGTCCATTTGCCATCCTCTCCAGAGAGTACATATGAATACAAGATAGTAATAACTACAGGAGTCTGGATATACTCAGGCACAACAGCTCAAGTTGCTATGGAGATTTACGGTTCTGACGGAAGGAGTGGCATTCTTCAGCTCAGCCAGGAAGAGACTGGTTCAATTGACGCGTTCTTCTCTCGTGGTAACTCGGCCGTGTTTGTACTGTATGTTAACAAATCACTTGGTGTGATTCAAGAAGTGAAGATTGGTCATAACAACTTTGGTGACAGTCCTTCGTGGTTTTTGGAGGAAATTTTCATTCGGGACGTACAATCCAATCAGTCTTGGAAATTTATGGTTAGTCAGTGGTTTGCTCTTGAGCGCGGAGACGGGCGTATCGAGCGAATGTTTCAAGCAACAGTATCTCAAATGGACTTTGCCAGTGAGGTTGCAAGACGCTGGCGGAGAGGGCTTACAGAGCTACATATTTGGGTTTCAGTCGCTGCCAAACCAAAGAGAAGCCACTTTTCAAGAGTACAGCGGGTTTCGTGCTGCCTTTCAGTGCTTTTGACATCCATGTTTGCAAACGCGATGTTTTATGAGCTACATGGCAGATATGAACAACCTTTTCAAGTTGGACCGTTGGAATTCTCGTGGAGACAAGTAGTTACTGGTATTGAAAGCGCGCTCATTGTGGCACCAATAAACATACTAATAGTGCTTTTATTTAAAGAAGCATCCAAAAAGTCCTCGAGTAACAACAGTCCTTGCTATAAAGCTAATCTAATCAAAAGTATCGCCTGGTTCTTTTTTTTCGGTTCTTGTGCTATTTCTGCTACGTTTACAATCTTCTATAGCCTGATTTGGGAAAAGAGTGTCAGTGAGCAGTGGCTGTCCTCAATGCTTATCTCCTTTGCTCAAGATGTCACAATCACGGAACCAGTTAAAGTGTTCTTTACAGCTGTAGTTTTGGCGGCCATTATCAAGATGAAGGCGAAGAGATCAACGGTACCTGCATGTGAAGACTGTAATCAAGTTGAAAGTGGTCGCTCAAAACAAAGGCTGTGGACGTTGAAATTATCGGAAGTAGAAAAGATGAGGAAACGCCAGGCCAAGAAACAGAACCTGTCACGTTACTTCACAGAGTTGGGTATCTACTTGGTTTTCGTTTTCTTGTTAATGGTAGTGTGCTATGGAAACAGAAATGACCATCGTTACCTAATGACCAGATCAATTCGAGATGGACTGCCCAATTTTAACAATGTGAGTAACATTTATTGTGTTTGGAGAAATCGTTAAAAGACTGATATTACCCAACGATTGATTCTGGATTGCCAAACCCTATTTGAAATCTATTTTCACGACATAAACGTATCCTCCAAAGCGTAAACACCTCTTTTCTTTATAGGGAATTATTGCTACTTTTCAAGTCCGTTGGTTGTGTATAGAACAACTGTTATGATCACATTTCGATTTTTGGTTAGAATCTGTATCAATTCTTCTAAGACTTTGCATCATAATGGCTTGGCTCCCTTATCTGTTTCTAAATGTTCCTGATCCACCAGCGAGTCATGCCTCCATCCCAGTCCGTGAAATCCGACCAACACATCTCCCGTTCTTGATTTTCTTTTTATTTAGTCTGTTTTTAAGCATCATATCCACAATAAGCGATACGAAAGGTGATGTAGTCACAAATTGTAAGTAACGTATTAATTTTCATTGAACTCAGATGGCAGATGACAGGAAGTACTGGAGCTGGCTGCGGGAAGTTTTCATTTCTGGAGTGTTTTCCGGTAGATGGTACAACGGTCAGGAAGAGAAAAAAACAATGTACATTGGTAATAAACGCTCTCTTCTCGTCGGGATGGCTCGATTAAGGCAACTGAGAGTGAAATCGAGTAAGTCCTTTCTTTCATTTACTTTTAAGTCTAACTCACCCTAAAGGAGACGCCCAGAAAATATAATTTTTTTTTTCTGTCAAAGTGTTAGGCATACGTTGTCAAGATTTTGATATTCTACTTTATTTTGTATTGGTCTATACACCTTTTAAAGAGAAAAAACGGGCACAAGTGAATATCCGGTTTTTAAATCGTGAATTGCGCGCATGCGCAAGAGCGAGTTATAGATACGATGTGGGGAATGGCATTCGCTCGCTCGATTGGTCGATTCCTGTAAACTTTTTTAGATTTTAGGCTTTTGAGTGTATTTGATAGTTTTTGGCGAGCAGTAAACAGACGAAATGGCGACCTTTGTTGCTAAGAATAGTGGTGGGGTGAAAAAGAAGCCAATGATAATCTTAAAAGAGTTTTTTTTTCGTTTTAGTTTCAACAAGCGGCGCCAGCGACTGGCAGGCATGCAAGGATTCACACTGAAATAACAGAACAACCTTCGTTTTTCATAAAATTGCAATTTACAATCCTTGAACTTGAAAACAATCCGAAGATTCATTGAGAATATCACTTACTGCGAAGCGCCCGGAGTTTACGGATGTTCAAAAGCTTTTTCTGTTATGGCATGAGATTGAGGACAAAAATGATCATTACGCTTCGTTGCGTGTGTTTTTCCTGTGTGAAGCAATAGAAGATGCCGGCGTCTGAAGAAATATCAAGTTAACACGAAAATCAAATAACAGCTAAACAAACAATTTTAGCTACCGATTTTCAGTGAATTTTTAAAGAACAATTTTCAAGACAATTTGAAGATTCAACATACATACAACGTACTAAAATGCGAAAGTTACACACCACAAAATTGATAAATAGGCTTGAAATTAAATTCTATCTTGTTATTGATTATACGTTGCCTAGCACGTGACTCAAATCTACCCAGGCAAAGATCCAAAATGACGGTGGCAGGCTCGGCTTAGTTATATCACTCAAAACTCGTTCCCGTTTGTCTCATTTGATAAAGAGGGAATCGTTAATGTTTTCATTAAGACAGTATTGCTTTGATTTTCTAATATTTACAACGAAAGACAGTAAATTTTACTTTTCCCCACATTTACTTCCAACCTTTTCTTTTGAACCAGAAACAAAAATTGATAGACGTTCAAAACACATGACATCATCCACCTTGTCAAATGTAATAGCATGATCATTTCAATTGTAATGCCTTCTTATCCCAACGTTACTTTGCTTCTTTGCTACATTAGCGAACACTGAACTACTGCTCGTACTCTAGATATGACAATCAACCACAAAATTCCCTAAACCAGATAACATTAAACATAATCTAAAAAAATCATGTGTCAATTCACAAGTTTGCTCACAGAGCACTTTAATTAACTAAATTTTCCTACTAGATAAAGAATATGGGAGATGTGCTATACCTGTAGATTGAATTAGTTCCAAAACAAACTTTCTAATAAATGTCCCTTTTTTTATTAAACTTACAGCACCATGCAACGTGTTAAAATACATGAAGACAACTTTCCAGGAATGTTACGAAGGATATTCGGAAACAAACGAAGACAAGACCGCTTTCTATGAACCGGGCTGGAGGTTTGTCGACAACTCTACAAGAGACGAAGATTTATTTGGACTTTGCCCGAAGCCATGGCGATATCAAAATGCGGAAGAAAGTGATAGCGGGTCAGAGTGGGGACAGTTCTCATTTTATCGTGGAGGAGGATTTGTAGCAGACCTCGGGTACAAGAACCATACGGGGTTCAAAGCCGTAACCACTTTGCAAAACAACGGTTGGCTTGACAGGCAAACCCGGGTGGTTCTCGCACAGTTTTCCGTGTTTAACCCGTCGGTGAATATTTTAGGTGTTGCCACATACTTTTACGAAGTTGAGGCATCAGGACTCAAAGAAGCTTTGGTACAAACTGACATTCTTTCTCTTGATCCTACAAACACAGCTTCATATCAGTTCTATTTGATTTGCATTTTACTATACGCTGTATCCGTTCTGCTGTTTTTGGGAAGAGAATGCTTCAAGCTTTACAATCACCGTTCCCGGTATTTCCAGTCCCTGTGGAATTGGGTGGAGATGTTCCAGGTTGTTTTCTCCGTGTTGGCCGTGGTTTTGTACATAAAACGACAAATCATAGTCTCTTCAACATGGGCAAGGTTAAAAGAAAACAGTTATGCAAATATAAGTTTCAAAAAAGCTATCATTTGGCATGAAGCAGAAAATGTTGTACTTGGAATCCTGATGTTTATCGTCACTGCAAAACTCTTGCGAGTCATTCGCTTCAATAAACATGTTGCTGTATTCTCCAAAGCATTGACGATATCTGCACAATCTCTTTCATCCTTTAGCATTGTCCTATTGATTCTCTTCGTGGCATTTCTTCACGCCGGTGTATTGATGTTTGGCACTGGATCTGAGCGCTACTCCTCAGTGCTAAAAGCAGCTTATTTCCAACTCGAACTGACTCTTGGAAGAGTGAAAGCCAGACCAATCAGTGAATTAGCAGAGGTAAACAGCACATACGCTAAGATATTCGTCTTTGCTATTCTTTTCAGCCTAACAATTATCTGCATGAACTTTTTTATCGGCGTTATAAACGATGCACTTCTGGATGCAAAGGATACCGCGAACGAAAGTGAGTTGCACGAGCTCGTTGATGAGGTTCGTTGCAAAGGCTCAAAAGAACGGAACACATTTTTCGATTCTGTCAGCAGTAGACTGAGACAACTGAAAGTCTCCCAAGCATCAAACACGGGAGTGAAAAAAGCAGTAGATAGAAGCATTACCCTTGATTCTAAGAAGAGTTCAAAAATCAACTTTGACCAAATCAGTGAGGCCATCAAAGCTTTGAGGAGAAAAACAGGCCAAGAACCAGAAGAAAAACAGCCGAAATACTCAAGAGGAAAATCATTTTTCGATGGAATTAGCAAATTCTTGAAAACACTGGGAAGAATGAGCCATGACGAACACTGCAAAGGTAAAAAAAGGAAGAAAGTTCGATTTCAAGAGGATGTCGCTCACTCTCATCTTCGGAAATTAGAGAAAAGAGGGTATGAATTCTTTCAGCGGCTTGATAGGGTTATGGCGGGATTCTCAAAAGAGGACGAAGAATATCATGATCTAATGGAAACAATGCGAGCCTGTGACTTCTAAAGAGAGAGGAAATAGATAAATGGTGAAAGGAATAGATCATATACTCGAGAATTAGACTGGAAGATCGGGACTGCAGTCTACATTACCCCGTGATCACTGACAAATGGCTGAAATGCTTCGCACGTATACGTATTAAATGTGTTCTTTTCTTTATAATTGAATTTCACGCTTAAAATAAAGAAAAACTTGATAAAGGATGGTAACATAGAGGTGGCAACAAAAATGTAGAGGCGATCAAGTAGAAATAATTTTTTGCCACTTTCCTTCAGAGTGTATTATGTTTGTATGTAGGTCCATCTAAATTAGATAATTAAAACGTAGCTTCACGACCTGAAAATTAGTTTCTCGAAGCGGTGCTTAGGGAAAGGCCTCGTTAGAATGTCAGCAATCATCTCATCAGTGGCAAGATATTTACAAAAAATTGCTCCATTTAGTGCTTGTTGAGTACCAGCAAACGAAAACTACCCCTCGTCGGTGCTACCCCAAGGTAAAGAAGAACCAGACGAAACTTTTTGTCGCCTTTCCTCTACATTGTGTATTCGACACCATCTTCTTTCACAAATTACTTTTGACATGTATATTCAACCGTCTATGCTATCGCTCAACGTAAAGCGTACTTTTCGATCTCTTCAAACAACGGTCTAAAAGCGACGGTCAACAGAGAATTGACCCATGGGTAAAAAACTAAAAACTGAGCTTTCCAAAACACTGACAGCACATGTTAGCTCTTTTTTAAAGTCTTCCTCCCCCACCCCCTTCCCCCCCCCCCAAAAAAAAAAAAAAAAAAAAAAAAAAGAAAAGAGAAGGAAAAAAACATACCTAAACGGGGATACTGTGCACGGAAACAGTTAATCTCTTTTGAAACACACAAGTGGAACAATTTTGGCTGGAAATTCCCCGCGCAAAATGATAAAGTAGAGGATACAAAGCAACCTGTCTGACGCAAAATCTAAGGAAAGAATTGAGTCAATGACAGAAAACAACAAAAGTTTGACAAAGGAAAAATAAAGATTTTTTGAACACGAAGTTTATTCAACTACGGATACTTTGTTACCCCAGTAATTTACCATTGACTTTGACAGCTTGAAAACGAAATATCCGCACACGCGCAAACAAAAGAGCGGGCAGCAGAAACTCATCCCAGCGGCCAGTTTGAAGACAGAGAAAAAGGTCATCGTAGAGAGGTAAAGGACCACTAGCGTAAAATGACATCTTTTTTTTCGAGGGTAAATCGATTCTCATAGTAAAAGAAAAAATTAAATATTTATTGTGGCCTATAAAGAGGTAATGTGACCAAAGTAGAGGAAAACCTAGTTCAAGTATTCAGAAGGGAAACCTCGAGGAAAAACGAAATCAGCAAGGTGAGATGAGTCAACCAGTTTGTGAACAAACGTTACACTTTGTTTTTTCTGTAATTATATAAGCTGTCTGAAGACTTTCTGTCAGGCGAGCTTACTACGTACACATTGTACCGCAACTTTCCTGGTCACTCTTTGATCATCTCAGTTTTTGTTGGATCTGTGAAGAGTTAACTTTTCCGCTGTTTGGCGGGACTCAAGGGAAAATTTCGGTTAAGAAGAGGTGGTAAACTTGAACTAAAGGCCGTTTTAGACGAGTAAAAACTGATGGAAGTTCAAGAGTAAATCACAAGCCAAACTTTTTTATAATCGATACTGAAAATCTGCTTTTTGGCTTCGCCGACGAGAAGCACCTTTCTATAAAAGGTGTCATTTTGCTTCGGTAAAAAATCATTTCCTCTGAATCGTGACCTTCTTAATAGGGAAAACAGGTCCCACAAAAGAGGCAGAAACCGCACCCATGGCCGTAAGGTTTTTCTACCCCTTTTCACGTCATAACGTTGGCCCAAATAAAGATGTGTTCGCTAAGCTTTTCAATGAAAGTGCGCACGCGGAAGACAAAATTGTCGCTCGAAAGACGTTCACAAAACTAAAAAACCATCAAATCTGAGAAAATTTCCTCTAAAACATTTAATGACCGGAAAGTCACGGGTGTCGCTCTTTAATAAAAAATTTAGTCAGCTATAATATTATCACAACCATTAAGATCTACAACGTGTGATGGCTTAACTCGCCGAGTTTAAATCTAGTTTCAAAACACATTACAATCAGCTTTAAAACTCTACTTAAAAATACTGAGTGTGGTAATGTTAATTATAGTTTTCGTTATATTCAACCATTGAGATTTTTCCTCTGTCATCGCATAATCGAGAGTTATTTAGAAAAATATTGAACAATCGAGTGAGTAAAAACTGTCTAAAATACAAAACGTGCACTATATCTTATCACAGAAATCAAATATTTGTCCAGACATTCAAAACTGATTGAATCAAATTTGAAACTTATTCTCAAATATTTCCTTTGATGACGAAAAGCAAAGTTTCTACAAAAAAAAAATTTTCTTGGTATTTGGAGAAATTCTTCAACCCAGAAAACAGAACTTTAGCGAATATTAACAATGACGTCAAAAACTTAACGATCTAAGTCACAATCTCACTCCGAACATTATCTGCGCCTGCTCCACCATGAAACAGGAGAGGAGTAGAACCGAGGCAGCGGTTTGGGTACAAATTCATTGAGCTAAGAAAGTTTTGAAAACTATAAAAAAATGGCAAAAGTTTGTAAGGGATTACAGACTTTGAATAATTGAGTATGAGTGCTTATTTTTGGCAGGATTTGGAATATATACCAGCATAAAATTTGTCTTCTCCGTTTAGTGAGGAAGGAAAAGCTATAACTATCAAGTTCTACCCACCCGACAAAGCTTGTCACTTTGAGTTCCTTGAAAAACTTTGTCAACATGACGTTTGCGTAAAAAGAATCAGTAAAGTCATTCCCGGAGCATCTCCAGATTTTCTAGGGAGCAAAAAGCCCTGGGTACGAGATTGAAAACTGCTAATGGAGAGGAAAAGGGTTGACAGACACGGCTTTAAGAATTAAACGTATTTCTAGTTTTCGCTGATTGAATAATCAAGCTGTACTTTACTATCGAGTAAAATCAAGGTCTAAATAAAGAAGAATCAAATCTATCAGAGACAGCGTTTGTTGATTTGTTTCCTTTGGGGAAGGGGCGGAGTTTAAGGATTTTACACTCCCCCCCCCCCCCCAGCCCCTTATAAGGCTCTGTAATATTTTTAAGAAAACCCACTCATTTGCAGGAAATTTGCCGCCAATTTTATTAAGTCCACTTATATACTTTATTAGAGACGACTGATCCTTCTTCCGTTCCCCGTGAAAACCATCTATTCCCCACCTCACCCATCAGCGACAAATAATGAATTGTTTCTCACATACGATTAGTGGTGGTCATCCAAGCTTGCCCATTCCCTATGGAAATAATTAAATAACAACAATAATAATATTAAATAATAAAAACATCTATTCCCCACCCCACACTTCCTACACTTCCCCCCCCCAGCCCCTTATAAGACTCTGTAATATTTTTAAGAAAACCCACTCATTTGCAGGAAATTTGCCGCCAATTTTATTAAGTCCACTTATATACTTTATTAGCGACGACTGATCCTTCTTCCGTTCCCCCTGA
This sequence comes from Pocillopora verrucosa, assembly GCF_036669915.1. Classification (NCBI taxonomy): domain Eukaryota; kingdom Metazoa; phylum Cnidaria; class Anthozoa; order Scleractinia; family Pocilloporidae; genus Pocillopora; species Pocillopora verrucosa. The sequence goes on along the minus strand of NC_089316.1, from coordinate 21,277,226 downwards.
AAACCATCTATTCCCCACCCCACCCCTCAGCGGCAAATAATATAATGTTTCTCATACACGGTTAGTGGTGGTCATCCAAGCTTGCCCATTCCCTTTGGAAATAATTGGCCTGACTTGTTTTAATTAACTCATTTACATATATGTTTTTTGGCTCTTTGGAACGGGAAGAAACGATTTACGGTGCGGGTTTCAATATTTTGGTGAGCATCGAATGTTGTCTCAAAGTATCAAAAACACACCAAATCAACAAAAAAAGTTAGAACTGCATGAATCAACGGAAAAAAATAATTAGGAGAATATCACTTTATTGCATTTTCATCCTTAATGTTACTCAATATAGTTCACGTTAAATGTCTGTGACATTTCATGCGTTAAATACTAATTGAAAAGGATATTTTTATTTTCTTGATGGCGTCCGAAAAGCAACTAATTTCCTTTCCTTAAAGCTCAAAATATATTAAGAGTTGACGACTTGTTCGCTTTTTGTTTCGACAAAGGACTGCAAGCAGAATTCCCTAACAGGAGAGGGGAGGGTCCTACTTCAAAGTGTCTGGAGTAGATTTTTTTCATTTCAAAAATTGTTACTTTAATCACTCTGGCAAAGAAAGGGGTGATATTCTTTCTAGTGCTTCATCCCCGCCCCTCCCCTCCCCCCTATTTTTTGATGCACTCACGCGCTATAGTTACACATCTGGGTTGCTTTGCTAAGGGCAGTTGACTTCTCTCTCAGGCTCACTATAATGTAATGATTATATGATATTTCTGACATGTCTTGTTTTAATTTTTAAGTCAACCACTAATTAGCCAGCTAATGTTACTCAGTCATTAAATGACGTCAAAAGACGATTGAGGTATGTCTGAGATTAATGCAAATGGATTGAACATGGTCAGAGATATCAACACTTGGTTACGATACGAGAATAAAATGAAATTTTTGGATACTGCTCTATAAACTCGGGTGGCACTTTACAATATACCATCACTTTCAAAGAGGATTGCTTAAACTAGAAATCTGTAAAGTTTCTGAGAAAAAAAGCAGTAATACCAAAGACCATTTATCCGTGGTTTCGATATTGTTCAGCGTCGTCGATAACACTCGTTGATCTTGAACTTCCAGCTGCATGACAAGAAGAAATGTTCGCGGTAGGAACTGCTTAAAGTTAGAAAGAACGGTCGATCAAGAAGCGCGTATTGTCCTGAAAAGAGCTAATGTCCATGAAAGTGATTGGCACTAATTTCATGTCTCGCGGAGGGGAAGTCAGATGAAAAATTGGTGATCACTTAAATAGTTCACTTATCCAGACAATCATACTTACTATTAGCTTTAATACCTTTACCTCTCAACTAATTCATTATTTGATTCTTTCTTTATAAAGGCGGTTTTAAAATATGGATTCCTCTGTGAGTAATGTTTAAACCTTCTCAATATTATTTGATAGTTAACGCTTCTAAATTCATCGTGTTGACTAATTGTACATTCAAAATACAATCCTCTGGCAAATATATTCTTTTGTGTCAGGTGTGTAATCTGTTCTGGTCCATTGGCAAAGAAAACGCGATGTAATTTCAGCAAATATTACTTACAATATCTTCTTGTTGATTATAAATAAACAGTTTTTGAAAACTGGAACGCGAGTCAGTTTGTTTATTCCTCAAAGCTGGATGTTTTGTCTTTTGTTGACACGTTGTCGAGTAACCAATTCGGCAGTCATCGCACACGACCAGAGGTTAACGTAATCACTTACGTAAATACGAAGCTAAAACATTGACACTCAAAAGCTGCAAACTGTTTACAAAGTGAAAACAATCGAGGGCACCCGCGTACGTGCAAACTTTCCTGATCAGTTGGCTGACGGTTGTTAAGATGCTCTCGGTTAAAATACTTTCATTATTAGCTGAATGAGGTAAGTTAAGATTATAACAATCTAATCCCTTGCCATACAAAGGTCTCACGCAGTCTCTAAACTTATAGAAAGTCAAACACAAAACTATCCGTCCTAGTTTATTTTGCTAGACATTTTAGAAACTTCTGATATGCCTGGGATAGTTTAACAATTTCTCTCAGAAGTGGAAATCACAAAATCACAGCTACATTTCTTTCCAAATAAATCTCTCCTAAGTGATTTTATGATATGATCACTTCTTAAACAACACAGGTATTTTTACTTATGCAATCACAGTGACTAAGTTTGTTTATTCAATATGAGGCTAATTCCCGTAGTTTTTCGACTGCTAAAAAATTCAGTAATCACTAGAAGCTTCTAGTGTTTTGAATGAAGACAATTAACTCGTAAAATTCCCGATCGCAGAATTATGAAATCTTTAAGCGATGTGGTTCTTGATGTTTTCCTTTCTTTCAACATCACGTCCAAATGTTATGGTAGCGTGATCTAGCCGTGTAGCTCAAGGGAAACCATTGTAACAATAAACTACGGCAAAATTATAAAAAAGAAACGAGTTGAAAATGTGCTTGCAGTGTAAACTAGCCTAGTAGCTCAAGTTGAACTTTTTCAAGAGATTATTTTTTTAATTGCGGCAATGAATACGCAGCAGATTTATTCGAAAACGATGATTGAGGGTAACTGACCATTTGGTCTATTTTTCCATCAAAAGAAAAACAAACCTCCGTTAACACGAAAAGAGGAGGCAGACCCTTGCGATTTCTTTATTCGCGCGACGCCCTTTTGTTTTCCGCTGACTGAACGAAAAACAACTGCAACAGGAAGTGCTAGCTTGAAGGCTACATCTCGTCTAACATTTAATTCGAGCTTAGTGCGTGGTTCACGGCTATGTTCATGATTCTCTCTCTTCGAGAGGCTTCGGTTTCCCTAACTCTGCATTCAATTGCTATTGTTCTGCTTTTGTTCTGCTCATTAAATCTTTTGTTTTGCTTCGTCCCCGTTGTCGCCGTCGTCGTAGTTAAAGGTCTCTAATCCACGGTTGCGGCGACTTGGTAAAACAAACGATTTAATGGCCTAGCAGCTCAGCACATGCGTTTTAAAGCTTTGTATATTTTTTAGCCATCTTCTGTAAAAAAAGATACATAAAAAATATGTGATCATCAAAATTCGTCTTATTGTGAGAACGGAATCCGAGAAAGAAATTGGTATAAGTTCGTATTTGGAACGCAACGATGTACACATTCGTTATGCCCGGAGTTGAGGTGATATTATCAATTGTTCTTTTGATTCGTAAAAGTTGATAATTATTCTCTTTTTGACTTTTTTTATTTTCTAAATGTCCATTATCTTCATTATGGGAAACTCTATTGATTGCTGTTACGCCACTCGTCAATACAACCAGTGTTTCTTCCCGTGTATTCGGTCGTGTTCGTACACCACTCGGCGAGTCTGGTACAATTACGATGGTCTGGAGACTGTGCAATCTTTGATTGGCATCGTAAAGCCTGAAAAGGGTGTGATCTGAAAGTTTCCGAAGTCTCCAGCGGACATCAATGCAGACAAAGAAATAGCGAGTGCACTTGCATTAGGTAGAGAATCATTACACATTAAAATGATATGTTAATATCACAATATTAATGTTGAAGGTGCTTTTCATAAACCTGTAGAGAGTAGCTAAGAAACTAAACAAATTTCTTTCCTCGGCAAAATCGTACCCAAAAATTTCAATACTTAAAACTTGTTGCTCGAAACTGGAAAAGCCAAGGAGACCGTGGTCCTGAAATACATGGGCCACTGTATACAGGCCTGGTATTTAAGGAAAAATGATAAGTAGTCTCAGTTTGCACTGAGAAGAAGTAGTCGTACGGCTTCACCGTTGGAAGTCTGGACGCAAGGCTAACAGAGACGACATTTTAAAAATGCTCTGCAAGGGAGCCGAAGTTAAAATTCGCGTTCATGAACGGATCAGTGTCTAAGCTCCAGAGAGCATGCAAGAGTCCAAACTTTTCGCGCGTAGGCTTAAAAGAATAGATGAAAAGTTTTAACCACAATCATTAGAAAGAATGAAATTTTTTACATACCTTTTACATGCTCACCCATATGAAGAATTATGCAAAAACTCTTTCTTTCCACAGGCTGCCTGTGTTACAATAGCAGCTCTGATGCAGTATTTCTTGATGGCCGCTTTCTGTTGGATGCTGATCAAGGGAATTGTCTACTTCTTCGTTGTGAAAGTTTACAACATCAACACCAAAGTGTATATTTATCACGTCATCTCATGGGGTAAGTTTATTATTTCACAATTTGCTCTGGAAACTGTAATCATGCCTACGGATCGCCAAAAATGGTGTTGTCATGTAGTGAATTGTTTCGATTTTCTTCCTTTCTATGCCGGTAGGTCTTCCAGTGATCATGGTGGCCATTTCACTTGGCATCGCTACTGGAAAAAAGAAAAAATGTTTACAAAGCTATACGAGTGATAAATAGTGAGAAAAAATTCAACGGCTTCTTTGTGCTCTTCTCTTTTTATTTCGTTGCATTTAATTCTTTGTTTTGTTTTTGTACGTATTTTGAAATCGGTATCATTTCATTTGCTGAAAATTTGTTTCTTTTTTTTCTTTCACTTCTTCGAGTTCAGTCGCTTACTTTCCTCGACTATTAGTTGCCTTTGTGGCTTTCATTGAAGTTGTGAGTTTATGATTAGTGTTGGTGATTGTGATTGGTATACCTATACTAATTGCTGCCAAATATTTTTTCTCTGCTCTTTAAAAGCGAATTAAGAATTTATGATATGACCCCGCACAACATTTACCATTTTTCTTTTTCCCATTTACTCACAACAAACTTTGGACGTAGCCGCTGTTTGCGGGGATGCTGGTCAATTTTTACCCATTGATATCTTCACAGGCATAGGACAGCTTCATAAATTCTCCAACTTTTCCAATGAAAAAAATGCTTTTCGTATGAAAAAAAATTCTACCCCTTTCCTTGTTGATGTTTTCTCATTGTTTCACATTGACTTTTTTTCTCGCAAAAATAACTAAAAAAAAAACATCGAGCAAGATGAAAGGAGCAGGAAAATTTGGAGATACTAAATTTGTGTAATCTAACATGAGGATTCACTATGTATAGCTCACTCAGTTTAGACACTTAAGTTCGCGATTCTTTGACTCACTGTCAGAGAATCGAAGCTCACAATCTAGGTCTCCCATTTGGGAGTTCTATTCCCTGTAAATGACTCTTCATACCACGCTTGTTACCAAACTAGTAACATCTTTGGCAAGGATCCTCTCCTGCTTTGGCTATTTGATAATTATATCTAAATAATCAATTTACCTTTATTGTATTCTTCAGCTCAACATCTTGATACTCGTACGAGTCATATAAGAGATGACCAATTTGTCGCAGCCAACAGGAGAAGATGACCATTCTCAGCAAATACGGTAAGATTGACAACACAAAACGAAAACAAAATAGTGAAAGAGGTTACCGTGTTCTCCTGTGAGGCTCTTTTCGCCTACCTTCCTCATTCCTTAATAATTAAGGCCCTTACGATATCTAAAAATGAAAACACATTGTTTAAGGAAAATAAAGGAATGTTTTCTCTTAACTCCTAGAATTGGCATCAAAGCATGCGTGGTGATGATTCCCCTGCTTGGTGTCACGTGGCATTCGGTCTCCTCTCGCCTGTAGATAAAGCTCTCGTTTACGTCTTCACCATACTCCCCAACTCTGCTCAAGTCAGTATTCGCTGGTAACTCTTAAAATTATTCAATCTCTATCATTATTTTACTTTCTGACCAAGTGAGGCACCATTACAATGATTACATGATAATCTTTTGGAGTTTTGAAAACAAAAATGCAGTTAGCTATGCAAGAGAAGGAAGACTTCTTTTTCAATTATAAGATACGCAATTTTCTTTCCTTCTTGAAATCTTTATAGGTATTTGACTAATTTGTTTGCAAAAATTAATGATCTTGAAATCATTTTCATGCTGCAGGGTTTCCTAATTTTCGCTCTACACCGTATGCGAAACACTCAGGTAAGAAAAAAAAAACCAAACTGATTATTAACTCCATATCATCAAGTTTTAGTGTTTCGATAGATATCTGGGTACTCGAGCTAAAACCGTATTTCGTGTTGCTCGTCTATCTGCAGATCAAAGAGCGATTCAAAAGAAAGATATTGTTTTTCCATCTTCTATAAAGAACAACTCCACAAGGAAGAGCTCACAAGTCAATCCAAGTGAGGTTGGGGATGTATGCGCAGTTGAATTGAAGTCTTTTACTGAGTTTGAATCGAAATCGCACCTAACTTAAATAACTGGATCCAGCCAACCGGAAATGACGGTCAATTACTTAGTACAATCACTTAGATAACAGCAATAAGTCGGTTACGATCGATCTGATTTGCGATCTGCAGCTACAAAAAGTTATTTCTTTTCATTATTGTTTAAGCACTCAACTAGCTGTAATTGTAATCTATCTTCTTTACGATAACAAGTTTATTTTCTGGGCGATCGTAAATTTGTAGGCAAGATTCATCGAAATAAACCTATCTATAAATTTAAATTTCTAATGGCCCAGTATCTTGACGACTTTCCTTCGAATAAGACCACAGTCCAATACAGACGAGACGGGAATTTAAGCCAACATATTACGAACTGTCTATCTTTAAGAAGCACTCTAGCACGCAGCTTTAATTGAATGTATTTATCTTTCGATTCTTGCGCGCTAACTTTCTGCACTTACTGCATAATTATTTCATATTCGACGTTTTACTTATTGAATTTACAAACTTCTCACCAAACACTGTCATTACTTTAAACAATAAGCCATGGATAATAACTGAAACTATAGGTTTCTAGAAATTTCGAGAATGCCTAGTCATGCGGGAGTGCATACCGAGGGACTTTCTGAAGCATTTTACTAGGTTACGTAGTTAGGATGTAACACTACCAATATAGTTGTGTTGTAAGCGTCCGGAATTTTCGGGAATACTTTGAACATAAGGACACAGTCCTGCAGCTGTAGTACTTGTTGTAGGGAGGGACGGACTTTTCAGAAAGCTATACCGAGAGAGAGCAACCGTGGAAGATTGTTAATCTCGAGTTACTTTGGAGACAACTTCGAGATTGTGTCACGTCAGTGGTGAGCAAAGAAGTAGTTTGTGGTGGGCTTCAATCAGTTTTTTTTAAGGATAATTATTCTACTTCTTTAAGAGTCGCTCCTTGGCAAGAATATTACAAGTTGTTTAATAAATTAAATGATTCTGTTGATTAATGATGCTCTTTTTGTCTGTTAAATTGTACCGTAACAAATAATACTAATAGCATTAGCTGCTAATGCTGACATTCAAAGTAGTTGCTTAATGAATAAATATATCAATACGTAAATGTTTGAATAAGTAAACAACTTATTTAGAAAGAACAGAAAAAAAACTCTTATGAGTGGATCTTTTTTTTGGATCAGTAACTTTTACCAATTTCTTTTCGCATTCCTAAAATTAGGAGTATCGTTTTAAATCGAAAATACATCGATTAATTTGGAATTAAACTGGGGCAATGTTAGCCGGAAAAGGCATAAACCAAGAGATTATAAACTATTCGGCACACATCATTGAACAACGATTAAAGAACTTTTACATAGAGTTTACAATTTAAAGGAAAAAGCTTAGCGATAAAAATGCAGAATATTTCGATGGGCCTGGTTTCCAAATATCACTACAGTGAAACTTAGCATTGCAGAGGAATTTCAACAAGCGAGAGAAGGAGTCAGTTATGTAGATGTGCCCAACAGTTTATAATAGTCTAGTTAACGTCATACCCATTTATAAATAAACATGGATGACGAAGCGTGCGATTAAGACGGAAGAAGTTAAAATAAAAATTATTCTGAAATATACAAGCACTTTTCTCTCTACACTGCTCAAATGCGATAGGTCAAAACGCTTCAAGCTTCGATTGACCTAATATATCCCAGCTAAGACGAGCGAATATTCCAGAATAAATAATCAATTATTCCATGAGCATGGAGAGATACTGGGAGAGTAGAATGTCTCGCCCACAGAGCACATCACTATGACCCAAGAACGTCTCGCACTAAGAGCTTTTGACTCGCCGCTCGTTCTAAATTGTTGGAATTCAAACATTTGGACACAAAAGTGATGGTCTGCATGACGCTTTTCTAGGGGAGAGTTGTTTTTTAGGCTGAACACTAAACTTTGGCCGTTAGCCACCGTTGTTTTAAAGGCATACGAAGTAATTAGCATGTCATAGGCGAGATGAATAAATAACAATAATTTCCATTTATGCATAGCGAACAGATGGCATACTAGCTTAAGCTGCTCGTTGATAAAACAGAATTTTGTTTAAGACAACTTTCATTTGAACAGAGTTCATAAAGAAATTACCGTTCTTACCATCAAATATTTTTTAGCTGCTTCTTCTACAACACTTGAACTACAAAAAGTATTTTGATGCCGTGAAGCTTTTCAATTGTATTAGAAAAACAATGCTCTACATCAGGTGCAAGTTGCTTTTTGTCCATTGGTCCGTCTATGACAGAAAAAAAAATGGAGACTAACGCCATGAACATGTGTTCAGAGATCATGATTTGCATTACAATCTAACTCGTACGAAAGGCTTTTTATGAGGATGCCGCAAATCCGCAACTCTCAAGCGGTGTGAATCAAATAGAAGTGAATCCGGCAAAATGTTCAAAACCCCGGTAATATGTTGTATGCTGGGTGAGTACGACCCTACTTATTCCTGTTTGTTCTGTGGTAGCTATGAAACCGTCGAAATGGACTTTTTATTGTAAAATATTTGTTTCGATATTTAAACTTACGGAACTCTAATAACGAAACATACTAAACTCCTAACATGTCCTCTCGAGTTGTTGTCTAATTATTAAAGCTAATTATCACCATTATCGTTATCATTAGTTTCTCAATATTTTTCTCTTTCCATACAATTTAAAATAATTGAATAATAATCACCCGTAATGACACATTCGTATATGTTCTTCGCTAGGTTAGTACCACCTTAACTATACCTTGACTTTCCACTTTTGACACATTAATATCCATTTTGGAACGTCCTGTGAAATTTTGCCAAACCAAACAGAGCAAAAATGTCAGGTGGCGGATATTTGGTACTGTTAATTAAGACAAAACAAAACAAAACAGACTTTAAAGATGTCCTCATTAAACTTTTGGTTCTTAATCAGACATGGATCTCTTATAAATTGGATTCCTAAAGCCGTTTAGATTCCGTATAGTGCAAAGTAGGTTTCCATAGAGCGTTCGGATGAGGCATTATTCAGACATCGCGGTACCCAAACCTTTAGAGCTTTCATATTGTTGTTTTGTCATTAAAACTCAGAGTAGATGACTGCTGACTGCTCGCCAAGTTGGACGTCATAGTTAATTAGAACATATTTCTCTTCTAAATTATTTTTCTTTATGCCCGAAAGCAAACTTTATACTCAACCCATTGCTCTTCTTTTAAAAAAAAATTTATGGGCTCTGGAGGTTCTGCAGGTTCCGCGGCCTGCTGATCCATAGTTTTGTAACTCCCAAGAACATGGAAAAATCCTCACAAAATTTTGGAGATCAACCCCTCAAGATTCAAATTGTGCAAGTTTTATTTGAGCGCTCAGATTTGATACCCGATTCATTCGCTGAAACATTTTTTTCTCTGGATAGCACATTTTACATCCTTTTCATTCGTTTATAGTTCGGTTGCGCGAATAACCCAATTAAAAAAAAATTTCCAAAGGACATTCCTGAGGGTCTATCGTATCCTTAAAAATGCTTCCACATGTGAAAAGTTTTATTCAGCTGGTTGGTGAATTGCGGAGATGCTTCATTTTTTATAATTCCTCCGTCAGCTCCTTAGGAAGGTAATAAAATTCATGAATGGATGTTAAAGGGCATGTAGCAAATAAAATGCATTAGTACTCGTCTTACTCGAAATCTAATAAACTTTTTCATTGTTTCAAATGTTACTCTTGAGATAACAATCAATTTATTTGTCCATTTTCTCTTCTACAGTCATCCTTCGTTTGTTGATGAAATTGCCAGGGACAGGTGAGGCAGCTTCATTCCGATTTAATATTCAAGTTCCTTTAAATAGACGGGAAAAAAGATAATACCTGACCAATTATCATATTAATTTTAAACATTGGATTGCGACTCAAAACTTGAGTTGGAAAGCAAAACAAAAAGTCAAAGAATAACGGTGCTATTACCCTGATCTCCCAAAGATCCACTTTTAAAACCTGGCCTGATTCTAATATTTGCTTCAGGGATGTAGAGGGTTTTGATGCCCATCGTCTGTTATTAAAATTAATGATATGAAAAATACTTTCTCGATCGCTCAGTCAGTGTTGCTATCTTCAGTATACATTTTTCGTTTATTTATTTATTTATTTTCTTGTTATAGAGTGCCAACCGACCTGTTTCAAAAACTCCTCTTACATATTTTCGAAAAGTAAAATTTACAGGTTTCCTAACAATGACGTCTGCTCAATCTTGGGAGGTTATTTAGTCTCCATCGAGACTGAGGAAGAATGGCAGTTTATCAATCATGAGATTCAAAAGCGTGGTACTTGTAATAGTTCGACTACTAATGCGTGGCTCATTGGTTTGGAGAAGAAAGACGGGGTTTGGATATGGAAGAGTGGAAAACAACTGAATATCTCGAAATGGCGAGATTCTGAGCCAAATGGGAACGACGAAAGGGCGGAAATATCCATGAACGGAAGCCTCTTTAATGGTATCCATCAAAATGTTAAAGGAGATGCCTACATTTGCGAGATGCCCGGAGGTAAGATCACATTCCAACCATAAAGTATATAATGTGCTGAAACATTAGCAGTCTTGCACTTGTGTCATGAAAATTGCTCTTGCTTCTTAAAAGTAAAAAAAAATATACTCTGCTAACCTAACTTGAACGTGTGAGCTATGAATGAACCTTTAGGCGTGCATAAGTAGTTGAACACACTGCCCATGAAATTTTCCGTAATACATGTTTCAAAAATTAAGTGAGTGTAGGCTTTTTGTTTTGAACATAACATATCGAATTACTTTTATTTTTGTGTGTCTGGGTGTGAGTTTCTCGTACAAGTCAGTGATAAATATGTTATTCGCCGGCTGGAAGATCTGTATTGAGTAATACTGTGCCCAAGGTCTTGAGAACTGGTAGTGGAGATAAATTGCACAGTTTTTCCCAATACGGACCGACCTTGGCTGATAAATAACAGTTTTTTCCTCTTGAAATTAACTAAATGTTTTCTATATGAGCCCTAATTTGTTAGGGTTGTAAGAGCGGCAAAACCTTCCTTGAACTGAACAAATTTTGAGCTAGTAAATGGTAGTTGAAACAGATTGAGTAAATGTAAATAAAAAAGAGGCCTCACCGAAATATTTATATTTGGGTAATGAAAAAGGTAATTTAAGAGGCCTCCAAACAAACTTTGAAACATTTTTTGACAAGTATCTGTCACAATTTGACACCTGTCAATTAGAGAGCGCGTAACAAAAAAACGCACGCACCCTTTAAAACAAATCAACAACGACAACGGCGCTGGTTTGGCAAATAAACTGAACTGCAAAGTAATTTCAAGTAAATTTAAATCTATGTTTTGAAGTTGTGGGAATTCCCTCGTTTGTTTGCTGCAATCGCGAGTGCAACTCTGGTCTTTCATCAAAAGGGGAATTTTAAAGCAGCTTTTTCTCGTTGAATTCCTTTGTTTACTGTTGCGAAATTTACGGTACCAATGTCCAATTTGAACGGACCTGCAAAGACTTACCGAAAGCGTATTTGAAGTATAAAAGACCTAGCTCACTGTTCTCCAAAAAAAAATTTTTTTGAGAGAATTCAGATACATAATGAATGAAATTACCATTAATGAATTCAACTGTGAAGAAATACCTCACGTTTTAACTTTCTGAGTTACTTCTTGTAAGGTTTAGGTTATTTACAAGCGGCTTTAAGGCAGCGCGTTAACCTATCTTATGACATAATTGCTACCAATATTCATCTCAAAACCAATTTTTTTTGCAGGGAAACAAAGTTATCTGAGAGAGAGAAAGTGAGAATTAATAAGTTATCGATCGGCTTGATTTGCTCCAAAACGATTTGCTTAAAAATACTGTCCAGCCGGCAAAACGAAATAATTTTTTAAAAAAATAGCAACAAAGCTAGAGATGTAATCGGCGGCTCGCTCAAGCGATACCGTGCCCGTGGGCAGAGATAGGAAAACCCGGACCGCGTTAAGTACCAATAAGATTCCAGGAATCTTTACCGTGCCCTCTAAGAAAAACAAATAATAAATGCAGTTCTTTTTAAAAAGGTTATCGGAAAAATCTTGTCGGAATTGTAAGCTATAACCTGAAAAGTATTGCTGGTAGCTTTTAGGTCACGGTTAGACTTAACCTCAGGAATTCAGGGAAACCTAGGAAATGTCACTTTAAGGACGAGGCATCACGGGTTTGAACAACCTGTTTTAATTGCAAGACTTTCTTTAAATTCTAAACTGCATGAGCTAACCCTAATTAATTTATCTTTAATTTTTATGTCCCTATTGATTATCGTTACCCAGATAATCTTTTGAGATTGTTGCGTGCACTTTAAAGTTTTGCTCTTTGCCCGTAACAACTGCATACGATTAACTGCGTATCTCCAGTTGCACATTTGTGGGAACCTACATTCACATTTAATTTTACGTTTTTTTAAGTCTGATTAGATAGAGGAGGAAGAGTAGGGGGCGGAGTGGGGGAGGTGTCAGCTCAACGAGGAACTAATTAATATTTAAAAACTCGACTACCAAAATGATATGAATTCACAAATAATCTTAGCTGATGTGAAGTTAACTAATCCACAAAAGCAGGTAAGTTTGGCGGACGCCGTAGTGAAGAAAGATGTATTGTATTTATTGACACTGATCAGACAAATACATAAGATGTAAGGAATTCATTAGTGAATGAGTCACGTTTTCTTTCTCATTGGTTTTTTTTTCCTTTGTTGTGATTGTGATTATAATCTTTTCATGTTATCAATGCTATTATAATTATCACTTTGTTTATCATCATTAGGATAATTGGTATTTTTGTTTTCATCTTCATCATCATGTAGAATGCCCAAATATAACTTTTAAAAACTCTTGGTACATAATTTCGGTGGATGGAGAGTCCTGGTACTGGAGCAGAGACAAGTCTAGGCGGGGACCTAGTTTCCTTTGAAACCCAAGAAGAATGGAATTTGATTAATGACGAAATTCAAAGGCGAAACACTACGAACTATGAAAATAAATGGAGAATTGGTTTAAAAAAAAGGGCCAGGAATTGGACCTGGGTGAGTGGAAGACCGCTGACTATTTCCAAATGGAGACAAGGGGAGCCAGGCGGTGAACACGACGCGGCTTTCATGTACAAGAGGTTCCGTAATGGCGAACAGGGCGTATTTGGGAGTGATAATGGTACAAGTGGGAAAAAACAGCACGCTTATATTTGTGAGATCTCCGAGAGTGAGTTGATATGTTGTTGTTGTTGTTGTTGTTTTTCTTTTTCTTTAATGTTATTTTGAGTAAACTCAAAGGCACTAGGAGCGCTGAAGGGCAATAAGAACATTATTTGCTAACGTTTGTGGTACTCACGGGAGAAGTTATAAAAACCCTCAGACAGTCAGAATCAAGTTTACACTTACCTTTGCGTAAATCAAAATATGTTTGAAACAATCCCAATGAACATTTTCACGATATACATGTCTAACTTTAACCTTGTAAAAACCTTGGGAAAGCTGCAGATGGTTCTGTTACTATCACTTTTACGAACAACAACAGTTACGAAACTGATGGTGAATACCAATTGCAAAGAATTATCAGTCCAATTGCTTTGTTGGATGATAGCACGTGATGATGTGAAGAGCGTTATCTTTTTGTGAAGAGCTTGTGACTTAAGAACCATGCCAATTATCGTTTTCTAAAACAAATATAACAGACTTGCAGACTTATTTGTTCTTCGCATAGGGGAATCAATTTTAAGTTTACTGTATTCTATTTCAATGTCTGATCATTTGAACTGTAAAGTTGTAGGGGCTAATTTTAATGCAATGCGAAATGTGCAGTGAGCATAATAAACTGACCATCGTGCATCTAATCCGAATATGGCGGGCATTTCGATCGACTTAGTAACCACTACTCTATAACGAGGTTAGTAAGGATTACCTCAGTTCTCATACATCACCAGAGGGTGTAGATACATTTTCTTGTCTAAAAGATAGTCAATACTGAGGTGGAATATATTTGATGTTCTGCTCACCGAAAAGATAAACATAGGCATGCGCAGCATGCAAGAGTTATTATTTTGGCTAGGTGGGTTGAAATGGGACACTTTGGGTTCTTAACCCTTTCAGTCTTGAAACAGGAAAAGAGAATAACTCCAGAATTGTGTAGAGAATTCATTATTTTTCAGTGGTGTTAGATAATGCGCTTCGAAAACGTGACAACATGCAGATTGTTTCCGAGGAAAGTGAAAGTAAAGAGTCTTAAGAGGCAAAATGGATATTTGATTAGTGGAATATTATTCAAGAAAACGCAGAACAGGACATTGAAATATTGTGTTACAGCTTTTTAAGCTATTAGGGAAAAGTCTACAGAATATATTTCATTCTCTAGTATTATGGGGTCTAGTTTTCGAAAAACATCCTACAGCCGTATCTAAGCAACAATCACACAAGACGTGTGCCAACGACAAATAAAATGTTGAGGAAACAATAAGAGCTTTCTGTATTACTGATATTATTTTCTGTCCGCAGTTTTGCCCTCGCAGTATAATAGTAAGGCAATTTTTTGTATGATGTGGTCTTGATTAACATTTTTCTTTAAAGACTCCTCAATACCTTCAGTACCTTCGTCGTCCTCACTATCATCCAGAGTAGCCCTTGCAACCTCACCATCACCATCACCATCGTCGTCGCCACGACCATCGCCCTCGCCCTCGCCCTCGCTCTCGCCCTCGCCCTCGCTCTCGCCCTCGCCCTCGCCCTCGCCCTCGCTCTCGCCCTCGCCCTCGCTCTCGCCCTCGCCCTCGCCATCGCCATCGCCATCGCCATCGCCATCGCCATCGCCATCCCCCTCGCCATCGCCATCGTCATCCCCGTCGCCGTCGCCGTCGCCGTCGCCGTCGCCATCGCCATCGCCGTCACCAGTTGAGCAGCTTGTATGTTTTCTAGTCACTTACCGTTTTTATACATATCGTTTTTCAGGATCTCCTCTGCTTACAAACGTGAGAGACAATATTTTTCATTTTAGGCAAAGGAGTATGTTTCAAAATTTGGCGGAATAAATATTACCAGAAGGACTTCCCTACAGGTATCTAATTTTATATGACTTAAAGGCTTTTTAACTTTGGTATATGTTTTTAAACGATAAAAAGGTAAATATCTGATCTTTAAGGATAAACCACCATCGAGCCATATGAAGTAAAAATGTTGAAGCTTAAAAAATAATCCAGGCCCCTAAAGGAGTTCTCCAGCCGATGAATACCCTGGACACCATTTGGGGCCTTAGTATAAATTTTATATATGAGACTGGCTGTTCAATGACCTGGAAATATTTTACGTAATTGTAGGAGGCTGTTACTGTGTTTGAAGATTTCACCTTAAAAATCAAGAACGTCACAAAAGACAAGGCCGGCATAGAAGAGGTTAAAACACTGAAAAAATCCATCTTTGAGGTGGCAGAGGCCGTCGAGAAATTTGCTCTTAATTACGGCAACCGACACCTGAGAGGAATGAGGCCTTCAGAAAGGATCGTTTCCCCCAAAATTGGTGAGTTTGCCGCCTTCAGTCCTGTTTAGTTTCAAAGTCTATTCCTCTGTTACTTACTGACTTGCTGACTGTCCCACTGAGCTGTCTAATTTCCTATGGCTAGATGGTGTAAGAACTCAGCTATTAGCCCAACGTATCAGAATGTTATTGCTGGATGTCATCGATTCATCTGTGTTTTTTTTCAATTTGTTTGATACTTTGATTTTTCGCGGTGGAGAAGGAAATTGAACGTTTTCTTAAACAATCAACAAGAGAGAATAGGAATCCTTCAAATTGTGAGACCCTTCTTCTCGATCTGTATATTGAAACTTTTCTTTATAATAGGTTGGTGAGTAACACTTTACTAAATAAAATTGTCAAATCTTAGAAATGCTTTCCACTTACTTCATACCGTACACTGAGCTCAAAATTGGCCTATCGTCTGTGATGTACATAAATGCAAGATTTTTAACCGTACGCTTCAAAATTCTCTAATGAACTCTATAGTTTTCCAACGAAACGGTTCGAGGAACGAATTGAGTTTTCACAATTTTAGTCCGTGCAGAATTACTCACTTTTTTATCAGTCTTACATTGAAAAAACTTTATAAAATGGTTGAATTTTTCGAATAGTCGTGGAAGGGCAAATACGATACATACAATACACTTTCAACCCATAAGATTATGAAATCTTTGTGTACACCACAAAATGGAAGTTTGTGTAGGTGTGCTATTGTAAATTTCACCGAGGGTGCTTTCAATTGTAATTTTTCTTTTCGACAGTTTTCGTCATTCAAAAAGCCTATCGCCAGAATGCAAGTGGCTTCAACTTTGAGGAACAACGATGGCGAGCAAGAATCGATATCGCCTCTTCAACTTTTGAGGAAAATGGTTCGTATTAACTATTGTAATAACTTTACTTTTAGTATTACCTTGGTTTCTCCGATAGAAATTTCTGTGTCGAAATAAAGCCTCATGTAAAGGCGCTTCCTTAGTTTACATAGTCTATCTTCTTTAATCACTCGCCCTCCCTAAAATATCACATACCTCAGAGCCTGATAAAAATTTTAATTTTGTGTGCTTTTTTGTTTTTGTTTGATAAAATTTTTTTGCTGATCCTTGGGGTTTAAAGGATCAATGGTGGTTGCATGTGTGTACAAGGATTTGCATGACCTACTTCTGACAGACCAAGCCATGAAGAGTGAAACAGACAACCAAAGGTGCCGTTATTTTCATATTACTCCATGTCGTTTACCTCAAAAAACACATAACACGGATACACATAAAATCTAAGTTCAACTAAACTGAACTGAAAAACTTTCCAAAAACCCTAACTAGGGTTGGAAGACTCCCTGCTTGTCTCTGACCATTCCACCTTCATGAAAAATTGGCCTGAATCTACAAAAAATATGTAATATTGCTTCCTTGGTTCTGGTCCATTTTTAAATACAATTTCTTCATAGGTATATCAACTCCAGGATAATGGCCGTAACTATGAACTCCAAGCCAGAGAAATTGCGAGAAAATGTCATCCTACAGTTCAGAAACCTAAAGGTAACATGAAAATTAGTTTCTATGCGTTGTTTTGATTTATTCTGACAAGATAAAATCTATTTTCAGGTCTTGACGGCAGAGAAGCGCTGTATGTTTTGGAGTGGCCTCAGCAAAAAGTAAAAAACTACAATATGTTATTATATATTATATATATTATATATTGTATGGTACTTATTCCTTCTTAAATTAAATTTAGTATGGAGGAGAATGAATGAACTTTTTCAGATGCTTTTGCGCAGATGAACACTTTCCTGGAAGCCAACATGTTGTCGTTTTTAGAGAGGGGAAGTCTGATTGAAATGTTCTCGCAACTATAACTACAATAGAAGAAAATCTTGGCGCAAAATTGTCAAACATCACCTCTTCCCCAAACAATGAATAATTTTTTTTGAACTTTACTTTTTTATTCATGTGTGACAGCTTTTCAGAGGAAGGTTGTCATGTAATTACATCAAAAAGTAACTCAGAAGAAACAGTTTGCAGTTGCAATCATTTGACGCATTTTGCCGTCTTAATGGACTACGACGGTAGCACAAAGGTAATAAAGTTATTTTTGCCTTACTTAATAGTTTTATGGGCTCAATGAACTAACTCAACGTTGTCCTTTAATTTTTCTTTTCTTGACACAGCTCACCGAGGAGGACGAAACCATTCTGAAAGTTGCCACCTACGTTGGACTGAGCCTTTCCATAATCGGGATACTTTTAACATTAATACTTTATTCTTGCCTCACGTAAGTAATGCACTTGATTAATAATGAGGTAGATTCTTAACTCCCCTCAACAAGGCTGGTGAGAAAAGAGATCTCAATACCAATCTCCATGCAAACAAGAACAGTCATTTCTTTGTAACCCAACAACTTATGATTTCACTTTTTATGAATTTTTTAGGCTTTAGACATTTTCTTCGTAATAAGTTCTTTTTTTTTGTCCTCTTTGGAGCTATTTACTGACTTTCTTCTTTCCTTCGCTGTCAAGATTTAGTTAATTTTTTTTGCCATATTTTTCTGTGTGTTGTTGCTTTTGTCTCATTCATTCTTCTTCTTTTTAATATTATTTTACCAGAGATGTTTGTAAACCTCTCTCTCAAATTCGAATGAGTGTTTCTATGTCCCTTGGGGCTGGACAGATCATCTTCCTCGCTGGAATAAACGCCACAGAAAACAAAGTCAGTAACCTTTCCTTCTATCCGTAGAATGAATTTACTCTTTGCACCGTAAATATCTTCTCGAAAGAAGCACGTTAAGAATTATACGAAAACTCGTCCTTTCCACAGGCTGCCTGTGTTACAATAGCAGCTCTGATGCAGTATTTCTTGATGGCCGCTTTCTGTTGGATGCTGATCGAGGGAATTTATCTTTACTTCTTCGTTGTGAAAGTTTACAACATTAACACCAAAATGTACACGTATCACGTCATCTCATGGGGTAAGTAAACATGCACTGGTAACTGTAACCATGCTTTCTGATCGCCAAGTCTGGTGTTGTCATGCAGTAAAGTGTTTCGATTTCCTTCCTTTATTTATGAGTAGGTCTTCCAGTGATCATGGTGGCCATTTCACTTGGCATCGCTGCTGGAAAAGAAGGGTTACAAAGCTATACGAATGATAAATAGTAAGAAAAAATTTCAAGGGTTTCTTCTTGCTCTTCACCTTTTAATTTGTTGTATTTAAATCTTTGTTTTGTTTTTGGATATAGTTTGAAATCGGTATCATTTTATTTTCTGACAATTTGTGTTTCTTTCTTGCGTTTCACATCCTCGAGTTTAGTTGCTGGCTTTCCTCGACTAACAACCTGATCTGGATATTCGTCGCCTTTGTGGCTTTTATTGAAGTTGTGAGTTAATGATTAGTGTTGGTGACTGTGTTTGGTATACCTTGGACTAATTGCTGCTAAAGATTTTTTCCTCTGCTCTGTAAAACGAATTAAGTATTTATGATATGACTCAAGACAATATTTACCATTTTCTTTTTTCCTATTTACTCATAAAAAGCTTTGGACGTAGCCGCTGTTTGTGGGGATGCTGGTCAATTTTAACCTAATGATGGTCTTCAATAGCGAGAAAAACTTGTGGAGACAATGTCCTCACAGGCATAAGATAGCTTCATAAATTCTCCAACTTTTACTACATAGTATGAAAAAAAAACTTCTCCCCCTTCCTTCAACGCAAACAGAACTCATAAACAAAAAAAACAAAGCAAAACAAAAATAAGATGAAAAATATGAAAGGAGCGGGAAGAGTAGGATTTATTGAATTTATATAATTTAACATGAGGCTATGCTTGGCGTGGTTCTTTCAGTTTAGGCACTTTTGTGCGCGATTTCCTTTGCTCATTAGCAGAGGATCGAAGCTCCTAATCTTGGTTCCCCGGTTAGGGGCTCTATTCCCAGAGAATTACTCTTCATCCCACGCTTGTCACCGAATTAGTAACTTCCTTGGCAAAGATCCTCCCCTGCTTTGGCTATTCGACTTCCATATCTAAATAATCACTTTTGATTTTTGTATATTTTAGCTCAACATTTTGATACTCCTACGTGTAATAAGGGAGATGACCAATATGTTGCAGCCAACAGGGGCAGACCACCATTTTCAGCAAATACGGTGAGAATCACAGCATAAAACTTAAAAAATAGTGGAAGACATTGCCATGCCCTCCTGTGGCGCTATATTTGCCTAGCTTTCGCATTCCTTAATCAATAAGGCATCAACATATCTAACAATGAAAATTCATTCCCAAAGGAAAGTAAAAGAATGTTTTTTTCTAACTCCTAGTCTTGGCATCAAAACATGCACGGTGATGATTCCCCAGCTGGGTGTTACGTGGCTATTCGGTCTCCTCTCGCCTGTACATATAGCTTTCGCTTACATCTTCACCATACTTAACTCTACTCAGGTCAGTGTTTGATGGTAACTGTAAAAAGTCATTAATCTCTATTATTTATTTTACTTTCTGACCAACTGAGACACCATTAGGATGGTCAGATTATATTGTTTTGGAATTTTTAAAACAAAAAGGTGTTAACTATGCAAGAGAAGACAGACTTCTTTTTCAATTATAAGATGCGTAATCTTCCTTCCTTCTTGGAAATCTTAATAGATATTTGACTAACTTGTTTGCATATTGTAAATATTAATGATCTTGAAATCATTTTATGCTGCAGGGTTTCCTGATTTTCGCTCTACACTGTGTGCGAAACACTCAGGTAAGAAAAAAAGATTGAACTAATTATTAACTTTATATCATCAAGTTTTAGAGTTTCAAGAAATATGCGAGTGCTAAGAACCATATTTCGCGTTGCTTGTCGATCTGCAGATCAGAGAGCGATTCAAAAGAAAGATGAACATCGTTTTTCCATCTTCTATAAAAGACAACTCCACAATGAAGAGCCCACAGGTCAATCCAAATGAGGTTTGGAATGTATGGGCAATTTAATTGCAGTCTTTTGCTGAATTTGAATCGAACTTGTACTTAAGTTAAATAACCGGATTCAGCCAACCGGAAATAACAACCAAATACTTAGAACAATCACTTAGTTAACAGAAATAAGACGGTTACGATCGGTCTGAGTTACGATCTCCAAGTAAGAAGAAGTCTTTGTCTTCATTATTGTTTAAGCATTCAACTAGTTGTCTTTATAACCTATCACTTTTAAGATAATAAGTTTATTTTCTAGGTGATCGTATATTTGCAGGCAGGAATAATCGAAATTCCTGATGGCTCCGTATGCTGATGACTGCTTTGTTTCACTTACTTAGTTTATAAACTTCTTATCAAACACTGTTATTACTTTTAACTATAAGCTATGGATAGTCACTGAAACCATTAGTTTCTAGAAATTTCTAGAATACGTAGTCATGTTGACATGCATAAAAAAGGAAATTTCTGCAAAATTTTATTAGGTTGCGTAGCTATGGTGTAACACCACCAAAATGGTTCTTGTAAGCTTCTGGAATTATCTGGAACACTTTGTACAAAAGGACTCAAGCTTGTTGTTGTCGGGAGTGACTGATTTTTCAGAAAGTTATAATGAAAGAGAGCTATTGTGGAAGATTGTTAATTTCGAGGAACTGGAGAGACAACTGTGAGATTGTGTCAGTGGTGAGCTAAGATGTAATTTGCAATGGGCTTAAATAAGTTTATTCAGCATAAAAACTGTACTTCCTTTAAGAGTCGCTCCTTAGTCGGAATATTAAAGTTGTTTACTAGTGTTCTTTTTGTCGGTTAAATTGTATTGTAACAAAAAAATGCCCATAGCAGTAGCAGCTAAAGTTGACGTTCAAAGCCATATCATGGTTCAAACAGGAAAATGACACCGACATTACACTTTTAAATAAACAAATAACTTTTAACGACATCCCCCGTTTAACTCTCCAAACCGATTTCCCGAGACGCAGACTACACCTTTTCGTTATTATTCTAAAATTATACATTTACCCTTGAAAATGTTTAGACAAGAAACTAAATATGCAGGAATTTAAAGAAGGTCATCCCTAATTCACAGATTTTCCCGGGAAGCTTTTTTACTGATTTAAGCAGCCAATTTAAACAGACACACTAAATCAAAGCCCAAAATCTTATCTTTACAGTTTTCTACTAGCACTGTCTTTAAATTTACTTCGAAGTGTTCGTAGAAGGTAATTAAGGTGCGGTTTCGTAAAGTACTCAAGTAATTATAAGTAGGCAAGTGAGCTTAATTAGCGAATTGCGAGTTTTGTATTGTAATGTATTGTAAGTCATGTTCTGTTTAATAATGTAATGTAAGTAACATGACGCTGTAAGTGACTGTTACTAAGTGACTGTTAGTATAAGTAGGAAATAACTACTAGAGACTAATCTAATAAGTACAGTAATGTAATAAGTAGAGTGATGTCGAGTAATGTAAGTAGGGTAATGTAAGTTTAGTTTTGTACAAATGTTTCTTCAATAAATGTTTATTACATTAAAAAAATTAAAAATTTAAGTTGACATTCAAAGTTGTTGCTTAATGAACAAATAGATAAATACGCAAATGGTTAAATAAATAAAGTGCTAATTTAAAAAGAAGGAGACAAAAACCCTTATGATTGGATCGTTTTTGATCAGTTACATTTGCCAGTTTTTTTTCCCTTTTTTTTTTTAGCATCCCTAAGATAAGGAGTACCATTTTGAATCGAAAAAACAAAGAATTATTTGGAATTCAATAGAGGCGACCTTAGCCAGAAATGGCATAACCCAAGTTTATAATCCCTTGCGCAAACTTCATCAAACAGCCATTTAAGAACTTTTACACAGAGACGACAATTTAAAGGAAAAATCTCAGCGATAGAAATGCGGAATATTTCCAAGGGCCTGGCTTTCAAATATCATTACAACGGAGAGGCTAGCATTGAAGAGGAATTTCAACCAGTGAAAGAAGGAGTTGATGATGTAGATGTGCCTAACTCGGTTTAGAACAGGCTAGACTACGTCATACCGATTTATAAAATCAGCATGGATGAAGATTTGATACGATTTAGGCGGAAGAAGTAATAAAAAAAGGAATATTCTTGAATGTACAACTACATTTCTCTTTACACCGCCCAAATGCGATATGTCAAAACGTTTCAAGCTTCGATTGACTAACGTTATTGCAGCTAAGACTATTGGATATTCCAGAATAAATAATCAATTATTCCATGAGCACAGAAAGACACTTGAGAGTACAATGTCTGGCCCACAGGGCACATCACTATGACCAAGGAACGTCTCCCACTCAGGCCTTTTGTTGGATATCAAACATCTGGACACAAAAGTTATTTTGAGCGGCTTCTTCATCAAATTGGAATTATAAAAAAAGTATTTTAATACCGTGAAGTTTTTCGATTATATTAAGAAAAACAATTCTCTACATCTTTTGCGGGCTGCTTTTTGTCTATTGGTCCGTCTATGACGGAAAAAAAGGAGACAAACGCCATGAAAAAGCTATCAGAGATCTAAATTTGCATGAAATTCTAACTCGTGCGAAAGCGTTTTATAAGGATGCCTTATATTCGCAACTCTCAAGCGGGGTGAATCATCCCGTTCTGTCAGTTGCTTATTGACAGAAAAAAAAGAAGATCACCAGCCCCCGCAAGACCGTAAGTAAACTGCCTGTAGAATCATGATTCGGCTGGGATGATTCTGATGAGCGTACGCACGAATGGGCGAACAGACCAATGGGCGAACAGACGAATGGGCAACTGTAGCTTAGAGACAATAGGCACATTTGTTTCCCTGATAAGATCAAAAGACAGCGCTGTTTATGCACTGGAAACCAGCACTCAGCAACCAATCAGAACACTAGAAATAATATTTTCACGGAGGGCAAGAAATACATAATTTTCTTTTGTTAAGCGTCGTTAGTAATGTGAAATCGTGGAAAATTTGGCAGAAAACGTACCCATTCCCCAAGTCAGATTTGATAAAAAAAATGGGTACTATTGAGAAGAAACTTACGATATGAGCTATGTTCGGTTGGCTACTATTCATTTGATATCCATTCTGTGGTCACGCGGGAATATTGAAAGTTAGCCTTTCTTCTTTGCCACTTTGCAGCGTTTTTTTTAACAACTAAAACGTATCTCGCAGACAGTTACTTTTCAATCCAACCTTTAAATAACGATTCTCTTCGGGGTGATATAGAACAGTTTTAAGCCTTTCACGAGGAGAAAAAGAAACATCCCCAAATGTGTAACCTCTTTTTCACCTTGAGTCTGAAGTGCTTAAGCAATCCGTTCTTTCTTTCTTTTGGCCTATTTTCTCTATTTCTATGATTCCTTTGTTGTCATGAACTAATTTTTTGAAGGGTAATTAACTTGAATACTCGACAAAGTCCCTCGTCCAAACCTCTCAAACGCAGCTTACAGTGCCGTTCCTCTCTCTTTGTCTTTCAGGCCTTAGTCGGGAGCCCCATCAGCCGCGCATGTCTCAAAAGGCTGTCAACTGCTGGTTCCTGGCTGTGACTCTCCTACGCAACCCATCTTTTATCAAGTACCACCACCGAGGCCGCCATTTCACGGCATCAGTTGTGACTCTTGGAAGTGTCAACTTTGACGTTCCAGTGTAAACCTTTGAGACTAAGTCAGAAGGAAGAACACTCTTCTTTCTTTATGGTTCACTTTTCCGGAGATCTGCTATAGCTTGGGGCAAAAGTCTCCCTCGTTTGTTACCACAGTATAATACATTCTGTATCTGGGTGTTGCTGTTGTTGTTGTTGTTTTGGTTTTTTTTTTTTGTATTTTAAATTTTGTTGAGTCAAAATGTTACTCCCCTAATGAAAGCTACTCTAAATTATGGGCTAAACTTTATTAAACACGTAGATTGTGGTAGAGAAGTGAGCAAGGAAGCACACAAAGTACTTATTGAAAAACAATTTAAGATTGTGGATTTTTATTGCTGGCTTCGGAAATGGGAATTCTATTATCTGACAAACATGGAGGCAAATGGTAACATTTCCAATTTAAGATGAAGTGCTTTTAAATCTATTTCTCTGTAAACGATAGTGGATTCTTAATATTGATCAGTTTTCTTTGGTACATTTGAATTTTATTATTTTTTTTTAAGGACAATATTTAAGGTATTGGAAGGTAATATATACAAAAAGAACAAGCAGTTTAAGTAAGGCTAAAAGCCGAGTATATAGGAAAGAAAAAAAAGAGAAAAATAATAAATAAATATTGCGTTTGCTACAGTGTTTTAAGCGAAAGTTTTTTGGTTTTTTATTTATTGTTTGTTTGTTTGTGTTTTTTTTATTTTTTGTTTTTGTTTTTGTTGTTGTTGTTGTATTTTTTTCCTTTAAATATTATGAAAGTAAGAAAAGTAAAAATTGGTGCACGATACCAAATAACGTTGTGAATTAATGAGGTCCGTGATTAGGGGAAAGACTTGGGAAGGAAGGTGTGGGTTTGGAAGAGGAGCAAAGAACCAGCGGCAAGAAGGAATACTTAGTTGACAGACAGCTGTGAGCATTGACCACACGAGTGTTTTGGCGAGGGCCGATTTCTTTCACACGTGCGAATATATTCATTTACAACTAGCAACTCTAACATCTTGAAGACCTCTGATCTTTCTCGGAAAAAATTAGCGGAAGTGGAAAGTGAGGTGGAAGTGAAATATTGGATTAGTGGGACTACCGGCGAAACCGGATTTCATTCAATTTTGTTTGTCTATTTTTACCCGCGCGGGGATCCCGGTTGTATTCCCGCTGACTCCCTGGTACAAATCCCCTCACCAGCATCCCGAGAGAGATCCCGACAGGTGTCCCGTGGGAATCTCGGCGGGAATTTGAGAAAATACCGGCGTACACTCCAGAGGGTAATGACATCAAGGAACTCGTCTATTTTGTCTTATAACTAACCATTTCATTCTTTCATAAATTTACGAAGACGGTACAATCGAGCAACCGCTTTTAACTGAGTGTTATCACCATTTAATACAGGTTAACAACAAAAGATAAGAAAAAAACATTTTAAACCATAATTTATGATATCAATGTTAAGCTTTTTTAATAAAAATCGCTCAAAAATGTTTCGAATAACCTCAACTAAAGGATGATGCAGGATAAAAACAGAACAATAAATTAGAATTCTAACAGCTAGACCTAGGGCTAATTGCCCAACAAATGGTTTGCGTAATTTTCTTGCGTAATATTTGTCAGATACAAATAGTCCTAAGAAGAAAGATAATTTGCAATCCGTTAAGGACATTTGAACTCCAAATACTAACATCGATTTTAGGCGACAAATATGGAATAAATTTTATTTCAGAGACAACTCGTCGTTTTATTCGAGTGGTTCCGCCCTAAGTGACCGTTCCGTACAACCCGAACAGGCCGATGGGACTCAGTCAAGGATGACCACAACCGCCTAATCGGAGACCACCGCTGAAAAGCGGTGAAAAATAAAATGCATAAGAGGAAAAAAATTCGGGGATTTTACAACCGACCGCTTAATACGGGTTCGACTATTCATTCCGAATCGACCAATCAGCCGACGTGAAGAGCTCTATTCACCAATGTGGTATATACTAAAAAACTGCTATAAGTGTAAATGTTTCTTTTCAAGCTGGAGTTGGAAAGTCGATTCCCGGGTTGATACACGCGCAGGCGATAAACACCGAACCAACAGCCCAAGCAATAAGCACTATTCACTTGTGTGGTATATACTCAAAACTGCTGTAAGATGGGTAGATGGAGTAGGGCTATGGAACACGAAGAGAAAGTCTAAGCAGACGAAAGAAACCTATTAAGTCCAGCGATTCTTCAGGAAAATTCTTATCTTTACCTTCTAAAATCGTAGCGTAACTGACACATCTACGTTGTCGCAGTTTTTTAGATCTGGGGGGGAGTCAGAATATCAGGGCTTATTGACTTTTCGGATCCTGTACAATGTCTTTAAAGAGGGAAGGAAATTCATCCTTGTTTGCCTTGACGTCGGTAAATATCTCGCGTTAGCTTCATTAAACATCTCAGATTAAACGTAATAGTAATGCATAGCGACAACACTCTCCCATGGATTTTTCCACGGCTTGTTTTTCCCGGTTTTCCTTACTCCTCAAAAACCAGAACTCTAAATTCGAGTTGCAAATGCCACCTTCTCAAAACGTTTGTATTTCACGTCTTGCATGTCACCCAGTCGAGGGTCACCATGGGATTAACCGATAGCCGTACTGTATATCGTCAAAAAACTAGCTGTTAGGCGTAAAATTTGAACAATTTTAACCCTTAGTTGTAGAAGAAAATTAACCTTAAAAATCTTTTCTACCTACAATGTGTTATTTTGTGTTATTCTGGGTTAACCGCAGCAGAAACGGTCGGCCCTCCTCAGGTTTAAGAAAGTTTCGGTTTTTTGAACAGGCTGTTTTAGTTAAGTTTGCAATTGTGGAAAAAAAGACATCATCATCTAGGGTACCTCCTATGATGAGGACGCTTTCGATAAACAGATTAAAGCACCATCTCCCAAAGTGAAAGGTAATTTCTCTTTTCTTGCCTCCGACGATTTTTGACGTAACATTATATCTGTCTCATTACATGCAAAAGGAGCGCGTTGCGTGACATCCTAAGGAACGGCTACCAATGAAACTTGCAGCTATAAGATCTGAAAATATCGAGGTTTATATCTCATTTAATAACTCTATCCAAGGAAATGGGCAAAAGTTGAACGAATGAGACATCGGTGCGCTCACTACTTCAAACGACAAGATGTGACAAAACATCATATCTGTTGCATAACATGCTAAAGAGGTGTGTCGCGGCTGCCTATGATTAATACTAGCAGCTATTGGGTCAGAAAATATCGAAATTCATCTCTCATTCAATAAACCTATTCAAAAGAGTGGGCAAAAGTTATAGGGCGAGTAAGACTTAGGCGAGCTCACTGCTTCAAACGACATGAAATGGGTTATGCAAGCTGATACAGAAATTTTCTTCCTTTTGTTATTGATTTTCTCTTCTATTCTAACAAAATGCCAGCGACTTTGACATTCAAATGTTAGTTTATTGTACTTAGGTAATAAGTATAAAATCTAATCGGAGAAACTAAATAAAATCATTTGACTCCAACTTTTTGGCTCGTTCTGAGCTTCTATTAATGCTTTGCGCGCCAGTAACTAGAACTAAGATAAAACTTCTCGTTTTGTCTTAGAATAATTAGTTTAAACAAAATATTTAAAATGCATCGTTCTTCTTGTAAAAAATAACACAATTTATCGCGTTCAAAATTAAAGGAAAAATCTCCGAAAATTAACTAATACCAGGATTAAATCCTGGCCATTACGACCAAAATCTGTCATTTTAAGTTTAGATAAACCAAATTCTGATCGGCAGAAAGAAACTTTAGGTACCAATGACTGGGTACAAATCCTCGAAAAGTTACTAACAATTTCCATCTGACATAAACCAAAAGATAATCGAGAAATCGGATAACTGATTATTCTCTAATTTCCATGGAAATTCTCCACACATGCACATGGCTACAACAGTTTTACATCACTCATGAGACAAAAACCGATTCAGAAAAATCTGTACAAAAAGAAATTGGAAAACGTTTACAAGACCTCAACTTCGACGTAAATGCAAAGCCTTAATCCTCTTAGTAGCTAATACTTAGATTAAAAAAAAAAACCTTTTACATAGCTAGTCATGATAATTGCAAGACATCATATAAAAGAAAAAAAAACAGTGGTTCCGGCAGGATATCAAAGATGAAGCTCGTAAGAGCAGTTCAGACAAGCAAAAAGTCAACTTTTGAATCAATTGGAAATCTGTTCTCTTGGTAAACTTTACTTTGGCTGTCTTTTGGTTTTTCCTACTCTGAGAAGAAGACTCTAGACAAACATCTCATCTGTAGCTTACTAGTTTATGGTCAACATATCAGCGTTTGCAGGTATCTTAAAACTCCCTGGGATTCCAATGCTCAATGCCTTAACTGAAAAATAAAAGAATCTAAGTTTAGGGAGGATAGTTGAGTTGCCATGAAATATTTCTTGGCACATTAAAAACGATACAGTGCACAAGAGGATTTTTTTGAAAAAAATCAGCTTTTTTACTCCTACCAGGTTTCCTAAAAAGAATGTTATCATCGTAAACGTGCCGGAGCAAAACATAAATTCGTAACCAAACTGAAACATATAAGCAACAATTATGATGCAATGTAACTTTGTATTGAATAGAACGTGTAAACAGAATATCTACTTGCTTCAGCTTCGAAATATCCTTGAAATCCAGGTTGACGTCGTCACCAATGAGTACAAATGGTGCCCAGTAAATCACCTCCTTGAACTTTTCAATTTCTCTCATACACTTCATGGCCTGATTGAGAGCTTCACTTGCCTTCTTGCCTTTGGCAAGTGCATCGTAGAAGAAACTCATGAACTCCAGGGTTCCCTCGTCGTCAATCGCCCACAAGGTTACCACAACAGATCTGGCACCGGCACCCAAAAGTGCACGCGCCATGCCGACCACACCCTCGGCCATGAGCTCCCCGCGAGCAGTGTGACAGCAGCTAAGTACAACCAGACGTGCTCGCAACCCAGCTTCTATGACATCTTTCATCGTCAGTAGATAGTCTTTCTCTTGCGGCTGAGGGTTATCTCTTGTGGTGTTTGGTGCCAGGATAACTTCTCCAGTTTCCATTTTACCGTGCGCTGCAATGTGAACTAACGCCACTGATGACATTCGTTTTAACACTTCATGTTTTGTTGCCATTTCTCCAGTGAGGGGGGAAACATTTAGGCTACGTCCGATCATCTCCACTTCTTTCCTTGCTCCTGGAAGTTGCACCAAAAGTCCTCCCTCATAGATGATGTGTTTGAAATATGGGTCGCCGACAAGTAATGCACCAGTCTTCATGTGAAAGTCAGCTGGACAATCTTGAATTAGTTGCAACGTCGTCAGAGAGGGAAGCACACGAATTCTGAAAGAATCACTTAGATATGATGAGTTGGAGTCCTGCAACGCTGCGTAAGGTACAAGGCAAAATGGCCCCTCAGGAACGAATGTTAGTTCGTTGGCTTCGATCAGATCAGCAATAGGAGTAATGATGATGTCATGCAGCTTCTTTGAAGCACTTAATTGGGAGTGTCTCACATCAACTCGGATCACATCATTGGCCACTTCCTCTTGTGTCGGCGAATCACGAGGAAGATTTTCGATTGTAACAGTATCTCTTACACCGATTTCCTTCAGAGCAGTTTTGTTCAGAAGCCGGATGAAACATTGCAATTCATCCTCATACTTATAATTGTTGACGTGTACCTCTCTCATCTGGATATTATCTTCACTGAGACAAACCCAGAAGTAAACGCATGGTCCATTAATAGATATAAAAACTGTGCTCAATGGAACCCTCCTCAGAGAAATGCGGAATGCGCTGTGCGTTAAAGAATCTCCAGGCTGATATTTTGTCATCATAAGATCCCTCAGAGCTTGAGCACGTCCTTTCTCTGCGGCAAGAAGAGCCTTCACAACTTGACCTCGATTGAGATTTATACGCCACAAACCTTTGTATGCTACTTGGTGCTGATTACGATAAGAAATCTTCCACTGATCGTTGAGTTGAAGACTGGCCCTGATATCATCATACAATTCTACACTCGAATAATAACAGTCAAAGGCCATCATATGATTTCCTTGGCACTCAAAACTCCCTCCAAGGGAACAGAGTGCGCACGCCTCTCCAGTCTTATCTTCCACTTGTTTGGATATTTTTAGGTGAAGCTGATAACACTCAATAGCTGTTTCCAACTCTCTTTGACCCTGATGAATCCTGCCGAGAAGGCAATAGCTTCTTCCCTCTCCGGCCTTGTCTCCCACTTCTTTAGCAATTTCTAGATGACGCCGATGGTACTCGATTGCTGTTTTGAACTGTCGTAGACCTTGATAAGCGTTGCCGAGATTGCCATAACTTTTTCCCTCTCCGGACTTGTCTCCCACCTCTTTAGCAATTTCTAGATGACGTTGATGGTACTCGATTGCTGTTTTGAACTTTCGTAAACCTTGATAAGCGTTGCCGAGACTGCCATAACTTCTTCCCTCTCCGGCCTTGTCTCCCACTTCTTTGGCAATTTCTAGATGACGTTGATGGTACTGGATGGCTGTTTTGAACTCTCCCAGACTATCAAAAGCAATGCCGAGATTTGCATAACTTCTTCCCTCTCCGGCCTTGTCTCCCACTTCTTCAGCAATTTCAAGACATTTCTGATGGTACTGGATGGCTGTTTTGAACTCTCCTAAACTATCAAAAGCAATGCCGAGATTGCCATAACTTGCTCTCTCTCCGGCCTTGTCTCCCACTTCTTTAGCAATTTCTAGATGACG
Organism: Pocillopora verrucosa; assembly: GCF_036669915.1. NCBI lineage: Eukaryota > Metazoa > Cnidaria > Anthozoa > Scleractinia > Pocilloporidae > Pocillopora > Pocillopora verrucosa. Next base: position 21,246,148 of record NC_089316.1, on the reverse strand, counting down.
TTGATAATACTGGATGGCTGTTTTGAACTCTCCCAGACTATCAAAAGCAATGCCGAGATTTGCATAACTTCTTCCCTCTCCGGCCTTGTCTCCCACTTCTTCAGCAATTTCAAGACATTTCTGATGGTACTGGATGGCTGTTTTGAACTCTCCTAAACTATCAAAAGCAATGCCGAGATTGCCATAACTTGCTCTCTCTCCGGCCTTGTCTCCCACTTCTTTAGCAATTTCTAGATGACGTTGATAATACTTGATGACTGTTTTGAACTGTCCTAGACCTCGATAAGCGTTGCCCAGATTGGCATAACTTGCTCCCTCTACGGCCCTATTTCCCAGTTCTTTTGCAATTTCTAGATGACGTTGATGGTACTTGATGGCTGTTTTAAACTGTCCTAGAGCTTGACAAGCGTTGCCGAGATTGCCATAACTTGCCCCCTCTCCGGCCTTGTCTCCCACTTCTTTAGCAATGTCTAGATCACGTTGATGGTACTCGATTGCTGTTTTGAACTGTCCTATACCTTGATAGGCGTAGCCGAGGCTGCAATAAATAATTCCCTCTCCGACCTTGTCCCCCACTTCTTTAGCTATTTCCAGATGTCGTTGATGGTACTTGATGGCTGTTTTAAACTCTTCTAGACTTTGATGAGCGTTGCCGAGATTGCCATAACTTGCTCCCTCTCCAGCTTTGTCTCCCACTTCTTTAGCAATTTCTAGATGACGTTGATGATACTGGATGGCTGTTTTGAACTCTCCAACATGATAAAAAGTAATGCCGAGATTGGCATAACTTGCTCCCTCTCCTGTCTTGTCTCCCACTTCTTTAGCTATTTCTAGATGACGTTTATGGTACTTGGTGGCTGTTTTGAACTCTCCTAGACCTTGATGAGCGTTGCCGAGATTGGCATAACTTCTTCCCTCTCCGGCCTTGTCTCCCACTTCTTTAACAATTTCTAGATGACGTTGATAGTACTCGATGGCTATTTTGAACTCTCCTAGACTATCAAAAGCAATGTCGAGATTGCCATATCTTCTTCCTTCTCTGGATTTGTCTCCCACTTTTTTAGCTATTTCTATATGACGTTGATAGTACTGAATGGCTGTTTTGAACTGTCCTAGAGTGTCATAAGCGTTGCCGAGATTGCCATAACTTCTTCCCTCTCCGGCCTTGTCTCCCACTTCTTTAGCAATTTTTAGATGACGTTGATGGTACTTGATGGCTGTTTTGAACTCTCCTAGACCTTGATAAGCGTTGCCGAGATTTCCATAACTTGTTCCCTCTCCGGCCTTGTCTCCCACTTCTTTAGCTATTTCTATATGACGTTGATGGTAGTGGATGGCTGTTTTGAACTCTCCTAGACCTTGATAAGCGTTGCCGCGATTGCCATAACTAGTTCCCTCTCCTGCCTTATCTCCCACCTCTTTAGCTATTTCTAGATGACGTTGATGGTACTTGATGGCTGTTTTGTACTGCCCTAGACCTTGATAAGCGTTGCCGAGGTTGCCATAACTTGTTCCCTCTCCGGCCTTGTCTTCCACTTCTTTAGCAATTTCTAGATGACGTTGATGGTAGTTGATGGCTGTTTTGAACTCTCCTAGACCTTGATAAACGTTGCCGAGATTCGCATAACTTGTTCCCTCTCCGGCCTTGTCTCCCACTTCTTTAGCAATTTCTAGACATTGTTGATGGTACTCGATTGCTGTGTTGAACTGCCCGACACTATAGTAAGTACATCCGAGACTGTCATAAGTGTTTGCTTTGACTTTTAGTTCAACATTCGATTTCCTTATTAATTGAAGCAGACGTTCTTTATTGTTTTCAATCTTAAAACGTGTCAAGGGTAGCTAAACCATGAGTGGATTTGCGAAAGCAATGGAAATGTGTGTTTTAAAAATAATGAGAGTATTGGATAAAACCTTAAAACTGGAATGATAATTCGAGCGTGGGTTTCTTGAAGAGATTTGATTTCAAGTTATTTGAGAGTGTTAACTAGTTCTGAAGCGGATTTATTAGTTTGGGTTCGGTCGTCATGGTGATGTTCTTCTCAAGACAAAAATGAGGGGCATTCAGCAGAAACTCTGGGAATTAGTTATGGCCTCCTCTTTTAAGTAAAGTTTCGTGGAATAATCGAAAGAACTCCTGAGTAATATTTTAGCTTTTTTAAAATGCTCAGTGCAGTATAAGAGAACATTGCTTGCATTATGTGTAGAAGAATCTGCTTGGAACGTATTGATTTTCCTTGAAACATAACTCGCATTGCATCTCGTACCACGTTTGAACAGTCGTTAAAGGATACGGCCAATCCCATATGCAACCAGCTCGTTGCTTCTTTATACCAGCAAAGTTCGACACAAGCTCTGGCTCCTGAAAAGGAGAGTATAATTGGTGGTGCGAGGTAATTTATCACTGTTAAAGTATAAACGTATCGATAAAATTGACTTAATTTCCCATTTTGCCGGGAACAAAAATTGTGATAAGGAAGGAAATTTGAATTTGAGGAAAAACTGAAACGAAACCATAAGGAGCAAGCGCAAAGCGGCTACTAATTAAGCTTCAATTGATGATGATAACGATGAATTTATCTCGCGCATTCTTCACTTTAATGTGCATGCTATTATGCACTTTTCAGCACTTTTTGGGGAAGTTTTCAGGCAGACTGCATTGAGCAGTTTAACATTTGAAAGGGAATTTTTCAGTTGTCTCCCTGCCGGGTTTTTTAAGCATCCCCTGCTAAGAGTTACGGAGAAGATGCAGGAAACGAGGGTCACCGTTTTTCCTCCATATCCGTGACAAGAATATCAAACTATTTGAAGATTTCATAGCTTAGGCAGCAGCACAGTCTCCTCAGATATTTTAAGACTCTGAATGTTGGCCCGGTCTAGGGCTTGAGCCCTCGACCTCCGGCGCTCTACAACGTGAACTAACCAGATGGCGGTATTTGAGAGCTTATTGACATTTTCCTATACTTTTAACCCACATAACAGAATTGACACACCAGATACAATTGACACTTGGGGTGCAGTTACCTGCCACAAACCTCACAATCCTCTCTTGACGAAATCCGGGAATAGAATGTTGATGGCTTATATCTGGAAAAACCCACCTTTCTTAATAGCTTTGATTAAAGTGGGCTCCAATTGAACAGCAACTGTGGTATCATCGAGACATTCCACGTAGTTTGCTATGAGATTCAGGAAAGAAGGTTTAAAAAATTGGTCATTACATGCAATTGCAGCTATAAAGTGAAAAATTTACAATTTCATAGATTGCAGTCCATGTACGAGGATCATTTCGTTGCTTAATTTTCATCCGCTAGGGGGCGATTTCTGTTTTTACGCTACTTTTCTGCAGTTGCTCAGTTTTTTTCTTCTCTTGAGCAGATTGTGTATTCCGCTATTTTGTAACGCTGCACAACAGATTATGTTTGCACATGAAATTGTTACCCAAACGGAAATGAGCTGTTGCCCTGTTGCTGTAAAGCTTGTCGTTGAGTCGTTTATCCTTGCAGTTTTCTTTAAGTCCCTCCGTGTAGGAGTTTATCGCGTTATTAGTTTCTCCTTGTCTGTACTCTTTGTTACCTTTCTCCAGACATACTTTCGCTATTTCTGAAAACACAACGTTTTAGTGTTAATGATTTAGTAATGAGTTACACGACCCTTGACGGATGATGCCAGCTATATATATATATATTTATATCCAAACGAACTTTTAGGTTAAAGGAACTTTAAGCTATGAAAAAAAATTAGAAAAGGTTAAGAGCTAAGGTCACCATGTATCAAACAAACAGCGGTAAGTAACCCAAATTTGTTTTCACTCCTACTTTCATATTTTGTAGCCCATTATGTTCTTATAATTGTGGTGTAGTTTTTGTGAAAATATATTTTAGTTTTCGAGAAATGTCTTTTTTCGTTCGACCGCTCAAATATGCAAATTTTAACCGTGAATATTACTGGAGTTGTGTGACCTCATGTAACGAATGTACTAAACCCACGGTATTTCTGTAAACATAATCCTTTGTTTTATCGTCCAAACTTAATCTCCTGTCGTTATTGAAGCTGGCAAAGAAATATTTATTTGTCGGTGAATATTTTTGTCTGACATACTTTTCCTATGTCGAAAAGTAGCATAGTTTTGACAATGACCGATATGACAAAATCTACTGAGCTTCAAGCTTTAATAAGACAAAAGGATGGCTATAAAGTTACTGTAAAAATTTCCTTGTGTATTTGTGTTGTTCTATCTTGAGACGAACTCAAAGTCCAGCAAAATTTACTTGGTAGCGACTACGAAATATACATGGTGCGCCTACTTGTCGCCACTGTTAACTAGCATAAATCACTACAATTTTCAAAAAAAGCTGACATAACACTCTTACCTTGTTTATTTATGATTTTTGTAACTGTTTCGATGATCACGTTAATTATGCTCTACCACATTCTAGCCAGATTCGAGTTCCAGTTTTACGGTTGCCCACAACTGTCACGGCAAAACAAAAAGTAACGGCAAAACGAAGAAAAGGAGTTGGTCAGCGGTTGTTATTTGCATTTAAAATGGTATGTCGTGTAACAGTAACAGTAACAGTAACAGTAACAGTAACTGCTCGCTCGAAAAACCGCCATTTTGCGAGTTTGCTCACAGAGCACTTTGATTCGAGCTCACGATGTTTTGGACCGCGTGTGGTTCGGTAGTGGATGAAGATGCAAACTTTTATAAAAGCTGTGGTAGAGGTACGTTTCTTAATTTAAGGTTTTCGTATTTGCATTTCTTTTAGTTCCAAATAACGATAGGCGTAAAAATAAAACATTCATGATGTATAGATGAAAGATGACTTATACGATTTTTTGGATTATGTTTAATGTTATCTGGTTTAGGGAATTTCGCGGTTGATTGTCATATTTAGAGTACGAGCAGTAGTTCAGTGTTGGCTACTGTAGCAAAGAAACAAAGTAACGTTAGGATAAGAAGGCATTACAATTGAAACGATCATACCATTACATTTGACAATGGTGGATGATGTCATGTGTTTTAAACATATATCATTTTTGTTTCTGGTTCAAAATAAAAGGTTGGAAGTAAATGTAGGTGAAAAGTAAAAGTTACTGTCTATCATTGTGAATATTGAAAAATTAAGGCAATACTGTCTTAATGAAAACATTAATGATTCCCTCTTTATCAAATGAGACAAACGGGAACGAGTTTTGAGTGATAAAACTAAGCCCAGACTGCTACCGTCATTTTGGATTTCTGTCTGGGTAGATTTTGGTCACGTGCCAGGCAATGTATAATCGAGAACATGATAGAATTTCATTTCAGGTCTATTTATCAATTTTGTGGTGTATAACTTTCGTATTTTAGTACGTAATATCTATTTTGAATCTTCAAATTGTCTTGAAACTTAAAAGAAAATTGTTCTTTAAAAATTCACAGAAAATCGGTAGCCAAAACTATTTTTTTAGGTGTTATTTGATTTTCTGTTAACCTGTAATCTGTAATTTCGTCAGTCGCCGGCAGCTTTTGTTGCTTTACACAGAAAAAACACACGATACGAAATGTAGCGATCGATTTTGTCCCCAACAGAAAAAGCTTTTGAACACCTGTAAACTCTGAGCGCTTCGGAGTACGTGATAATTTTAATGAATCTTCGGATTGTTTTCAAGTTCAAGGATTGTAAATTACAATTTTACGAAAAACATTGGTTGTTCTCTTATTTCATTGTGAATCCTCGCACGCCTGCCAGTCGTTGGCGCCGCTTGTTGAAACAAAAACGAATAAATGTAAACTCTTTTAAAATTATCATTGGCTTCTTTTTCACCCCACCACTATTAACAACAAAGGCATTCCGTTTGTTTACTGTTACACGACGTACAATTTCAGATTCAAATAACAACCGCTGACCAACCGCTGACCAACTCGTTTTCTCTGTTTTGCCGTGAGTTAATTTTGTTTTGCCGTGAGTTAAGTTTGTTTTGCCGTAAGTTAAGTTTGTAGTGCCATGACTTTTTGTTTTGCCGTGACAGTTGTGGGCCACCGCACCAGTTTATATATCTTCTCTATCCTATTATATCAGTTGCGTGACAAGCGTGACACAGAAATTCAAAGATGAATCAACCTCCGAAGTACCAAGAGATGGGTTTTTTTTCCTCTTTGCATGACATCTAGAATAATCTTTCAGGAATTAATGCATTCAGAAAACTAAAACGTCCAGATCTATCAATGATTCCTTTGCCGGCTGAAGTCAAAGTATGGTTATATACAAAGTATGGTTAAGTATGGTTATGGTTACAATAGTCAATTTGATTGACAAGCTACATACTGATTTAGCTAACTGATTTGTTTTATAAGCGTCTCATCTTACATGCTAACATGGAGATTTGCTGTCTAGTTAAATCGTTTGCTGGTGGGACTTGTGGGTTTAGTTATCGAGAAGACCAAGTCGTTCCCTTGCGTGATTGTTAAAAAGACATTTCAAGTCGCTTGCGGAGTTGCAAGTTTTCAGTTCCAGAAAATGAAGTTGATATTGTTTTGTCGCGTGCCAGCTTCTTCACTCACAGATGAAGTCTCGGCGTTGGGTGGAATCGTGGTTCCAATAGCAGATGTAGGGTGCCAAAGAAATGTCCGGCCATGGTAAAGGTAGGGTTAAGTCGATTCTAAAGCTGATAGGGGAATTGGCAAGCGTGTATCACAGATAGTACTCAAGATGTCTTGAAAATTCGTACAATCTGGCTTCGGTAAGTAGGCTACTTTCCACCGTGAGCAAAATTACGCGTAGACTTAAGTTTCGATTGAGAATTGGTCAATAGGCTACCAAAAATTCAGACAGAGGCGGAGTTTTCTGAACTAATGTCTGAACACTTTGTTGGCTTTCCGCCGTCTGGGGGGAGACGTAATTATGTACACGGTGGTAAAGGGCCCTTCCGCACTAGCAACTAGACGCTGACAAAACTTGTTTCTGTTCGCCAAAAATCACATCAGAATTTGTCCTTGAAAAATAGTGTGCTGCACGTATCGGCACCCCCGGGGATCCCTTTACATGAGAGGGCTGGGGTGCGCGCCTGGAATTTCCAAAAACGACCGCTATAAAATTATTAGCCTGTAAAACCAAGTGTTTATGTCCTTTTCTGTCTTTTTCAATGCTTCCCTCGCTCCTACATAGGATTCATACAAATATGAGAGCCGTGCCGCTGAAACATAAATTTCAATTCAACGTAAACATAAATCTTTATACATGGTAAATATTCACTTGTGTCGGTATCAATTATTGCGTGACTATTTTTTGATATAAATGAGGGAGGGGAAAACACAATGCAAAACCTGGGCTCCTGTCAAAAAGTAATACCCAGGAGTAATACAATAATCGAAACGATTGATAAAATCATAAATAAACAAGGTAAGAGTGTCATATTAGACTTTTTTACAAATTGTAGTGATTTCTGCCAATTAACGGTGGCGACAAGTAGGCGCACCGTGTCGCTATCAAGTAAATTTTCCCGGACTTTGAGTTCGTCTCAAGATAGAACAACACAAATACACAAGGAAATTTTCATTGTAACTTTATAGCCATCCTTTGGTTTTTAAAAAGCTTAAAGCTTAATAGATTCTGTCATATTGGTCATTGTTAAAACTGTCTTTGTTTTGATGCTCTTTTTCGACATAGGAAAAGTATGTCGGACAAAAATATTCGCCAAAAAATAAATATTACTTTGCCAGCTTCAATAACGACGGGGGATTAAGTTTAGATGATAAAACAAAGGATTATGTTCACAGAAATACCGTAGGTCTAGTACATTCGTTACATGAGGTCACACAACTCGGGTAATATTTACGGTGAAAATTTGCATATTTGAGCGGTCGAACGAAAAAAGTCATTTCTCGAAAACTAAAATATATTTTCACAAAAAAACTACACCACAATTAATAGAACATATTGAGCTGCAAAATATGAAAGTAGGAGAGAAAACGAATTTTGACCGACTTGCCACAATTTTCTAATTTGTTCGATGGATGCTGACATCCTCTCTTAATACCTGTACAGTTTGTTTAAGTAAAATGTATAAGCTTTTGGGAGTCTGGGCTGTAGCGTGGCTATTACCAGATAAAGTCTGTTCGGTTTACATTTAGGTTGAGAGACTTTCCCAAAACCCTTTACACCTGGGTTACTTTTCCCAAAATATCAAGTTAGAATGTAAAACCCCAAAAGTTATTAAATCAAGCAAAGCAAAGCCAGGACCGAAAAAGGTTAAAACCTGTGAATGTTCTGATAACAAAAGAAACATCGTGCTGAAAGTGACAAGGGTTCGTGGTTTGCCCATCCGTCAGAAAAGAGCGCCGGAAAACATGTTTTTTTTGTTTTTTATTAGTATTTGGTTTTTCCCATACACGTAATTGTCTACTGAGAACATACTCGTAGAGGCTAACTGAAAAAAATTTGATTGGGAAAGTACCACTTTCCCACGAAGTGCCACTTTGCCTGTTATAAAAGTCAGCGGTTCTACATTTTGTTGGCTGGTGGTTCACAGGGTGGGCCTGGTGTTGACATAACTGTCTAAATAGCCGTGAAATACTAAGAGGACCAAAACAGGCGATACGGTCGAGACAAAATGCGTCCTCTTCTCTGTGGAATTCTCCAAATTGCGTAAAAATTTCTGCTAAACATGTATTGAACAGTAACGGATAAAAAGGTGTTAGCGTAAATACTTTCCTTTTGACGGCGTCAAAAAGTTACCCGTTTGCAAATTTTTCAAAACTCGACTTTAACGGGTCTACGAGTACCAACAGCTCTCTCTTACCGAAAATGACTTTCACACCAAAAATGATCAAATTTAGAATACTTTCAAGTGAAAAAAGGATAATACTTTTTCCTCGCAAATATCGTTCATTTTAGGTGTAAATTTTAGATACATCGTTAATCTCCAAAACATTGCGCGTTGATTTACAAGTAAGCACTTTTAAAACTCAGAATACTGAGTTTGACGAAGCTTTGTAGGACTCTTCAAAGCTAAGTCGCCTTCAAATTTGTCGCTTTATTGCTTATGAATAATTAATGATGATCGGATCGAGCCGTAAATTGTTTTTTCATTTAGTTTTTCATTTTACTGGTAACAGAGTTTGAATTTGAAGACGCAAGCTTTTGCTGTTTCAAAAACTTATCCACAGAACATACGCAAATTTTGATGTAAACGTGACAAAAAAAATTTACTGGGGCGTCTTTTAAACAATCCTATTTCACCTGGTTTTCTCACCTCTTAAAGGGTCATTGTATACATCAAGTTCAGCGTCACTTGACGTAACTTCACTTTCCTCTGTTGCTGAAATTACCGAGAAGATATTTCTACTTTGTTAGAGATCACAACTATGTGCAATTACAACTAGCGTTCTAATATAAGGCGTATTTAGTGGATTCCTAAAAACCTTCCAGTCGAAGTGGTCTAAAAAATAGTACACCAGAATTAAGATATACTTAATTATTAAACAATACAAAATCATCATAACTCGGTCTTTTCCTGTTGCTTTTTCTCACCTGTGGCTGGAAACTCATTTTTCACCTCCAGTTCTTCTTCCGTTGTTGGGAGGTTGCTTTCTGCCATAGCTAGAAATAAAATTGAATCGATTGCACTGCGCTACATCCTTAAAGTCAAAAAGAGATTCAAATGAAAGTAACCTTAAAAGAAAACGTTGTATCCTTAATCACAGAGGAAGAATAAGAATCTCAAAGTTTCCTCCATCACGCTATTGTGGTTGCGTGACAGCTCCAGTCAAGTTCCGCGGGTTGTGTCATGTTTGTTTTTTTTTATTGTTTGTTTGTTTGTTTTCGCAGTCTCATCTGATGAAACGTCGTTCAAGGCTGTCCCTCATCAAAATACGTGAGTTGCAATAAACAACCTAGTTGTAATCGGTAGACAAAATAAGAAAAATAAGATTGCGATCTTTCATTATAAATAGCATGAGCTCTACAGGTCTAATCAGTTGCGGAACGAAAATTAAGTTGTACCTGTTAAACTGTTATCCTCTGAATCCTTCTATTCTTCAGACGATGTCATTTGTTAATTCTACATGCCTGAAAATATAAAAAATATTTGCTTTACTACAATTTCGATTAAAAAATTATGGTAACATATTCACGAGTTTGAAAGATCTAACCTCATCTAATTCCCAGTTTCGTGATCAAAATTGCTGTTCTTCTTTAAGAAAGTTGTTGTGCTTGTTTTTTTGTGTTTGTTTTTTTTATTATTCTGTTGATGATTATTACTTGTTTACATGTTTCTCCATGATGATTAATTAATTCTGTGATTTAAATTCAGCTCTTCTTCTTTTAGTGCAAAACACTCGCAATCCGCAAAACCTCTTTTCTTCTCAGAGCATGACATGTTACACTCTGCCATAACTGAATCGATAAGGATGAATTCACAACGTGAGTTATATTGTACAAATGCAGTTTCTCTTCAAGTGACCAACTCGATATATCCCTCGTTCAATATGATACACATTTGTTTTTGGTCATCTTCCCATTAGCGTTACAGTTCTCTCAAATCTTTATTTTCCGACTTCACGGTGAAAACTTCATAAAGTTTCTAAAAATAATAACGATAAGCTTTTTTCTTGTAAATAACTCCCGCCAATTCTGCACTTAGTATTTTTGCAGTCAAAAGTGTAGGTGTCCGGTGAAATCACCAGAGGGAGATACAAAGCTAAAGAAATCACATCAATAATATGTATTCTTTATGTATATTTTTTTCCAATTTTATTGTCTTTCGATTATAATATGCTACATATTTCTTCATTATCTTTCCTCACCTGAAGACTGCTTGCAATAAATTTAACTCCAATAAAGTTTTTTTCCAAGAAAAATACTTGACTTCTCGTTGTTTCTAGAGAAAAGCATATTTAAACCGTTTAGCGTCTTGGAATGAATTAACGCGAATACCATAAGTACTATTCTTAAAGAAATATGCGAGGAAGACATTCAAAATTTTTTTAAATCATTGTACTCCATGCATATTTGTCTACAGAAACCTTCAGTGTATCTTACACGAATGTTATGAATAAATTGTTACCAGTTGTATTAAAGTTGGAAGAGAAATCTGAGACCGTAGCTCTTTGTCTCGTTGAGTTGCAGAATTGTCTGCTGAGTTTTGATGTAGTAAGCGAGGACATGAATTATAGTTCATACAGACAAGTGACGTACTTGAGACTGGAATCAGAAATGCCGCAGCTTCGTAAATCCCTCATGGGAAGGTAGATAAGCTACCTCAAAGTCTGGTATGTTTATCTGCATGTCAGCATTGGTATTTAATCCGTCGTTTAATCTAATCTGACGGATAGGATTTTTTTTCGGTCGTCGGTTAAAAATGATTTTTTCCTTTGTCACGAAAGAACTTGAAATTTCCTTTCTACCATTATGTATTTTAATACATGAAACTTTCGACATCGATGATCTTAGCAGTATGCAGGATAATCCTTTATGTATCCACTGTATGTCATGGCTCATTAACGAGAAATTTATTGCTATGTGTGAGAACTTCAGATCCTAAAATCCGATGGTCTAAGATTCGATCCTGCGTTCGTGACGAGCAAACAAGATCGATATTTCTTTCATTCTTTTGCCTCATGTTTTAAATTATTTCTATTTGTATCTTTGATCAATACCCGTTTATCTCATTAACTGCATTAGGTCGCTATTAGCTTATTCTGTCCTCACCTTAACTCCTGTGAAAATGTGATTTGCCCCACAAGTGTGTAACAGAACGGTGCATTTGGTAACACCAGCAGTATTGAAGCTGAATATGAGCTCATCGAACTCGAAACAGAAAATCGTGTATCATTGTTTATTTCGTGATCCATGATTCTATTTTGTAGCTATGCTGTTTCACTATTTATACGCCAAGTTCGGACAGGGCCTCATATTACATTTTTTAACTTTTCATTTTCATTAATCCGGCGTGTAGCACAGTGACATAAACATCCTACTTTTTTATTTTGTCTTTTTTTGCTGATGTGATGGTCGTTAAACCACCGCCTGATTAGTTTGATCGAAGGGCGCTGAAAGGACTGGGGAGAATAACCATAGTATAACCATAGTATAATAAGTACATATTAGAAACCATGACCAAACTGTAGGCTTTGCGCTTGCGCCGCGAATCAAAACGAATCAAAGCGGGAAAAAAACAAAAACAAAAAAAAATTGCTCCTGAACTTACAGTACGCACGTGGATCTCGGGTGAGTAAGAGCTGTGGGTTATCCACTTATTATATAACCAAAACTAACGAGACCTCATACGTTACTTAGGTGTTTTACACCACGAGAAAAACACACATAGTGAAGAAAATTTCCTTATTAATGATGAGGGCGACTTGTCGGCTCGGAAACTTCACAAATTTGTAGGAAAAGTTGACCAATAGAGCTGTAATTTACGTTACTAACTCAGTTGATAATAATAAACGAACTACAGTGGAAAATCAGTTTAGTAAGACAGGAGAATGAGTGAAGCATCTTTAATAATATAAAATTCATTCCAAATCTTACAGAAATTTTACAACCAGTCAGAAAGCCATCCATGGTTTTATTGAACAGTGAATGAGAAATGTGTTCTTCCATAGTCTTTTTGCTCCGTGTGTCACTGGCATTCATTTCAATGAACGTAAAACCAAGCTCTTCACAAACAATTGTTGCTGTTGTGGTTTTACCAACTCTTGGGGAACCGCGCAGAAGAGCTTCCTTTAAGGACAACCCATCTTGGTCTTTGTTGAAAAAGAAAGCTGTGCAAAATAAAAATGTTTAAAATTGTGATTCCATTACTAAAATACTAACTGCATGCATAAGTGACTGTCGAGTGAAATAAATTCATCAAAGTTCATAAGTTACAGCTGTTTAAAAAAATGTATCTCTGAATGTGGGAATTAGGAAACATGACTTGTATTTATGTCATCAGTAAGTTGTACAAATGCACCTGAATGCACCTGGATGCACACAAGAGAGATTATATTCACTAAGTATAATCAACGCACAATACATGTAGGATGTTCACTGGTAAGGAAATTTAAGGCATACAGCTGAAATGTGAATTAAATTTACTATGAGGTCATGCTCGTGCTAATTGTTGGAAAGGTTTGAAACACCCAGTGCAGGTGATGATGATAGTGTTTGTGTTGTTGGAGATGACATAGATCTTTCACTCAGTTGTGACAAATCCCCTTCAAACTGATCTTTTCTCTGGCTGAGAGACTCCACTGGTTTAGCTTCCTCCTTCTTCTTTGTCTTCTTCTCCACACTTGGTGGTTCATAGCTGGTCTTATTGCCTGGTTTTGTTCTGACAAGCTCAAACATACCGTCTTCATTTATTTGTGATGTTCCACATTGCCCTAGCCTTAACAAAGAAACCATAGTTTCCTTGTCCAGTAATGTTCAGCTGTTCAATGAAGTAGAGACAACCTTAAATCAGTTAAAGGGTCTCTAAACAAAGCAATGTTTAATGACCTCCTCAGCAAGAAATATAAGCTTATGCCTATGAAAAAGAACAGTTCTTTTAGAAGCCAACAAACTTACAAAGTAAATAATTAATTTCTTCCCTAACTTGTAAATTTTTCAGTTCTTGTTAGTTTGCTACACAGACTTATGAATTGTTAATTATTGAGTTAATTTAAGCAAATTTGTGGCAAGTTTCCCTGATATTTTCGCAATAAGCCGTGGCTCAGATTTGTCACAAAAATTTAAGGAAAAAGGCGCAACCTTTATGTTGGTGTTCATGTATTTGTTTTTGTTTTTTCCTTTTTTGATCTGTGTATTACAATGTACCTTAGAAAGTTTATGCTCTCCAGGATCCCATCCCACAACGACACAACTTGTTTTCTTGCTCACTGATTGGGTAACTTTTCCACCGTATCTTTGAATCAAATCAGCGGCCTCCTCTCTCTCAATACTTTCCAAGACTCCTGTAATAACAAATGTCAGTCCATCCAAACAGTTTTCTGCTCCCTAAAAATTAAATTATCAAGTGCGTGCATGATTCAAGATATGCACAAGAATAATTAATTCTTCCCTTGAAGACCTGTTAATATAGTCCAAACTGAAAAGTTATAAATGGTGAAAAATGAAAAAAAACTCTGTAGATACACTATAAACATTTGGGAGCAACATCAGCATCTCTGCACCTACCCCTCCCCTAACCCAAAAAAAAATCAACTGATAGCAAGCAAGGGTTAATGTTGGATTAGGGGAGGGGTAGGTAGGCAGTTTCTCAGATACTGACATTGAACCAACATTTAAACAACAACTGAGAGTAAAAGGATAAAATACATTTTTTTGTTTAACCCTTTAACTCCCATGAGTGACCAAGACAGAACTTCTCCTTACAATATCAATACAATATCATGCAGACAAGTGATGAGAATAAATACAAATATCAACCAGGGGATTATTAGTTGATCCAAGACCAAATTCTCCAAACTGCCATCACAAGAATTGTATGACAGACAGTAGGGAGAATTACTATTGAGATCTTGGAAGTAAAATGGTCAATCAAAGCATGCATTTTACAATTTTCAGAGGGTTAAAGTGTCAATTAAATGTATCATTTGTGACACATTTGTCAATCACATTAAATTTATTTAATTCTTCATTCATGGGTTTTGTTTGAATAAAGAAAAAACCGTTCAGATGGAAATGGAAGGATTATGTCATCTTTAATCAAAATTCATGAAAAAAAAAATTGAAATCATGATTCCCCTGAAAACAAAATCTCCCAATCACCCTTGTTGTAAAAAGTATAGGGTACCCTCAATAATTAGACATAATTTCTTTACCTGAGTCCAAGCTGATTGGTCAATCTTCTACTTTTCATAGCTTTTGAACTCTCCTCCTTCTTTACTGATGTGGCTTTTCTAAAAGAGACATGAATGAAAGAGAACCAGGTTCTGAATACACCTTGATATCAGTATGTATATTCTCCATACTGTTCCCTATACATTTTCTGAGGCAATTACAAGGAGAATTTTTTAAAATAATCAAGAACTTTTATAGTTAGTGATCATTTCCTTGACTCTTGATTCAGGGGTGATTTTAGGGTCCAAAGTTTAATCCTTTAACACCTAAGATCTGATTGTTATTTCTCCCCTCTAGCTGCTACACGTCTCCTTCTAAATTAGTCATGAGAACTTGGCACTAGATCAAGATAGCAGCTTCTGCTTGATAAGTTTAAATATTCTCATTACCTGTTTGCTGAATAATGTGTAGACATCATAAGGAGAGGTTTCATGTTAATCACTTCTGGGAGTTAAAGGATTAACTACAGCTGTATGAAAGGGAACAAAATTCAAGAAACAAATCCCATACCTGATTTCTAGAGGAAGAGGATCTTCATCAGAATCTAACAGAGATGTACAATTAATTTAGAAATGGGGTCAGGGCATCACTGAGATGTTGTACGTATACATGTAATTATGTGAATCTTTTTACACCCTAATTTATTTATTTAGCTTCGCCTAATTATCTCAGGCAGGGAGACCACCACAGCTTTAGCCAATTACAGTGGATCCCGCATTAACAATGACAAGGCCAGACCCCCCCCTCAATTCCCAGTAAACAGGCCAGACCACATCACAGTAATCTTGTGAGTAGGTTCTTTAACATCCCCTGCCTAACCAAATTAACTAATTAATAGAAGCAGGAGACGGGACCTTCGGTTTATTCATCCTTATCCGAGAAGACTAGAATGTCTATCCATTTGACATTATAGAAAGGTAGCACATTCTCCTCAGTTATTTTAAGACCTTGAGTGTTGGTCCAGCCGGGGCTCAAACCCTCGACCTCCTGCGCAACAGTCCAGCGCTCTAACCAATTTAGCTAACCGGGAGGTTGTTTCTGTAATAATGCAAATTACATTCGGAATTGACAAGGACACTGTACAGCACAGTACACCATTAAAACAAAAACAGAGGTAAAACAGAGGTGTAATAGTTTGTGTAGAGTCTCAACATCTGTTCCTTTTGAAACTGTTTGTGTTCATCCTAAAACATTACCTGAGTCAATGTTGTTTTTTCCTTTCTTCTTCCTCTTCTGATTTTCTTTTGGTTTTTGTTTTCAGGCAATGTCATCACCTTCACTGCTTGATAAACTCTGCCCAGAAAATCAACAA
Organism: Pocillopora verrucosa; assembly: GCF_036669915.1. NCBI lineage: Eukaryota > Metazoa > Cnidaria > Anthozoa > Scleractinia > Pocilloporidae > Pocillopora > Pocillopora verrucosa. The sequence goes on along the minus strand of NC_089316.1, from coordinate 21,230,023 downwards.
ATACATATTTTTATTCACACAAATGTGAGATAAATTCACTTCTTTGGACCTAACAATAACAACTGGATAAGATCAAGGGTGGGGGGTTGGGGGGGTGTTGTTCCTCAGAGCACAACTTTCTTACAAATCATTTTCTTCCACCTCAGAAAAATCAAAAGACACCAGGCTTGTGGAAAACATGGTTTGGGTTAAGTGAAGTCTCAATACTTCTTTATCAGTCATCTTTCAAGCTAAATTATCAACAATTTCATTTTCCCTTCAGTCTGAATAAATGAAAATTAACAAGTACTTGTCAAAACTGTGAATTAAGCATTAGTATTGCATACTGCAACTGCTGTGCAGACTTAATAAGCTGCAGTTTGAACAAAATTGCAGGGAATGCTAATGTCCAAGATATTTCAGACTTGAGTGAAATTTAGGTGGCAGTGTATCACATCATGCTGTTTAGCTGTTTAACCCTTAAACTCCCAGATGTGATGCATACAATGTCCAACAAAAGGGTTGTGGAAAAAAATTTTTATCTTGATCTAAGAACAAATTCCTATAACAAATGTACAAGGAAATGTGTAGCAACTAGAAGGGAGAATTAGCAAACAGATCTTAGGAGTTAAAGGATAAATACAAAACTGCTTCATTTTACAACCCTGTTTAGGGAAAAAAAAAGGCAAAACATTGTAACTTATCAGCCTCACTCAGTTACCCTGACATACTCCAACAGACCATTGAAAATTATACCTACAAAGTTAGTTAACACACATTACCACACCATTTCTCACACTCCAGTCCAGAAAGATACCTTGGGTTATATAAATGTAGTGGAATGAAACTCTTGGTTAAAACATGTTGTAAAATTATCTACCATGTGCAAAATTAAAGATTCACGACAAAGGAAATTTTACCATGTATGGCAATAAATACCAATTTTGGCGAAATAAGGTGTCCCCCCCCCCCACATCCCCAGGAGAAGATAGATGGGAATGTGAATTGCCCACGAAGATTTAGACACACGTACATGATGGTCGATTCAGTCAGACAGGGGCTGTGATATGGGCAGATCTTTTCTCCGTCACCTCTGAAGTCGAATTCCCTGATAACAAAAATAACTTTCTCTTTCAAATGCTACATAATCCATTACTTACCTTGCTTTTCGTTCTGCTCTTTCCTACATCATGTTTCGTTAATGACTTAGAAGTAGAATCTTTGCCGCGCTTATTTTCTACTTTCGAAGCGCCTTGTTTCGCTGCCTTTCCAGCAAGGCCAAAGAACGATCGAGTATCCTGTAAAAAAAAAATGTAATTATAATTGAAACACCGGTTAAAAGACTGCCGCTGAGAACTAAAAGGACTCACAAACCATTTTAGTATAGTGACATGTTCACATTATGTGACGCTTGCGACGAAAGAGGAAACTTCGAGGGGTGTCGCTATGCGTGTTTTCTAAGTATCGCTGATGTGGGGACTATTTTACCGGTCGTAGTGAAACCACGAAAACCAAGATGACTATCAACGGTGTTTATTTAGATCACGATCACGATCATAAACTGAAATTACAATAATATTATAACGAATGCATGAATCTACTTGAATTAGTGTGAAAGGCATGAAAGAAACGCTTTACGTGCCTATGTCGATAACGCGATTAAAATAACAACAATTAACGTGAATTAACATAAACAAATCATAAAAGGCTAAATTAAAACTACTCGAGATTCAAAGATCGGCTACACGATAACCATTTGCGGCTGATTAACAGCCCAAAGACTAAAATGTGGGCGTTACTGTGTGAGCGTCTAGTTATTTCAAAATACTCCTTTGATTTCAAGATAATTAGTTGTACTGTTGTACAACACAGTACATATGTGCGCTATCGCCCAAGGTGAAAAACTAAACTTAAGCATATTGAAATAAAACTAACAAAATCACTTACATATCGGTCCCGCTTGTGCCAAAGGTTTGGAACGAAAGAACGAAGGTACAGCTGTTCAAGGCGAAATCTTGCGAAACTCTGGCTTATTAGGACGCTAACTTAGCTTTTATATGCGCGTGGTGACGCTAAAAGATCCGATTACAAACCAATAGGTAAAAGATAAACATTGTAACTACGATCGTAAGTAGGCACACAAAGTAATTGACAATTGATTTAATAAAAAAAAAAAAAGGCTGTTCTTTTGTTCGATATCCTTAACATATTACTCTCCTACATTTCGCGCCATCTTTGAAAATCTCCTGTACTTTAGTCAGCGGTCACTAACCTAGCTAGCCTCCAGACTCCTGCTATTTCTCTTCCGCTAATTTTCCGAGAAAAACAATAGGTCATAAGATAACCATAATTTAATTCTAATTCACGGAACCAAATGAAAGGAGCTGTAAGGCGAGGGAGGTTGAGCCACGTGCAGTTGCCCAACAGGTTGCTTTGAAAATGGCAAATAGATCTGCGGAGAACACTTCTCAGGGGTACGTACTCTGTTGTGGATGTCGATATTTCCATGAATGAATGCGCTCCAGATTCGCGCACGCTCCTTCAGTGATTTGGTTGTTTCGTTTTGCTATCGTCTCCTCGAGGTATATTGTTTATTTATCGAAAAATACTCAAAATTCGCAGAAACTTGCAAAAGGTTATTTGAAGTTTTATACGCTGTCATTCAAAAACAATTTCATTTAATATAAAATGACTCTATAGAAAAAAAAAAAAAAAAAAAAAAAAAAAAACTCGTAAAAGTTTTACCGATTGGACTTGAATGGAACAAACGTGGTCGTGTTACGATTGGTGCGTATTTTCCCAAAGTTAAAATTACACTCGTTTCTAAATTGTATCTGCTTGAGTGGTAGCAGATGATGGAGTTTATGCGCAGAATTGGATACAACTGAGTCAAAGAATTAACGTTTGTAACACTGTTCTTTGCTCCTGTTTTTCAAAGATCTGATGCCATGCAATGCATTTAGTCTCTATTGTAAAACTAGAATCGACCATATTTCCGGAATTTTTTAGGGCTTACTGTAAACTGCCAAACGAAACGAAACGAATTGAAAATATGAAAATCTCTGTGGTGTTCTTTGCTGAATCTTCACTACGTTCGCGAAGAGATCAATCTTCTACTGTATTTATAGGAAGGACTGCGCAATTTGGCCATAAAATGCAAATCTATAATTCACATCAAAATTCCGTGAGGCTCGAGCTGTGCGATTTACAAGTTGTCCAGTATCGATGTTCGTAGTCGATAAATAATTCGATTGCGTGACATGACACCTTCCCTGAATAATATCGCGTGACTAAAGTTGGTTTGCAGCATGTTTCTGATTGAAAAATTAAAAAAACAAAGTTTTCGTTGAGGTTTCAGTAATAGTAACGTTTGTTCTGTTATCATTTGTATGATTTGTGGACTGAACTGACCGATTCATCCTTAAGGGGGGCATTGGGATGTGCTAAAGAATTTCGGATTGGGTGTTCACTGCGTTTTGCAAATTTTCCGGTTTTCGTCAAAAATACCTGTCTAATGGGCTACGGATTTAGTTTCCGATGAAGTTTTCGGATTGTCCTATTTGGATTCCGTTTTCTCTCCGATCCAAGCGGTCATTATGCGCCCCCACTGATCTCGAATAGCCGCGAGACCTCTGTATGCTCCACATGTCAACACCGTATCGGATCGATTAGGGTTTTGCGATCTGGGATGTGAACGTTTATCGGTTTTGACTGTTTAGCATGCAGTTTTCAGTTCTGGTCGAATTTTTTTTGCGGTTTTGCGGTTGTGGATGATTTTTTTCGACGGCTTTGAGGTTTCTAATAGACCCTCTCATACTTCCATACAGTGGAGTTGCACACGGATTCTTGCTTTGCAAATTGAAAATCTCTCTTTCTAAAATTACAGATCTTCCCTTTTGTTCTGTTCCGTGTCTTAAATTACAGTAGGCCTTGTTTAGTTATTTCCTCTGAAATGGTATGAGGAATTCTTTTAATTTTTTCTTTTTAATTTTCTTTTTAATTTTTCTGGAAATAAAGTGCTGTTGTCTTTCTCATTTCACACTTGAGTTTGGGACTGAAAATGAGGGAATGCAGGCTTAAAGCTGGGGTGTCTGTGCCAGACAGCTTGATCCTGCCTTTGTCTGCATTATCATGTATTACCTTTTTAATTTTCCATTCCAGCATGAATTTTTAATGTTCTGTAACACCTTTTTTTCTTCTTGAATACTAATAATATAACACATTAATTTTAATCCAAAGATGTCTTTGTAATTCTGTTTTTTGAGACATGTTGATGGATTTTCAATCTCAAAAATTATCAATTTAGGTGCCCCATAGTTATCAAGGAGAGTCTGTTTGATCTTGGCTGTCTTCCTCCAGCTGTAAGTGAAATACTGAAGTAACTTTCATGAAATGACAAAATTGTTTACGTGTTGCAATGATTTGATTTAGTGTCCTCCTTTCAATAAGCACCCCCTCTGGAATAGGGGCCCATCTCTCCCCTGTTTTAAGTCAGAAAGGTTGAAAGGTGATACTGTTTTGCTAAAACTTCACCTGTAATTTCATGCTTGCATGATTGATAATAATTATTACATGTATTATTATTATTTTTAAGCTTGTCATTATTTTTATACTGGCCTTTGTCAAGCAAAGGGTCAAATGTGGACTTCAAAACTGCAATGGTTATCCTGGTTTGCTGATGTGAGTACAGAATTGATGAATAGAGCAAAAAGTTCAAGGCTTATACTGAAGGTCAGCAACATATAGTCTGATCATTGCGTACTTTTAAGTAGTTGTACCCAAGTCTAAGTGACACCCAGCTACATGTACTTTTTTTAAAAAAAAGTTGCTACTTGTAATACAAGGCAAGGGGATGTGCTGCTGGTTTGGGTGGCATTTTCATGACTCTCTTAGCTATAATGGAGTTACATTTTCAGTAGAGTCACAAGAGTGGGGACTAACAAATTTTCATGATTCAGAAAATTATCATACATCAAAGTAAGGATTTACAAACAGGAAGGTTCAAATTAGATTGAAATGTACCAGAATGTTAATGCACTGAAGATGAGAAGTAAAGTGTTCTAAATTCACGTAGACAAATGTGTTGTTTTATTTTAGGATCATGACCTACTTAAAAGACGATAGTAGCTAGATAGATGCATCTATAAACAGAAATTGACTAAATTGACCACAAAAGTTACATCTCTGGTAAAGTGACTCACTTAACAGATGGGGTGTATAATTGGCCACAGGGTAGACTATAATGGGGCAGGTTTTCTGAGAGGCCGCAGCAGTACATGTAACACAGCAAAAATTGACCCAAAAACTCCCCCACCCCTGATCTATCAGAAAGTTGTGCCATTTCAGTCAGAATATAAACACAGTGCAATAATATGAGGCATTCTGTTATTGAATGGGTTTAATAGGAGTGTACTTTTAAGTGAGCTATTAATTGGTGCCACTGTTTAACTAATGTTCATGTGGTTTCCTTTCAGACCATTTGATTTTTTAAGTGGTTTTGGTAACAGATTCACCATTGCTGTTATGTTTGGAGCCACTTCCAGCACATGCCTGAATATGTTTTTACAACCAAGAAATGGAATTTTTCAGATGCCTGACCCAGCTGGATGGGTGCAGGGTGAGTGGTCATACCATAGCAACCTGATTTTGAATAAATTGAGTGTTTGTTTGTTTTGTTTTGCTTTTTTTCTCTCACTGTTAAAATCATTTTAAAGACTATAGATAAATTACAAATTTTAATAATTAAGCTTGCAGAACGTAGCCTCATAACTATACAAAATAGTAGCAGTAACCCATCAAGCCAAAAAAATTTGGATGTACAACCATATGACCATACAAGGTGCTAATTTTAACATGCGTGGTCAACTGTACTGCAGGCATGCCAATGCCACAGCTTTGTTCAGTAGTCCAGTGGTCAGAGCACTGGGCTCCACGTCAGACAACCCAGGTTCTAGTCCTGGCCGGGGCAAGGCGTTGTGCCCTTGAGACATGCAGGAAAAAAAAATGTGAGCTCTGCTTTTAGGCTTGGCTAAATCTATATATTATGGTTATATGGAATTCAACATACAGTTTAAACGACTAGGAGCAAATATATGTATGGTCAGTAGCATTTTGAGGCATTTGGTTTGTGTCTCAGCCAGTATTTGTTGTGTTCCGCAGAGTTTGCAACAGTACTGCTGTGGATGTTAGGACCTTAGGGCCATCCTCATCCAGCAGTATACCTTATCAGTGCATGCATTGTTCCACCATGTGCCCGTGTTGTGTTTGCTGTTCTATAGCATAGGATTCTTGTCCTTGAGGATGGTGTTTCTTGGTGTTTCCTCCCCTCAAATCTAACTGCTGGGTTTCTTTTGGCACTTGGGTTAACTGTAGTTGCAGCTCCTGGGCCTCCAGTAGCCTCCATTTGTGATTTTGTGTGAACTTGATATTAAGTTATTTATTTGGAATATTTAGACAGGCTGGCTCAGTTTGGCTTTTAAAAGCTTGATAAAAGTGGGCCTCTATAAATGATAACAATGACCACACTGGGAGCCACATTCGTTACTCTTTGTTGAAGTTTGTGAGTTGTTTTACTAATTAACTCTCAATATCTGATTATTAATTAATTCTCCCACTGGCTGCCCTACATTTGCATATTCATCAGTTATGAGAACTTTTCTGTTAGATCAAGAAAACATTCTCTACCTGATTAGTTTGAGTATTCTCATTGCCTGTTTGCTGGATAATCTAAGGGTATTATAGGGAGAAGTTACCTTCTAATCATTTCTGGGAGTTAAAGGGTTAATGTCCCCTGCTTATAACCAGCACAGAGAAGATGAAGGAGAGTATGGGGCCTATGGTTTATCATCCTTAACGAAGAAGACTAGAACATCTAACCATTTGCAGATGTTGTATCAAAGGCAGCACATCCTCCTCAGTTATTTTAAGACCCTGAGTGTTGTTGTGGTATGGGACTTGAACCCTCAACTACCAACACAGTCATAACACCTTCATGATGTAAAAAGAAATGACAAGGATGCATCCAAACCACTTGCTAGATACTTTAATCTCTCTAATCATTCTGGGCAGCACAAGGCACTAATTGCAGCCTTATTCCCTACATCTAGGCAGTTCAGAGGGCCGCAAAACTCCAGAACAAAAATTATCTTTCAAATAAGCACTCTAAAGCCGCGCAGTATCAACAAACGATTTTCAATTAACTAATTTATTCTTGTTTTCTTGTCACCATATTCCCACCAATAGCATAGCTCCATTTTCTGCATATAAATATATACACACACAACTCACAATTCCTCCAGTTGCTCTGATGAAAGGCTATTGCACTTGAAATGTCAGCTTTTAAACTCTATACAGTGGCCAATTTACATTATCAACTCAGTCATTAATACTAAATTACCCTGTTATACTCTCCCAGTGAGCAGCACCACAGTTTCTTTAGAAACTTACTCCTTTACCTGAACAGCAGTCCAGCACTCAACATGAGCAAGCAGAAAAATATTTCCTCTGTTTTAATTAGTTTTTCAGAATATTGTCACTGTTCTTGTGTACGGGATCCTGTTCTACCCATTTTTTGCCTGTCTGACAACTGACAACAGACTGGTTGGGTCCTTGCTGGGTTTTCTTTGTGTTACAATCAGGTGAGCTAGCTATTACTTTGTTTATGAATACCAATTTAATCAGACTGTGAGTTTCATTTTTAATAAGCAAATACAGTTCTCAGAACTCTACAGTTGTCAATACTTAATTCAAATATTACTCCAATGTGGAATTTTACTCTTTGCTTTGAAATAAGTTATGTTTGTGTTAATTTTGGAGCATGTTTTGTACACATGTACTAGTAAATAGGGAACACAGTAAAGCATGGCTTACAAGTGAAACAATAGACTAATTTGGTTCTCTCAGCTTAATTAACCCTATCAGCCCAAAGGGTAGTCAGCATGTAAGTTCTCCCTCCAGTAATATTGCTGACTCATTCATTAAGAACATGCATGAGAATAAAAAAAAGATTCCCAACTCAAGACGCTCTGATTACAACATGAATTCTTCTTATCAGTACCAAAGGAAATTTATGGTGAAGAGTCTAGAGAATATAGATATTGATGTTAACCCTTTAACTCCCGTGAGTGACCAAGACAGAATTTCTCCTCACAATATCAATACAATATCAAGCAGACAACTGATGAGCATAACTGCACTTATGCGGAATCTGTAGCATGAATTAACAACTCCACGCCTTTACAAACATGATCTTTAATACGACTGACGTTGGTTGAAACTAAAGAAAATAACAAACTAATTGACAAGGAAAGCAAACCAGCGTATTCTAATTAATTTCTTAGATTCTTCTTCAAACTGGGAATAGAGTTTCAGTGTATGAAGTACTTGAAGGTAAGGATATGAAGGAATCAAGTGAAATCGTATGTTTTTAATACTCGGCTTTTTTGTTTTTGTTTTGATATTTCTCAAAGTGATATTTAACAAATCAAACACAATTCTCCTTGGTCTGCAGTCTTATTGGTCATAGAAATGATGCCAACAATATTCAAAGCTAAAGTGAATCCACAAGTGGTGGTCAAGTGGTTTCACCACAAGTAGTATTTCTTCTAGAGTATAAAGGGGGTGGAGGGGGAGTTTGCATAGAGTATAAACAAGGGACTGTAGAAAATTGATTGCCAATTAGCAGCCAATGAGTGTATATGTGTGTGTGTGTGGGGGGGTGTGATGGGATGGGGGAAGGGGGGGTCATAAGGATATTAAAGAGTCTCATGGGGGTGATCAATTCAATTTATTATATTAAAGAACCAAAATCCTCCTAACCCACCCCCACCCCCCCTCCAGGTGATGAATAATGACCACCTCCCATTTAGCTATTTATTCATATATATTTTTTGTTCTTTTATTCTATTTTATTTATTTATTTATTTATTTATTCATTTTTTAATTACTTTTTTTTTTCACTAAGGGAGAGTACCAGAAGGAATTATTTTACCTGACATATTTGGGGTCAGTTCCAATCACCCTTTGCCTTGCATTCATTTGGATGAGGTTCAGTATCCTGCTGTATCGTGAAGTGAGAAAGAAGTGGTTCCCATCTGAGAGAAGGGTAAGTCACTTGTGAGGAACACGGCACACAGCAGTTTAACATCGGGCATGCGCGAGGTGATCAATTCTGGCTAGCCGTGCGCCAATTTCCGCCTTAAAGGATAACATAAGAAACAACCGCTCTTTCGCAAAATAGGCGAAATAAAATTGCAACGCTCCTAGATGTCTGCAAAAGGAAGCAAGGTACCTAACGATAATGTATATCGTTGAGTTGGATCGATATATCGCCCAAGGCAAAACTTTTTTGAATGGTTCAATACTATTTCGCAATTTTCTTTACAACAGCTTCTACCTCTCAGAGCCATATGACAAGTCCAAGTAAAAAACAACCAAACTTCCTGAAACGCGGGAAAACGCCGGTGACAAAGTCCTGATTGGTTTTCAGCTTTGAATCTGATTGGTTGAGAGAGGGGTGCGAGTTTTTCTGGACCAATCACAGAGCGAAGTAAAGCATAAACGAAGCGATAATTGTTACTTTCGACATTTAAAAAACAAGCGTTTGTATGGCACGATATTTCGTCGATGAGTCGCCATTTTCGCGGTTATCGTCTCACAGTTTTGTACGCTGGCTATAAAAAGCTGTCCAAGGATGGAGACTGGGGAGGAGTTACCGCTTGCTCCCTCTCTGTACTTCATAAATTTTCTGGAACCATCCCCAGATAGGGGTAACTGTTGTTAGTGTTTGTTTGGAAGCTTTTACTGCTGACAAAATAACATTAACTTTTCTTCTTTTCTTTTCCAGGGTGGCGAGGAAATCTGCGATACACGTTTGGCCAGAGAAACGGAGATCGCTCACATGAGGGAACTCCTGTATCCAGGATCAATTTCGTAAGCAGTTAAAATTGGTAATCTAGCAGGGTTGAATACCAAACTCTGACAATATCCTACATATGAATTTTATTCAGATAAATTGTTGTAAAATGGGTTTGTCCCACAGTAAGATTATTCGCATGAGATCTCTATCGCCTGACAGCTTATGAGGGAAAAGCCTTAATCGAAATTCAAGAAAAGAATTATCAGGAAAATAACAGTATTCTCTCAGCAGAAATCAGCCGGAGATTAAAAACTTAACCCCAAGACATGTCCCTTTATTTTATAATCTGTACATAGGCTATTCACGTCACGCACTTTATATCACTAATTAGTATTGAATATCAGTCTCGGATTGAGCTTTTTAAAATTGAAACTATGAAATGAGAGTTGACCAAATATGTCGCTGTTGACGAGTTGACCAATAGTGTTGGCGAGCTGACATGTTGGAGAAGTGACCGGGTACAGAATGCATCTATCAGCGTTGTGATAGAGAGGTAGTTTTTTTAAGGGATTAGCCTGACACTATACGGTTGTAAACAAAGAGGACAAAAACACCAGCCTGTCTTGTTGCTAAGTTTTCAACTAGTTGTTGGTTTATTCTAAACCAATAAGATTTGTCGCTTGTGATTTTCTCTGCGTTGATTGATTCAGACATCGCACTCATAACTGCTACGCGTTGTGTAATAACTTAGATGGTAACCGGTCAAGTCGCCCAAAAGTCATCTCGCTCAGAGTCATGTCGCCCGGAACCAGAGTCATGTTGCCCGAAATCCTGAGTCATGTCGCCCGAAATTTTATCGAGTGTTCAATCTTGAAGAAAAGTAACAATGGCAAGGAATAAACTCGTAAAATGCTGACTCGTAAAATGTTTTCGTCCGCTAACCTATGCAAATATGAAGTTAAATAAAGGCTCAAATATCGCTGTTCATTTTAGCGTTAATCGTTGATATGAACTAAACTGCTCATTCAACAGTGCAGATTGAAGAAAAGTAGCAATCGCCCGAAGTCATGTCGCCCGGAACCAGAGTCATGTTGCCTGAAATTCATAATTATGTCGCCCGAAATCCTGAGTCATGTCGCTCAAAATTTTATCGAGTGTTTAATCTTGAAGAAAATTAACAATGGCAAGGAATAAACTCGTAAAATGCTGACTCGTAAAATGTTTTCGTCCGCTAAGCTATGGGAATATGAAGTAAAACAAAGACTCAAATATCGCTGTTCATTTCAGCGTTGTTCGTTGCTACGAACTAAACTGCTCATTCTACGGTACAAATTCTAGTAATTATAAGCGGAACTTTCAGTTATAAGAATTTTTCACACATATCAGAAAAATATATCAAGTTCTCTTAGTTTTATTTATCGTATAAAAAAACAACATGAAACTTTTACAGCGGTTTTTCTGGTGATTGCTAACCACGCGAACAAAGCGTGTTAGCATCATTTCCCTTAGGATCAGACGCGGCATAAATTATCGCGACTTGTTCAGTTGTTCCTTGTTTCCTCGGCCGGTCGCATGTAAATTTTGTTCCGGCTAACTATACATAAAGAGGTTAAATTAATAACAGCCACCATATTCCTATAAAGGAAAGCTGAAACACGAGATCGTTACCCGTACGCAAAAAAATTATATAGTGAGCCTTCATCCTTGTATCGAGTGCGGAAATGAAGTTCGACCACGCCAGCGAGCCCTTCAGTGCGACATTGCGGCTTTTGGCAGCATCGTATCTGCGGGACTGGTATCGACCAAGCCACCTACCGTTTGGCAACAATCAGAGGAAGAATAGATTGGTTGTGCGCTGCATGTTCTCTTGCGCCATCGAACCCAAGTGACCAGGTCCCCGCTGCTGAGAGCACAAGAACCGACTTCGCCCAAGGTACGGAAATTTTAAGACCACTGTTTGTCCACGAAATAATTTTATTCTTAACCAAGAACTTAACCTTTCTAGCCCAAGTTTTATCTTGAACGTTTTTTTCCTTAGATGAGTTTGCGATAAAAATGCGGTTTTATTTTTGTTTTGCAGATCTTTCTCCAGAGTATCCGCCTTTCTACCTACTGATTCAGCTGCTCCACCGAGAGTCCTCTGCGTGCACCGTCCAAGTTCGACTCGTCATCGCCAGAAAACTTTTGCTCGCGTTTAGGAAAATAATGATACAATTATTAATATTATTACTATTATTATTATAGTTTAAAAGGAATAGTTTATTTTATCACGATAAAAAAAATCAGATATGTAATAATTTTTTTTTTTTTTTTTTTTTTTTTTTTTTTATGACGAACTTACCTTAAGTTGACATTTGAATTTGTTTTCAAGGGGTGGGTGTCACTTGGTCAACCTACACGTCCTCGCGTGTAATTAGGTTTAAATGCAAGCAATAAATATGTTTGTATTAATGCGTGTCTGAATTTACCGCAACATCACAATCTTGCTTGGTAACCAGGTGATGATTCTTGAGCACGTGCTGTATTCAAGACGGTGGCGTTTTCCAATGTTCCAATCATGATGATGTGAACCTTCGTTCGAAACAGAATGCTTCCACAGACAAAACAACAACAGTTAGAACCATACTGTAGCTGGTATTACTATTTTTTTTATTTTCGTATTCTGTTTTAGGATTACTATCTCCGTGATATCAAACAACAGCGAAATAAACAACCTGAGTTTCACGAGTCTGCATTCTACGAGTTTCTTCCTCGCGATTTACCTAAAATGTTACTTTTCTTCAAGTTTAAACACTCGATAAAATTTCGGGTGACATGACTATGAATTTCGGGCAACCTGACTCTGGTTTCGGGCGACATGACATCGGGCGTGATGACTTTCGGGCGACTTGACCTTAAACCACCTAGATACTACACCCTGCGTGGTTAAAACCCTACCGTTTATTGTGCTGGTTAAGCCATCTGCTTTGTTCTAAGTTATACTACCAATAGACCCCAATTTTTATTGGTTTACCAGCGTGAAAACCCACTTGGGATGTTAAAAGAACTCGGGAAAAATTTGTTAATAAAGAGCCTGGGGCGAGTGATTTACAAACTTTTGTCGTGTTCTCCCAACAACTCAAGTAGGTTACTATGCCGGTACACCGATAGAAAGTTCGGTCTGTTGCTCAAATAGAAATCTTGCACTCTTATTGTTAATTAGTGAAGGATTAGCAAAGCCAATCAGACTGCAGAACTTTTGACTAAACGCTTTTAGATTTACACTGGAATCTTTCAATTCACTCATTACTCTTTGTGATTGGTCTGGAAAGCGTTCCAATCAGTCTTGATTCCTTTGGCCTACGTGTAAGGCTGTCATGTTCGGTGAACGAGAACGTGTACGTAAAGAAAAGAGCTGCCATTGATCACCAACGATAACATAAACGTGGGATTGATGCCTACATGAGTTATGAATAAATAAAGTGACACATTTCTTTCGTTTTTGCAGAAGCTTATTCAGATGATAATGATTTTCTAATTACTCGGGATCGGTGGTATAATTTCTTTTTGTGTTGCTTCAAACAGGGGGAATATGGTTGGATTAAACTGGTTTTCAACGCTGCTTCATTGTTTCTACAAACCAAGGAAAGGTAAAGATGTTTTGTTCGCGCCATGTCTGAGCCACGAACAGGAACCATTTGAATAAGGAGATGATTTAAATGACACCCAATCGTTTGTTGTTAAAATTTGTTTTTTAACTTCATCTGAATTTCATTTTTAGATTTCAAATTTTCGACGCAATTCATTTCAACAACTTTGGTTAGCGCTTTAATGATCCTTCAGGTTAGTTGGATAATTTGTATCGATTTAACTATTGTATATTTGCTTTCGCTTTTGGTAATACTGTGATGGCAGAATGATTGACTGACTGACTGACTGTGCGACTTGCTTAGGGAGTGAATTACACTATCTCCATGGTCATCGTCACCGTGGTCATAGTTTACCACGCTCATTACTGTTTTTGTGTTGGATTTCTTTTCTCATACATATCTACATACATAAATGCATTTTATTTCTTACAGTCGAGACAGATTAAAAGTTTCCAGCCCACAGGTAGCTCGAGTGCCATTCGCTCCAATTCTGAGAAAAGAGTGCCAGCGGTCGAGTTGACAATCAAGAGCTTTGTTTATAAAATTTCTTAGAGGCAGAAGATCGGGTGTGATAAGAACGGATCTCATAAATATCGTGGAAGAGTTTTTGAATGCTACAAAGTGCAAATCTACGTCTGAAGTCAAACATCAAATTAGCTGTAGGTTCACAGCAGGGGAATTTTAATGGTAAAACAACAGCATTAGTATATAGAGGAATTACATGCCGGTACTTTCTTCTAAAGTGTTACGCTCTACTCAGGTTTTCATGGCAGTTCTTTCCCTAAGGGACGTGATGAGAAGGGTATATATTGAAAAATACAAAACTCATGGGGACACCAGCTCGGCTAATTTTGTAGACGTCCTCTTTGGTAAGTTTTTGTGTCTGTAAACAAGAAAATAGCTTGTTCCAGGTTTTCAGTTAGAAAACCATGCGTGGAAGTAAAATTCCAAGCACGATGCTATCGACGGAGCGAATGACAGAACGTTTGGGTCGAGTCGAAAAAAACTGAACAAGGGATTGGTAGTAGGGAACACGACCTGGCTCAAACCTCCCGGCTGATTGCTACTCGACCCAAATCTCCCTCGAGTTTTCTACCCAAATCTTCTGTGGCGTTGCAGTTGTGCCTTCCGTTGTAGCTATGTCCTCACACCTAATAACCAACAGAGCGTGGTTTTATTTTTTTCCAATCAAAGTGCGTTGTGATCGTGTTTTCTGCGAGTCACTTCCCAGCTAGGGGAGAGAAGCGATGCAAAAGTGTGACAAGATCGTAAAGATTTCCTCGTTCGAAGTTTGACAATTTCAAAAGGTGTAAATTCTTTAAAATTGATCCTTAAAGTGGAATAAATCCTATGGACTTACTGTAGCCACCTTTACACCGATTTTCCATTTGATCAGTGGATTCTAGAAAAACGGGGTAAATTCTGTGAAATTCATCCTTTAAGTGGACTACATCCTACTGACTTGCCGACATCACGATGTTTACCCCGATTTTCGATTTGATCCTTGTGTGAATTTGTCATAAACGGGGTAAATTATGACAAATCCACCCACAAGTGCAATACACCCTTCAATGATTTAGAAACTGTACTAAAAAAAAGATGTGTTTAGGTGATGGGATCGGGAAAACGAGCATGGCTCAGGGGATAGTGTATATTCGTGAACGGCTACCGTACTGGCTTTCATGTAATGTACGTGCTCACAAGTTTCACGTGAGGAATTTGGTTTTCAAAGATCATTGTCTTTCAGATCTCTGAGCTTGAAGCGCTCTGCGGAATAACAACAAAGCGCTCTAGATCTGTGACTGTATAAAATATGCGGCTAGCTGTAACAGCTGAAATCAGCGGAACCGCAATAAAATCACAATATACTAATTCAACTTTTTTTAATAGAGGGCTCAGTGCGATACAGCAAAAACCCACAGTATTCCAAATTAATAACTGAAGGTTAAACTTCTGTGTTTGAAGGAAGACTTTGTGACGCAGACAAATAATCACAACTTTGACCTCTCAGTCGATCTCACCTCCGACAGATCAGGGTGAAGCGTCAAAAAAGATATAATTTTGCGTCGACGAATCATAATCTATGATCTTCAACGGTTAAAGAAAAATAAATCAACTATGATATGACACCACATTGAGCTTTTGTCTTAGCTTGTGGGTAAAATGTTGTCATCGCAGGAGTCGCAAGTCGAGCAATGAAGACTGTAAATAAAGCAAGACTGCAAATTAAGCGTGAGCAATAACGTATCCCTTGGTCGAAAATCGCTTTGTTATTTACGCGGCAAGTTGTTCTTCCACGTATAGGTTATAACAACGATGCGATCAGACGGCGTTAAAGAAGAAACGTTAGAATTTCAAGGGAAGTAATGTGTGTGTGAGAGGCCAATGATCTGGTTCGCAATGACCATGCGGATGACAAGTTTTCCTGAAATCAGCAGGAGGTTGTTCATCCGTTGTTGCTGGAAAACACTGGTCAAATTTTCCGCTTATCCCGACCCATCCCGACCCCCTTGAATGTGTACTTTTGCTTAAAGATAAAACTACAACGGAGTCTCTCAACCAGTCCCAAGCTGCGTGTTGCTCGATAGATCACAAAATATGATTGGCCACTGTATCACATTACGTCAGAGGACATATCTACAATAAGGGGGCATAACTATTACGAACGACAGATGAGTAAATAGACTTGGTTGGATGGTAAATTTTTATGGTGATTTTTTTTCTTTTTTTCAATTTTCTTTGCAGGCGGGATAGAAGCAGGACTTGTCTTGTCTGCGGTCATTTCTCTTTTAATGTTGCTTCACTTCATGAAATGCCATCGGTGAGTTTTCACCTTAATTTGGAAACGCTGAAGCTTTTCCTGAGTCAGTCATCGTGTTCTCAATTTTTTATTAAGGAAGACTTTTCACTTTTACGGCTTCCTCCACATGTAGGTCGTTACAAATTAAGTGTCAGGGGAAAGGTGATGAAATTTTATATATATTTATATATTTTTTTTCAATTTAATATCCTTACACGCATTTCTGCTTGATGGTCCTTTTCGTTTTTTTTCTTCGTTATTGTTTTTTATTATTTTTTTTACTCTTTTTTATACTGTTTAAAAAATAAAGTATTCCGTGGCAATTATGCTCCCTTGCAAAATAGAGTTGTTGTTGTAAACGATTTCGAATCCAAGGCGCTCACGTCCAACGTTTAAATTTTTTTTTTCAGAGAACACGTGCTTCAGTTGTATCAAGGGCAAGCAATATATTCAAAGGACCTGCTCTTGACACCTGCAGCTTCAGTGGTACGTACTGTGGTTAAGTGACGGATGATAGGAAGTTTAAGAAACGACGACAGCGGTTGGTTAAAAAATGAACTTATATTTGACCTACGAATCTCGCGATACTCTAAAGTCATGTACTTTCTTCCTCGCTTTCAAAATATCTCGAAACTGAATATGGAACACAGCGTTAAATTAGAAATGGAAGTTTTAAAAGAAATAGCTGTCGCCGTTCACGCAAAGTTGGGTCATTTCACGTTGTTGTTTTGCAGATTTACACAAAGAAATTTACAAAGATTTTTTTGACCCTCGTGCACAGCTGTTGTTCTGCTTATCTAACGTTTTGTTTCGTTTCGTTCCCGTTCCCGCTTTGATTTTCTTAAACTGCTTGGCTAGTCGTTGTAGTCAGGATGGATCCTGGAACAACAAATCCATTTTCTGGTCTTCTAGATGCTTTTCAAATAAACATCAAACCATGTTCCTTACATTATGCTGTTTCTCGAAGAAAAAAAAAAAAAAAAAAGAAGAAAATGAGCCCTGTCCCTAACAAGCGCCCTGTTTCGATTAAGCACCCTTCCTTGAAGTATCAAACGTAGGTGAGCGCCCGGGCGCTAAATCGAATCATTGCTGTATGACAATAATGATGATAATAGCACTAATATTTAAGATACTACTACTAATAATAATGACAATGATAATAATGATGATGATGATGACGACAATAGTTGTGTTGGGGAAAATGATAACCATAAAGATGATAAGGATAACACAAGAAAATGACAGAAATATAATGATGATGATGATAGGGAACGGAAGATTTTCAAGAACTCTAGACCCGGAAATATGTGTGATTCCTTGGTTGGACCGTAAGACTTCTGTTATAAAATTTGAGAGTGAAGATTTTGTTGTTGCCTTTTTTTTCTTTTTATCCCTGCTAGGGAAAGAGTCTCCGATATTCTGGATATCAGATAGCGTACACATTGCTTGGTATAAGAAAATGAATTTGATGTCACACAGTATCTTAAATGCTAATCTTCTGTTTGTCCCTTTCTTTGTTTGAATGATCGACATCAGTATCTGAGCAATTGCCACCTAACCCTCCCCTAAGCCAACAACAGTCAACTGATAATAAGTTAGGGTTAGTGTTGGGTTAGTGGAGGGGTAGGAGCGCAATTTCTTAGATACTGACACTGGCCTTGTTTGAACATGATACAAATGTACTAAAGAAATACGCAATAATAGGGATTTGAAATTCTGAGGATAAAGTTTGCGTGGTCCTTTAAGCGGGCTATTTAACGTTTTTTTTCCTCGGTGACTTTCATTCTCTAGCAGAGTTGTCCCGTTTGAATGAATGTTTACCGTTGATTCATGAAACGACACCTTTATGTTGTCGCCAAAACTTAAATTTGAAGAGATTCAGATTGTTTATGATTTAACCATAGTTGAGAAGCAACGCGGTCTTTAAAGGGAAGAAATAGTATTTCATGAACCTGCAAATTTTAATTTATTGTTTATACTAGCAGGTGGGCTCGTAATTTCGCAATGCTCTTGGTACAAATGTGATCTCACCATGAAGTTCTTTGATGTTTTATCTTCGTTTCTTTTGTAGGTTTTGGCACTCTGACAACTTTTCTGTCAACTGTGGTTGCTGCTCTGGCAATCGTTTTCAAATCGAAAGAACTGCTCGCCCCAGAATTATGGAAACATTTGAAAGAAACTGGAATTGCTATTTTGTAAGTTTTACCGATGTATATGTTGTATCGATTTGAATCTTAAGAATGAGAGTTATATTATTGTATCACATTGTTGTCTTCTGGTTATTGTGATCGTTGTGGGCGTACTGCGTAAAAGGCGGGAAAATACGAATGATCAAATCACGATTTGTTCAAGTTTTGAATCTGATTGGTTGAGAAGGTGGCGCGAGCTTTCTGGACCAATCACACGGGGAAGTTAAACAAAATCACAGCAATCCTCGATTACCTTCGACACTCAATTGAAAAATACTCTACTACATGAAGAATGCAACTCTAAAGATTGTTTAAGCATCAAAGCAAGATACAGTAACATATTTGCAGGATCAGGATTTCGTGGCTAAGCTGGTTTTATAATTATAATCATAATTTCATAATTATAGTGGTAGTAGTAGTATAGTGGTTCATAATTATAGTATCGAGACTTGAAGGCTTTTCGAAAGACGCAATCTAGTACTCATGGGATGTTGTTTTTACAGACCCACTTTGGCCTTGGCTATTTTTCTGATGTTGTTCCAGTTGTTTCTGACACATTTCGTCTTCCGGTACTCGAATTATCCAAACATCACTGTCACAATTGATAATAGGTATTGTTGTATATCATTCTGAGCTGAATCTCTTGTTGTGTGATACGTACGCCCTGAACAACTGATCTACTCATTACAAACACGTGCAGGCATCTATGACTAGTACTAGGCCTGACAGAGTGCAGTCCGATTCGGTCCGTAATTTATCAAGTGATTGACAAAATTATAACAGTAAGCATATAACGTGTATAGTCACATAGGCATGCAACGTTAAATGGCCAGTTACAAGCATAACGTTAACTGTACACTGTCCTTTTAGTGCACCAATCAAAACTATAGCAAAACTCGCGAACGTGATTAATTATCACCAGCCCGATTTGAGAACTAATAGGACGGTGTACGCGTCATGTGTGTAATTGGACAGTGTAAGAGGATAGTTAAAGAGACAGTTAACACGTCATGCCAGGGTAAGTGGACAGAACGCGTCGTGTGCTGTTGTCTCGCATTTTGCCGAGTTAACGGTTGCTTTTTTTTCTTTTTCTCTTTTTAATGAAAACGTACAACCACAACCGATCTCTAGTTTCTTTCTCAAATTTTGTTACGACTACTGACCGGATTGGACTCCGCTCGGTCCTATTTGGCTGCTGATGACCGATGGCGTAGCAAATTTTATCATTGTGTTGATAGGATATGTCGTATGCTACTGTATGTTTAGTGGTCAACTCACGCCTTGCCGAGAGAACGTTCAATACAAAGCTGCGGTAGATTAATTGAACGTCGACACAACAACTCATCGACAGAAACATCTCTGATGAGAAGATTTTTGCCATATATCTTTGTTATCATTGTATGTGTGTTTATTGTTGTTGTTGATGTTGTTGTAGTGGTTGTGGGTGTTGTTGTTTCGTTGCTGTGATGGTTGTTGTTGTTGCTGTAGTTGTGGTCGTTGGTTTGTTGTGCGTTGCATCCGGGTTAATTAGTAATTCTCCTAGATTCACATCTTACTTATGGGTCACGAAGCTTAAAATACTCAGCCCGTATCGTGTACACTTTATTTTTGGTCTCTTTCTCTCTCTTTCAGGCGGCTATTCTCCATCATGTCATACTTTTTCTTCTTCTACAACATCATTCTTGGACTTTTCTCTGGTTTTATGCGAATTCTAAAGGGCATGCTTTTAGGGGTGATTTTCATCTCTCGTATCGATCGTACATCACTGATGCAGGGTTTCCAGGCTTGGGACAAAGGTAAGGAGCACGCACCCAGTATAAGCAATTATAAGTGGCAGAGGCTATGTGAAGGGAGATATACAACATACAGACCTATGATGCTGCCATGTTGTCACTATTTCCTAAAACAACTTTTAACCAATGAATAATGTTTGTAAGACTTCTGGGACGAAAGGAAGGTCGAACAGAAATTCCTCAGTGATAAGATCCAAGAAATTGCCTAGAACGCAGCAAACGGTAGTGGTTTAGTAGCGATTTGTAATAGCTTTACGTCTGATTGTTCGAGAGAGTTGCACGAGATTTATTGAGTTGTCATTATGCTAACGAAAGCATAACCTATGGGATCCTGGACAACCTTTGACTCTAACTTCAAATTTTGTTCATTTTCTTTTCAGCTTTTGTCGCATACCTTGGTTTTGTGACTGTGCTGGTTGCCCACAGCCATCCCGTGATGCTGGTGTTCTGTCAGTTGCTTATTGACAGAAAAAAAGATCACCAGCCCCCGCAAGACCGTAAGTAAATAGTCTCTAGAATCATGACTCGGCTGGGATGATTCTGATTGGCTCGATTGATAAACGGACAGATGAGCGTGCGCACAAATGGACGGACAAACGAATGGGCAACTGTGGCTTAGAGACAATTGGCATGTTTGTTTCCTTTATAAGATCAAAACACAGCGCTGTTTATGCACTGGCCACGGACACTCAGCAACCAATCAGAACATTAGAAATGATCTTTTCACAGAGGGCAAGAAACACATAATATTCTTTTGTTAAGCGTCGTTATTAATGTGAAATCGTGGAAAATTTGGCAGAAAATGTACCCCATTCCCCAAGTCAGATAAGAAGATAAGATAATTTGATAAGAAATGGGTACTATTGAGAAGAAACTTACGATGCGAGCGATGTTCGGTTGGTTACTATTCATTTCATATCCATTCTGTGGTCACGCGGGAATATTGAAAGTTAGCCTTTCTTCTTTGCCACTTTGCACAGTTTTTTGAGGAACTAAAACGTATCTCGCTGACTGTTACTTTTCAAGCCGACCTTTAAAAAAACGATTGTATTCTGGGTGATATAGAACAGTTTTAAGGCTTTTCATGAGGAGAAAAAGAAACATCCCTACGTGTGTAATCTTTTTTTCAACTTGAGTCTGAAGTGCTTAAGTACTCCGTTCTTAACGTTAAAATAAGTTTTCAAGTACCGTGTTTTAAGGCATCTAATTTGTCGCCGGATCTCCGACAAAGCCTGTATATTGTAGGTTTGGCATTGAGGCAGGACGCTCTGAAACTTTGTAATATTTGTTTTAAATGACATTTCGTTGCCATTCCAAAACAATAGTAAAGGAAGTAAAGACATTTTGTCTCCTTTCTTACTCAAAGTACGAAAGAAATTTCTCTCTTTTGGCCTATTTTCTCTATTGCTATGATTCCTTTGTTGTCATGAACTAATTTTTTGAAGGGTAATTAACTTGAAATACTCGACGAAGTCCCTCCAGATCTGGTCCAAACCTCTCAAACACAGCTTATATTGCCATTCCTCTCTCTTTGTCTTTCAGGCTTTATGTGGGAGCCCCGTCGGCCGCGCATGTCTCAAAAGGCTGTCAACCGCTGGTTCCTGGCCGTGACTCTCCTACGCAACCCATCTTTTATCAAGTACCGCCGCCAAGGCCGCCATTTCACGGCATCTGTTGTGACTCTTGGAAGCGTCAACTTTGACGTTCCAGTGTAAAACTTTGAGACAAACTCAGAAGGAAGACCACCGTTCTTTCTTTATGGTTCACTTTTCCGGAGATCTGCTATAGCTTGGGGTTAAAAGTTTCCCTCGTTTTTTACCACAGTATAATACAGTCTGTATCTTGGCGTTGTTGTTATTGTTGTTGTAGTTGTTTTTTTTTTTTTTTTATTTTAAATTTTTTGAGTCAACATGTTCCTCCTCTAATGAAAGCTACTCTAAATTCTGAGCTAAACTTTATTAAACACGTAGATTTTGGTAGAGAAGTGAGTAAAGAAGCACACTAAGTACTTATTGAAAAACAATTTAAAATTGTGGATTTTTACTGCTGGCTTCGGAAATGGGAATTACATTATCTGGCAAACATGGAGAGGCAGATGGTAACATTTGCAATTTAAGATGAAGTTTTGGGAAATCTACTTCTCTTTAAACGATAATGGATTCTAAATATTGATTAATTTTCTTTGGTACATTTGAATTTGATGAGTTTTTTTTTAAAGATAATATATCGAGTATTGAAAAGTAATATATACAAAAAGAGCAAGCAGTTTACGTTAGGCTAAAAGCCAAGTATTTAGGAAGGAAAAATAGAGAAAAATAATAAATAAATATTACAGTTTGCTTAGGCGTTTTAAGCGGAAGTTTTTTTTTTAATTTTTTTTTGTTTGTTTGGTTTTTGTTTGTTTGGTTTTTTTTGTTTGTTTGGTTTTTTTTGTTTGTTTTGTCGTTGTTGTTGTTGTTTTTGTTGTTTTCCTTTAATTATTATGAAAGTAAGAAAAGTAAAAATTGGCGCACGATACCAAATAATGTTGTCAATTTATGAGGTCCGTGATTGGGGGAAAGACTTGGGAAGGAAGGTGTGGGTTTGGAACTGGGGAGCAAAGAACCAGTGGCAATAAAAAATACGTAATTGACAGACAGCTGTGAGCATTAGCCACACGAGTGCTTTAGCGAAGGCCGATTTCTTTCACACGTGCGAATATATTCATATACGACTAGCGAACTCCAACATCGTGAAGACCTCTGATCTTTCTCCGAAAAAAATTAGCGGAAGTGGAAAGTGAGGTGGGAGTGAAATATTGGATTGGTGGGACTACCGGCGAAACCGGATCTCATTCAATTTTGTTTGCTCGTTTTTATCCGCGCGAGGATCCCGGTCGAATTCCCACTGGCTCCCGGGTACAAATCTCCTCACCGGCATCCCGAGAGATACTGACAAGTGTCCCGTGGGAATCTGGACGAAAACTTGCAAAAATAGCGACGTACACTTCAGAGGGTAATGACATCAAGGAACTCGCCTTTTTAACTCGTGAATTGCGCGCATGCGCAAGAGCGAGTTATAGATATGATGTGGAGAATAGCACTCGCTCGCTCGCTCGATTGGTCGATTCCTGTAAACTTTTTTTCGATTTTAGGCTTTTGAGTACACTTGATAGTTTTTGGCGAGTAATAAACAAACGAAATGGTGACCTTTGTTGCTAAGAAGAGTGGTGGGGTGAAAAAGAAGCCGATGATAATCTTACAAGAGTTTATTGTTTTCGTTTTAGTTTCAACAAGCGGCGTCAGCGACTGGCAGGCGTGCGATGATTCACACTGAAATAAGAAAACAACCTTCGTTTTTCATAAAATTGTAATTTACAGTCCCTGAACCTGAAAACGATCCGAAGATTCATTATAAATATCACTTACTCCGAAGCGCTCGGAGTTTACAGGTGTAAAAGCTTTTTCTGTAATGCTGTGAGATTGGGGACAAAATCGATCGTTACATTTCGTATCGTGTGTTTTTTCTGTGTGAAGCAACAAAAGGTGCCGTCGTTTTGTATTTCAACGTGTTTGGATTACGATCACCCAGAGCATTATGGCGCAAACGCTCAAAATACTTACAGACGCATACACAAGTCGCATTGTTCGCGGCCAATCGACACTAAAAGATGTTACTGAGCGGTAATTTTGGACCAGATTGAGTCGCGAACGCTTGAAAGCCATGAAAGCCTTGAATGCCTTGTATGCCTTGTATGTCAAGTATGCCAATGTATTAGTTGAAAAACGTACACTTGTTGTAAAAAATGCAAAATCTGAACTCTGAAACCAAACTGCATATACTCTATGCAATCTATTGAACAACACTGCTACCGTGAGACTGAAGAACAAACTCTAATGGTGCAAACTGCTTGTGAAGAAAGGCGCCATGTTGGATTCACTTGATGCCAGGGAACGTAGCTACGATAACAGTGCGAATGGTTTTAATTTCACGATCAGAAAGGTGAATCTTACGTTTGTTTTCATTGTAGTTGTATTGATATTATTTTTTAATAAATACATGATCCAAAATCCTGTGTTTTTGTGTATAATGTTATTATGTTAAGTATTGTTTACGCAATTGTCTTGTCACAGGCGGCCCAAGCTCACGCCTCGAGAAGAAGCCAACGATTAATTCATGAACGCATCACGCGTAGTGTGACTCGGTTTTAAGTTACGAGAGGAACCATTGAAAATTTGAACACGTTATAAGGAATAGTATAGGCAACGTAATATGGTCGATTTACAACGATAAATATTTCGAAATATGAACATTTTTCTCGTAAAATCAATAAAACTTACTCATACCCTGTGTATCCCTTGTAGTTTCTGGCGATTTCTGCCGTTTTAAGCTTGCTTTACCATCACTGGTATTCACGTCATCTACTTTTATTACGTTGGTAAAATCTGTACAGACATCACATCAACCAACTCGCGCACAAAGTAAGAAGACTACATTGAAGGCTTGAAATTGTATTTCGATCGATTTTCATCAAAAAATGGGCCAGGAAGTTTCCACAATAGTGCAAATAATCGTGAAGGCTGATCGCGGAGAAGCGATTGCGTGACGCTCGGTAAGCTGTAAGATGACATGTTATTATATACCAGGCGTAAAAACTCTTCAAATTCCCAGTCTGCATTTTGTACCACTCTGCAGTCTGCAGTCTATATTTTGTATCCGGTCTGCTGTCTGCATTTTGTACTAACAGGTATCCGTGGCACCAATACAGTTTATTTTTGGTTACATTTATTCGTACAACACACTTAATCTACCACAAAATACATGTGAGTGAGGTAATTTGACATTTTGGTTTATTTTTCGCGTTAATACTCTTCTTTCCTTTTGTAAGAATGTAGACAACTTACAATGTTTCAAGTAATCCACCCACCCTACAAAAAAAATAACTCTTGTATGCATAGCATGCCTATGTTTTGAAATAGGTGTATGCCCTTGGCCAGACTTGAGCTCACTATTTCAGTATACTAGTCCGACACCCGTAGTATCACTACACTTGATTCCAAGGACCCAGAACCATCCAGGTTACCCTGCTCACAGCGTCTAGTTTCAATTGTAATGCCTTCTTATCCCAACGTTACTTTGTTTCTTTGCTACATCAGCGAACACTGAACTACTATGGGTAGGTCTTCCAGTGATCATGGAGGCAATTTCACTTGGCATCGCTGCTGGAAAAGAAGGATTACAAAGTTATACGAGTGATAAATAATAAGAAAAAAAATTCAAAGGTTTCTTCTTGCTCTTCTCCTTTTTATTCGTTGCACTTAATACTTTGTTTTTTTTTTGTATATATTTTGGGACAAGTATCATTTCCTTTGCTTTCACTTCTTCGAGTTTAGTTGCTGGCTTTCCTCGACTAACAACCTGATCTGGATATTCGTCACCTTTGTGGCTTTCACATAAGTTGTGAGTTTATGATTAGTGTTGCTGAATGTGATTGGTATAACTGGACTTAATGCTGCCACAGACTTTTTTCTCTGCTCTTTAAAAAAACAAATTAAGTATTTATGATATGACCCCCCACAATATTTACCACTTCCCTTTTCCTACTTACTCGCAAAAAAAAGTGGACGTTGTTGCTGTTTGCAGGGTTGCTAGTCAATTTTAACATAATGATCGCCTTCAATTGCGAGAAAAACCTCTCGAGACAATGTCTTCACAGGCGTAAGATAGCTTCATAAATTCTCCAACTTTTACTACATGGTATGAAAAAAAGAAATTCTTCCCTCTCCTTGTTAATGTTTTCTCACTGTTTCACATTGATATGCCAAGATATGTTTTTCGCCCAAAAATAATTCATAAAAAAAACCCTTGAAAAAGATGAATGGAGCAGGAAAAGTAGGAGATGTTGAGTTTATAAAATTTAAAATGAGACTTCACTTGGCGTGGTTCAGTCAGTTTAGACAATTTTGTTCGCGATTTCTTTGGTTCATTGTCAGTGTATCGAACCTCATAATCTCCTGGTTAAGAGTTGTTTTCCCTGTAAATGACTCCTCATCCCACCCTTGTTGCCAAACTAGTAACGTCTTTGGCGAGGATCCTCTCCTGCTTTGGCTATTCAACAACCATATCTAAATAATTAATTTATTTCTATTGTATTCTTCAGGTCAACATCATGATACTCGTACGAGTCATAGAGAAGATGACCAATTTGTTGCAGCCAACAGCGGAAGACAAGCATTCTCAGCGGTAACATTCACAACATAAAACTAAAACGAAATAGTGGAAAAGATTGCCATGTCCTCCTGTAAAGCAATATTCGCCTAGCCTACTCATTCCTTAATCAGTGAGGCATTGCGATATCTAATAATGAAAATTCATTGTCAAAGGAAATTAATTTAATGCTTTGTTTTGTTTTTTTTGTTTCTTAACTCCTAGACTTGGCATCAAAGCATGCGTAGTAATAATTCCCCAGCTGGGTGTCACGTGGCTATTTGGTCTCTTTTCGCCTAAACACAAAGCTTTTGCTACTCAACGCTACTCAGGTCAGTGTTCGATAGTAACTCTCAAAAATCATTCAATTTCGATTATATAATTTGTTTTCTAACTACGTAGGACACTATTACATTGGTTAGATGGTATTTTTTGAAACAATAAAACCAAAAAGTTGTTAACTATGCAAGAGAAGACAGATTTCTTCTTTATTTCTAGGATATGCAATTCCCCTCCTTCTTAAATTTCTTTTCATACTAACAGAAATCTTACTAGATATATGACCAATTTATTTGAATATTGTGAAAGTAATGATCTTAAAGTCATGTTTATGCTGCAGGGTTTCCTGATTTTCGCTCAACACTACACGCGAAATAATCAGGTAAGAGAAGACATCAAAATGACTATACACTAACTTCATATCATCAAATTTTTGGGTTTAAATCAATATCGGTGGAATGCTAAGAACCATATTTCATGTTGCCCATCTATCTGCAGATCAGAGAGGGAATTAAAAGAAAGATGAACATCGTTTTTCCATCTTCTATATAGGACAACTCCAGAGGGGAGAGCTCACATGTCAATCCAAGTAAGGTTGGGGATGTATGGGCAGCTGAATTGCAGTCTTGTGCTGAATTTGAATCGAAATCGCACTTAATTTAAATAACTAGATCCAACCAGCCGGAAATAAAAATCAATTAATTAGTGCAATCACTTAGTTAAAAGCAATGAGTCGGTTGTGATCGGTCTGATTTATGATCTGCAGGTAAAAAGACGTCATTATATTCATCTTTGTTCAAGCGCTTAACTAGTTGTAGTTGTAACCTGTCTTTTTCATGATTGTAAGTTTATTTTCTAGGCTATCAGATATATAAGCCAACAAGATTTATCGAAATAAACTAATCAATATAATCTATAAATTTTAATGGCTTAGTATGTTGATGACTGCCCTTCAAATAAGACCACAGTCTGCAATAGACGAGGCGGTATTTATGCCAGGAAATCAAGACTCTTCTTTCTTTTAAAAGCACTCTAACACGCAGTTTTAATTGAATGTATTTACCTTTGATTCGTGCGTGCTAGCTTGCTGCGCTAACTGCATGATTGTTTCATGTTCGAAGTTTCACTCACTGAGTTTCAAACTACTCATCAAACACTGTTATTACTATTAACAATGATTATGTATACTAACTGTAACCATAAGTTTCTAGAAATTTTTAGAATGCTGACATGTATGCCAAGGAACTTTCTAGAGCATTTTATTGGGTTATGTAGCCATGGTACATCCCTATGATATGGATTATCGTTTTGAATCGAAATACATCGGTTCATTTGGAATTAAATTGGAGCAATGTTAACTGGAAATGGCATAAACCAGTAAAAAATTAAAGGAAAAAGCTTAGCGATAGAAATGTGGAATATTTCCATAGGCCTGGTCCTCAAATATCACTACAACAAAGACGTAGCATTGAAGATGAATTTCAACAAGCAAGAGAATTATTCGATTATGTAAATGTGCCTAACAGTTTACAATAGTCTAGGTTACATCATACCCATTTATAAATAAACATGGATGACGAAGCGCACGATTTTGGCGAAAGAACAAAACAATATACAAGTACTTGTATACTCTCTACACTGCTAAAACGCGATAGGTCAAAACTCTTCAAGCGTCGACTGACTAAATATTGCAGCTAAGATTAGGGAATATATTTATTGAAGAATAAATGGTCAATTATTCAATGAGTGTGGAGAGATACTGGGAGTAGAATGTCTGGCCCACAGAGCACATCACCATGACCCAGGAACGTCTCGCACTCAGACCTTTTCATCCCAACGCTCCTTCTAAAAAATGTTGGAATTCAAACATTTGGACCCAAAAGTGATGGTTTGTATGACGCTTTAGCAGGGAAGAGTTGTTTTTGAGACTGAACAGTAAAACCGTAAGGCCGTTAGCCCCTGGTGGTTTTCTGATCAATTTACGATCAACTTTATGTAAATTCAGATCGAACTCGTGATCTAAGAAAACCGAGAAGAAATCCTTTGACTCGGAGTTTGCCGTGGTATAAAAATAATAAGACATGTTAATTAACACATGAACGAGTTAGTCCATCAAAGTTAAAGGCATACGAAGTAATTGGACCCACCAACTGAAACGCGCAGCATGTCATAGGCGAAATGAATAACTAATAATCATTCCATTATTTTATGCATACGAACAAATGGCATACTAGCTCTAGCTGCCAGTTGATGTTCGAGACAACTTTCATTTAGCAGAGCTCAAAAAGAAATAATCATTCTGAAAATCAATTATTTTTAAGCTGCTTCTCTACAAAACTTCAACTACAAAAAGTGTTTTAATGCTGTGAGGTTTTTTGATTGTATTAAGAAAAACAATACTCCACATCCGGTGCAAGTTGCTTTTTTGTCTATTGGTCCGTCTATGACAGAAAAATAAAAATGGAGACTGACGCTATGAATATGCAATCACAGATCATGATTTGCATTAAAATCAAACTCGTACGAAAGCGTTTTATGAGGATGCCGCAAATCCAAAACTCTCAAGCGAGGTGAATCAAATTTAAGTGTAACGATAGCTCTTAAGAGAAACTTTGCATACCCTGGGCATGATGAAGTGGATGATAAATGGAACTGAATCCGGCAAAATTTTCAAAGCCCTTTTAATATGTTGTGTGCTGGGTAAGTATGACGCTAGTTATTCCTGTTTGTTCTGCTGTAGCTATGAAACCGTCAAAACTAACTTTCCAATTTGTCACAATTTGTGATTAAAAGTGCAAGTTGGAAAGCAAAACAAAGAAGTCGTAGAATAACGGTGCTATTACCCTGATCTCCCTAATTTCCACTTTTAAAACAAAGCCTAATTCTAATTTTTACCTCAGTAAGGTAGAGGGTTTTGATGCTCATCGGTTTTTTTTTTAAATTAATGATATAAAAATACTTTCTCGTTTCTATCATTATCGTTATCACTATTCTTATACATTTTTCGTTTATTTATTACTTCATCTATTTTCCTCTCATAGATTGCCAAGCAACCTGTTTTACATATTTTCCAAAAGCGGAGCTTGTCTGCTTGAGACAGGGAGGTGACTTGGTCTCCATCGAAACTGAAAAAGAATGGCATTTTATCAATCATGAGATTCAAAACCGTGATACTTGGAATACTGGTGCGTGGCACATTGGTTTAAGGATGATAAACGAGGTTTGGAGATGGGTGAGTGGAGAACAACTTAATATTTCGAAATGGCAAGATTCTGAGCCAGGTGGGAACCACAAAAGGGCGGAAATATTAAAGAATGAATGCCTCTTTAACGGTATCTCTTGGTATGATGAAAATTCCTACATTTGCGAAATGCCCGGAGGTAAGATCAAATTCTAACCGTAAAGTATATTATGTGCTAAAACATTAGAGTCTTGCACTTGTGTCGTGAAAATTTCTCTTGCTTCTTAAAAGTAAAAATATTGTTCACAGTATATGCTCGGCTCACCTAACTTGTAGTGTGAGCGATGAATGAACGTTTAGGCGCGTATAAGTAGTCGAACATGATGCCCATGAAAAGTTCCGTTTCTCAAAAATGTTTCAACAAATTGATTTGATCACTCTAGAATTATCCTTTTTGCATCGCATGCAGCTGGAAAAACAGCGATCGAAATTGTACATTTTCACAACTTTTGTCGGGTACGTTGCGTTTGGGATAATCTAACCAACGGAATTTTCCCGTGTTACAAACTACAAAGCGTGTTCACT
The DNA here is from genome assembly GCF_036669915.1 of Pocillopora verrucosa. Lineage (NCBI taxonomy): Eukaryota > Metazoa > Cnidaria > Anthozoa > Scleractinia > Pocilloporidae > Pocillopora > Pocillopora verrucosa. The sequence goes on along the minus strand of NC_089316.1, from coordinate 21,199,546 downwards.
AAGGTCAGGGAGTGTATGCATGTTGTTTTGAACGTAACACGTCGACGCATTTTATCTTCTATTTTCATTCAGATATAAAATGAATGAAAGTTCTCTTGGTGATTTCAATTGTGAGCAAATACCTCACGTTTTAGCTTTCTGAGTTACTTCATCCGAAGGTTTAGGTTAGTTGCAAATGGTTTTAAGGCTGCATTTCAACCCATTTAACGACATATTTGCTACCAAAATACATTTCAAAACCGTTTTTTTTTGGTGGCAACCAAATTGATTTGAGAGATAGAAAGAGAGGATTAGTAATTATCAATGGGCTTGATTTGCATTAAAATGATTTGCTTTAAAATGCTGCTCAGCCGGCAAAACGAAATATATTTATAAATTTTTAGCAACGAAGCTAAGGATGCAGTCGATCGGCGACTCGCGTAAGCGTTGCCGTGCCCGTAGGAAGAGATAAGAAAATCCAGGCCGCTTTAAGAACCAATAAGATTGCAGGATTCACTAACGCACCCTCAAAGAAAAACAAATAAAAATTATAGTTCTTTCGAGAAAGGTTGTCATGAAAAAACGTATCGGAAATGTAAGCGATAACCCATAATGGTATTGCGGGTAGCTTTCAGGTCATGGTTAGACTTGACCTCAGGATTTCAGGGAAATCTGAGAAAATGTTACGTCAAGGACGATGCATCACGGGTTTGATGAACCTATTTTATTTACAAGACTGACTTTAAATTCTTAGTAGCATGAAAAACGAAAACAGGAACGAACTTAGCCTAATTAATTTATCTTTCTGTTTATTTCCATATTAAGTACCGTTACCCAGATAATCTTTGGAGATTGTTGCGCACATTTTAAATTTTGCTCTTTTATCCAACAACTTTTCCCGTAACAACTGTGTAAGGTTAGCGGCATATCTCCAGTTGCACATTTATGAGAAGTTTCACTTACATTTAATTTTACGTTTTTTAAGTCTGTTCAGAAGGGGGACGGAGAATAGGGGGCGGGGGAGAGGGTGGTATCAACTCAACGAGGAACTAATTAATATTCAAAAACATAACTACAAAAGTTACGTGAATTCAAAAATAATCTTAGCTGATGTGAAGTTAACTAATTCAGAAAAGCAGATCAGGGATGGCGGACACCGTGGTGAAGAAAGATGTATTGTATTAATTGATACTGATGAAATAGCAATCATTTAGTTTTCTATTTTATTGTGATTGTGATTGTAATCTTTCTATGTTAACATTATTATTATAATTATCACTTTGTTTATCATCATTATGATGATTAGCATATTTGGTTTCGCTCTTATCATTATATAGAGTGTCCCAATATAACTTTTAAAAACTCTTGGTATATAATTTCGGTGGATGGATTGCCCTGGCGCTTGAACAGAAAAATCTGCCAAAGCCTGGGAGGGGACCTAGTTTCCATTGAAACCGAACAAGAATGGAATATCATCAAGGACGAGATAGGAAGGAGAAATATTAAAAAAAGCCATTCCAAAAAATAGAGTATTGGTTTAACGAAAAAGGCCGGGAATTGGACCTGGGTGAATGGAAGACCGCTGACTATTCGCAAATGGGGAATAGGAGAACCAAGTGGTGAACACAACGCGGCTTTCATCTACGAGCTGGACAGTAATGGCGGACGGGGCGTGTTTTTTGGTAGTGGTAATCGTACACGTTGGGGAAACCTGTACGGCTATATTTGTGAAATCTCCAAGGGTGAGTCTTTTTTTTTTTTGCTTTTTTCGTTTTTTATTACTGTTATTATATTTTTGAGTAAACCTAAAGGTACTTGAAGAGCTATGTTGCTCAAAACAGAACAATTTATTTTCTTTTTGGAATAATTAATCCCTCTGCATTTCATATGTGGTATTCTTTCTGCAGATTCAGCTCCTGGACAAAACTTTTCGCAGGACTCTTACCAAGCCTACGTTGGACCACCTTGCGCGCAACAATATGGTAAGAGAGGTTGATCACTATAATGGTGTGAAATATGTCCCAAGTACAACAAATAACCCATTCACAGAAAAGCAAAGATACAGAATGATAAAAAAAAAACATTGCTCGTTAGTCTTTTCCTCTCACATTACTTTTAACAAAAGGGAGGTTCGAGGAGTCTGCCAATGTATTCCAATAATGTCTGTTGGCATAGCTCACTTCAGGTTAAGCATTTCGTTACAGTGGCCACTTATAGTATTAAAACACATTTCGTAAAACTTGTATTGAAAGGAAACCAACAGGATCCTCTCTAGAGTCCACGTATTATAAAATGTTCGTTTCATTCAAGTTTTGTAAATTGAACAATGTGACAAGCTTGAATTTTCGAACTTTACGCCCTTTGCGTGTCCTGTCATTCGCTTCCCGACACTTTAAGAATATGCAAACACGAGCTAAAAAAAAGCCGTGTTCTTATTATTATCATCAGTATACATTTTTCGTTTATTTGTTACTTCATTTATTTCTTCTCATAGTGTGCCGAGCAACATGTTTCAAAAACTCCGCTTACATATTTTCCAAAAGCGGAGGAGATTGGGCTTTCAACAGGTTCGTCTGCTCCAGACAGGGAGGTTACTTAGTCTCCATCGAAACTGAAGAAGAATGGCAGTTTATCAATAATGAGATTCAAAAGCATGGTACTTGGAATACTAGTGCGTGGCACATTGGTTTACATCAGATAGACAAGGTTTGGACTGAGTGGAGAACGACTGATTATTTCGAAATGGCGTAATTGTAAACCAGGTGGGAACTACAAAAAGGCGGAAATATCCAAGAATGGAGGCCTCTTTGATGCTATTTCTTGGTATGATGAAAATAAATACGTTTGCGAGTTGCCCGGAGGTAAGATCACATTCTAACTGTAAAGTATATTAGAGTCTTGCACTTGCCTCATGAAAATTACTCTTCCTTCTTTAAGTAAAACCATTGTCCACAGAATATGCTCAGCCAACCTAACTTGTACGTGTAAGCGATGAATGAACTTTTTTGCATCGCCTGCAGCTGGAAAACCAGCGATCCAAATTTTACATTTCACATTTTTTGTCGAGCACTCTGCGGTTGGGATAATCTAGCCGACGGAATTTTCCATTGCCACAAGTTAAAAGGCACGTTCCCTGAGGTCAGTGAGTGTATGCATGCTGTTTTGAGCAGAACCCATCGACGTATTTTTATTTTTTATTTTTAGTCAGATATAAGTTTCTATGAATGAATTCAATTCTAAACAAATACCTTACATTTTAACTTACTTCTAATGAAGCTTTAGGTTAATTACAAAAGGTTTTTGCGTGTCGACCCATTTAATGACATATTTGCTACCAAATTCAATTCAAAACCACTTTTTTTCCTGGAAACCAAATTGTTTTGAGAGAGAGAAAGAGGAGATTAATAAGTTATCAATCCGCTGCTTTGCTTTGAAATAATTTGCTTTAAAAAAATGCTCACCCCGCAAAACGAAATATACTCATGAAAAATGGCAACGAAGCTAGGGATGTAATCGGCCCGTAGGCAGAGATAAGAACATCCAGACCGCATTGGGAACCAAGAAGATTGCAGTACTCGTTACCATGTCCTCTGAGTCCTTTCAGTTTGTTTGTCATCATTATGACCATTATTATTTTCGTTTTCATCTTTATCATTTTTCATAATGCCCAAATATAACTTTTAAAAACTCTTGGTACATAATTTCGGTAAAAAGATTCTCCTGGCACTGGAACAGGAACAAGTGCCAAAGCCAAGGAGGGGACCTAGTTTCCATGGAAACTGAAGAAGAATGGAATTTCATCAATGACGAGATTCAAAGGCGAAATATGACAAAATATGACAATAGATGGAGTATTGGTTTAATAAAAAAGGCTGGGAATTGGACCTGGGTGAGTGAAAGACCGCTGAATATTTGCAAATGGGGACAAGGGGAGCCAAGCGGTGAACACAATGTGGCTTTCATGTTCAAGCTGGAAAGTAATGGCAAACAAGGCGTGTTTGGTAGCTTGGAGGGTACAAGTTGGAAAAACCGGCTCGCTTGTATTTGTGAGATTTCCAAGGGTGAGTTGATTTTTGTCGTTGTTGTTGTTAATGTTGTTTTGAGTAAACTAAAAGGCGCCAGAAGCGCTTAAGCGTAATAAAAACATTATTTGCAAGAGTTCGTGATACTCACGACAGAATTTATCTTAAACCCTTTGACAGTCAGGATCAAGTCTACACTTACCTTTGCAAGTTTTAGGGGCTAATTTCAATCCGATGCACAATGTGCGGTAAACACAATAGACTGACCATCCTGCATCCAATTCGAATATGGCGGGCATTTCGATTGACCTGGCAACCATTACTCTGTGACGAGGTTAGTAAGGGTTACCTCAGTTCTCTCAGAGGGTGTAGATGCATTTTCTTGTTAATGCAGAGTTGGAATTTAATTGATATTCTGCTTATCAAATTATAAACATAGGCATGCGTAACATGCAAGAGTTATTCTTTTGGCTGGGAGGGTTGAGATGGGACGCTTTGTGTTCCTAACGCCATTAGTTTTGCAACAGAAAAAGAGCGTAACTTTTAAAGTACGGAAAATATCGCATTACTTCAACCTAAGAGAAAGAACAAAAAAAAAATTGGTTGATCTAAGTTCACACAAGTATTTTGTGGTCTATTGTCTCAATTGTTTAAAAACCCCTAAACAAAAAATAAAAGGCATCAGTGCCACGCCTACTGTTTTCTCCTTCGCAGCTGTTGTTTGGTCTAGTCACACAACGCACTCTATTCCTCGTTAAGGAGAATGCGCGTTGCGTGATGAGACCAAAGAGACTACGCTTACTGCCTTTCCCTAGACAGAGAGGAAATCAACATTACTCATTTCCAGTTAGTTACCTGAAAAATGTTATTCCACATAAGTCTACTACAAAAAGGAAAAAATACCTAATTTCTCTGAACTCATTCAGGTAGTGTCTACAAATCCTCTGAGCAAAAGTAAAACGCATCGGTGCAGACGCAAAGCAGTGCTTAACTTGAATAGTAGTGCTGCTCCAAACGGAACAATTTGTTACATTTTGAATTGATTAATTCCTTTTATTGCATTTGCGATATTTTTCAGCGGATCCAGCTCAAGGACAAAACTCTTCGTAGGACTCTTACCAAGACTACGTTGGATCACCTTGCACGCAACAATATGGCAAGAAAGGTTGATCATTTTAATGGTGTGCAATGTGTCTCAAGTGCAAAAAATGACCCGTTCCCCGTTCTCAGAAAAGCAAAGCTACCAAATGATGACAGAGAGGGGGGAGAGGGGGGGGAAGGGGCCCCAAACTAGGCGTGATTGTTCGGGCGAGCTACTGTTATAAGCTCGCGATCATTTATCCGATCGGCCATGTTTGATTTGGAGTTAGAGTGAACGGAGGGGGTAAGGAGCGGGGAAAGAATGGGAGGACCCCTGCCTGAGGAGAATGTTGAAAAGCAAAACACCCCCTGATTAGCTGTGCCTCACTGCATTTCCGATAATGAACAGGTAACCAATCAAAATGAATTAAATTATCAACTGGATGTACTGTCTACCGACTAAAACAAACACACGTAGAGCCGATACGTGAAACAGCGAGGCAGTCTTTTTTCAGCCGGGAAAGAGATGGCTTCGACAAAACCTCCTCCGCGTCACAAACATGAGCTGATATTTACTGCACTCTATATTTCCCAAACGACAATCCTTGATTATAGCTGCCTGGAATCTAGCTATTGGACGATTTTTTTTATTTGATTGTAAACGATACTTTGAAGCACAAACAACAGCACCCGAAGGTTTACATGCCATGATTTGTTTGATGCAAATCGGCACACTCTGGTGAAACGGTGTGGCCACTATTTTCATCAACGATAAAAAGCATCCAAAATGTCCTCTGCTGACGCAAATACGAGTTGATAGTTGATAGTAGCTACCGTAATTCCATTTGATCATATACAATACGTTAACGAAGCTGACAAACGACAACTACGCTCGAAGGTTTCTCTCATGCAAACCAATGACTGAAGTATCAGGCTTTTCCCAAAGCCAGTTGGCAACGCGGCCAGTAGATACTTTCCAGAACCAGTGTAGAAATTGCTTCTTTTTGTTCCGTTTTTAATGCGCTAGACATATTAAATTCCGAAAGACACTTAAGTGCTTCCTTGAAAGCGGAATCGAAACTAACAACTTCATCATTTACAGAGTTTGCCATCTTTCGCATTTTCCCGCAAGAGCTAAATGTCCAAATGACATTTGGCTTATGATTCACAGCTGAAGCTTAACTACACCAATCAGGAACTCCGATCGTAGGCAAACGGGTTTTGCAAAATAATGATGACCTCGGCAGGCGTAATATCGATTCCCCTACCCCTACCCTTCTCCTTATTACTGACCGTCGGCCACCCATATCGCAGGCGCGAAGATCTAGAAAACTCCCGCGTGTTTTCCAAGGTTCACTTACAAGCGTTGACAGTCACCGCTGTGATTTCTTTTGTTAACTCGACTCTTTTCTTAAATCTGCCTGCCCCACCCAAGCATTGCGGTGCTTTTGATACTTTCGACGATTAGAAATTAGGCTTTTGTTAATTGCAAAATCAGGGTCGCCTTTTTCCCAAGTTTTCCTGAAAGTGTGCCGGTTAGAAAAAACAAAAACAAACAAACAAACCTTTGTTACACGAAAACTAAATAATTATGCTAGAAGGCTTTTTCCAGCGAGACGATCAAAGTTAAACCTAAAAAATCCAAAAAGGGTCGGCAAATTTGTAGCAAACAGCTCATGATGAAATAAGAAATTAATACGTCATACTCAGTGGTTTAACAATTAATACGCGCGGATATTTTGCGACTTGCGTGACATTTTCCGAGTCCCGTAAGGGCGAGTTGAAATGACAAAAACTGGGCAAAATGTGTACTCGTATTACATGTTAAACCAGTGATTAAGGGATGTATTATTGCATCACTACCTCATTTACTAATATTTTTGAAAAACATCTTACATCCCTTTCTTAGCATCGATCATACCAGACGTATACGAAAGACGAATATAATGCAAAGGAAACAATGAGAGTGCTCTGTATAACCAATCGAGCGGATTTAAGAGTTTTGATCGTTCATAGCGGCAATTTTTTTACTCTGCTTTCCGTCGTATTTTTGCCCTCAAGTGTAATACTAAGGTAATTTTATCTTATGATATGATCTTCATGTTTATTATGTTTATCGCCATCGCCACCGCCATCGCCATCGCCACCGCCACCGCCACCGCCACCGCCACCGCCACCGCCACCGCCACCGCCACCGCCACCGCCACCGCCACCGCCACCGCCACCGCCACCGCCACCGCCACCGCCACCGCCACCGCCACCGCCACCGCCACCGCCAGATAAACCACCATTCAAGCCATATGAGGTGAGAATGGTGAGGCTTAAAAAATAATCCAGTCTCCTAAAAGAGTTCTTTGGCCAATGAATACCCTGAACACCATTTGGGGCCTCCTGCTGGACTTTTTCCGCATCTTTGATATGAATTGTATATATACGAATCGCTAGTCAATGACATGGAAATATTTTATGTAATAGTAGGAAGCGGTAGCTGTGTTTGAAGATTTCACCATAAAAATCAAGAACTTCACAAAAGACAAGTCCAGCGTGAAAGAAGTTAAAACACTGAAAAAAGCCATCTTTGAGGTGGCAGAGGCCGTCGAAAAATTTGCTCTTAATTATAGCAAGCGACACCAGAGTAAAATGAAGACTTCAGAAAGGATCGTTTCCCCATTAATGAGTGAGGTTGCGGCACTCAAGCCCGTTTAGTTTCAAAGTCTGTTCCTTCTTTCTTGGAAATCTTAATAGATATTTGACTAGTTTGTTTGCATATTGTAAATAGTAATGATCCTAATATCATGTTTCTGCTGCAGGGTATCCTGATTTTTGCTCTGCAGTGCATGCGAAACACTCAGGTAAGAAAAAACATCAAACCGTTTATTAACTCCATATCATCAGTCTTTAGCGTTCGATAAATATCCGAGTACTAGTGTTAAGAACCATATTTCATGTTGTTCGTCTATCTGCAGATCAGAGAGCAATTCAAAAGAAAGATGAATGTTGTTTTTACATCTTCTATAAAGAAAAAGTCCACAAGGAAGACCTCACAGGTCAATCCAAGTGGGGTCGGCGATGTATGGGCAGTTGAATTGCAGTCTTGTGCTGCATTTGAATCCAATTCGCACTTAACTTAAATAACTGGATCCAGCCAACCGGATATGACAGTCAATTACTTAGTACAATCACTTATTTAACAGCAATAAGTCGGTTACGATCGATCTGACTTGCGATCTGCGGCTGAAAAGATGTCTTTCTTATCATTATTGTTTAAGCACTCAACTAGCTGTGATTGTAAACTATCTTCTTTAGGATTATAAGTTTATTTTCTAGGCGATGGTATATTTGCAGGCAAGATTCATCGAAATAAACCTATAAATCTATAAATTTAAATTTCTAATGGCTCAGTACCATGATGACTGTCCTTCGACTAAGACCACAGTCTGCAACAGACGAGGCGGGAATTTTTGCCAGGAAATCACTACTCTTCTTTCTTTAAAAACCACTCTCGCACGCAGCTTTAATTAAATGTATTTATCTTTTGATTCTTTCGCGCTAACTTTCTGTGCCTACTGCATGATTATTTCATATTCGACGTTTCACTTTTATTAAGTTTACAAACTTTTCACCCAACACTGTCATTACTTTTTACTATGGATAATAATAACTGAAGCCCAGTCATGCAGAAATTAAAAACCAAGGAACTTTCTGGAGCATTTTATTAGGTAACGTAGTTATGATGTAAATGCACTACCAATATAGTTGTGTTGTAAGCTTCCGGAATTTTTGAAAATGCTTTGTACATAAGGCTTGACAGTCGTGCAGCAGTAGTACTTGTTGTTGTCGGGAGTGACTGACTTTTCAGAAAGCTATACCGAGAGAGAGCTACTGTGGGAGATTGTTAATTTGGAGGCACTTTGGAGACAACTGTGAGATTGTGTCAGTGCTGAGCTAAGAAATAGTTTGTGGTGCGCTTCTATCAGTTTATTTAAGGATAATTATTCTACTTCCTTTGAGAGTTGCTCCTTGGTAAGAATATTACAAGTTGTTAAATAAATGAGTTGGGTTTGTTGATAAATGATGTTCTTTCTGTAGGTTAAACAATAATAATAGTCTTCTCACATGACGCTGACATTCAAAGTTGTTGCTTAATGAATAAGTAGATGAATACGTAAATTTTTTAATGAATAAACAACTAATTTAGAAAGAACAGAAAAACCCTTATGATTGGATCTTTTGTGGATCAGTTACATTTACCCATTTGTTATTCGCTATTCCTAAGATAAGGAGTATCGGTTTGAATCGAAAATACATCGATTAATAAGGAATTCAACTGGTCAATGTTACCCGGAAATGGCATAAACCAAGAGATTATAAACTATTCGGTACACATCATTCAACAGCGATTAAAGAACTTTTACACAGAGTATACAATTTAAAGTGAGAAGCGGAGACGAAGTGTTGAATAGGAATTTCAACAAGCCAGAGAAGGAGTCGATTATTTACAACAGTCTGGGTTACGTCATACCCATTTATAAATATACATGGATGACGAAGCGTACGATTTAGGCGGAAGAAGTAAAAAAAAAAAAATTGTCCTGGAATATGCAAGTATATTTCCATCTACATCGCTCAAATGCAATAGGTCAAAGCGCTTCAAGCTTCGATTGACTAAATACATCGCAACTAGGACTAGGGAATATTCCAGAATAAATAATCAATTATTCCTTGAGCGCATAGGGATTAGTAGTAGAGTATAATATCTCGCCCACAAAGCACATCACTCTGACCCAGGAACGTCTCGCACAAAGAGCATTTGACCTCACCGCTCCTTGTAAAATGTTGGAATTCAAACATTTGAAGACAAAAGTAATGGTCTGCATGACGCTTTTGCAGGGGAGAGTTGTTTTGGAGGCTGAACATTAAACTATGGCCGTTAACCTCCGTTGGTTTTCTGATAAAATAACGATTAACTTTATGTAAACTAAGATCGAACTTATGATCTGAGATAACCGAGAAGAAATCCTTTGAGTCGGACTTTGTCGTGGTATAAAAATAATAATATACCTTAATTAACACACGAGCGAGTTAGTCCATCACTGTTGAAGGCATACGAAGTAATTAGACCCATCAAATGAAACGCGCAGCATGTCATAGGCGAGATGAATAAAAAGGAATCATTTCCATTTATGCATACGAACAGATGGCATACTAGCTTTAGCTGCCCGTTGATAAAACAGAAGTTTGTTTAAGACAACTTTCATATAGCAGAGCTCATAAAGAAACTACCATTCTTAACATCAATTACTTTTGAGCTGCTTCTTTACAAAACTTCAACTACAAAAAGTGTTTTATAATGTGGTGGATTTTTTTGATTGTATTAATAGAAACAATGCTCTACATCTGGTGGAAGCTGCTTTTTGCCCATTGGTCCGTCTATGACAGAAAGAACAAAAATAGAGGCAAACACCATGACCATGTGATCAGAGATCATGATTTGCATTAAACTCTAAATCGTACGAAGGAGTTTTACGAGTATACCTCAAATCCGCAACTCTAAAGCGAGGTGAATCAACTTTAAGCGTAACGATAACTCTCGACGGCAACCTTTGATTATCTTGGTTACGATGAAGTGGATGATAAATGGCAATGAATCCGTCAAAATTTCCAAAACCTTTTTGACATTCTTTATGCTGGGTAAGTACGACATTAGTTATTCCTGTTTTTTCTTAGGTAGCTATGACACCGTCGAAATTAACTTTCCATTTTTTAAATAGTTATTTCGATTTTTACTCCTACGGAGCTCTAATTACGAAACAAACCGAACTCTACACATGTCCTTTCTAACCTATCGGTCCATCATTAAAACAAAACTTGGGGATCTTTGTATCATCGACATTATCATTATTATAGGTTTCTCAATATTTTTCACTTTCCATACAATTCCAAAATATTTTTAAAAAAATTAATAACCCGGAATGACACATTCGTATAAGTGCAAAGACAGCTATTGACAGCAACCTATATTAGTATCGTGCGCTTGATGAATTGCGAGATGAGTACAACTGAGTCCAACAAAGTGTGCAGTTTTTTTTTTTTAAAGTTGTGCGCTATGTTAGAACTACCTCAGTAATATCTTGACTTTCCATTTGCGAAACATTTATATCGATTACGGGACGTCCTGTGAAAGTCAGCCAAACCAATCCGTGAAAAAAACTGTCAGGTCGTGGTTATTTGGCACTCTTAATTAAAACAAAACGTACCAGACTCTAAAGATGTCCGCCTGAAACTCTCAGTTTATAACTGAAGAAGGATCTCTTATAAATTGGATTCCTGAAGCAATTTATACAGAGCAAAGTAACCATAAAGTAAATAGCACAAGCGAGACATTCACGCGGTGGTCATGTTTTTTGAGTCATGGTGGTCCACAAAACAGCTTTGGCAGCCATATTAAAGATGCAGGAACACAATAGCTTAATTGCTGTCGTCTTAGGTCACTATGACAAGATGTCAAAAGGGAAAGACGTCTCCTTTTTTTATGCTTCAGATGGTTGTTGTACATTCGACGTGCTTAGACAAACGATCGAACTTAATCAACAGGGTCCACTTAAATTGGAACTAGATTAGACTGATTTCAAGTTTGATATTCGACCGGGGGGTTGGAAAAAATGGTTGAATTGGTGTACTTTTTCCTTAATCATCGTACGTTAAAACACCATACCTCTTCTTGAATTTTGATAATTGATTTTCAGAATAAGCTGAGGGGTTAATATGAAGTGCACTCACAGAAACATAATTGAAATAACCCTTAAAAATATAACAATTTTTTATGTATTAAAATTCAGCAATGAACTCCTTTTTTTCTTTTTTGATTTATGCTCAAATGAAAAAATTGGGCTTTTAATAAAGTCCTCTATTCAGCCATGTTCAATGGATTACCCTGAAATTCTACGAGCATTACGGGCGATGATGTTACTTTATGCCTCGTGTTCCTCATTCCAGGGTCATGTGCAATAAATTCCAGCCCAAAGGTTCGCTGAGAGCCTTCAGATGAGGCGTTATACATATATTGCGGAACCCAAACCGTTTAAGCTTTCAAATTATTTTTTAACTTTTAACACTCACGGTAAATAACTGCTCGCCAAATCGGACGTCATGGACAATTTAAACATATTTCTCTTCTTTGTACCCGAGAGAAAACTTTATACTTATCTCATTGCTCTTCATATACAAAAAAAATATATATATATATATATATATATATATAATTATATGGGTTCCGGAGGTTCCACGGTCTGCTGATCCATAGTTTAGTAAAACCCAAGAATATGGAAATTTCCTCACAAAATTACGGAGACCAATCACTCGAGATTCAAATTGTGCAGAAGTGTTATTTGAGCGGTCAGATTTGAAACCCGATTCCTTCGGTTAAAGAAACAGCCGTCGTCCGTTTTGAATTGCTGCAAACTAAAACGAAACGCTATTTTTATTCTGGATAGCGCATTTTACATCCTTTTCATTCTTTTATAATTTGGTTGTACTCCGAATAACCCGTTTAAAGAATTTTCCAAAATAAATTCGCGAAGGTCTACCGTATCCTTAAAAATATTTTCCACATTTAACATTTTTTGTTCAGCTGGTTGGTAAATTGCGGAGATGCGGCATTTATCAAAATTTCTCTGTCTGCTCCCTACTAAGGTAATAAATTCGTGGGTAGATATCAAAGGGCGTGTAGCAAATAAAATGCATTAGCACCATCTAACTCGAAATCTAATAAACTTTTTCATTGTTTCAAATGTTATTCTTGAGATAACAATCAATTTATTTGCTTAATCTCTTCCACAGTCATCCTTCATTTGTTGATGGATTTGCCAGGAACAGGTTAGGCAGTGTAATTTCAATTTTAACATTTATGCACCTTAACATGAACGTTAAAAAAAGATAATATCTGACTGATTATGCCAATAATGAGCCATAGACTTGCTGTTAGAATTACATCGGATTGTGATTTAAAACGTAAGTTGGAGAGCAAAATAAAAATTCGATGAATAACGGTGCTATTACCCTGATCTCTCTAATTTCCACGTTACAGCCTAATTGTAATTTTTGCTTCAGTGAGGTAGAGGATTTTGATGCCCATCGTTTGTTATTAAAATTAATTGTATAAAAAATACTTATTCGTGTCCCTCATCAGCATTATTCCATACTGTAAATATATGAAAATCATATATGTTCACTGCGGCTGATGAGTTATGTTATGAACACTACTTAAGTAGTAGTGAAAATGTGGCCAGAAAAAAATTCAGTTCCCAGTTGGCTTGTTAGCTCAGTAGGTAGAGCGCTGCACCGGTATCGCAGAGGTCATGGATTCAATTCCCGTATATAACCGTTCATAGAGGATCGAGGATCGCTTCTATATTCGTATCAGCATTATTGTTATCATCAGTATACGTTTTTTTTATTTATTTATTTACTCCTTTATTTTTTCTCTTAGAGTGCCAAGCAACCTGTTTCAAAAACTCCTCTTACTTTTTTTCGAAAAGCGGAAGAGATTGGGATAACAACAATGGTGCTTGCTCCGACCAGAAAGGTTATTTAGTCTCCATAGAAACTGAGGAAGAATGGCAGTTTATCAATCGTGAGATTCAAAAGCGTGGTACTTGGAATGCTAGAGCGTGGCACATTGGTTTAGAGAAGAAAGGCGAGGTTTGGACTTGGCTGAGTGGAGAACAACTGAATATCTCCAAATGGCGAGATTCTGAGCCAGGTGGTAACGACACAGGGGCGGAGATATCTAAGAATGGAGGCCTCTTTAAAAGTATCTCTACGGGTAGTAGAAATGCCTATATTTGCGAGACGCCCGGAGGTAAGATCACATTCCAACCATAAAGTTAAGAACTTGTTCATGCTTAGCGTGCGTATATCTAGTTATGGATGCACGCGGGAAGTTTGGAGAGCACGAAAATGCGTAAGAGTAGCTCGAGGCGCAGCCGAGAGCAACTCTAGCTTTTTGAAGGCTCTCCAAACTTCCCAAGTGCATCCATAATTCGATATACGCACGGCTAAAAGCATGAGCAAATTCTTTTAGAACAGAGCGACAACAAGGATCTACGCGAAGAAGCCTTTTATTGTGATAGAGTGCAAAATTCTCACAACGCACAAAAAGTAAACAAAGGTCCCTATTGGCTGGTCAAAAACACGACACATTTTATACGTTGGTTTGAGCGAGAACATTTGATCCAGTTAACCGATAGCCGTGAATGAAAAGCTCAGAGTTTACGAGGAAAATGGAGAAATCAAAGCCAAATGAACACATGAATGAATTTCCAGTGGATCAGGACCTGAAAGGTCAATGCCGATTGAAAAATTGGGCAGTTCTTCGCTGGTTTCTTCCGTATTTCTAAGAGAAGGAAACTGTACTGCAGCTTAACAGGACAGAAATTCTGAATCCAAGTAAAAAAAAAAAAAAGCTCATGTCATCTTATTTACGCACGGGCGTGCGTAAAAAAAAAGATTTTGTTCATAGCGGCTCAATAGGACTTGTATAGGGCAGGCACGCGCGCTATGTTATGATATATTATGTGCTGAAAAATTACAGTCTTGCCGACGGAATTTTCCCTTGCCACAAATCGAAGTATTTTATTTTTCTGTGTGTGTGTTTGCGTGTGTGTGTTTCTTGTAGTTAGTGATAAATGTTATTTACAGACCGGGAGGTCCGTATTGGGTAAAATTGTGCCCGAGGTCTTGACCATCGGTACTTTAGGCAGAGTGCAGTTTTTCCCAATATGGACCGACCTCAGCTGGTGAATAACAGTTTTTTCGTATACTTTACGAATTGTTTTCCAAAAGAACCCTAATGAGTCAGAGCTGTAATTACGGCAAGGTCCTCCATGAACTGAAAAATTTTTGAGCGAGTACGTGGAACAGACTGAGGTATTGCAATTTAAAGAATGGCTTCACCGAAAAATTTTATTTGTGTAATGAAAAAAGATGATTTAAAACAGAGTTTCAAACATTTTTTGTACAAATATCTGTCAAAATCTGACACCTGTCTATTAGAAAGCGCGCAAGAAAAAAACACAAGCACTCTTTAAAAATATATATCAACAACAACAGCCCCAACAACCTCCAGTGCTGGTTTGGTAGACAAACTTAAGTGAAAAGTAATTGTAAGTAAATTCAAGTCTAGGTTTTGAAGTTGTGGGATTTTGCTCGTTTGTTTGGTGCAATCACGTGTGTAAGTCTTGTCTTTCATGGAGAGGGAGAGTTTTCATGCAGCTTTTTCTCGTTCAATTCCTTCGTTATCTGTCGTGAAATTAACGAAGCAATGTCTAATTTGAACGGAACTGCAAAGACTTATCGAAAGCGTATTTGAAGTAGAGAAGACTTCGCTCACTGGTTTTCAAGGGAAAAATGTTTTGAGAATTCACACATAAAACGAACAAAATTTTCATCATTGAACTCAATTGTAAACAAATACCTCACAATTAAACTTTCTGAGTTACTTCTAATAAAGGTTTAGGTTAATCACGAACGGTTTTAGGCCGCGCGTCAACCCATTTAATGACATATTTCCTACCACAATTCATCTCAAAACCAGTTTTTTTCCTGGCAACCAAAGTGATTTGGGAGAGAGAGAGAGAGAGAGAGAGAGAGAGAGAGAGAGAGAGAGAGAGAGGATTAGGTTTTGGTTTTCTTTAAAATGGTTGTTTAGTTTTAACAACAGAGTTGAAATCATAAATTGGCCACCGTAAAGGGTTTAAAGGCTTCAAACTCCTAACGGTGGCCATTTTTTGTTTTCATCTCAGTTATTAACACTAAATTAGCTGCTATATTCTCCCACCGACGCAGCACCACAGTTTCTTTAGAAACTTATCTCCTTTATCTCTTTGAAATGATTTGCTTAAAAATACTTCTTGGCCGGCAAAACGAAATATAGTTATGAAAAATGGCAACAAAGCTAGGGATGTAGAAATAGGAAATTCCGGACCGCATTATAGATCAATAAGATTTCAGGATTCGTAACTGCGCCCTCTGAGAAAAACAAATAATAAATACAGTTCTTTCGAGAAAGGTTGTCGGAAAAAAGCGTGTCGGAAGTGCAAGCGATAAACCCGAAAGGTATTGCGGGTAGCTTTTAGGTCATGGTTAGACTTGACCTCAGAGTTCAGGGAAAGCTAAGAAAATGTCACTTTAGGAACGAGGCATCACAGGTTTGATGAACTTATTTTATTTACAAGACTGATTTTAAATTCTAAACTGCACGAAAAACGAGAAACAGATCGAGCTAACCCTAATTAATTTATCCTTAATTTTTTATATGCATATTGCATTGATAACCGTTACCCACATAATATATTTCAGATTGCCGCGAGCAATCCTTACCTTTTTATATGCATCTTGATAACCGTTACCCAGATAATAATTTGCAGATTGCCGCGTGCACTTTAAATTGCTGCTCTTTTGCACCTTTCCCGTAACAACTGTATACCGTTAACTGCGTATCTCCAGTTTAACATTTATAAGAACTTATATTCACATTTGATTTTACGTTTTTAAGTCTGTTCAGGTTGGAAGGGGGGGGGGGGGGGGGATTTGAGGCTTCAGCTCAACGAGGAACTAATTAATATTTAAAAACTCAACTACCAAAATTACATGAATTCACAGATAATCTTAGCCAATGTTAAGTTACCTAAGTCAGAAAAGCAGGTCAGAGATGGCGGACGCCGTAGTGAAGAACGAATGTATTGTATCAATTGACACTGATCAACCATCATATTAAAAAAATAGGAATCAAATAGAGAATAAGTTACGTTTCCATCTCATTTATGTTTCTCATTTATTGAGATTGTGATTATAATCATTTTATGTTATCATCATTACTATAATTATGACTTTATTTGTCATCATTATGATAATTAGTATTTTTGTTGTCATCTTTACCATTTTGTAGAATGCCCAAATATAACTTTTAAAAACTCTTGGTACATGATTTCTGTGGATGGATGGTCCTGGCGGTGGAGCAGAGACAACTGCCGAAGGCAAGGAGGGGACCTAGTTTCCTTTGAAACCGAAGAGGAATGGAATTTCATTAATGACGAGATTCAAAGGCGAAACACCACGAACTATACAAATAAATGGAGTATTGGTTTAACAAAAAGGGCCGGGAATTGGACCTGGGTGAATGGAGGACCTCTGACTATTCGTAAATGGGGAATAGGGGAGCCAAGTAGTGAACACGTCGCGGCTTTCATGTACAAGCTGAACAATAATGGCGAGCGGGGCGTGTTTGGTAGTGTTACTCATACACGTTGGGGAAACCAAGACGCTTATATTTGTGAGATTTCCAAGGGTGAGTCGATTTTTTGTCGTTGTTCTTGTTGTTTTTAATGTTATTTCGAGTACCCTAAAAGGTACCAGAAGCGCTTAAGCGTAATAAAAACATTCTTTGCTAAAGTTTGTGATACTTACTACAGAATTTACATAAACCCTCTGACAATCAGGATCAAGTTTACAATAAAATTTGCATAAATGAAACAAACCCAGTGAAGTTTTTATTAAATACTTGCCTAACTTTGAACCATGTAAGCAGAGGGAAGTGACAGATGGTTCTGTTACTATCACTATTACGAGTAAAAACAGTTGTGAAACTTTCAGTCATCAGTTATTTTCATGCTGTTCATTTATCTTGTCGATTGAATAAAATTACGGTGAATACCAATAGCAAAGAATTATCAGTCCAGTTGCTTTGTTAGATAATAACGCGTAATGATGTGAAGTGCGTTATCTTTTGGGAAGAGCTAGTGACTCATGTCGGTTAAGATATATGCCAATTATTACTTTATAAAATCAATACAAAAGACTTGCAGACTAAGTTGTTCTTCGAATAGGGAAATCAATTTTTTGTTTACCGTATTCTATTTTAATATCCGATCGTTTGAACCTTAAAGTTGTAGGAGCTAATTTCAATGTAGTGCAAAATGTGCAGTGAACATAATAAAATGACCATGCTGCATCTAATTCAAATATGGCGGACATTTCGATCGACTTAGGGTGTGGTTCTTTGTTTTTTCCGTGAAAGACGTAGAGGCGCATTCGTCTTGCAAATTGTTCAAAATCTCGCATGAGTTGTCGCCTAATTTTACATTCGATTGTCCCGGATGTTGGGATGAGTTTGAGACACTTTGATAGCACGCTGACTTGACTGTCAGAAAGTTGATAGTATTAGAATTTTTTTTTAGGACTTTTTCCTTTATCTCCCTATCTTTGGCTAAAAGCCTACATTTTAAAGTGTGTCTACGCTCTATGCGTCTCATGCTTTATTTTTTTTTATTTCCACTGTTGTAAAAGCTAGCTTTTTAAGGGTCAGAAAACACATTGTATTCCATCGCTTTTATTTTCAAGTGTATAAATAAGCTCTCTAAGGTCAGAAATCTCATTCCTTCATTCGGCTATTTTATCACAGTTTTTTTACACTGTTCGCCGAGTGCTTTCCTTTGAGCGGTTGCCTATCTACCAGTATGTTCTTACGAGCTGAGAGTTCGTAGTTAGCCCTCTTTCTTTGGCTCTCAGCCTTCTTTTGTGAAAGTTAGTCAAGGCATTAGCTAAGCCTTGTTGACCTTGTTGTTTTCTTTTACTTCGAACAATATGTACGCCATTCTTTTATAATACTAATTAGTTGCTATTAGCCTTCACTTTAATTGCCTCATATTCATATTGAAAACGTGTATGGTATTGTCTTCAAAGAAGAGAGGAGGCTTTTCAAACTAATTAGATAAATGTTTCTATTACTTTTTTGTTTTCATCCTTTCGTCATCAGAAGAATCATTCACAGTATCATCACCGACATGGACAGCATCACCAACCTACACAGCATCACCAACATGGACAACATCACCGAGATGGAAAGCATCACCAACATACACAACATCACCAACATACATAGGATCACCAACCTACACAGGACCACCAACATTGACAGTTTCGACAACAATGACAGTTTTACCATCACCGACCTCATTATCGTCATCAACAACTGAAGGTTGCTTATTTTCCAAAAGTTAGGCTTTTTCTGATTTCACTTGGCATCCCATCAGCTTTCATGCCACCCTTTTCTGTAGCAAGGGCTTTGTCTTAAAAGTGTGGGAAAGGCAGTATCATGTAGTCTAATTCGTGTTTCTGAAAAACGCTAATGTGGCTAGTTTCATAACTGAACATAAACGGGTATACAAGAGAAACTCTTTAGTATCTTGAGTGGGGGTTTTTCTTGAGGCAATGCTACAATGATTCCACGACAGAAATCTTAGGAACTCTGTGCTGTTTACTATTATATGCCAATCGAAAGAAAAACGTTTCGTTAGAAATTTGGAAAAGCAATCTGAATGTGTCTTCCAATGGCTACTTTAGCTTGCCCAGGCACGCAGATGACATAGCAGAACCATTCTGATTGACAGTAAGCTACGTTTAAAAAGTAACAAACTTTTGCTTTTTGTTACAACGGCTTTTAGGTAAGACGCAGGACCTTGTTGCAGTCATTTCTGGCGGACTCAAAGAAAACA
The DNA here is from genome assembly GCF_036669915.1 of Pocillopora verrucosa. NCBI lineage: Eukaryota > Metazoa > Cnidaria > Anthozoa > Scleractinia > Pocilloporidae > Pocillopora > Pocillopora verrucosa. The sequence continues at coordinate 21,179,913 of NC_089316.1, read as the reverse complement.
TCACATTGGATGGCTCACTCTCATATGACCCTGAGGCTGCACGTGGTGACCAATCGGGAATGAACTTTACTTGGCATTATGGTGAGATCACAGGGAACTACTCCTCTGTGCAGGGAAGAAAGAGAGGTTTCTTTATAGCGGTAAACGAGTCAGCTTTTCAATATAATGGAAGAGCATCTGGCGTGCGAATTTACTTGGATACAGAGGCTATGTCTCTCAGTGATATTTACATAGTTAGACTGGTTGTGGCCAAAGACTATCGCAATGCTAGCGCTTATCAATCACAGTTTTTTTTACACTGTTCGCCGAGTGCTTTCCTTTGAGCCGTTGCTATCTACCTGTATGTTGTTACGAGCTGAGAGTTCATAGTTAGCCCTCTTTCTTTGGCTCTCAGCCTTCTTTTGTGAAAGTTAGTCAAGGCATTAGCTAAGCCTTGTTGACCTTGTTGTTTCCTTTTACTTTCAACAATATGTTCGTTATTCCTTTATAATACTAATTAGTTGTTATTAACCTTCACTTTAATTGCCTCATATTCATATTGAAAACATGCATGGTGTTGTCTTCAAAGAGGAGAGGAGGCTTTTGAAACTAATTAGATAAATGTTTATATTTCTTTTTCGTTTTCATCCTTTCGTCATTAGAAGAATCATTAACAGTATCATCACGAACATGGACAGCATCACAAACCTACACAGCATCACCAACATGGACAGCATCACCAACATGGACAGCATCACTGAGATTGAAAGCATCACCAACATACACAACATCACCAACATACACAGGATCACCAACCTACACAGGACCACCAACGTTGACAGTATCGACAAAAATGACAGTTTTACCATTATCGACCTCATTATCGTCATCAACAACTGAAGGTTGCTTATTTTCCAAAAGTTAGGCTTTTTCTGATTTCACCTGGCATCTTTTTAGCTTTCATGCCATCCTTTTCTGTAGCGAGGGCTTTGTCTTAAAAGTGTGGGAAACACAGTATCCAGTAGTCTCATTCGTGTTTCTGAAAAACTTTATTGTGGCTAGTTTCATAACGGAACATAAACGGGTATGTAAGAGAAACTCTTTAGTATCTTGAGTGGAGGAGTATTTCTTGAGGTAATGTTACAATGATTCCAGGAGAGAAATCTTAGGAACTCTGTGCTGTTTACTATTATATGCCAATCGAAAGAAAAACGTTTCGTTTGAAATTTGGAAAAGCAATCTGAATGTGTCTTGCAATGGCTACTTTAGCTTGCCCAGGCACACTGATGATATAGCAGAACCATTCTGATTAACAGTAAGCTAAGTTTAAAAAGTAACAAACTTTTGCTTTTTGTTACAACGGCTTTTAGATAAGACGCAGGACCTTGTTGCAGTCATTTCTGGCGGAGTCAAAGAAAACATCACATTGGATGGCTCACTCTCATATGACCCCGAGGCTGCACATGGTAAACAATCGGGAATGGACTTTACTTGGCATTATGGTGAGATCACAGGGAACTACTCCTCTGTGCATAGCTAGAATGGTGGTGGCCAAAGACTATTGGAATGCTAGCGCTTATCAATCGCAGTTTTAAGGCTCTCAGCCTTCTTTTGTGAAAGTTAGTCAAGGCATTAGCTAAGCCTTGTTGACCTCGTTGTTTTCTTTTATTTCGAACAATATGTTCACCATTCCTTTCTAATACTACTTAGTTGTTATTAACCTTCACTTTAATTGCCTCATATTCATATTGAAAACGTGTATGGTATTGTCTTCAAAGAAGAGAGGAGGCTTTTGAAACTAATTAGATAAATGTTTATATTTCTTTTTCGTTTTCATCCTTTCGTCATAAGAAGAATCATTAACAGTATCATCACGAACATGGACAGCATCACAAACCTACACAGGATCACCAACATGGAGAGGATCACCAACCTACACAGGACCACCAACATTGAGAGTATCGACAACAATGACGGTTTTACCATCACCGACTTCATTATCGTCATCAACAACTGAAGGTTGCTTATTTTCCAAAAGCTAGGCTTTTTCTAATTTCACTTGGCATCTTTGCAGCTTTCATGCCACCCTTTTCTGTAGCAAGGGCTTTGTCTTAAAAGTGTGCGAAAGGCAGTATCCTGTAGTCTAATTCGTGTTTCTGAAAAACGCTAATGTGGCTAGTTTCATAACTGAACATAAACGGGTATACAAGAGAAACTCTTTAGTATCTTGAGTGGGGGTTTTTCTTGAGGCAATGCTACAATGATTCCACGACAGAAATCTTAGGAACTCTGTCCTGTTTACTATTATATGCAAATCGAAAGAAAAACGTTTCGCTAGAAATTTGGAAAAGCAATCTGAATGTGTCTTCCAATGGCTACTTTAGCTTGCCCAGGCACGCAGATGACATAGCAGAACCATTCTGATTAACAGTAAGCTACGTTTAAAAAGTAACAAACTTTTGCTTTTTGTTACAACGGCTTTTAGGTAAGACGCAGGACCTTGTTGCAGTCATTTCTGGCGGACTCAAAGAAAACATAACATTGGATGGCTCACTCTCATATGACCCTGAGGCTGGGTCTGGCGTGCGAATTTACTTGGATACAGAGGCTATGTCTCTCAGTGATATTTACATAGTTAGACTGGTTGTGGCCAAAGACTATCGCAATGCTAGCGCTTATCAATCACAGTTTTTTTTGACACTGTTCGCCGAGTGCTTTCCTTTGAGCGGTTGCTATTTACCTGTATGTTCTTACGAGCTGAGAGTCGTAGTTAGCCCTCTTTCTTTGGCTCTCAGCCTTCTTTTGTGAACGTTAGTCAAGACATTAGCTAAGCCTTGTTGACCTTGATGTTTTCTTTTACTTCGAAGAATATGTTCGCCATTCCATTATAATACTAATAAGTAGTTATTAACGTTCACTTTAATTGCCTCATATTCATATTGAAAACGTGTATGGTATTGTCTTCAAAGAAGAGAGGAGGCTTTTCAAACTAATTAGATAAATGTTTATATTTCTTTTTAATTTTCATCCCTTCGTCATCAGAAGAATCATTAACAGTATCATCACAAACATGGACAGCATCACAAACCTACACAGCATCACCAACATGGACAGCATCACCAACATGGACAGCATCACTGAGATTGAAAGCATCACCAACATACACAACATCACCAACATATACAGGATCACCAACCTACACAGGACCACCAACGTCGACAGTATCGACAAGAATGATAGTTTTACCATTGTCGACCTCATTATCGTCCTCAACAACTGAAGGTTGCTTATTTTCCAAAAGTTAGGCTTTTTCTGATTTCACCTGGCATCTTTTTAGCTTTCATGCCACCCTTTTCTGTAGCGAGGGCTTTGTCTTAAAAGTGTGGGAAACACAATATCCAGTAGTCTCATTCGTGTTTCTGAAAAACTTTATTGTGGCTAGTTTCATAACGGAACATAAACGGGTATGTAAGAGAAACTCTTTAGTATCTTGAGTGGAGGAGTATTTCTTGAGGTAATGTTACAGTGATTCCAGGAGAGAAATCTTAGGAACTATGTGCTGTTTACTATTATATGCCAATCGAAAGAAAAACGTTTCGTTTAAAATTTGGAAAAGCAATCTGAATGTGTCTTGCAATGGCTACTTTAGCTTGCCCAGGCACACTGATGACATAGCAGAACCATTCTGATTAACAGTAAGCTAAGTTTAAAAAGTAACAAACTTTTGCTTTTTGTCACAACGGCTTTTAGGTAAGACGCAGGACCTTGTTGCAGTCATTTCTGGCGGAGTCAAAGAAAACATCACATTGGATGGCTCACACTCATATGACCCCGAGGCTGCACATGGTAAACAATCGGGAATGGACTTTACTTGGCATTATGGTGAGATCACAGGGAACTACTCCTCTGTGCATAGCTAGAATGGTGGTGGCCAAAGACTATTGGAATGCTAGCGCTTATCAATCGCAGTTTTAAGGCTCTCAGCCTTCTTTTGTGAAAGTTAGTCAAGGCATTAGCTAAGCCTTGTTGACCTCGTTGTTTTCTTTTATTTCGAACAATATGTTCACCATTCCTTTCTAATACTACTTAGTTGTTATTAACCTTCACTTTAATTGCCTCATATTCATATTGAAAACGTGTATGGTATTGTCTTCAAAGAAGAGAGGAGGCTTTTCAAACTAATTAGATAAATGTTTATATTTCTCTTTTGTTTTTACCATTTCGTCATCAGAAGAATCATTAACAGTATCATCACCAACATGGACAGCATCACAAACCTACACAGCATCACCAACATGGACAGCATCACCAAGATGGAAAGCATCACCAACATACACAACATCACCAACATACACAGACGACTCTGAGGCTGCACGTGGTGACCAATTGGGAACGAACTTTACTTGGCATTATGGTGAGATCACAGGGAACTACTCCTCTGTGCAGGGAAGAAAGAGAGGTTTCTTTATAGCGGTAAACAAGTCAGCTTTCAATATAATGGAAGAGCATCTGGTGTTCCAATTTACTTGGATACAGAGGCTATGTCTCTCAGTGTTATTACAAAGTTAGACTGGTTGTGGCGAAAGACTAGCGCAACGCTAGCGCTTATTAATCACAGTTTTTTTTACACGGTTCGCCGAGTGCTTTCCTTTGAGCGGTTGCTATCTACCTGTATGTTCTTACGAGCTGAGAGTTCGTAGTTAGCCCTCTTTCTTTGGCTCTCAGCCTTCTTTTGTGAAAGTTAGTCAAGGCATTAGCTAAGCCTTTTTGACCTCGTTGTTTCCTTTTACTTCGAAAAATATATTCGCCATTCCTTTATAATACTAATTAGCTGTTATTAACCTTCACTTTAATTGCCTCATATTCATATTGAAAACGTGCATGGTATTGTCTTCAAAGAGGAGAGGAGGCTTTTCAAACTTTTTAGATAAATGTTTATATTTCTTTTTTTGTGTTCATCCCTTCGTCATCAGAAGAATCGTCAACAGTATTATCACCAACATGGACAGCATCACAAACCTACACAGCATCACCAACATGGACAGCATCACCGAGATGGAAAGCATCACCAACATACACAACATCACCAACATACACAGGATCACCAACCTACACAGGACCACTAACATTGACAGTATCGACAACAATGACAGTTTTACCAACACCGACTTCATTATCGTCATCAACAACTGAAGGTTGCTTATTTTCCAAAAGTTAGGCTTTTTCTTATTTCACTTAGCATCTTTTCAGCTTTCATGCCACCCTTTACAGTAGCAAGGGCTTTGTCTTAAAAGTGTGGGAAACACAGTATCCAGTAGTCTAATTCGTGTTTCTGAAAAACGCTAATGTGGCTAGTTTCATAACTGAACATAAACGGGTATACAAGAGAAACTCTTTAGTATCTTGAGTGGAGGAGTATTTCTTGAGGTAATGTTACAATGATTCCAGGAGAGAAATCTTAGGAACTCTGTGCTGTTTACTATTATATGCCAATCGAAAGAAAAACGTTTCAATAGAAATTTGGAAAAGCAATCTGAATGTGTCTTCCAATGGCTACTTTAGCTTGCCCAGGCACACTGATGACATAGGAGAACCATTCTGATTAACAGTAAGCTAAGTTTAAACAGTAACAAACTTTTGCTTTTTGTTACAACGGCTTTTAGGTAAGACGCAGGACCTTGTTGCAGTCATTTCTGGCGGAGTCAAAGAAAACATCACATTGGATGGCTCACTCTCATATGACCCCGAGGCTGCACATGGTAAACAATCGGGAATGGACTTTACTTGGCATTATGGTGAGATCACAGGGAACTACTCCTCTATGCAGGGAAGAAAGAGAGGTTTCTTTATAGCGGTAAACGAGTCAGCTTTCAATATAATTGAAGAGCATCTGGCGTGCGAATCTACTTGGATACACAGGCTATGTCTCTCAGTTATATTTACATAGTTAAACTGGTTGTGGCCAAAGACTATCGCAATGCTAGCGCTTATCAATCACAGTTTTTTTACACTGTTCGCCGAGTGCTTTCCTTTGAGCCGTTGCTATCTACCTGTATGTTGTTACGAGCTGAGAGTTCATAGTTAGCCCTCTTTCTTTGGCTCTCAGCCTTCTTTTGTGAAAGTTAGTCAAGGCATTAGCTAAGCCTTGTTGACCTTGTTGTTTTCTTTTACTTTGAACAATATGTTCGTTATTCCTTTATAATACTAATTAGTAGTTATTAACCTTCACTTTAATTGCCTCATATTCATATTGAAAACATGCATGGTGTTGTCTTCAAAGAGGAGAGGAGGCTTTTGAAACTAATTAGATAAATGTTTATATTTCTTTTTCGTTTTCATCCTTTCGTCATTAGAAGAATCATTAACAGTATCATCACGAACATGGACAGCATCACAAACCTACACAGGATCACCAACACGGAGAGGATCACCAACCTACACAGGACCACCAACATTGAGAGTATCGACAACAATGACGGTTTTACCATCACCGACTTCATTATCGTCATCAACAACTGAAGGTTGCTTATTTTCCAAAAGCTGGGCTTTTTCTAATTTCACTTGGCATCTTTGCAGCTTTCATGCCACCCTTTTCTGTAGCAAGGGCTTTGTCTTAAAAGTGTGCGAAAGGCAGTATCCTGTAGTCTAATTCGTGTTTCTGAAAAACGCTAATGTGGCTAGTTTCATAACTGAACATAAACGGGTATACAAGAGAAACTCTTTAGTATCTTGAGTGGGGTGTATTTCTTAAGGTAATGTTACAATGATTCCAGTACAGAAATATTAGGAACTCTGTGCTGCTTACTATTATATGCCAATCGAAAGAGAAACGTTTAGTTAGAAATTTGGAAAAGCAATCTGAATGTTGCTCTCTGTTATAACGGCTTTTAGTTAAGAGGCAGGACCTTGTTGTAGTCATTTCTGGCGGACTCAAAGTAAACATCACATTGGATGGCTCACTCTCATATGACCCTGAGGCTGTACCTGGTGGCCAATCGGGAATGAACTTTACTTGGCATTATGGTAAGATCACAGGGAACTACTCCTCTGTGCAGGAAAGAAAGAGAGGTTTCTTTATAGCGGTAAACGGGTCAGCTTTCAATAGAATGGAAGAACATCTGGCGTGCCAATTTACTTGCATATAGAGGCTACGTCCCTCAGTGAGATTTAAATAGTTAAAATGGTTCTGGCCAAAGACTATCGCAATGCTAGCGCTTATCAATCACAGTTTTTTTTTACACTGTTCGCCGAGTGCTTTCCTTTGAGCAGTTGCTATCTACCTGTATGTTCTTACAAGCTCACAGTTCGTAGTTAGCCCTCTTTCTTTCGCTCTCAGCCTTCTTTTGTGAAAGTTAGTCAAGGCATTAGCTAAGACTTGTTGACCTTGTTATTTTCTTTTACTTTGAACAATATGTTCGTTATTCCTTTATAATACTAATTAGTTGTTATTAACCTTCACTTTTATTTCCTCATATTAATATTGAAAACGTGCATGGTATTCTCTTCAAAGAAGAGAGGAGGCTTTTCAAGCTAATTAGATATATGTTTATATTTCTTTTTTGTTTTTATCCTTTCGTCATCGGAAGAATCATTAACAGTATCATCACGAACATGGACAGCATCACAAACCTACACAGCATCACCAACATGGACAGCATCACTGAGATTGAAAGCATCACCAACATACACAACATCACCAACATACACAGGATCACCAACCTACACAGGACCACCCACATTGACAGTATCGACAACAATGACAGTTTTACCATCACGGACTTCATTATCGTCATCAACAACTGAAGGTTGGTTATTTTCCAAAAGCTAGGCTTTTTGTGATTTCAATTAGCATCTTTTCAGGTTATATGCCACCCTTTTCTGCAGCGAGGGCTTTGTCTTCAAAGTGTGGGAAAGACAGTATCCAGTAGTCTAATTCGTGTTTCTGAAGAACGCTATTGTGGTTGGTTTTATAACTGAACATAAACAGGTATACAAGAGAAACTCTTTAGAATCTTCAGTGGGGGGGGTATCTCTTGAGGTAATGTTACAATGATTCCACGACAGAAATATTACGAACTCTATGCTGTTTACTATTATATGCCAATCGAAAGAAAAACGTTTCGTTAGAAATTTCGAAAAGGAATCTGAATGTGTCTTCCAATGGCTACTTTAGCTTGCCCAGGCGCACTGATGACATAGCAGAAACATTCTGATTTACAGTAAGCTAAGTTTAAAAAGTAACAAACTTTTGCTTTTGTTACAACGGCTTTTAGGTAAGACGCAGGACCTTGTTGCAGTCATTTCTGGCGGACTCAAAGAAAACATAACATTGGATGGCTCACTTTCATATGACCCTGAGGCTGCACGTGGTGACCAATCGGGAATGGACTTTACTTGGCATTATGGTGAGATCACAGGGAACTACTCCTCTGTGCAGGGAAAAAAGAGAGGTTTCTTTATAGCGGTAAACGAGTCAGCTTTCAATATAATGGAAGAACATCTGGCGTTCCAATTTACTCGGAGACACAGGCTATATCTCTCAGTGATATTTACATAATTAAACTGGTTGTGGCCAAAGACTATGGCAATGCTAGCGCTTATCAATCACAGTTTTTTTTTCACTGTTCACCGAGTGCTTTCCTTTGAGCGGTTGATATCTAACTGTATGTTCTTACGAGGTGAGAGTTCGTAGCTAGCCCTCTTTCTTTGGCTCTCAGCCTTCTTTTGTGAAAGTTAGTCAAGGCATTAGCTAAGCCTTGTTGACCTCGTTGTTTTTTTTTACCTAGAACAATATGTTCGTTATTCCTTTATAATACTAATTAGTTGTTATTAACCTTCACTCTTATTGCCTCATATTCATATTGAAAACGTGCATGCTATTCTCTTCAAAGAAGAGAGGAGGCTTTTCAAACTAATTAGATAAATGTTTATATTTGTTTTTTGTTTTGATCCTTTCGTGATCAGAAGAATCATTAACAGTATCATCATCAACATGGACAGCATCACAAACCTACACAGCATCACCAACATGGACAGCATCACCGAGATGGAAAGGATCACCAACATACACAACATCACCAACATACACAGGATCACCAACCTACACAGGACCACCAACTTTGACAGTATCGACAACAATGAAAGTTTTACCATCACCGACTTCATTATCGTCATCAACAACTGAAAGTTGCTTATTTTCCAAAAGTTAGGCTTTTTTATTTCACTTGGCATCTTTTCAGCTTTCATGCCACCCTTTTTTCTACTGAGGCCTTTGTCTTAGAAGTGTTGAAAAGACAGTATCCAATAGTCTACTTCGTATTTCTGAAAAACGCTTATGTGGCTAGTTTCATAACTGAACATAAACGGGTATACAAGAGAAACTCTTAGGTATCTTGAGTGGGGGGGGTATTTCTTGAAGTAATGTTACAATGATTCCATGACAGAAATCTTAGGAACTCTGTGCTGTTTACTATTATATGCCAGTCGAAAGAAAAACGTCTCGTTAGAAATTTGAAAAAGCAGTCTGAATGTGTCTTCCAATGGCTACTTTAGCTTGCCCAGGCCCACTGATGACATAGCAGAACCATTCTGATTAACAGTAAGCTACGTTTAAAAAATAACAAACTTTTGCTTTTTGTTACAACGGCTTTTAGGCAAGACGCAAGACCTTGTTGCAGTCATTTCTGGCGGACTCAAAGAAAACATCACATTGGATGGCTCACTCTCATATGACCCTGAGGCTGCACATGGTGACCAATCGGGAATAAACTTTACTTGGTATTATGGTAAGATTACAGGGAACTACTCCTCTGTGCAGGGAAGAAAGAGAGGTTTCTTTATAGCGGTAAACGAGTCAGCTTTCAATATAATGAAGGAGCATCTGGCGTGCCAATTTACTTGGATACAGAGGCTATGTCTCTCAGTGATATTTACATAGTTAAACCGGTTTTGGCCAAAGACTATCGCAATGCTAGCGCTTATCAATCACAGTTTTTTTTTTTTACAGTGTTCGCCGAGTGCTTTCCTTTGAGCGGTTGCTATCTACCTGTATGTTCTTAAGAGCTGAGAGTTCGTAGTTAGCCCTTGATCTTTGGCTCTCAGCCTTCTTTTGTGAAAGTTAATTGAGGCATTATGTAAGCCTTGTTGACCTTGTTCTTTTCTTTTACTTCGAACAATATATTCGCCATTCCTTTATAATGCTTATTTGTTGTTATTAACCTTCACTTTTATTGCCTCATATTCATATTAAAAACGTGCATGGTATTGTCTTCTAAGAAGAGAGAAGGCTTTTCAAACTAATTAGATAAATGTTTATATTTCTTTTTTCTTTTCACCCTTTCGTCTTCAGAAGAATCATTAACAGTATCATCACCCACATGGAAAGCATCAAAAACCTACACAGCATCACCAACATGGACAGCATCACCGAGATGGAAAGCATCACCAACATACCCCACATTACCAACATACACAGGATCACCATCCTACAAACGATCACCATCATTTACAGTATCGACAACAATGCCAGTTTTACCATCACCGACTTCATTATCGTCATCAACAACTGAAGGTTGCTTATTTTCCAAAAGTTAGGCTTTTTCCGATTTCACTTGGCATCTTTTCAGCTTACATGTCACCCTTTTCTGTAGCGAGGGCTTTGTCTTAAAAGTGTGGGAAACACAGTATCCAGTAGTCTAATTCGTGTTTCTGAGAAACACTATTGTGGCTAGTTTCATAACTGAACATAAACGGGTATACAAGAGAAACTCTTTAGCATTTTGAGTGGGGTGTATTTCTTGAGGTAATGTTGCAATGATTCCAGGACAGAAATATTAGGAACTCTGTGCTGTTTACTATTATATGCCAGTCGAAAGAAAAACGTTTCGTTAGAGATTTGGAAAAGGAATCTGAATGTGTCTTCCAATGTCTACTTTAGCTTGCCCAGGCACACTGATGACATAGAAGAACCATTCTGATTAACAGTAAGCTAAGTTCAAAATATAACAAACTTTTGCTTTTTGTTACAACGGCTTTTAGGTAAGAAGCAGGACCTTGTTGCAGTCATTTCTGGCGGACTCATGGAAAACATCTTATTGGATGGCTCACTCTCATATGACCCTGAGGCTGCACATGGTGACCAATCGGGAATGAACTTTACTTGGCATTATGGTGAGATCACAGGGAACTACTCCTCTGTGCAGGGAAGAAAGAGAGGTTTCTTTATAGCGGTAAACGAGGCAGCTTTCAATATAATGGAAGAGCATCTGGCTTTCCAATTTACTTGGATACAGAGGCTATGTCATTCACTGATATTTACATAGTTAAACTGGTTTTGGCAAAAGACTATTGCAATGCTAGCGCTTATCAATCACAATTTTTTTTTTTATACTGTTCGCCGAGTGCTTTCCTTTGAGCAGTTGCTATCTACCTGTATGTTCTTACGAGCTGAGAGTTCGTAGTTAGCCCTCTTTCTTTGCCTCTCAGTCCTCTTTTATGAAAGTTAGTCAAGGGATTAGCTAAGCCTTGTTGACCTTGTTGTTTTCTTTTAATTCAAACAATATGTTCGCCATTCCTTTATAATACTAATTAGTTGTTATTAACCTTCACTTTAATTGCCTCATATTCATATTGAAAACATGCATGGTATTGTCTTCAAAGAAGAGAGGAGGCTTGTCAAACTAATTAGATAAATGTTTATATTTCTTTTTTGTTTTCTTCCTTTCGTCATCAGAAGAATCATTAACAGTATCATCACCTACATGGACAGCATCACAAACCTACACAGCATCACCCACATGGACAGCATCACTGAGATGGAAAGCATCACCAACATACACAACATCACTAACATACACAGGATCACCAACCGACACGGGATCACCCACATTGACAGTATCGACAACAATGGCAGTTTTACCATCACCGACTTCATTATCGTCATCAACAACTGAAGGTTGCTTATTTTCCAAAAGTTAGGTTTTTTCTGATTTCACTTGGCATCTTTTCAGCTTTCATGCCACCCTTTTCTGTTGCGAGGGCTTTGTCTTAAAAGAGTGGGAAAGACAGTATCCAGTAGTCAAACTCGTGTTTTTGAAAAACTCTAATGTGGCTAGATTGATAGCTGAACATAAACGGGTATACAAGATAAAGTCTTTTGTATCTTGAGTGGGGGGTATTTTCATGAGATAATGTTGCAATGATTCCAGGACAGAAATCTTAGGAACTCTGTGCTGTTTACTATTAAATGCCAATCAAAAGAAAAACGTTTCTTTAAAAATTTGGAAAAGCAATCTGAAAGTGTCTTCCAATGGCTACTTTAGCCTGCCCAGGCACACTGATGACATAGCAGAACCATGCAGATTAACCGTAAGCTACGTTTAAAAAGTAACAAACTTTTGCTTTTTGTTACAACGGCTTTTAGGTAAGACGCAGGACCTTGTTGCAGTCATTTCTGGAGGACTCAAAGAAAACATCACATTGGATGGCTCACTCTCGTATGACCCTGAGGCTGCACATGGTGACCAATCGGGAATGGACTTTACTTGGCATTATGGTGAGATCACAGGGAACTACTCCTCTGTGCAGGGAAGAAAGAGAGATTTCTCTATAGAGTTAAACGAGTCAGCACTCAATATAGTGGAAGAGCATCTGGCGTGCGAATTTACTCGGATACACAGGCTATGTCTCTTAGTGATATTTCGATAGTTAGACTTGTTGTGGCCAAAGACTATGCCAATGCTAGCGCTTATTAATCACAGTTTTTTTTACACTGTTCCCCGAGTGCTTTCCTTTGAGCGGTTGGTATCAAACTGTATGTTCTTACGAGCTGAGATTTCGTAGTTAGTCCTCTTTCTTTCGCTCTCAGCCTTCTTTTGTGAAAGTTAGTCAAGGCATTAGCTAAGCCTTGTTGACCTTGTTGTTTTCTTTTACTTTGAACAATATGTTCGTTATTCCTTTATTATACTAATTAGTAGTTATTAACCTTCACTTTAATTGCCTCGTATTCATATTGAAAACGTGCATGTTGTTGTCTTTAAAGAAGAGCAGAGGCTTTTCAAACTAATTAGATAAATGCTTTTATTTCTTTTTTGTTTTCATCCTTTCGTCATCAGAAGAATCATTAAGAGTATCATCACCAACTTGGACAGCATCACAAACTTACACAGCATTACCCACATGGACAGCATCACTGAGATGGAAAGCATCACCAACATACACAACATCACCAACATACACAGGATCACCACCCTACACAGGACCACCCACATTGACAGTATCGACAACAATGACAGTTTTACCATCACCGACTTCATTATCGGCATCAACAGCTGAAGGTTGCTTATTTTCCAAAAGTTATGCTTTTTCCGATTTCACTTGGCATCTTTTCAGCTTTAATGCCACCCTTTTCTGTAGCGAGGGCTTTGTCTTAAAAGTGTGGGAAAGACAGTATCCAGTAGTGTAATTCGTGTTTCTGAAAAACGCTATAGTGGCTTGTTTCATAACGGAACATAAACGGGTATACAAGAGAAACTCTTTAGTATCCTGAGTGGGGGGGGGGGGTATCTCTTGAGGTTATGTTACAATGATTCCACGACAGAAATCCTAGGAACTCTGTGCTGTTTACTATTATATGCCAGTCTAAAGAAAAACGTTTCGTTAGAAATTTGGAAAAGCAATCTGAATGTGTCTTCCAATGGCTACTTTAGCTTGCCAAGGCGCACTGATGACATAGCAGTACCATTCTGATAAACAGTAAGCTAGGTTTAAAAAGTAACAAACTTTTCCTTTTTGTTACAACGGCTTGTAGGTAAGACACAGGACCTTGTTGCAGTCATTTCTGGCAGACTCAAAAAAAACATCACATTAGATGGCTCACTCTCATATGACCCTGTGGCTGCACATGGTGACCAATCGGGAATGAACTTTACTTGGCATTATGGTGAGATCACAGGGAACTACTCCTCTGTGCAGGGAAGAAAGAGAGGTTTCTTTATAGCGGTAAACGAGTCACCTTTCACTATAATGGAAGAACATCTGGCGTGCAGATTTACTCGGATACACAGGCTATGTCTCTCAGTGATATTTACATACTTAAACTGGTTGTGGCCAAAGACTATCACAATGCTAGCGCTTATCAATCACAGTTTTTTTTACACTGTTCGCCGAGTGCTTTCCTTTGGGCGGTTGCTATCTACCTGTATGTTCTTACGAGCTGAGAGTTCGTAGTTAGCCCTCTTTCTTTGGCTCTCAGCCTTCTTTTGTGAAAGTTAGTGAAGGCATAAGCTAAGCCTTGTTGACCTTCTTGTTTTCTTTCACTTCGAACAATATGTTCGTTATTCCTATATAATACTAATTAGTTGTTATTAACCTTCACTTTTACTGCCTCATATTCATACTGAAAACGTGTATGGTATTGTCTTCAAAGAAGAGAGGAGGCTTTTCAAACTAATTAGATCAATGTTCATATTTTTTTTTGTTTTCATCCTGTCCTCATCAGACGAATCATTAACAGTATCATCACCAACATGGACAGCATCACAAAGCTACACAGCATCACCAAGATGGACAGCATCACCGAGATGGAAAGGATCACCAACTTACACAACATCACCAACATACACAGGATCACCAACCTACACAGGACCACCAACATTGACAGTATCGACAATAATGACAGTTTTATCATCACCGACTTCATTATCGTCATCAACAACTAAAGGTTGGTTATTTTCCAAAAGTTAGGCTCTTTCTGATTTCACTTTGTATCTTTTCAGTTTTCATGTTACCCTTTTCTGTAGCGAGGGCTTTGTCTTAAAGGTGTTGGAAAGACAGTATCCGGTAGTCTAATTCGTGTTTCTGAGAAACACTATTGTGGCTAGTTTCATAACTGAACATAAACGGGTATACAAGAGAAACTCTTTAGCATTTTGAGTGGGGTGTATTTCTTGAGGTAATGTTGCAATGATTCCAGGACAGAAATATTAGGAGCTCTGTGCTGTTTACTATTATATGCCAATCGAAAGAGAAACGTTTCGTTAGAAATTTGGAAAAGCAATCTGAATGTGTCTTCCAATGGCTACTTTAGCTTGCCCAGGCACACTGATGACGTAGAAGAACCATTCTGATTAATAGTAAGCTAAGTTTAAAATATAACAAACTTTTGCTTTTTGTTACAACGGCTTTTAGGTAAGAAGCAGGACCTTGTTGCAGTCATTTCTGGCGGGCTCATGGAAAACATCTTATTGGATGGCTCACTCTCATATGACCCTGAGACTGCACGTGGTGACGAATTGGGAATGAACTTTACTTGGCATTATGGTGAGATCACAGGGAACTACTCCTCTGTGCAGGGAAGAAATAGAGGTTTCTTTATAGCGGTAAACGAGTCAGCTTTAAATATAATGGAAGAGCATCTGGCGTGCAAATTTAGTTGGATACAGAGGCTATGTCTCTCAGTGATATTTATATAGTTAAACTGGTTCTGGCCAAAGACTATCGCAATGCTAGTGCTTACCAATCACACTTTTTTTTTACACTGTTCGCCGAGTGTTTTCCTTTGAGCGGGTGCTATTTACATGTATGTTCTTACGAGCTGAGAGTTCGTAGTTAGCCCTCTTTCTTTGGCTCTCAGCCTTCTTTTGTGAAAGTTAGTCAAGGCATTAGCTAAGACTTGTTGACCTTGTTATTTTCTTTTAATTCAAACAATATGCTCGCTATTCTTTTATAATAGTAGTTAGTTGTTATTAACCTTCACTTTTATTGCCTCATATTCATATTGAAAACGTGCATGCTATTCTCTTCAAAGAAGAGAGGAGGCTTTTCAAACTAATTAGATATATGTTTATATTTCTATTTTACTTTCATCCTTTCGTCATCAGAAGAATCATTAACAGTATCATCACCAACATGGAAAGCATCACAAACCTACACAGCATCACCAACATGGACAGCATCACCGAGATGGAAAGCATCACCGACATACACAACATCACCAACATACACAGGATCACCAACCTACACAGGACCATCAACATTGACAGTATCGACAACAATGACAGTTTTACCATCACCGACTTCATTATCGTCATCAACAACTGAAGGTTGCTTTTTTTTCAAAAGTTAGGCCTTTTCTGATTTCACTTGACATCTTTTCAGCTTTCATGCCACCCTTTTCTGTAGCGAGGGCTTTGTCTTAAAAGTGTGGGAAAGACAGTATGCAGTAGTCTAATTCGTGTTTCTGAAAAACGCTATTGTGGCTAGTTTCATAACTGAACATAAACAGGTATACAAGAGAAACTCTTTAGTATCTTTAGTGGAGGGGTATTTCTTGAGGTAATGTTACAATGACTCCAGGACAGAATTCTTAGGAACTCTGTGCTGTTTAGTATTATATGCCAATCGAAAGAGAAACGTTTCGTTAGAAACTTGGAAAAATATCTGAATGTGTCTTCCATTGGGTACTTTAGCTTGCCCAGGCACACTGATGACATAGCAGAACCATTCTGATTAACAGTAAGCTAAGTTTAAAAAGTAACAAACTTTTGCTTATTGTTACAACGGCTTTTAGGTAAGACGCAGGACCTTGTTGCAGTCATCTCTGGTGGACTCAAAGAAAACATCACATTGGATGGCTCACTCTCATATGATCCTGAGGCTGCACGTGGTAACCAATCGGGAGTGAACCTTACTTGGCATTATGGTGAGATCACAGGGAACTACTCCTCTGTGCAGGGAAGAAAGAGAGGTATCTTTATAGCGGTAAACGAATCAGCTTTCAATATAATGCAAGAGCATCTGGCGTGCCAATTTCCTTGGATACAGAGGCTATGTCTCTCAGAGATATTTATATAGTTAAACTGGTTGTGGCCAAAAACTATCGCAATGCTAGCGCTTATCAATCACAGTTTTTATTACACTGTTCGCCGAGTTCTTTCCTTCGAGCCGTTGCTATCTACCTGTATGTTCTTAGTAGCTGGGAGTTCGTAGGCAGCCTTTTATCTTTGGCTCTCAGCCTTATTTTGTGAAAGTCAGTCAAGGCATTAGCTAAGCCTTGTTGACCTTGTTGTTTTCCTTTACTTCCAAAAATATGTTCGCCATTCCTTTATAATACTAATTAGTTGTTATTAACCTTCACTTTTATTGCCTTATATTCATATTGAAAACGTGCATGGTATTGTCTTCAAAGAAGAGAGGAGGCTTTTCAAACTAATTAGATAAATGTTTATATATCTTTTTTGCTTTCATCCTTTCGTCATCAGAAGAATCATTAACAGTATCATCACCAACATGGACAGTATCACAAAGCTACACAAGATCACCAACATGGACAGCATCACCGAGATGGAAAGCATCACCAACATACACAACATCACCAACATACACAGGATCACCAACCTACACAGGACCACCAACATTGACAGTATCGACAACAATGGCAGTCTTACCATCACCGACTTCATTATCGTCATCAACAACTGAAGGTTGCTTACTTTCCAAAAGCTAGGTTTTTTCTGATTTCACTTGGCATCTTTTCAGCTTTCATGCCACCCTTTTCTGTAGCGAGGGCTTTCTCTTAAAAGTGTGGGAAAGACAGTATCCAGTAGTCTAATTCGTGTTTCTGAAAAACACTATTGTGGCTAGCTTCATAACTGAACATAAACGGGTATACAAGAAAAAGTCTTTAGTATTTTGAGTGGGGGGGTATATCTTGAGGTAATGTTACAATGCTTCCACGACAGAAATCTTAGGAACTCTGTGCTGTCTACTATTATATGCCAATCGAAAGAAAATCGATTATTAGAAATTTGGAAAACCAATGTGAATGTGTCTTCCAATGGCTACTTTAGCTTGCCCGAGCACACTGATGACATAGCAGAATTATTCTGTTTAACAGTAAGCTAAGTTTAAAAAGTAGCAATCTTTTGCTTTTTGTCACAACGGCTTTTAGGTAAGACGCAGGACCTTGTTGCAGTCATTTCTGGCGGACTCAGAGAAAACATCACATTGGATGGCTCACTCTCATATGACCCTGAGGCTACACGTGGTGACCAATCGGGAATGAACTTTACTTGGTATTATGGTGAGATCACAGGGAACTACTCCTCTGTGCAGGGAAGAAAGAGAGGTTTCTTTATAGCGGTAAACGCGTCAGCTTTCAATATAATGGAAGAGCATCTTTCGTGCCAATATTCTTGGATACAGAGGCTATGTCTCTCAGTGATATTTTTAAAGTTAAACTGGTTGTGGCCAAAGACTATCGCAATGCTAGCGCTTATCAATCACAGTTTTCTTTTTTTACACTGTTCGCCGAGTGCTTTCCTTTCAGCGGTTGCTATCTAGCTGTATGTTCTTACGAGCTGAGAATTCGTAGTTAGCCCTCTTGCTTTGGCTCTCAGCCTTCTTTTGTTAAAGTTAGTCAAGGCATTAGCTGAGCCTTGTGTGTTGACCTTTTTGTTTTCTTTTACTTCGAAGAAAATATTCGCCATTCCTTTATAATACTAATTAGTATTTATTAACCTTCACTTTCATTGTCTCATATTCATATTGAAAACGTGCATGGTATTGTCTTCAAAGAAGAGAGGAGACTTTTCAAACTAATTAGATATATGTTTATATTTCTTTTTTGTTTTCATCCCTTGGTCATCAGAAGAATCATTAGCTGCATCATCACCAACATGGAAAGCATCACAAACCTACACAGCATCACCAACATGGACAGCATCACCGAGATGGAAAGCATCACCAACATACACAACATCACCAAGATACACAGGATCACCAACCTACACAGGACAACCAACATTCACAGTATCGACAACAATGACAGTTTTACCATCACCGACTTCATTATCGTCATCAACAAGTGAAGGTTGCTTATTTTCCAAAACTTAGGCTTTTTCTGATTTCACTTAGCATCTTTTCAGCTTTCATGCCACCCTTTTCTGTAGCGAGGGCTTTGTCTTAAAAGTGTGGGAAAGACAGTAACCAGTAGTCTAATTCGTGTTTCTGAAAAACGCTTGTGGCTAGTTTCATAACTGAACATAAAAGAGTATACAAGAGAAACTCTTTAGTATCTTGAGTTGGAGGGGTATTTCTTGAGGTAATGTTACAATGATTCTACGACGGAAATATTAGGAACTCTGTGCTGTTCACTATTATATGCCAATCGAAAGAAAAACGTTTCGTTAGAAATTTGGAAAAGCAATCTGAATGTGTCTTCCCATGGCTACTTTACACTATGAACTGTAGTTTTATGAAAATTCCATAAATTTCATGTGAAAAACCCATGAAGATCATTTCATGGCCCATAAATATTGGAAAATGAAATTTCATGGGGTTATTTTTAGCCCTGAATTTTCCATGAATTAGGGGAATCTTTTTCATGACCCATGAATTTCTTCAAAGTCTATTTTTATGTCCCATTGATTTGCTATGAAAGTCACCAGAATTAATTTCATGACCCATGAATTTCTTTATATGCCTACTTTCATGACCCATGAATTTCTTCAAAGTCTACTTTCATGACCCATTAGTTTCCCCAGAAAGTCATCCGAATGAATGTCATGCCCATGAATTGCAATCAAACAGCATTTCATGGGCTAACAATTTATTTGTTTTGGGAGAACAAAATTAATGGGCCATGAATATTCCCTGAAATCTGTTGCCCATGAATTTCATTGATGAATCCATAGGCCATTAAAAGTGGTATTAATGAGTTCATCACAGTCACTGATTTATCAACGAGCTGACTTTCATGATCCGTGGAACTGACTTGTTATAAATTTATCCACTGATGGAATTTTGGTGTACAGCGCGAAAACTGTCGAATGAAAATGTCCCTAAACATCTTAAGTGGCCTTTGTTAACGTAAAATGTACAGGAAATCCCAAAACAATGACTAAAAACAATGGATCTTCAATTTGCTCCTTTGTTGAGACAAATGGGGCTGGAGGCAATGACCCAGATGTTTGATCCTCACTTTGATTTTTTGGGGCCTTTTTGCCTTCGCCATGCCTGGACGACTTTGTTGAATTTTTTCTGCCTCACTGCTGGCTTTTATTGTTAGCCATGACTCTGGAAACCTGTTCAAGGCCTTCTTACATTCTTACGGCTGAGGAATCTTCTAGGGCTTTTCCAGTAAGGCACCTGCAGAGTACAGATGCTTAAGTTGCACAGCAATAGTACGCATTGCATCTACACGAAATGTGGAACAAAACAATGAAAAATCAATCACTTTGTCACCTCAATTTGGAACTTTGAATAGTGTGCAAATGTAACCTGGAAAAAAATGCTATTTTTACCTCGTTCATAGAGTCGCCGGTTAACAGAATCAGGCCATCTTCTCAGTCGGGATGAAACGTTACCTTCATGTATTCATTGAGATCGCCTTCTACAACATCGTTGTTGATTTCGTGATCGCTTTCACAGGAATCACTGTCGATGTCAGCTCTGACTTTCTCGGACTCTGATGTCCTGTCGATTGTTACTTGCTTCGAATTCCAAATACCGAATAGCTTTTTGTGCTGCTTTATTTTGTAAGATTACAGACGCAGCAACGAGACCTCTTCGGAGTCATTTCGTAACGTCGAACACGATAACCTGTGAGGTCACTATGTGACCGCTGACCTATGATGGCTGCGATGACCTAAGGTCACCACGTGAAAGTACACGTGATTTACGAAGAAGTGGCGGTTTTTTTCGTACCTCGAACGGAATGGTTCCATTCCAATTGCATTTCTCGTAGTGTTTGTGTAGCAGTCTCTTTTTTTCCAGATCAACGCAATGGACCGTCTGAAAAGTTTTTTCAAAGAGGTTTCCTCAAGATGAAGTTATCGATATGCATTACAACGTGAAGGGGTAAGTTCAAGCTTGGTCATCTTATTACGCGTAAACATCGGAGCGCGCGCGCTAACTATTGATTTAACTTGAAAATTTTTATTCTGTGATCATCTGGCGAAACATTACAATAGTTTGTATGGAAATACTTACGACCGTTCTTAGGAATAAAAAATACAGTCAAATTCTGAATACGAAATACCTCACCTCACTTCCACAGTGCGTCGCTTAGTATCTGACGGCTTCATGTTGAAAAGAACCTGTTTTGGCGAGTTATCCATTTCTAGGTTTACTACGTACATAAGAAAGGCTCTTAGATAACTGAAGATGTGCTCCCTTTATTTTGCAAACAGTGAAGAGTGTTGGTCTACAAAACTGATGAAAGGAAATGCGAAATTGCTAAAGCAGCCTATCTTGGTCCAAATGATGATGAAGATGCAAATAGTAATGATAACCGAAAGAAGGATGGCACATTCAGGTGGCCAAAACAGAGAGACATTGACATAGTCAGCCATAGATATATCTTCACACATGCAAGAATGCAGAAAGTTGGTAATTGTCTTGTTGTTAGTTACCTTGAGAGTATTGATCACAAGTGTAAAACATATCAAGAAATTTACATGAATGCTGTTACATAAATAGACATTATAATAACTGTCCATAACATTTTACACATGATATTAGACGAAGGAAATGATATTTGAAGTTTAGACAAAAATACATCAAACCAGTGAGTATATTTTCAATAATTTCGTCCAAATATTTTTCACATCAAATTTATTTATAATATACCTTCAAAATAGTTTAAATAAACAGAAATATAGGAGCAGAATCTGTCTCCACAAGGAAAATCAGTGATATCAAAATAGAGCTAAAAATCATTAACATCTTAATTTTATGCAGAAAATTTCATACCAACTTTTTTTTTATTTAAGAAAGTGTAAACTGAATTATCACAATTTTGGAATCCTAAAGTAATATTTATGAACAGCTGGTGAAACAAAATAAACTATCAGAGAGTCCAGACTTCTGGTCATGTCTTTCATGTGTGTGTGCTTGTACAACAGGACCAAGAAGTTTCACAAATAGGTTAGTTCTTCAGTGTATATAGTGTATGTATTACAGTTATGGTATACTGCAAGCTATACACTGTAGTACAGTCTTTGGTACAAGAAAAGTGAAGAATTTTTAATTCCAAATTCATAGGGTTTCCAAAGAATTTTCATGGTGCTTACATATTCCTAACAACCCCATGAAAACTAACTGGCAATTAACTTTCACGTGCCATGAAAAAACCATGTAGAGGCCATGAAAATTCAAGGAAAATTTTCATGGTCAATGAATTTTTTACATATTCACAGGATATTCATGGGTCATGATTTGCTGCAACCCATTAAAAACTAGTGAACTTTGACACCATGAAATTTTGGGCTTGAAATTCATGGGTTTCTCAGTACCTTTGAAAAGGCCATGAAATGCCATTTTCATGGGTATTTCATGGCTTCTAGGTCACTTTACTCAATATTTCATGAGTCGCGAATATGGACATTTTCACAGGTTTTTCATGGGATTTTTCAGGTCTTTTTCATGGCACTGAGGCCATGAAAATGTCATTGATTTAACCATGAAAATCCTGTGAAAAATCTGTGAATTTACAATGAATTATTTCACAAGATTTTTATGGGTTTTGAGTTCATAGTGAATAAGCTTACCCAGGCACACTGATGACATAGCAGAACCATTCTGATTAACAGTAAGCTACGTTTAAAAAGTAACCAACTTTTCCTTTTGTTACAACGGCTTTTAGGTAAGACACAGGACCTTGTTGCAGTCATTTCTGGCAGACTCAAAGAAAACATCACATTGGATGGCTCACTCTCATATCACCCTGAGGCTGCACGTGGTGACCAATCGGGAATGAACTTTACTTGGCATTATGGTGAGATCACAGGGAACTACTCCTCTGTGCAGGGAAGAAAGAGAGGTTTCTTTATAGCGGTAAACGACTCAGCTTTCAATATAATGGAAGAGCATCTGGCGTGCGAATTTCCTTGGGTACAGAGGCTATTTCTCTCAGTGATATTTACATAGTTAAACTGGTTGTGGCCAAAGACTATCGCAATGCTAGCGCTTATCAATCAAAGTTTTTTTTTTACACTGTTCGCCGAGTGCTTTCCTTTAAGCGGTTGCTATCTACCTGTATGTTCTTACGAGCTGAGAGTTCATAGTTAGCCCTCTTGCTTTGGCTCTCAGCCTTCTTTTGTGAAAGTTAGTCAAGGCATTAGCTAAGCCTTGTTGACCTTGTTGTTTTCTTTTACTTCGAAGAATATGTTCGCCATTCCTTTATAATACTAATTACTTTTTAGTAACCTTCACTTTCATTGCCTCATATTCATATTGAAAACGTGCATGGTATTCTCTTCAAAGAAGAGAGGAGGCTTTTCATACTAATTAGATAAATGTTTGTATTTCTTTTTTCTTTTCATCCTTTGGTCATCAGAAGAATCATTAACAGTATCATCACCAACATGGACAGCATCACAAACCTACACAGCATCACCAACATGGACAGCATCACCGAGATGGAAAGCATCACCAACATACATAACATCACCAAGATACACAGGATCACCAACCTACACAGGACCACCAACATTGACAGTATCGACAACAATGACAGTTTTACCATCACCGACTTCATTATCGTCATCAACAAGTGAAGGTTGCTTATTTTCCAAAAGTTAGGCTTTTTCTGATTTCACTTGGCATCTTTTCAGCTTTCATGCCACCGTTTTCTGTAGCGAGGGCTTTGTCTTCAAAGAGTGGGAAAGACAGTATCCAGTAGTCTTATTGGTGTTTCTGAAAAACGCTGTTGCGGCTAGTTTCATAGAAACGCTTTAGTATTTGAGTGGGGTGTATTTCTTGAGGTAATGTTACAATGATTCCAGGACAGAAATATTAGGAATTCTGTGCTGTTTACTATTATATGCCAATCGAAAGAAAAACGTTTCGTTAGAAACTTGGAGAAAAAATCTAAATGTGTCTTCTAATGGCTACTTTAGCTTGCCCAGGCACACTGATGACATAGCAGAACCATTCTGATTAACAGTAAGCTAAGTTTAAAAAGTAACAAACTTTTCCTTTTTATTACAACGGCTTTTAGGTAAGACACAGGACCTTGTTGGAGTCATTTCTGGCAGACTCATGGAAAACTTCACATTCGATAGCTCACTCTCATATCACCCTGTCGCTACACGTGGTGACGAAACGGGAATGAACTGGCATTATGGTGAGATCACAAGGAACTTCTCCTCTGTGCAGGGAAGAAAGAGAGGTTTCTTTATAGCGGTAAACGACTCAGCTTTCAATATAATGGAAGAACATCTGGTGTGCGAATATACTTGGATACAGAGGCTATGTCTCGCAGTGATATTTACATAGTTAGACTGGTTGTAGCCAAACACTATCGCGATGCTAGCGCTTATCAAACACAGTTTTTCTCTTACACTGTTCGCTTAGTGCTTTCCTTTTAGCGGTTGCTATCTACCTGTATGTTCTAACGAGCTGAGAGTTCGTAGTTAGCCCTCTTTCTTTGGCTCTCAGCCTTCTTTTGTGAAAGTTAGTCAAGGCATTAGCTAAGCCTTGTTGACCCTGTTGCTTTCTTTTACTTCAAACAATATCTCAACCATTCCTTTATAATACTAATTAGTTGTTATTAACCTTCACTTTAATTGCCTCATATTCATATTGAAAACGTGCATGGTATTGTCTTCAAAGAAGAGAGGAGGCTTTTCAAACTAATTAGATAAATATTTATATTTCTTTTTTGTTTTCATCCTTTCGTGATCAGAAGAATCATTAATAGTATCATCACCAACATGGACAGCATCACAAACCTACACAGCATCACCAACATGGACAGCATCACCGAGATGGAAAGCATCACCGAGATGGAAAGCATCACCAACATACACAACATCACCAACAAACACAGGATCACCAACCTACACAGGACCATCAACATCGACAGTATCGACAACAATGACAGTTTTACCATCACCGACTTCATTATCGTCATCAACAACTGAAGGTTACTTATTTTCCAAAAGTTAGGCCTTTTCTGATTTCACTTGGCATCTTTTCAGCTTTCATGCCACCCTTTTCTGTAGCGAGGGCTTTGTCTTTAAAGTGTGGGAAAGACAGTATCCAGTCGTCTAGTTCGTGTTTCTGAAAAACCCTATTGTGGCTAGTTTCATAACTGAACATAAACGGGTATAGAAGAAAACTCTTTAGTATCTTGAGTGGGGGGGAAGGGGGGGGGGAAGGGGGGGGGGTATTTCTTGAGGTGATGTTACAATGATTCCACGACAGAAATCCTAGGAACTCTGTGCTGTTTATTATTATATGCCAATCGAAAGAAAACCGTTTCGTTAGAAATTAGGAAAAGCTATCTGAATGTGTCTTCCAATAGCTACTTTAGCTTGCGAAGGCACACTGATGACATAGCACAACCTTTCTGATTGACAGTAAGCAAAGTTAAAAAGTAAAAAACTTTTGCTTTTTGTTAGAACGGCTTTTAGGTAAGACGCAGGACCTTGTTACAGTCATTTCTGACGGACACAAAGAAAACATCACATTGGATGGCTCACTCTCATATGACCCTGAGGCTGCACGTGGTGACCAATCGGGAATGAACTTTACTTGGCATTATGGTGAGATCACAGGGAACTACTCGTCTGTGCAGGGAAAAAAGAGAGGTTTCTTTATAGTTGTAAATGAGTCAGGTTTTCAATATAATGGAAGAGCATCTGGCGTGCGAATCGACTTGGATACAGAGGCTATGTCTCTCAGTCATATTTACATAGTTAGACTGGTTGATGCCAAAGGCTATCGCAATGGTAGCGCTTATCAATCACAGTTGTTTTTTCACACTTTTCGCCGAGTGCTTTCCTTTTGAGCGGTTGCTATCTTCCTGTATGTTCTTTCGAGCTGAGAGTTCGTAGTTAGCCCTCTTTCTTTGGCTCTCAGCTTTCTTTTGTGAAAGTTAGTCAAGGCATTAGCTAAGCCTTGTTGACCTTGTTGTTTTCTTTTACTTCGAACAATATCTCCGCCATTCCTTTATAATACTAATTAGTTGTTATTAACCTTCACTTTAATTGCCTCATATTCATATTGAAAACGTGTCTGGTATTGTCTTCAAAGAAGAGAGGAGGCTTTTCATACTAATAAGATAAATGTTTATATTTCTTTTTTGTTTTCATCCTTTCGTCATCAGAAGAATCATTAACACTATCATCACCAACATGGACAGCATCACAAACCTACACAGCATCGCCAACATGGACAGCATCACCGAGATGGAAAGCATCACCAACATACACAACATCACCAACATACACAGGATCACCAACCTACACAGGACCACTAACATTGACAGTATCCACAACAACGACAGTTTTACCATCACCGACTTCATTATCGTCATCAACAACTGAAGGTTGGTTATTTTCCTAAAGTTAGGCTTTTTCTGATTTCTCTTAGCATCTTTCCAGCTTTCGTGCCACCCTTTTCTGTAGCGAGGGCTTTGTCTTAAAAGTGTGTGAAAGACAGTATCCAGTAGTCTAATTCGTGTTTCTGAAAAACGCTATTGTAGCTAGTTTCACAACCAAGCAAAAACGGGTATACAAGATAAACTCTTTAGTTTCTTGAGTGGGGTAGTAGTTCTTGAGGTAATGTTACAATGATTCCACGACAGAAATATTAGGAACTCTGTGCTGTTTACTATTATATGCCAATCGAAAGAAAAACGGTTCGTTAGAAATTTGGAAAAGGAATCTGAATGTGTCTTCCAATGCCTACTTTAGCTTGCCAAGGAACTCTGATGACATAGGAGAACCATTCTGATTAACAGTGAGCTAAGTTTAAAAAGTAACAAACTTTTGCTTTTTGTTATAACGGCTTTTAGGTAAGAAGCAGGACCTTGTTGGAGTCATTTCTAGTAAACCCAAAGAAAACATCACATTGGATGGCTCACTCTCATATGACCCTGAGACTGCACATGGTGACCAATCGGGAATGAACATTACTTGGCATTATGGTGAGATCACAGGGAAATACTCCTCTGTGCAGGGAAGAAAGAGAGGTTTCTTAATAGCAGTAAACGAGTCAGCTTTCAATATAATGGAAGAGCATCTGGCGTGCGAATTTACTTGGATACAGAGGCTATGTCTCTCAGTGATATTTACATAGTCAAACTCCTTGTGGCCAAAGACTATCGCAATGCTAGCGTTTATCAATCACGTTTTTTTTTAAAATGTTTCACGAGTGCTTTCCTTTGAGCGGTTACTATCAACCTGTATGTTCTTACGAGCTGAGAGTTCGTGGTTAGCCCTCTTTCTTTGCCTCTCAGCCTTCTTTTGTGAAAGTTAGTCAAGGCATTAGCTAAGCCTTGTTGACCTTGTTGTTTTCTTTTACTTCGAACAATATGTTCCCCATTCCTTTATTATACTTATTAGTTGTTATTAACCTTCACTTTAATTGCCTCATATTCATATTGAAAACGTACATGGTATTGTCTTCAAAGAAGAGAGAAGGCTTTTCAAACTAATTAGATAAATGTTTATATTTCTTTTTTTGTTTTCATCCTTTCGTCATCAAGAATCATTAACAGTATCATCACCAACATGGACAGCATCACAAACCTACACAGCATCACCAACACGGACAGCATCACCGAGATGGAAAGCATCACCGACATACACAACATCACCAACATACACAGGATCACCAACCTACACAAGACCACCAACATTGACAGTATCGACAACAATGACAGTTTTACCATCACCGACTTCATTATCGTCATCAACAACTAAAGGTTGCCTATATTCCTAAAGTTAGGTTTTTTCTGATTTCACTTGGCGTCTTTTTAGCTTTCATGCCACCCTTTTCTGTAGGGAGGGCTTTGTCTTAAAAGTGTGGGAAAGACAGTATCCAGTAGTCTAATTCGTGTTTCTGAAAAACGCTATTGTGGCTAGTTTCATAACCGAACATAAACGTGTATGCAAAAGAAACTCTTTAGTATCTTCAGTGGGGGGGCATTTTTTGAGGTAATGTTACAATGATTCCACGACAGAAATCTTAGGAACTCTCTGCTTTTTACTATTATGTGCAAATCGAAAGAAAACCGTTTCGTTAGAAATTTGGAAAAGCAATCTGAATGTGTCTTAGAATGGCTACTTTAGCTTGCCCAGGCACACTGATGACATAGCAGAACCATTCTAATTAACAGTAAGCTAAGTTTAATAAGTAAGAAACTTTTGATTTTTGTTACAACGGCTTTTAGGTAAGACGCAGGACCTTGTTGCAGTCATTTCTGGCGGACTCAAAGAAAACATCACATTGGATGGCTCACTCTCATATGACCCTGAGGCTGCACGTGGTGACCAATCGGGAATTAACGTTACTTGGTATTATGGTGAGATCACAGGGAATTACTCCTCTGTGCAGGGAAAAAAGTGAGGTTTCTTTATAGCGGTAAACAAGGCAGCTTTTCAATATAATGGAAGAGCATCTGGCGTGCCAATTTACTTGGATACAGAGGCTATGTCTCTCAGTGATATTTATATAGTAAGACTAGTTGTGACCAGACTATCGCAATGCTAGCGCTTATCAATTGCTTTCTTTTTACACTGTTCGCCAAGTGGTTTCCTTTAAGCGCTTGCTATCTACCTGTATGTTCTTACGAGCTGAGAGTTCGTAGTTAGCCCTCTTTCTTTGGCTCTCAGCCTTCTTTTGTGAAAGTTAGTCAAGGCATTAGCTTAGTCTTCTTGACCTTGCTGTTTTCTTTTACTTGGAACAATATGTTCCCTAATTCTTTATTTTACTAATAAGTTCTTATTAACCTTCAATTTAACTGCCTCATATTCATATTGAAAACGTGCATGGTATTGTCTTCAAAGAAGAGAGGAGGCTTTTCAAACTAATTAGATAAATGTTTATATTTCTTTTTTGTTTTCATCCTTTCGTCATCAAGAATCATTAACAGTATCATCACCAACATGGAGAGCATCACAAACCTATACAGCATCACCAACACGGACAGCATCACCGAGATGGAAAGCATCAACAACATACAAAACATCACCAACATACACAGGATCATCAACCTACACAGGACCTCCAACATTGACAGTAGCGACAACAATGACAGTTTTACCATCACCGACTTTATTATCGTCATCAACAACTGAAGGTACTTATTTTCCAAAAGTTAGGCTTTTTTTCATTTCACTTGGCATCTTTTCAGCCTTCATGCCACACTTTTCTGCAGCGAGGGCTTTGTCTTAAAAGTGTGGGAAAGACAGTATCCAGTAGTCTAACTCGTGTTTCTGAAAAACGCTATTCTGGCTAGTTTCATAACTAAACATAAACGGGTATACAAGAGAAACTCTTTATTTTCGTGAGTGGGGGGAGGGGGGTATTTCGTGAGGTAATGTTACAATGATTCCATAACAGAAATCTTAGGAACTCTCTGCTGTTTACTATTATATGCCAATCGAAAGAAAACCGTTCCGTTAGAAATTTAGAAAAGCAATCTGAATGTGTCTTCCAATGGCTATTTTAGCTTGGCCAGGCACACTGATGACATAGCAAAACCATTCTGACTAACAGTAAGCTAAGTTTAAAAAGTAACAATCTTTTGCTTTTTGTTAGAACGGCTTTTAGGTAAGACGCAGGACCTTGTTGCAGTCATTTCTGGCGGACTCAAGGAAAACATCACATTGGATGGCTCACTCTCATATGACCCTGAGGCTGCACGTGGTAACCAATCGGGAATGAACCTTAGTTGGCATTATGGTGAGATCACAGGGAACTACTCCTCTGTGCAGGGAAGAAAGAGAGGTTTCTTTATAACGGTAAACGAGTCATATAACGGAAGAGCACCTGGCGTGCGAATTTACTTGGATACAGGGGCTATGTCTCTCAGTGATATTTACATAGTTAGACTGGTTGTGGCCAAAGACTATCGCAATGCTACCGCTTATCAATCATAGTTTTTTTTGATACTGTTCGTCGAGTGCGTTCCTTTGAGCGGTTGCTATTTACCTGTATGTTCTTACGAGCTGAGAGCTCGTAGTTAGCCCTCTTTCTTTGGCTCTCAGCCTTCTTTTGTGAACGTTAGTCAAGACATTAGCTAAGCCTTGTTGACCTTGTTGTTTTCTTTTACTTCGAACAATATGTTCGCCATTCCATTAAAATACTAATTAGTTGTTATTAACCTTCACTTTAATTGCCTCATATTCATATTGAAAACGTGTATGGTATTGTCTTCAAAAAAGAGAGGAGGCTTTTCAAACTAATTAGATAAATGTTTATATTTCTTTTTTGTTTTCATCCTTTGGTCATCAGAAGAATCATTAACAGTATCATCACAAACATGGACAGCATCACAAACCTACACAGCATCAGCAACATGGACAGCATCACTGAGATGGAAAGCATCACCAACATACACAACATCACCAATATACACAGGATCACCAACCTACACAGGACCACCAACATTGACTGTATCGACAACCATGACAGTTTTACCATCATCGACCTCATTATCGTCATCAACAACTGAAGGTTGCTTATTTTCCAAAAGTTAGGCCTTTTCTGATTTCACCTGACATCTTTTTAGCTTTCATGCCACCCTTTTCTGTAGCGAGGGCTTTGTCTTAAAAGTGTGGGAAAGACAGTATCCAGTACTCTAATTCGTGTTTCTGAGAAACGTTATTTTGGCTTGTTTCATAACTGAACATAAACGGGTATACAAGAGAAACTCTTTAGTGTCTTGAGTGGGGGAGTATTTCTTGAGGTAATATTACAATGATCCAAGGACAGAAATCTTAGGAACTCTCTGCTGTTTACTATTATATGCCAATCGACAGAAAAACGTTTCGTTAGAAATTTGGAAAAGCAATCTGAATGTGTCTTCCAATGGCTACTTTAGCTTACCCAGGCACACTGATGACATAGAAGAACCATTCTGATTAACAGTAAGCTAAGTTTAAAAAGTAGCAAACTTTTGCTTTATGTTACAACGGCTTTTAGTTAAGACGCTGGGCCTTGTTCCAGTCATTTCTGGCGGACATATGGAAAACATCTTATCGGATGGCTCACTCTCATATGACCCTGAGACTGCACGTGGTGAACAATTGGGAATGAACTTTACTTGGCATTATGGTGAGATCACAGTGAACTACTCCTCTGTGCAGGGAAGAAAGAGAGGTTTCTTTATAGCGGTAAACGAGTCAGCTTTCAATATAATGGAAGAGCATCTGGCGTGCAAATTTACCCTAATACAGAGGCTATGTCTCTCAGTGATATTTACATAGTTAAACTGGTTGTGGCCAAAGACTATCGCAATGCTAGCGCTTATCAATCACACTTTTTTTTTACACTGTTCGCCGAGTGATTTCCTTTGAGCAGTTGCTATTTACCTGTATGTTCTTACGAGCTGAGAGTTCGTAGTTAGCCCTCTTTCTTTGTCTCTCAGCCTTCTTTTGTGAACGTAAGTCAAGGCATTAGCTAAGACTTGTTGACCTTGTTATTTTCTTTTACTTCGAACAATACGTTCGCCATTCTTTTATTATAGTAATTAGTTGTTATTAACCTTCACTTTTATTGCCTCATATTTATATTGAAAACGTGCATGGTATTGTCTTCAAAGAAGAGAGAAGGCTTTTCAAACTAATTAGATAAATGTTTATATTTCCTTTTTGCTTTCATCCTTTCGTCATCAGAAGAATCATTAACAGTATCATCACCAACATGGAAAGCATCACAAACCTACACAGCATCACCAACATGGACAGCATCACCGAGATGGAAAGCATCACCGACATACACAACATCACCAACATACACAGGATCACCAACCTACACAGGACCATCAACATTGACAGTATCGACAACAATGACGGTTTTACCATCACCGACTTCATTATCGTCATCAACAACTGAAGGTTGCTTATTTTCCAAAAGTTAGGCCTTTTCTGATTTCACTTGGCATCTTTTCAGCTTTCATGCAACCCTTTTCTGTAGCGAGGGCTTTGTCTTAAAAGTGTGTGAAAGACAGTATCCAGTAGTCTAATTCGTGTTTCTGAAAAACGCTATTGTGGCTAGTTTCATAACTGAACATAAACGGGCATACAAGAGAAACTCTTTAGTATCTTGAGTGGAGGGGTATTTCTTGAGGTAATGTTACAATGATTCCAGGACAGAATTCTGAGGAACTCTGTGCTGTTTAGTAGTATATGCCAATCAAAAGAAAAACATTTCGTTAGAAACTTGGAAAAGCAATCTGAATGTGTCTTCCATTGGGTACTTTAGCTTGCCCAGGCACAATGATGACATAGCAGAACGATTCTGATTAACAGTAAGCTAAGTTTAAAAAGTAACAAACTCTGGTTATTGTTACAACGGCTTTTAGGTGAGACACAGGACCTTGTTGCAGTCATTTCTGGCGGACTCAAGG
Organism: Pocillopora verrucosa; assembly: GCF_036669915.1. Lineage (NCBI taxonomy): Eukaryota > Metazoa > Cnidaria > Anthozoa > Scleractinia > Pocilloporidae > Pocillopora > Pocillopora verrucosa. The sequence goes on along the minus strand of NC_089316.1, from coordinate 21,147,572 downwards.
AAAACATCACATTGGATGGCTCACTCTCATATGACCCTGAGGCTGCACGTGGTAACCAATCGGGAATGAACCTTAGTTGGCATTATGGTGAGATCACAGGGAACTACTCCTCTGTGCAGGGAAGAAAGAGAGGTTTCTTTATAGCGGTAAAGGAGTCAGCTTTCAATATAATGGAAGAGCATCTGGCGTGCCAATTTGCTTGGATACAGAGGCTATGTCTCTCAGAGATATTTACATAGTTAAACTGGTTGTGGCCAAAGACTATCGCAATGCTAGCGCTTATCAATGACAATGTTTTTTTTTACACTGTTCGCCGAGTGCTTTCCTTTGAGCGGTTGCTATCTACCTGTATGTTCTTACGAGCTGAGAGTTCGTAGTTAGCCCTCTTTCTTTGGCTCTCAGCCTTCTTTTGTGAAAGTTAGTCAAGGCATTAGCTAAGACTTGTTGACCTTGTTGTTTTCTTTTACTTCGAACAATATGTTCCCCAATCCTTTATTATACTAATTAGTTGTTATTAACCTTCACCTTAATTGCCTCATATTCATATTGAAAACGTGCATGGTATTGTCTTCAAGGAAGAGAGGAGGCTTTTCAAACTAATTAGATAAATGTTTATATATTTTTTATTTTTCACCCTTTCGTCATCAGAAGAATCATTAACACTATCATCACCAACATGGACAGTATCACAAACCTACACAGCATCACCAACATGGACAGCATCACCGAGATGGAAAGCATCACCAACATACGCAACATCTCCAACATACACAGGATCACCAACCTACACAGTAACACCCACATTGACAGTATTGACAACAATGACAGTTTTACCATCACCGACTTCATTATCGTCATCACCAACTGAAGGTTCCTTATTTTCCAAAAGTTAGGCTTTTTCTGATTTCACTTGGCATCTTTTCAGCTCTCATGCCACTCTTTTCTGTAGCGACGGCTTTGTCTTAAAAGTGTGGGGAAGACAGTATCCAGTAGTCTAATTCGTGTTTCTGAAAAACGCTCTAGTGGCTAGTTTCATAGCTGAACATAAACGGGTATAGAAGAGAAACTCTTTACTATGTTGATTGGGATGGTATCTCTTGAGGTAATGCTAGAATGATTCCACGACAGAAATCTTAGGAACTCTGTGCTGTTTACTATTAGCTGCCAATCGAAAGAGAAACGTTTCATTCGAAATTTGGAAAAGCATTCTGAATGTGTCTTCCAATGGCTACTTAAGCTTGCTTAGGCACACTGATGACATAGCAGAAGCATTCTGATTAACAGTAAGCTAAGTTTAAAAAGTAACAATCTTTTGCTTTTTGTTACAACGGCTTTTAGGTAAGACGCAGGACCTTGTTCCAGTCACTTCTGGCGGACTCATGGAAAACATCTTATTGGATGGCTCACTCTCATATGACCCTGAGGCTGCACGTGGTGACCAATCGGGAATGAACTTTACTTGGCATTATGGTGAGATCACAGGGAACTATTCCTCTGTGCAGGGAAGAAAAAGAGGTTTCTTTATAGCGGTAAACGAGTCAGCTTTCAATACAATGGAAGAGCATCTTTCGTGCCAATTTACTTGGATACAGAGGCTATGTCTCTCAGTGATATTTATAAAGTTAAACTAGTTGTGGCCAAAGACTATCGCAATGCTAGCGCTTATCAATCACAGTTTTCTTTTTTTACACTGTTGGCCGAGTGCCTTCCTTTAAGCGGTTGCTATCTACCTGTATGTTCTTACGAGCTGAGAGTTCATAGTTCGCCCTCTTGCTTTGGCTCTCAGACTACTTTTGTTAAAGTTAGTCAAGGCATTACCTGAGCCTTGTTGACCTTTTTTTTTCTCTTTTACTTCGAAGAATATATTCGCCATTCCTTTATAATACTAATTACTTGTTATTGACCTTCACTTTAATTGCCTCATATTCATATTGAAAACGTGCATGGTATTGTCTTCAAAGAAGAGAGGAGGCTTTTTAAACTAATAAGATAAATTTTCATATTTCTTTTTTGTTTTCTTCCTTTCGTCATCAGAAGAATCATTAACAGTATCATCACCAACATGGACAGCATCACAAACCTACACAGCATCACCAACATGGACAGCATCACTGAGATGGAAAGCATCACCAACATACACAACATCACCAACATACACAGGATCACCAACCTACACGGGACCACCCACATTGACAGTAGCGACAACAATGACAGTTTTACCATCACCGACTTCATTATCGTCATCAACAACTGAAGGTTGCTTATTTTCCAAAAGTTAGGCTTTTTCTGATTTCACTTGGCATCTTTTCAGCTTTCATGCCACCCTTTTCAGTTGCGAGGGTTTTGTCTTAAAAGTGTGGGAAAGACAGTATCCAGTAGTCTAATTCGTGTTTCTGAAAAACTCTAATGTGGCTAGTTTGATAACTGAACATAAACGGGTATACAAGAGAAACTCTTTTGTATCTTGATTGGGGGGGTATTTCTTGAGATAATGTTGCAATGATTCCAGGACAAAAATCTTAGGAACTCTGTGCTGTTTACTATTATATGCCAATCTAAAGAATAACGTTTCTTTAGAAATTTGGAAAAGCAATCTGAAAGTGTCTTCCAATGGCTACTTTAGCCTGCCCAGGCACACTGATGACATAGCAAAACCATTCTGATTAACAGTAAGCTACGTTTAAAAAGTAATAAACTGTTGCTTTTTGTTACAACGGCTTTTAGGTAAGACGCAGGACCTTGTTGCAGTCATTTCTAGAGGACTCAAGGAAAACAGCACATTGGATGGCTCACACTCATATGACCCTGAGTTTGCACGTGGTGACCAATCGGGAATGAATTTTACTTGGCATTATGGTGAGATCACAGTGAACTACTCCTCTGTGCAGGGAAGAAAGAGAGGTTTCTTTATAGCCGTAAACGAGTCAGCTTTCAATATAATGGAAGAGCATCTGGCGTGCAAATTTATTTGGATACAGAGGCTATGTCTCTCAGTGATATTAACATAGTTAAACTGGTTGTGGCCAAAGACTATCGCAATGCTAGCGCTTATCAATCACATTTTTTTTTACACTGTTCGCCGAGTGTTTTCCTTTGAGCGGTTGCTATTTACCTGTATGTTCTTACGAGCTGAGAGTTCGTAGTTAGCCCTCTTTCTTTGGCTCTCAGCCTTCTTTTGTGAAAGTTAGTCAAGGCATTAGCCAAGACTTGTTGACCCTGTTATTTTCTTTTACTTCGAACAATACTTTCGCCATTCTTTTATAATACTAATTAGTTGTTATTAACCTTCACTTTTATTGCCTCATATTTATATTGAAAACGTGCATGGTATTGTCTTCAAAGAAGAGAGGAGGCTTTTCAAACTAATTAGATATGTGTTTATATTTCTTTTTTGCTTTCATCCTTTTGTCATCAGAAGAATCATTCACAGTAGCATCACCAACATGGACAGCATCACAAACCTACACAGCATCACCAACATGGACAGCATCACCGAGATGGAATGCATCACCAACATACACAACATCACCAACATACACAGGATCACCAACCTACACGGGACCACCAACACTTACAGTATCGACAACAATGACAGCTTTACCATCACCGACTTCATTATCGTCATCAACAATTGAAGGTTGCTTATTTTCCAAAAGTTAGGCCTTTTCTGATTTCACTTGGCATCTTTTCAGCTTTCATGCCACCCTTTTCTGTAGCGAGGGCTTTGTCTTAAAAGTGTGTGAAAGACAGTATCCAGTAGTCTAATTCGTGTTTCTGAGAAACACTATTGTGGCTAGTTTCATAACTGAACATAAACGGGTATACAAGAGAAACTCCTTAGTATCTTGAGTGGGGGGGTATTTCTTGAGGTAATGCTACAATGATTTTATGACAGAAATCTTAGGAACTCTGTGCTGTTTACTATTATATGCCAATCGAAAGAAAAACGTTTCGTTAGAATTTTGGAAAAACAATCTGAAGGTGTCTTCCAATGGCTACTTTAGCTTGTCCAGGCACACTGATGACAAAGCAGAACCATTCTGATTAACAGTAAGCTAAGTTTAAAAAGTAACAAACTTTTGCTTTTTGTTACAACGGCTTTTAGGTAAGATGCAGGACCTTGTTGCAGTCATTTCTGGCGGAGCTGAGGTGATTCGAGGACTCAAAGAAAACATCACATTGGATGGCTCACTCTCATATGACCCTGAGGCTGCACATGGTGACCAATCGGGAATAAACTTTACTTGGCATTATGGTGAGATCACAGGGAACTACTCCTCTATGCAGGGAAGAAAGAGAGGTTTCTTTATAGCAGTAAACGAGTCAGCTTTTCAATATAATGGAAGAGCATCTGGCGTGCGAATTTACTTAGATACAGAGGCTATGTCTCTCGGTGTTATCTACATAGTTAGACTGGTTGTGGCCAAAGCCTATCGCAAAGCTAGCGCTTATCAAGTCATCCATTTGTCGAAAGGAGATCCCCCTAAAATATATCAAAGGTAAGAAAGTTGGCATGTTGTTGATGCTATCGTTGTGGCTGTTGCTTGTTCTTTTTGTAGCGACTGATATCCCTATTTATTTTCTTATTTTCTTATTGTTGCTACTGCTTCAGTTGAAGTTGTTGTTGTTGATTTTGCCATTGCTGTTGTTGTTGCTGTTGTTTGTTTCCGATGCCTTGTCTTGAATGCCTCAAATATCCCTGTATTTTGTGTTTCGTTCTCTGTTGCAGTAACTATGGCCACCATAGTTCTCAACAGGCAAAACCCTCGTTACGCTGCATTGATCTACATTCTCGTTATGTAATCACCATTCTTTCCCTCATTTTAGATGTTTCATTAATTGTCTGCCTAAAATCAGCCCCTCAGTACGACTTAGTGTCCGATCAGAATGCCAGGGATTACAGTGCTTCAAAATTTCTTCATATGAGTGGATACTCTACCAGCAATATGAGGGAAATGCGTCCACTGCTTGGCAAAGAAAACATAATTTAGAACTCATTACCAGTACACCACTAAATGCAAGCAACATTGTTATAAATGGAGGTTCTCTTGCTGCTGGAAATAAGTATCGCTTGGCATTATTTATCACAACTACCGACGGTTTATGGGCAATGTCAGCCTACGACATTTCCATTGCGCTACCGCCCACAAGGGGGAAATGCTCGATCACTCCGTCAAGCGGCATCTCCTTGGAATCACAGTTTAATCTGAGCTGTATCAACTGGACAAGTGACAGCACCCCCCTGTCCTACCAGTTTCAATATAGACTAGAGAACGGTATGTACACTGTGTTATATCATGGCGTCAACAACTCCATAGTTGCTCTTGGGATACCGCCTGGGAACAATGCAGAAAACTATACCATAAGCCTCAACGTTGTTGTGACTGATAACTTCGGAATTTCTGCCTCTCCTGTTAATCTAACAGTACAGGTAAGTTTAGTTGGTAGGTACTGTAATATTGATGTACATCGGAAGTTTTGTTGACATAACTTTGTCCTTTTTTGACAGCTACCCATCGGAGATTGAAAGGCAAATTTTTCTAAACATGCAACTCACTAAATAGTGACTGATGCTCTTTGCATAGGTTAAGCCCTCCGAGAGTCTAAGACCAGAAGAAATTTCAAGCCTTTTGATGGCAAATGACAGTTTATTTCATGAAGTCATCAGTAAAGGAGACTTGGGAAATGCGGCACAATTAGCAAACTCTGTCCTTCAAATTGTCAGACTAGAAACTAAGATGAATTTTCAGGATAAAATCAAGGTAAATGCATTTACAAATGCTTTCATACTTCTTGGACGCACTATTCGTGTAGTTGCATAATGATATCTCTACGTATCCACTTATTTACGCATTCGTGTGTTCATGTATCGTGGTACTAATGAATTTTATCATTCAACTGCACTGAGTAGAATACAAATAATGCATAGTATTTATGTGAACTAGTTTATTCGTGTATTCGTGGACTCATGTAGTCGTGTGGTAGTGTACTCGTGCATTCCAGTATTCGTGTAGTTGTTTATATTTTTGTACCCGTGCTGTCGTATAGTCGCATGTTAGAAGGCTCCTGCATTAATATATTCGTTTGAACTTCATTACATTTCAAGGTTATAGACTTTATAATAAAAAATATTGCGTCAGTGAGAGTAAACAACACTGCAGACCTGCTTCAAAGCTCCTCCGTGATTGGTTCTGCTCTTCACGTTTTGGAAAAGGTCTCTCCTGAGTCATTGGTAGGTAAAATTAGATCGAACGTTTATCAGAAAGAATGAGACACATGTAGAGGAATATGAAATTGCGATAATTTACAAAATGATGTAAACTTTTGACTGCTTTTTCATATACCAGAGTTCTTCAGTTCTTCATGGTTGTTTTGGTTTAATTAATCAAGCAAAGGCAAAAATGTTTGAAAGAAGAAGTTTAAGTACGTTTTAAAATTCCTTAACCTGAACAAACTTGGTTTAGAGGCGACGATTCCTCTCTAACTCCTGACTCTTAGAAATAGAAATGTATTGTGCTGAGCAGCAAATCTTACGAAAGAATAATTCCATGTTTGTGCATGATGTACTTTCAGGAACTGTCGTTATCGGCTGTCGACTCGCAAACGAAATTCTTATGGTCAACCGTCCAGTTGAAGGACGTTGCTGATTTGTCGTTAGTCACTCGATCGGCAGAAAACTTAGTTTGGTGTCTTCAAAGGGTGTTAAAGATATCCGCAGAGATGGCGTCAATAGATTCCACCTTAAGCTTCCAAGAGCAGGTATTTTGTTGGCTGTTGTAGTCTAACAGCGAAATCTAGTTACATATGAAACTTCAAGCTGCACTTGAGTCGGCTTCCCTCGTTTTTAATCGACACATTGCGTGTCAGGTTGGTGCTGCTGTCAAATTAATGTGCTAAAGTTGTCAAAAAATTTTTGATTCTCCTTGCTAAGATCTTTTCGTCAGTTTAGCTTTGCTTCTTTTCGTTATTTTTACTTGTTTGTTTGTGATGTTTTGTTTCATTTTACAGGGTGAAAAATCTGTTAATACTGCCCTTAAAGTGCTTAGAAAAGTTGCAGACGCATTGTTAGCCCTGAGAGTCCCAGATGAAAACATGATATCGACCTCTACCGGTCACTTGAACATGACATTAGGGCGACATAGCCTGAGTAAACTTGCAGGGCTGCAGATAAAGGGTGGAAGTGGCGGTTTCATTTTACCACCATGGCCTGTCACAGGAAGAAACACAACAAGTTTTGTCGACACCCAGGTAAGGGATTACATCAAATTAAGAAACGAGCGCGTGTCAAAATCGATTCAGTCGTGAGTCACTTCGGAAAGTCTGATAACCCAAGAGCAAACGCATTCGAAGGTACAGTCTTTGTTAGCCATCCTGAACTCTTTTTCCCGTTTGGCTTCCGTAATTATGGTCAGTTAGCGATAATTATCATGTCTCTTAATCCTTAATTCCTTAAAGTCAACAAAAAGTTTTGATTTATTCTTATTGCAGATGCTATCAATGTCATTCAACCCCTACACCTGGGACAGCACCAGGGAGCGAGTCGACTCTGAAGTTCTATTTCTGGACCTAAAGGACAATAAAAGCGAGCTATTGGAAGTATCAAATCTACCAGACGACATTGTCATCGTTATTCCATCAAAACCTCGGACACTACCGAAGGAGCTATGGTACTTCACGACTGATGACGATTTACGTTTCCACGAAATAACTGTCAATTACGAAAACACTTTAATGCAGCTAGAAGTCAAACCCCAAGAGCCAACTGTACATCTGTTTGTTTACTTGCGATTCGGTCAACGGCCAACGACTCAAAACTACGATCTCAATGCCACAATCTCTCAAAATGGACAGTGCGTTTGGACTGCAAGTGCGCATGACAAAAAGGAGAGACAACCGGAATGCTCGTCGAACCCACTTACCCCGATAGCAACATTGGCCAAGCATCCTGGGAAATACTTTGTAGGCGTAAAAAACTATAATGCCACCACGACCACCCCATACAGGAGAAAGAAAAGATCGTGTTTTATCGCTGGACGGCAAAAGCGGTCTTGCGTCGAAGTCAAAGATCCCCCACCTACCCTACCCATGAGTAAAACTGCATCTGTGACACCAGCTTATGATTCCAAAACCGATCAGAACTACACTCTGAAGGTGGCCTTCGGTAGCTGTGTATACTGGTCAGCGAAAGTTGAGATGTGGGTAACAAAAGGCTGTCGGGTGAGTTGCTGTAAAGTGTTAGCATTATCGAATAATTTTTATAATGTGGAATTAGTTCAGACGCTTTTCAGAGAATTCGTGGGTTTCACGTAATTGTGGAAAAATGAGTGCTTCATTGTGATCATCTTCGCCTATTTGGCAACTAAAAATCGAAAAGACAAAACCTTAGCGAGCCCGTGTGTAGTCTTCCTTCGTTAAAAGTATAATTATTCTCATAGCTAATCACGACCTTTGAATACCTTTGAATGGACAAGGCACATCATTAGCACTGAAAACCGAAACAGTGATTTTCTCTCTGGATAATTCCAGATTTTAGGAGCATCGAACAGATTTATTAACTGCAGCTGCGATCACCTGACATCCTTCGGGGGAAGTCTTTTGGTTAAACCGAATCCTATTGACCTCGACAAGGTTCAAGTGCAGATTCAAAAGTTGCCAGAATCTGGAAATATCACAGTTATTTTGTCAATGGCGTTGTTTTTCTTATGTTACGTGATTGTGCTTGTTATCGTCAGGAAAACAGACATAGAAGACTCTAAAAATGTAAGTTCTGAACATATTTTGTATTATGCAGCACGTAATACGCTTTGAAAACTTGCAGATTCATATTTTTTTCAAAGTATCCTGGAAAAAAGTGATCACCGAACTGGAAGAAATCACTTAGAATCATTTAAGGTTTCCAAGTTTTTTAATATCATCAATACATATATATATTTTTTTTCTTTAAGTAAGGGAAAAAGCCAAAAAAAAGATAAATCACCGATTCATTAAGGGTATTATCATTTTTCTTAAGAACGTTTTACCAGTCTATTTGCCATCCTCTCCAGAGAGTACATATGAATACAAGATAGTAATAACTACAGGAGTCTGGATATACTCAGGCACAACAGCTCAAGTTGCTATGGAGATTTACGGTTCTGACGGAAGGAGTGGCATTCTTCAGCTAAGCCAGGAAGAGACTGGTTCAATTGACGCGTTCTTCTCTCGCGGCAACTCGGCCGTGTTTGTACTGTATGTTAACAAATCACTTGGTGTGATTCAAGAAGTGAAGATTGGTCATAACAACATTGGTGACAGTCCTTCGTGGTTTTTGGAGGAAATTTTCATTCGGGACGTACAATCCAATCAGTCTTGGAAATTTATGGTCAGTCAGTGGTTTGCTCTTGAGCGCGGAGACGGGCGTATCGAGCGAATGTTTCAAGCAACGGTATCTCAAATGGACTTTGCAAGTGAGGTTGCAAGACGCTGGCGAAGAGGGCTTACAGAGCTACATATTTGGGTTTCAGTCGCTGCCAAACCAAAGAGAAGCCACTTTTCAAGAGTACAGCGGGTTTCTTGCTGCCTTTCAGTGCTTTTGACATCCATGTTTGCAAACGCGATGTTTTATGAGCTACATGGCAGATATGAACAACCTTTTCAAGTTGGACCGTTGGAATTCTCGTGGAGACAAGTAGTTACTGGTATTGAAAGCGCGCTCATTGTGGCACCAATAAACATACTAATAGTGCTTTTATTTAAAGAAGCATCCAAAAAGTCCTCGAGTAACAACAGTCCTTGCTATAAAGCTAATCTAATCAAAAGTATCGCCTGGTTCTTTTTTTTCGGTTCTTGTGCTATTTCTGCTACGTTTACAATCTTCTATAGCCTGATTTGGGAAAAGAGTGTCAGTGAGCAGTGGCTGTCCTCAATGCTTATCTCCTTTGCTCAAGATGTCACAATCACAGAACCAGTGAAAGTGTTCTTTACAGCTGTAGTTTTGGCGGCCATTATCAAGATAAAGGCGAAGAGATCAACGGTACCTGCATGTGAAGACTCTAATCAAGTTGAAAGTGGTCGCTCAAAACAAAGGCTGTGGACGTTGAAATTATCGGAAGTAGAAAAGATGAGGAAACGCCAGGCCAAGAAACAGAACCTGTCACGTTACTTCACAGAGTTGGGTATCTACTTGGTTTTCGTTTTCTTGTTAATGGTAGTGTGCTATGGAAACAGAAATGACCATCGTTACCTAATGACCAGATCAATTCGAGATGGACTGCCCAATTTTAACAATGTGAGTAACATTTATTGTGTTTGGAGAAATTGTTAAAAGACTGATATTACCCAACGATTGATTCTGGATTGCCAAACCCTATTTGAAATCTATTTTCACGACATAAACGTATCCTCCAAAGCGTAAACACCTCTTTTCTTTATAGGGAATTATTGCTACTTTTCAAGTCCGTGGGTTGTGTATAGAACAACTGTTATGATCACATTTCGAATTTTGACTAGAATCTGTATCAATTCTTCTCAGACTTTACATCATAATGGCTTGGCTCCCTTACCTGTTTCTAAATGTTCCTGATCCACCAGCGAGTCATGCCTCCATCCCAGTCCGTGAAATCCGACCAACACATCTCCCGTTCTTGACTTTCTTTTTATTTAGTCTGTCTTTAAGCATCATATCCACAATAAGCGATACCAAAGGTGATGAAGTCACAAATTGTAAGTAATGTATTAATTTTCATTGAACTCAGATGGCAGATGACAGGAAGTACTGGAGCTGGCTGCGGGAAGTTTTCATTCCTGGAGTGTTTTCCGGTAGATGGTACAATGGTCAGGAAGAGAAAAAAACAATGTACATTGGTAATAAACGCTCTCTTCTCGTCGGGATGGCTCGATTAAGGCAACTGAGAGTGAAATCGAGTAAGTCCTTTCTTTTATTTACTTTTAGGTCTAACTCACCCTAAAGGAGACGCCCAGAAAAATATAATTTTTTTTTCTGTCAAAGTGTTAGGCATACGTTGTCAAGATTTTGATATTCTACTTTATTTTGTATTGGTCTATACACCTTTTAAAGAGAAAAAACGGGCACAAGTGAATATCTGGTTTTTAACTCGTGAATTGTGCGCATGCGCAAGAGCGAGTTCTAGATACGATGTGGGGAATGGCATTCGCTCGCTCGCTCGCTCGCTCGATTGGTCGATTCCTGTAAACTTTTTTTAGATTTTAGGCTTTTGAGTGCATTTGATAGTTTTTGGCGAGCAGTAAACAGACGAAATGGCGACCTTTGTTGCTAAGAATAGTGGTGGGGTGAGAAAGAAGCCAATGATAATCTTAAAAGAGTTTTTTTTTTCGTTTTAGTTTCAACAAGCAGCGCCAGCGACTGGCAGGCATGCAAGGATTCACACTGAAATAACAGAACAACCTTCGTTTTTCATAAAATTCATAAAAAAACAATCCGAAGATTCATTGAAAATATCACTTACTGCGAAGCGCTCGGAGTTTACGGTTTCAAAAGCTTTTTCTGTTATGGCGTGAGATTGAGGACAAAAATGATCATTACGTTTCGTTGCGTGTGTTTTTCCTGTGTGAAGCAGTAGAAGATGCCGGCGTCTGACGAAATAACAAGTTAACACGAAAATCAAATAACACCTAAACAAACAATTTCAGCTACCGATTTTCAGTGAATTTTTAAAGAACAATTTTCTTTTAAGTTTCAAGACAATTTGAAGATTCAACATACATACAACGTACTAAAATGCGAAAGTTACACACCACAAAATTGATAAATAGGCCTGAAATGAAATTCTATCTTGTTATTGATTATACGTTGCCTAGCACGTGACTCAAATCTACCCAGGCGGAGATCCAAAATGACGGTGGCAGGCTCGGCTTAGTTCTATCACTCAAAACTCGTTCCCGTTTGTCTCATTTGATAAAGAGGGAATCGTTAATATTTTCATTAAGACAGTATTGCCTTGATTTTCTAATATTTACAACGAAAGACAGTAAATTTCACTTTTCACCCACATTTACTTCCAACCTTTTCTTTTGAACCAGAAACAAAAATTAATAGACGTTTAAAACATATGACATCATCCACCTTGTCTAATGCAATAGGATGATCATTTCAATTGTAATGCTTTCTTATCCCAACGTTACTTTGTTTCTTTGCTACATTAGCGAACACTGAACTACTGCTCGTACTCCAGATATGACAAGCAACCACAAAATTCCCTAAACCAGATAACATTAAACATAATGTAAAAAATCATGTGTCAATTCACGAGTTTGCTCACGGTGCACTTTGATTAACTAAATTTTCCTACACGATAAAGAATATGGGAGATGTGCTATACCTGTAGATTGAATTAGTTCCAAAACAAACTTTCTAATAAATGTCCCTTTTTTATTAAACTTACAGCACCATGCAACGTGTTAAAATACATGAAGACAACTTTCCAGGAATGTTACGAAGGATATTCGGAAACAAACGAAGACAAGACCACTTTCTATGAACCGGGCTGGAGGTTTGTCGACAACTCTACAAGAGACGAAGATTTATTTCGACTTTGCCCGAAGCCATGGCGATATCAAAATGCGGAAGAAAGTGATAGCGGGTCAGAGTGGGGACAGTTCTCATTTTATCGTGGAGGAGGATTTGTAGCAGACCTCGGGTACAAGAACCATACGGGGTTCAAAGCCGTAACCACTTTGCAAAACAACGGTTGGCTTGACAGGCAAACCCGGGTGGTTCTCGCACAGTTTTCCGTGTTTAACCCGTCGGTGAATATTTTAGGTGTTGCCACATACTTTTACGAAGTTGAGGCATCAGGACTCAAAGAAGCTTTGGTACAAACTGACATTCTTTCTCTTGATCCTACAAACACAGCTTCATATCAGTTCTATTTGATTTGCATTTTACTATACGCTGTATCCGTTCTGCTGTTTTTGGGAAGAGAATGCTTCAAGCTTTACAATCACCGTTCCCGGTATTTCCAGTCCCTGTGGAATTGGGTGGAGATGTCCCAGGTTGTTTTCTCCGTGTTGGCCGTGGTTTTGTACATAAAACGACAAATCATAGTCTCTTCAACATGGGCAAGGTTAAAAGAAAACAGTTATGCAAATATAAGTTTCAAAAAAGCTATCATTTGGCAGGAAGCAGAAAATGTTGTACTTGGAATCCTGATGTTTATCGTCACTGCAAAACTCTTGCGAGTCATTCGCTTCAATAAACATGTTGCTGTATTCTCCAAAGCATTGACGATATCTGCACAATCTCTTTCATCCTTTAGCATTGTCCTATTGATTCTCTTCGTGGCATTTCTTCACGTCGGTGTATTGATGTTTGGCACTGGATCTGAGCGCTACTCCTCAGTGCTAAAAGCAGCTTATTTCCAACTCGAACTGACTCTTGGAAGAGTGAAAGCCAGACCAATCATTGAATTAGCAGAGGTAAACAGCACATACGCTAAGATATTCGTCTTTGCTATTCTCTTCACCCTAACAATTATCTGCATGAACTTTTTTATCGGCGTAATAAATGATGCACTTCTGGATGCAAAGGTTACCGCGAACGAAAGTGAGTTGCACGAGCTCGTTGATGAGGTTCGTTGCAAAGGCTCAAAAGAACGGAACACATTTTTCGATTCTGTCAGCAGTAGACTGAGACAATTGAAAGTCTCCCAAGCATCAAACACGGGAGAGAAAAAAGCAGTAGATAGAAGCATTACCCTTGATTCCAAGAAGAGTTCAAAAATCAACTTTGACCAAATCAGTGAGGCCATCAAAGCTTTGAGGGGAAAAACAGGCCAAGAACCAGGAGAAAAACAGCCGAAATACTCAAGAGGAAAATCATTTTTCGATGGAATTAGCAAATTCTTGAAAACACTGGGAAGAATGAGCCATGACGAACACTGCAAAGGTAAAAAAAGGAAGAAAGTTAGATTTCAAGAGGATGTCGCTAACTCTCATCTTCGGAAATTAGAGAAAAGAGGGTATGAATTGTTTCAGCGGCTTGATAGGGTTATGGCGGGATTCTCAAAAGAGGACGATGAATATCATTATCTAATGGAAACAATGCGAGCCTGTGACTTCTAAAGAGAGAGGAAATAGATAAATGGTGAAAGGAATAGATCATATACTCGAGAATTAGACTGAAAGATCGGAACTGTAGTGTACATTACCCCGTGATCACTGGCAAATGGCTGAAATGCTTCGCACGTATACGTATTAAATGAGTTTTTTTCTTTATAATTGAATTTCACGCTTAAAATAAAGAAAAACTTGATAAAGGATGGTAACATAGAGGTGGCAACAAAAATGTAGAGGCGATCAAGTAGGAAGAATTTTTTGCCACTTTCCTTCAGAGTGTATTATGTTTGTATGTAGGTCCATCTAAATTAGATAATTAAAACGTAGCTTCACGACCTGAAGATTAGTTTCTCGAAGCGGTGCTTAGGAAAAGGCCTCGTTAGAATTTCAGCAATCATCTCATCAGTGGCAAGATAATTACAAAAAATTGCTCCATTTAGTGCTTGTGGAGTACCAGCAAACGAAAACTACCCCTCGTCGGTGCTACCCCAAGGTAAAGAAGAACCAGACGAAACTTTTTGTCGCCTTTCCTCTACATTTGAGTGTATTCGACACCATCTTCTTTCACAAATTACTTTTGACATGTATATTCAACCGTCTATGCTATCGCTCAACGTAAAGCGTACTTTTCGATCTCTACAAACAACGGTCTAAAAGCGAAGGTCAACAGAGAATTGACCCATGGGTAAAAAAACTAAAAACTGAGCTTTCCAAAACACTGACAGCACATGTTAGCCCTTTTTTTAAGTCTTCCTCCCCCTCCCCCCCCCCCCAAAAAAAAAACAAAAAAACAGAAAAAAAAAAAAAGGAAAAGAAAAGAAAAGAGAAGGAAAAAAACATACCTAAACGGGGATACTGTGCACGGAAATAGTTAATCTCTTTTGAAACACACAAGTGGAACAATTTTGGCTGGAAATTTCCCGCGCAAAATGGTAAAGGAGAGGATACAAAGCAACCTGTCTGACGCAAAATCTAAGGAAAGAATTGAGTCAATGACAGAAAACAACAAAAGTTTGACAAAGGAAAAATGCAGATTTTTTGAACACGAAGTTTATTCAACTACAGATACTTTGTTAGCCCAGTAATTTACCATTGACTTTGACAGCTTGAAAACGAAATATCCGCACACGCGCAAACGGTTGAACGCTTTGTCAAGTGATAATAAAGAGCGGGCAGCAGAAACTCATCCCAGCGGCCAGTTTGAAGACAGAGAAAAAGGTCATCGTAGAGAGGTAAAGGACCACTAGCGTAAAATGACATCTTTTTTTTCGAGGGTAAATCGATTCTCATAGTAAAAGAAAAAATAAAATATTTATAAAGAGGTAATGTGACCAAAGTAGGGGAAAACCTAGTTCGAGTATTCAGAAGGGAAACCTCGAGGAAAAACGAAATCAGCAAGGTGAGATGAGTCAACCAGTTTGTGAACAAACGTTACACTTTGTTTTTTCTGTAATGATATAAGCTGTCTGAAGACTTTCTGTCAGGCAAGCTTACTACGTACACATTGTACCGCAACTTTCCTGGTCACTCTTTGATCCTCTCAGTTCTTGTTGGGTCTGTGAAGAGTTAACTTTTCCGCTGTTTGGCGGGACTCAAGGGAAAATTTCGGTTGAGTAGAGGTGGTAAACTTGAAATAAAGGCCGTTTTAGACGAGTAGAAACTGATGGAAGTTCAAGAGTAAATCACAAGCCAAACTTTTTTATTATCGATACTGAAAATCTGCTTTTTGGCTTGGCCGACGAGAAGCACCTTTCTATAAAAGGTGTCATTTTGTATCGGTAAAAAAACATTTCCTCTGAATCATGACCTTCTTAATAGGGAAAACAGGTCCCAAAAAAGAGGCAGAAACCGCACCCATGGCCGTAAGGTTTTTCTACCCCTTTTCACGTTATAACGTTGGCCCAAATGAAGATGTGTTCGCTAAACTTTTCAATGAAAGTGCGCACGTGGAAGAGAAAATTGTCGCTCGAAAGACGTTCACAAAACTAAAAAACCATCAAATCTGAGAAAATTTCCTCTAAAACATTTAATAACCGGAAAGTCAGGGATGTCGCTCTTTTAAGAAAAAATTTAGTGAGCTATAATATTATCCAAACCATTAAGATCTACCACGTGTGATGGCTTAACTCGCCGAGTTTAAATCTAGTTTCAAAACACATTATAATCAGCTTTAAAACTCTACTTAAAAGTACCGAGTGTGGTAATGTTAATTACAGTTTTCGTTATATTCAACCATTGAGATTTCTCCCCCGTCATCGCATAAATATTGAACAATCGAGTGAGTAAAAACTGTCTAAAATACAAAACGTGCACTATATCTTATCACAGAAATCAAATATTTGTCCAGACATTCAAAACTGATTAAATCAAATTTGAAACTTATTCTCCGGTCTCAGTTTCTGTCCCACTCAAATATTTCCTTTTATGACAAAAAAAATTTTCTTGGTATTTGGAGAAATTCTTAAACCCAGAATACAGAACTTAAGCAAATATTAACAATGACGTCAAAAAATTAACGATCTAAGTCACAATCTCACTCCGAACACTATCTGCGCCTTCTCCACCATGAAACAGGAGAGGAGTGGAACCGAGGCAGCGGTTTGGGTACAAATTCATTGAGCTAAAAAAATTTTGAAAACTATAAAAAAAAATGGCAAAAGTTTGTATAATTGAGGATTTGGAATGTATACCAGCATAAAATTTGTCTTCTCCGTTTAGTGAGGAAGGAAAAGCTATAACTATCAAGTTCTACCCAGCCGACAAAGCTTGTCACTTTGAGTTCCTTGGGAACTTTGTCAACATGATGTTTGCGTAAAAAGAATCCGTAAAGTCATTCCCGGAGCTTCTCCAGATTTTCTAGGGAGCGAAAAGCCCTGGGTACGAGATTGAAAACTGCTAATGGAGAGGAAAAGGGTTGACAGACACGGCTTTAAGAATTAAACGCATTTCTAGTTTTCGCTGATTGAATAATCAAGCTGTTCTTTACTATCGAGTAAAATCAAGGTCTAAATAAAGAAGAATCAAATCTATCAGGAACAGCGTTTGTTGATTTGTTTCCTTTGGGGAAGGGGTGGAATTTAAGGATTTTACACTCCCCCCCCAGCCCCTTATAAGGCTCCGTAATATTTTTAAGAAAACCCACTCATTTGCAGGAAATTTGCAGCCAATATTATTAAGTCCACTTATATACTTTATTAGCGAGTACTGATCCTTCTTCCGTTCCCCCTGAAAACCATATATTCCCCACCTCACCCATCAGCGACAAATAATGAATTGTTTCTCACATACGATTAGTGGTGGTCATCCAAGCTTGCCCATTCCCTGACCAGATTGGCCAGATTTGTTTTAACAAACTCATTTCCATATAGGTTTTTTGGCTCTTTGGAACGGGAAGAAACGATTTACGGTGCAGGTTTCAATATTTTGGTGAGCATCGAATGTTGTCTCAAAGTATCAAAAACATACCAAATCAACAAAAAAAGTTAGAACTGCATGAATCAACGGAAAAAAAAAATTAGGAGAATATCACTTTATTGCATTTTCATCCTTAATGTTACTCAACATAGTTCACGTCAGATGTCTGTGACATTTCATGCTTTAAATACTAATTGAAAAGGATATTTTTCTTTTCTTGATGGCGTCCGAAAAGCAACTAATTTCCTTTCCTTAAAGCTCAAAATATATTAAGTGTTGACGACTTGTTCGCTTTTTGTTTCGACAAAGGACTGCTAGCAGAGTTCCTTAACAGGGGAGGGGAGGGTCCTACTTCAGAGTGTCTGGAGTAGATTTTTTTCATTTCAAAAATTGTTACTTTAATCACTCTGGCAAGGAAAGGGGGTGATATTCTTTCTTGTGCTTCATTCCCGCCCCTCCCCTCCCCCCTATTTTTTGATGCACTCACGCGCTATAGTTACGCATCTGGGTTTTTTTGCTAAGGGCAGTTGATTTCTCTCCCAGGCTCACCATAATGTAATGATCATATGATATTTCTGACATGTCTTGTTTTAATTTTTAAGTCAACCACTAATTAGCCAGCTAATGTTACTCAGTCATTAAATGACGTCAAGAGACGATTGAGGTATGTCTGAGATTAATGCAAATGGCTTGAACATGGTCAGAGATATCAACACTTGGTTACGATACGAGAATAAAATGAAATTTTTGGATACTGCTCTATCAACTCGGGTGCCACTTTACAATATACCATCACTTTCAAAGAGGATTGTTTAAACTAGAAATCTGTAAAGTTTCTGAGAAAAAAAGCAGTAATACCAAAGACCATTTATCCGTGGTTTCGATATTGTTCAGCGTCGTCGATAACACTCGTTGATCTTGAACTTCCAGCTGCATGACAAGAAGAAATGTTCGCGGTAGAAACTGCTTAAAGGTAGAAAGAACGGTCGATCAAGAAGCGCGTATTGTCCTGAAAAGAGCTAATGTCCATGAAAGTGATTGGCACTAATTTCATGTCTCGCGGAGGGGAAGTCAGATGAAAAATTAGTGATCACTTAAATAGTTCACTTATCCAGACAATCATACTTACTATTAGCTTTAATACCTTTACCTCTCGACTAATTCATTATTTGATTCTTTCTTTATAAAGGTGGTTTTAAAATATGGATTCCTCTGTGAGTAATGTTTAAAACCTTCTCAATATTATTTGATAGTTAACGCTTCTAAATTCATCGTGTTGACTAATTGTACATTCAAAATACAATCCTCTGGCAAATATATTCTTTTGTGTCAGGCGTGTAACCTGTTATGGTCCATTGGCAAAGAAAACGCGGTGTAATTTCAGCAAATATTACTTACAATATCTTCTTGTTGATTATAAATAAACAGTTTTTGAAAACTGGGACGCGAGTCAGTTTGTTTATTCCTCAAAGCTGGATGTTTTGTCTTTTGTTGACACGTTGTCGAGTAACCAATTCGGCAGTCATAGCACACGACCAGAGGTTAACGTAATCACTTACGTAAATACGAAGCTAAAACATTCGCACTCAAAAGCTGCAAACTGTTTACAAAGTGAAAACAATCGAGGGCACCCGCGTACGTGCAAACTTTCCTGATCAGTTGGCTGACGGTTGTCAAGATGCTCTCGGTTACAATACTTTCATTATTAGCTGAATGAGGTAAGTTTCATTTCGAAAAATCATCTTTTCGGTAGAAAGGAATTTGAGGTTCTCGGCTTTAGCGCAGCACAATTCAAAATTGTGTTTAAGATTATATCAATCTAATCCCTTGCCATACAAAGGTCTCACGCAGTCTCTAAACTTATAGAAAGTCAAGCACAAAACTATCCGTCCTAATTTATTTTGTTAGACATTTTAGAAACTTCTGATATGCCTGGGATAGTTTAACAATTTCGCTCAGAAGTGGAAATCACAAAATCACAGCTACATTTCTTTCCAAATAAATCTCTCCTAACTGATTTTATGATATGATCACTTCTTAAACAACGCAGGTATTTTTACTTATGCAATCACAGTGACTAAGTTTGTTTATTCAATATGAGGCTAATTCCCGTAGTTTTTCGACTGCTAAGGAATTCAGTAATCACTAGAAGCTTCTAGTGTTTTGAATGAAGACAATTAACTCGTAAAATTCCCGATCCCAGAATAATAAGATCTTTAAGTGATGTGGTTCTTGATGTTTTCCTTTCTTTCAACATCACGTCCAAATGTTATGGTAGCGTGATCTAGCCGTGTAGCTCAAGGGAAACCATTGTAACAATAAACTACGGCAAAATTATAAAAAAGAAACGAGTTGAAAATGTGCTTGCAGTGTAAACTAGCCTAGTAGCTCAAGTTGAACTTTTTCGAGAGATTATTTTTTTAATTGCGGCAATGAATACGCAGCAGATTTATTCGAAAACGATGATTGAGGGTAATTGACCATTTGGTCTATTTTTCCATCAAAAGAAAAACAAACCTCCGTTAACACGAAAAGAGGGGGCAGACCCTTGCGATTTCTTTATTCGCGCGACGCCCTTTTGTTTTCCGCTGACTGAACGAAAAACAACTGCAACAGGAAGTGCTAGCTTGAAGGCTACATCTCGTCTAACATTTAATTCGAGCTTAGTGCGTGGTTCACGGCTATGTTCATGATTCTCTCTCTTCTAGAGGCCTCAGTTTCCCTAACTATGCATTCAATTGCTATTGTTCTGCTTTTGTTCTGCTCATTAGATCTTTTGTTTTGCTTCGTCCCCGTTGCCCACGGTGGGTTGCGACTTACAAAGCTGCGTAAAACAAACGATTTAATGGCCTAGCAGCTCAGCACATGCGTTTTAAAGCTTTGTATATTTCTTAGCCATCTTCTGCAAAAAAAAAATTCATAAAAAATATGTGATCATCAAAATTCGTCTTATTGTGAGAACGGAATCCCAGAAAGAAATTTGTATAAGTTCGTATTTGGAACACAACGATGTCCACATTCGTCATGCCCGGAGTTGAGGTGACGAATCGATACGAACACGTAGACACTCCATCTACCCACACGATCGCCGACGAGCTGCACAATCGGAATAAAACTGATTCAGCTACCAGCTGATTATCTGAGTGGTGTGTCCCTTCAGTAAATCGCGCAAATGATAGTGAATCTCTTTTCTTTTTTCTCTTTTTTGTGAAACAAATGGGACCTTCTCGATCCAACCATCCAAACAATCATATCGAGACAGAGACGAGGCATCGATTTACCATTGCAGAGTTGGCACTAAAATTTCTCACATATTGTGCTCTGTTCTTAGGCAAGTCTCTTTATCCTCACAGTGCCTCGGTTCATCTAGGAGTTGAAATGGGTACCGGCGAACTGACAGAAAAACCTGACGAAATGCTTAGCAAGGGGTTGGGTGGGGGGAATGGGGGGAGGAATATGTCACGGACGAGCATTCCAGCCAGGGGGAGAATTGCTATACTTCTTGTCACTTCACGCCACAGAAACAAGAATAGGCTGTTGCTGGATAGGCATCTTGGCTCGAGTACAGATTTATCTCTCTATGCACTCAATAAGAAATAAATAGCGCGCATCGAGGCAATGAAGTTTTTTTTTCTTCATCTCCGCTTCATACCGAAAAATTCCAACATCGCTTTGTCAATGTTCCCAGTTTTTATTTGGTCTTTCATAACTACTTTGATCCAATTCATTTGATCACTGAGGACGCTTTCCGCCAATAATTTAAAAATATCTTGCTTTTAATCCTTTACTGGCTATTTGCACAAATTATCTAGCTAGTCATTCACTCTTATTATCCACGGAACTTACTTAAGAAGATAACCGTCTCATTTCTTAAATGAACAAAGGAAAGCTGCCCCCACTGAAAGGCCGTTGACTCCAAGCCCCCCTCTTCATGATTAATGTCTCCTTCCTAGTTGCCATGAATAAATTCTTTGACAGCCAATGATAAGTTTTAATGAGGTAAAGGGCTGTACAGTAATAACATCCCTACAGCTCCGCTTTTAGACTTGGCTACATCTAAATATTATCAATTGTTCTTTTGATTCGTAAAAGTTGATCATTATTCTCTTTTGGACTTTTTTTATTTTCTAAATGTCCATTATCTTCATTATGGGAAACTCTATTGATTGCTGTTACGCCACTCGTCAATACAACCAGTGTTTCCTCCCGTGTATTCGGTCGTGTTCGTACAGCACTCGGCGAGTCTGGTACAATTACGATGGTCTAGAGACTGTGCAACCTTTGATTGACATCGTAAAGCCCGAAAAGGGTGTGATCTGAAAGTTTCCGAAGTCTCCAGCGGACATCAATGCAGACAAAGAAATAGCGAGTGCACTTGCATTAGGTAGAGTATCATTACACATTAAAATGATATGTTAATATCACAATATTAATGTTGAGGATTGCTTTTCATAAACCTGTAGAGAGTAGCTAAGAAACTAGACAAATTTCTTTCCTCGGCAAAATTGTACCCAAAAATTTCAATACTTAAAACTTGTTGCTCGAAACTGGAAAAGCCAAGGAGACCGTGGTGCTGAAATACATGGGCCACTGTATGCAGGCCTATTATTTAAGGAAAAATGATAAGCAGTCTCAGTTTGCACTGAGAAGAAGTAGTCGTACGGCTTCACCGTTGGAAGTCTGGACACAAGGCTAACAGAGACGACATTTTAAAAATGCTCTGCAGGGGAGCCGAAGTTAAAATTCGCGTTCATGAACGGATCAGTGTCCAAGCTCCAGAGAGCATGCAAGAGTCCAAACTTTTCGCGCGTAGGCTTCAAGGACTAGATGAAAAGTTTGTAAACACAATCATTAGAAAGAATGAAATTTTTTACATGCCTTTTACATGCTCACCCATATGAAGAATTATGCAAAAACTCTTTCTTTCCACAGGCTGCCTGTGTTACAATAGCAGCTCTGATGCAGTATTTCTTGATGGCCGTTTTCTGTTGGATGCTGATCAAGGGAATTGACCTCTACTTCTTCGTTGTGAAAGTTTACAACATCAACACCAAAGTGTACATGTATCACGTCATCTCATGGGGTAAGTTTATTATTTCACAATTTGCACTGGAAACTGTAATCATGCCTACGGATCGCCAAAAATGGTATTGTCAGGCAGTGAAATGTTTCGATTTTCTTCCTTTCTTTGTGGGTAGGTCTTCCAGTGATGATGGTGGCCATTTCACTTGGCACCGCTACTGGAAAAAAGAAAAGATGTTTACAAAGTTATGAGTGATAAATAGTGAGAAAAGATTCAACGGTTTCTTCGTGCTCTTCTCCTTTTATTTCGTTGCATTTAATTCTTTGTTTTGTTTTTGTACATATTTTGAAATCGGTAGATTTCATTTGCTGAAAATTTGTTTCTTTTTTTTCTTTCACTTCTTCGAGTTCAGTTGCTGACTTTTCTCGACTATTCGTCGCCTTTGTGGCTTTCATTGAAGTTGTGAGTTTATGATTAGTGTTGGTGAGTGTGATCGGTATACCTATACTAATTGCTGCCAAATATTCTTTCTCTGCTCTTTAAAAGCGAATTAAGAATTTATGATATGACCCCGCACAACATTTACCTTTTTTTTTTCCCGTTTACTCACAACAAACTTTGGACGTAGCCGCTGTTTGCGTGGATGCTGGTCAATTTTTACCCATTGATATCTTCACAGGCATAGGACAGCTTCATAAATTATCCAACTTTTCCTATCAAAAAAATACTTTTCGTATGAAAAAAAATTCTACCCCTTCCTTGTTGATGTTTTCTCATTGTTTCACATTGACTTTTTTTCTCGCAAAAATAACTAAAAAAAATATCGAGCAAGATGAAAGGAGCAGGAAGATTTGGAGATATTAGGAGATAACCAATTTGTCGCAGCCAACAGGGGAAAACTACCATTCCCAGCAAATACGGTAAGATTGACAACACAAAACGAAAACAAAATAGTGGAAGAGGTTTTCATCTTCTCCAGTCAGGCTCTATTCACCAACCTTCCTCATTCCTTAATCAGTAAGGCCATACGATATCTAAAAATGAAAATACATTGTTTAAGGAAAATAAAGGAATGTTTTCTCTTTAACTCCTAGAATTGGCATCAAAGCATGCGTGGTGATGATTCCCCTACTGGGTGTCACGTGGCATTCGGTCTCCTCTCGCCTGTACATGAAGCTTTCGTTTACGTCTTCACCATACTCTACTCTGCTTAAGTCAGTATTCGCTGGTAACTCTCAAAATTATTCAATCTCTATCATTATTTTACTTTCTAACCAAGTAAGACACCATTACAATGATCACATGATAATTGTTTGGAGTTTTGAAAACAAAAATGCAGTTAGCTATGCAAGAGAAGGAAGACTTCTTTTTCAATTATAAGATACGGAATTTTATTTCCTTCTTGAAATCGTCATAGGTATTTGACTAATTTGTTTGCATATTGCAAAATTAATGATCTTGAAATCATTTTCATGCTGCAGGGTTTCCTAATTTTCGCTCTACACTGCACGCGAAACATTCAGGTAAGAAAAAAACTTCAAACTGATAATTAACTCCATATCATCAAGTTTTAGAGTTTCGATAGATATCCGAGTACATGTGCTAAGAACCGAATTTCGTGTTGCTCGTCTATCTGCAAATCAGAGAGCGATTCAAAAGAAAGATGAACATCGTTTTTCCATCTTCTTTAAAGAACAACCCCACACGGAAGAGCCACAGGTCAATCCAAATGAGGTTGGGGATGTATGGGCAATTGAATTGCAGTCTTGTGCTGAGTTTGAATCGAAATCGCACCTAACTTAAATAACTGGATCCAGCCAACCGGAAATGACAGTCAATTACCTAGTACAATCACTTAGTTAACAGCAATAAGTCGGTTACGATCGATCTGACTTGCTCTCTGCAACTAAAAAGAGTTTCTTTTCATTATTGTTTAAGCATTCAACTAGCTGTAATTGTTATGTATGCTCTTTACGATAACAAGGTTGTTTTTGGGGCGATCGTATATTTGTAGGCAAGATTAATCGAAATAAACAAATGTATAAATTTAAATTTCTAATAGCTCAGTATCTTGACGACTTTCCTTCGAATAAGACCACAGTCCACTACAGAGGAGGCGGGAATTTAAGTCAAGATATTATGAATTGTCTTTCTTTAAGAAGCACTCTAGCACGCAGCTTTAATTGAATGTATTTATCTTTCGATTCTTGCGCGCTGACTTTCTGCACTTACTGCATTATTATTTCATATTCGACGTTTCACTTCGACTTCGACTTCACTCACTTGAATTTACAAACTTCTCACCAAAGACTGTCATTACTTGAAACATTAAGCTATGGATAATAACTGAAACTATAGGTTTCTAGAAATTTCGAGAATGCCTAGTCATGCGGAAATGCATACCAAGGGACTTTCTGGAGCAGTTTACTTGGTTACGTAGTTATGATGTAACACTACCAATAAAGTTGTGTTGTAAGCGTCCGGAATTTTCGAGAATACTTTGTACATAAGGACACAGTCGTGCAGCAGTAATACTTGTTGTTGGGAGGGACTGACTTTTCAGAAAGCTATACCGAGAGAGAGCAACCGTGGAAGATTGTTAATCTCGAGTTACTTTGGAGACAACTTCCAGATTGTGTCAGTAGTGAGGAAAGGAGTAGTTTGTGGTGGATTTCAATCAGTTTTTTAAGGATAATTATTCTAATTGTTTAAGAGTCGCTCCTTGGCAAGAATATTACAAGTTGTTTAATAAATTAAATGGGTCTGTTGATAAATGATGCTCTTTTTGTCTGTTAAATTGTACCGTAACAAATAATACTAATAGTCTTAACTGCTAACGCTGACATTCAAAGTTGTTGCTTAATGAATAAATAGATCAATTCGTAAATGTTTGAATAAGTAAACAACTTATTTAGAAAGAACAGAAAAAAAAATCCTTGTAACTGGATCTTTTTTTGGATCAGTTACATTTAACCATTTTTTCTCGCATTCCTAAAATTAGGAGTATCGTTTTAAATCGAATATACATCGATTAATTTGGAATTAAACTGGGGCAATGTTAGACCGAAAAGGCATAAACCTAGAGATTATAAACTGCTCGGCACACATTATTGACCAACGATTAAAGAACTTTTACACAGAGTATACAATTTAAAGGAAAAAGCTTAGCGATAGAAATGCAGAATATTTCGATGGGCCTGATTTTCAAATATCACTACAGCGGAACTTAGCATTGCAGAGGAATTTCAACAAGCGAGAGAAGGAGTCAATTATGTAGATGTGGCTAACAGTTTATAATAGTCTAGTTTACGTCATACCCATTTATCAATAAACATGGTGACGAAGCGTGCGATTAAAACGGAAGAAGTTAAAATAAAAGTTATTCTGAAATATACAAGCACTTTTCGCTCTAAACTGCTCAAATGCGATGGGTAAAAACGTTTCAAGCTTCGATTGACTGAATACATTGCAGCTAAGACGAGCGAATATTCCAGAATAAATAATCAATTATTCCATGAGCGTGGAGAGATACTGGGAGAGTAGAATGTCTCGCCCACAGAGCACATCACTATGACCCAAGAACGTCTCGCAGTAAGAGTTTTTGACTCACCGCTCGTTCTAAATTGTTGGAATTCAAACATTTGGAAACAAAAGTGATAGTCTGCATGACGCTTTTCTAGGAGAGAGTTGTTTTGTAGGCTGAAAACTAAACTTTGGCCGTTAGCCACCGTTGTTTTAAAGGCATAGAGGTAATTAGCGTGTCATAAGCGAGATGAATAAATAACAATAATTTCCATTTATGCATAAGGAACAGATGGCATTCTAGCTTAAGCTGCCCGTTGATAAAACAGAATTTTGTTTAGGACCACTTTCATTTAACAGGGCTCATAAATAAATTACCGTTCTTAGCATCAAATATTTTTTAGCTGCTTCTTCTGCAGCACTTGAACTACAAAAAGTATTTTAATGACGTGAAGCTTTCCAATTGTATTAGAAAAACAATGCTCTACATCAGGTGCAAGTTGCTTTCTGTCTATTGGTCCGTCTATGACAGAAAAAAAAAATGGAAACAAACGCCATGAACATGTGTTCAGAGATCATGATTTGCATTAAAATCGAACTCGTACGAAAGGCTTTTTATTAGGATGCCGCAAATCCGCAGCTCTCAAGCGGTGTGAATCAAATATAAGTGAATCCGGCAAAATGTTCAGAACCCCGGTAATATGTTGTATGCTGGGTGAGTACGACCCTACTTATTTCTCTTTGTTCTGGGGTAGCTATGAAACCGTCGAAAGGGACTTTTTATTGTAAAATATTTATTGCGATATTTAAACTTACGGAACTCTAAATACGAAACATACCAAACTCCTAACATGTCCTCTCGAGTTGTTGTCTAATTATTAAAGCTAATTATCACCATTATCGTTATTATTAGCTTCTCAATATTTTTCTCTTTCCATACAATTTAAAATAATTGAATAATAATCACCCGTAATGACACATTCGTATATGTTGTTCGCTAGGTTAGTACCACCCTAATTATACCTTAACTTTCCATTTGTGACACATTAATATCCATTTTGGAACGTCCTGTGAAATTTAGCTAAACCAAACAGAGAAAAAATGTCAGGTGGCGGATATTTGGCACTGTTAATTAAAAAAAAACAAAACAAAACAAAACAGACTTCCTCATTAAACTTTTAGTTCTTAATCAGACATGGATCTCTTAGAAATTGGATTCCTAAAGCCGTTTAGATTCCGTATAGTGCAAAGTAGGTTTCCGTAGAGCGTTCGAATGAGGCGTTATTCAGACATCGCGGTACCCAAACCTTTAGAGCTTTCATATCGTTGTTTTGTCATTAAAACTCAGAGTAGATGACTGCTGACTGCTCGCCAAGTTGGACGTCATAGTTAATTAGAACATATTTCTCTTCTAAATTATTCTTCTTTATGCCCGAAAGCAAACTTTATACTCAACCCATTGCTCTTCTTTTAAAAAAAAATATATGGGCTCTGGAGGTTCCGCAGGTTCCGCGGCCTGCTGATCCATAATTTTGTAACTCCCAAGAACATGGAAAAATCCTCACAAAATTTTGGAGAACAACCCCTCAAGATTCAAATTGTGCAAGTTTTATTTGAGCGCTCAGATTTGATACCCGATTCATTCGCTTGAAAAGTGAAACATTTTTTTCTCTGGATAGCACATTTTACATCCTTTTCATTCGTTTATAGTTCGGTTGCGCGAATAACCCGTTTAAAAAAATTTTCCAAAGGACATTCCTGAGGGTCTATCGTATCCTTAAAAATGTTTCCACATGTGACAAGTTTTGTTCAGCTAGTTGGTGAATTGCGGAGATGCTGCATTTTTTTATAATTTCTCCGTCAGCTCCCTTGGAAGGTAATAAAATTCATGAATGGATTTTAAAGGGCATGTAGCAAATAAAATACATTAGTACTCGTCTTACTCGAAATCTAATAAACTTTTTCATTGTTTCAAATGTTACTCTTGAGATAACAATCAATTATTTGTCCATTTTCTCTTCTACAGTCATCCTTCGTTTGTTGATGAAATTGCCAGGGACAGGTGAGGCAGCTCCATTCCGATTTAATATTCAACTTCCTTTAAATAGACGGGAAAAAAAAGATAATACCTGACCAATTATCATATTAATGAGTTATAGACTTCCTTTTAAAATTACATTGGATTGCGATTCAAAACGTGAGTTGGAAAGCAAAACAAAAAGTCAAAGAATAACGGTGCTATTACCCTGATCTCCCAAAGATCCACTTTTAAAACCTGGCCTGATTCTAATATTTGCTTCAGGGATGTAGAGGGTTTTGATGCCCATCGTCTGTTATTAAAATTAATGATATAAAAAATACTTTCTCGTCTTTATCATTATCGCTCAGTCATTGTTGCTATCTTCAGTACACATTTTTCGTTTATTTATTTATTTATTTATTTTCTTCTTATAGAGTGCCAACCGACCTGTTTCAAAAACTCCTCTTACATATTTTCGAAAAGCAAAATTTACAGGTTTCCTAACAATGACGTCTGCTCAATCTTGGGAGGTTATTTAGTCTCCATCGAGACTGAGGAAGAATGGCAGTTTATCAATCATGAGATTCAAAAACGTGGTACTTGGAATACTTCGACTACTAATGCGTGGCTCATTGGTTTGGAGAAGAAATACGGGGTTTGGATATGGAAGAGTGGAAAACAGTTGAATATTTCGAAATGGCGAGATTCTGAGCCAAATGTGAACGACGAAAGGGCGGAAATATCCATGAATGGGAGCCTCTTTAATGGTATCTCTCAGAATGGTAAAGGAGATGCCTACATTTGCGAGATGCCTGGAGGTAAGATCACATTCCAACCATTAAGTATATAATGTGCTGAAACATTAGCAGTCTTGCACTTGTGTCATGAAAATTGCTCTTGCTTCTTAAAAGTAAAAAAAAAAACATAGTTCACAGAATATACTCTGCTCACCTAACTTGAACGTGTGGGCTATGAATGAACTTTTAGGCGTGCATAAGTAGTTGAACACACTGCCCATGAAATTTTCCGTAATACATGTTTCAAAAATTAAGTGAGTGTAGGCTTTTTGTTTTGAACATAACATATCGAATTACTTTTATCTTTGTGTGCCCGGGTGTGAGTTCCTCGTACAAGTCGGTGATAAATATGTTATTCGCCGGCTGGAAGGTCTGTATTGAGTAATACTGTGCCCAAGGTCTTGAGCACTGGTAGTGGAGATAAACTGCACAGTTTTTCCCAATACGGACCGACTTAGGCTGATAAATAACAGTTTTTTCCTCTTGAAATTAACTAAATGTTTTCCATATCAGCCCTAATGAGTTAGGGTTGTAAGAGCGGCAAAACCTTCCTTGAACTGAACAAATTTTGAGCGAGTAAATGGTAGTTGAAACAGATTGAGTAAATGTTAATAAAAAAAGAGGCCTCACCGAAATATTTATATTCGGGTAATGAAAAAGGTAATTTAAGAGGCCTCCAAACAAACTTTGAAACATTTTTTGACAAGTATCTGTCACAATTTGACACCTGTCAATTAGAGAGCGCGTAACAAAAAAACGCATGCACCCTTTAAAACAAATCAACAACGACAACGGCGCTGGTTTGGCAAATAAACTGAACTGCAAAGTAATTTTAAGTAAATTTAAATCTATGTTTTGAAGTTGTGGGAGTTCCCTCGTTTGTTTTCTGCAATCACGAGTGCAACTCTGGTCTTTCATCAAAAGGGGAATTTTAAAGCAGCTTTTTCTCGTTGAATTCCTTTGTTTACTGTTACGAAATTTATGGTACCAATGTCCAATTTGAACGGACTTGCAAAGACTTACCGAAAGCGTATTTGAAGTAAAAAAGACCTAGCTCACTGTTCTCCAAGGAAAACATTTTTTGAGAGAATTCAGATACATAATGAATGAAATTACCATTAATGATTCAACTGTGAAGAAATACCTCACGTTTTAACTTTCTGAGTTACTTCTAGCAAGGTTTAGGTTATTTACAAGCGGCTTTTAGGCCGCGCGTTAACCTATCTTATGACATATTTGCTACAAATATTCATCTCAAAACCAATTTTTTTGCAGGGAAACAAAGTTATCTGAAAGAGAGAAAGTGAAAATTAATAAGTTATCGATCGGCTTGATTTGCTCCAAAACGATTTGCTTAAAAATACTGTCCAGCCGGCAAAACGAAATAATTTTTTAAAAAAATAGCAACAAAGCTAGAGATGTAATCGGCGCCTCGCTCAAGCGATACCGTGCCCGTGGGCAGAGATAGGAAAACCCGGACCGCGTTAAGTACCAATAAGATTCCAGGATTCTTTACCGTGCCCTCTGAGAAAAACAAATAATAAATGCAGTTCTTTTGAGAAAGGTTATCGGAAAAATCTTGTTGGAATTGTAAGCGATAACCTGAAAGGTATTACTGGTAGCTTTTAGGTCATGGTTAGACTTAACCTCAGGAATTCAGGGAAACCCAGGAAATGTCACTTTAAGGACGAGGCATCACGGGTTTGAACAATCTGTTTTATTTGCAAGACTGTCTTTAAATTCTAAACTGCATGAGCTAACCCTAATTAATTTATCTTCAATTTTTATGTCCCTATTGATTATCGTTACCCAGATAATCTTTTGATATTGTTGCGTACACTTTAAAGTTTTGCTCTTTGCCCGTAACAACTGCATACGGTTAACTGCGTATCTCCAGTTGCACATTTATGGGAACCTACATTCACATTTAATTTTACGTTTTTGATTAGATAGAGGAGGAAGAGTAGGGGGCGGAGTGGGGGAGGTGTCAGCTCAACGAGGAACTAATTAATATTTAAAAACTCGACTACCATAATGATATGAATTCACAAATAATCCTAGCTGATGTGAAGTTAACTAATCCACAAAAGCAGGTAAGTGTGGCGGACGCCGTAGTGAAGAAAGATGTATGGTATTTATGGACACTGATCAGACAAATACATAGGATGTAAAAAAAAAAGGAATTCATTAGTAAATGAGTCACGTTTTCTGTTTCATTCGTTTTTTTCCTTTGTTGTGATTGTGATTATAATCTTTTTATGTTATCATTGCTATTATAATTATCACTTCGTTTATCATCATAAGGATAATTGGTATTTTTGTTTTCATCTTCATCATCATGTAGAATGCCCAAATATAACTTTTAAAAACTCTTGGTACATAATTTCGGTGGATGGAGAGCTCTGGTACTGGAGCAGAGACACTTGCTCAAGTCTAGGCGGGGACCTAGTTTCCATTGAAACCCAAGAAGAATGGAATTTGATTAATGACGAAATTCAAAGGCGAAACACTACGAACTATGAAAATAAATGGAGAATTGGTTTAAAAAAAAGGGCCAGGAATTGGACCTGGGTGAGTGGAAGACCGCTGACTATTTCCAAGTGGGGACAAGGGGAGCCAAGTGGCGAACAATACGCGGCTTTCATGTACAAGAGGTTCCGTAATGGCGAACAGGGTGTATTTGGAAGTGATAATGATACAAGGGGGAAAAAACAGCACGCTTATATTTGTGAGATCCCTAAGGGTGAGTTGATATGTTGTTGTTTTTTTCCTTTTTTGTATTGTTATTTTGAGTAAACTCAAAGGCACTAGAAGCGCTTAAGGGCAATAAAAACATTATTTGCCAACGTTTGTGGTACTCACAAGAGAAGTTATAAAAACCCTCAGACAGTCAGAATCAAGGTTACACTTACCTTTGCGTAAATTAAAATATGTTTGAAACAATCTCAATGAACGTTTTCACGATATACATGTCTACCTTCAACCTTATGAACTGGGGAAAGTTACAGATGGTTCTTTTACTATCACTTTTACGAATAACAACGGTAATGAAACTGATGGTGAATACCAGTTGCAAAGAATTCTCAGTCCAATTGCTTTGTTAGATGATAACACATGATGATGTGAAGTGGGTTATCTTTTTGTGAAGAGCTTGTGACTCATATCGGTTGAGAACCATGCCAATTATCGTCTTCTGAAACAAATTGTTCTTGAGTGGAAAATTCACTTTTAGCAGCCATTGGTCCCATGTGAATTTTTTTCAGTAGTGTTGGATAATGCGGTTCGAATACCTGATAAAATGCAGAGTGTTTAAGATGAAATGACACGTGAAGTGTAAACATGGAGTGAATCTAATGGGGCCAAATGGAATTTTATTGGTGGAATACAATCCAAGCAATTACTAAATGTTCATCCAGTGCAATGATTAGGTATATTTTGATTGGACTTCGAACGTTGTTTTCATAGTACGCGACGGAAATAAGTTTTTTCAGTGGCCGTTGTATGAAAAGGAGCGGATAAAACGCTTTTAAACTTAAAAATGATACAAAAAGTTAAATGCGAACCTTTCATATCCCGATAAATCTCAACCTACATTGACAAGGCTCTTGCGAAGGCCACGAACCATTTCATTTACCAAATGAGTTCAAAATTTCAGGTTAATGTAATTCTTTGCGCACGGCCTTCTGATTCCATAACATCATTTACAAGAAAACAATACCAAAACGCTGTGATTGGGGCAGATATCCAAATATTATGATGTGATTGGTGCGGGATACATACCCTAATGCGGCAGTTTGATTGGTGTGAAATACATGCAAAGCAAACGGCAATCTGATCGCTGCGAAATACATACCCTAATGCGGCAGTCTGATTGCTGCGAGCAAAATACCTCTCTACGCCCAAACAAAGTACAACAAACGTTCTCTATGAATTGACAAAAGCCATTACTTGTGAATCTTTTCCTCTCACAGTAGTGTTAACAGTGGAGATGGTCGGGGTCTTTGTGATGTATTCCAATAGTGTCCTCTGGCATAGCACACATCAATCGGTATTAATGTCCAAGATGGAATGTTTTGGGAATCGTTCCCCTTTAAACAGTGTTGTATCGAGGAAAGTGATTTAGTTCTCCGATATTTCAGCCGTGAATTTAATAGTAGGGTGGAAACAGTTGTGCGATAAGCTGGAGTGGTGTCTCCTAAAAGGCTAATGTTCTCTCAGAAAGGCCGTCACAACCTGAGATCATAGGTCTATCGACCGGTATAGGTTTGTGTATTTTCGTGAGCGTATAGAATATTGGTATTCTGAGCGGATTGGAAGTTCGAGAAGCCATTTCTTAGTCATGTCATCAATGTTTTTGCCCCGATTTGGTTAATGATCTCATTAAACCTCTTCCGCGTGCTTTTTACTAATGGTGCTCTGAGAGGTTTGTAGTGAATTCTACTACTCTGCTGTCGCGTTGCAATTTTGACCTCCTCTATCTTTTTGTCTTATTTGTGATGACTGTTGTTGCACCTTTGTCTGCTTTTTTAAGGTTTAAAGCAGAGTTGTTTTTCAACTCTTGCAGAGCTGTGACCTCATTGCGTGACAAATTATCTTTTGGCTTAGTTACAGTAACCTCTTCAAGTTGTGCTTTGACACTTTCTAAGTAGCTCTCAAGGACAGTAGAGGGCTGAACCGATGGCATCTAGTTTGATTTAACATAAAATGAGTGCGTTTCTTTGTTTTGTCCGTGAAAGATGTAGAGGCGCACTCGTCTTGCAAATTGTTCATAATCTCGCAAGAGTTGTTGCCTAATTTTACATTCGTTTGTCACGGGTATTGGGATGAGTTTAAGGCATTTTGATAGCACGCTGATTGACTTTCAGAGAGTTGACAGTTTGAGAATTTTCTCGGAATTTTCCTTTTATCTCCTCATCTTTAGCTAAAAGGCTACATTTTAAAGTGTGTCGACGCTCTTTGCGTCTTAGGCTTTTTTCTGCTTCCGGTATTGTTACAGCTAGCTTTTTAAGAGTCAGAGAACATATTGATATATTTTCCATCGCTTTTATTTGCTATTCACTGTTTTTTTTATACTGTTTGCCGAGTGCTTTCCTTTTAGCGGTTGCCTATCTACCTGTATGTTCTTACGAGCCGAGAGTTCGTAGTTAGCCCTCTTTCTTTGGCTCTCAGCCTTCTTTGGTGAAAGTTAGTAATGGCATTAACTAAGCCTTGTTGACCTTGTTTTTCTATTTCTTTTACTTCGAACAATATGTGCGCCATTCCTTTATAATACTAACTAGTCGCTATTAAACTTTACTTAAATTGCCTCATATTCATATTAAAAACGTATATAGTATTGTCTTCAAAGAAGAGAGGAGGCTTTTAAAACTAATTAGATAAATGTTAATATTTCTTTTTTTTTCCATCCTTTCGTCATCAGAAGAATCATTAACAGTATCATCACCAACATGGACAGCATCACCAACCTACACAGCATCACCAACATGGACAGCATCACCGACATGGACAGCATCACCAACATACACAGCATCACCAACATACACAGCATCACCAACATACACAGCATCACCAACATGGACAGTATCGACAACAATGACAGTTTTACCAACACCGACTTCATTATCATCATCAACAACTGAAGGTTGCTTATTTTCCAAAAGTTAAGCTTTTTCCGATTTCACTTGGCATCTTTTCAGCTTTCACGCCACCCCTTTCTGTAGCGAGGGCTTTGTCTTAAAAGTGTGAGAAAGACAGTATCCAGTAGTCTTATTCGTGTTTCTGAAAAACGCTATTGTGGCTAGCTTCATAACCGAACATAAACGGGTATACAAGAGAAACTCTTTAGTATTTTGAGTAAGGGGTATTTCTTGAGGTAATGTTACAATAATTCCATGATAGAAATCTTAGGAACCCTGTTCTGTTTACTATTATATGCCAATCTAAAGAAAAAAGTTTCGTTGGAAATTTGGAAAAGCAATCTGAATGTGTCTTCCAATGGCTACTTCAGCTTTGTCAAGGCACACTGATGACAAAGCAGAACCATTCTGATTAACAGTAAGCTAAGGTTAATAAGGTCTTTTAGGTAAGACGCAGGACCTTGTTGCAGTCATTTCTGGCGGAGCTGAGGTGATTCGAGGACGCAAAGAAAACATCACATTGGATGGCTCACTCTCATATGACCCTGAGGCTGCACATGGTGACCAATCGGGAATGAACTTTACGTGGCATTATGGTGAGATCACCGGGAATTACTCCTATGTGCAGGGAAGGAAAAGAGACTTCTTTATTGCGGTAAACGAGTCAGCTTTTCGATATAATAGAAGAGCATCTGGCGTGCGAGTTTACTTGAATACAGAGGCTATGTCTCTCAGTGATATCTGCATAGCTAGACTGGTTGTGACCAAAGACTATCGCAATGCTAGCGCTTATCAAGTCATCCATTTCTCGAATGGAGATCCCCCTAAAATATATCAAAGGTAAGAAAGTTGGCGTGTTGTCGATGCTATCATTGTGGTTGTTGCTTGTTCTTTTTGCCGCTACTGATATCCCTATTTAGTTTCCTATTTTCTTATTGCTGCTTCTGCTTCAGTTGAAGTTGTTGCTGTTGATTTTGCCATTGCTGTTGTTGTTGTTGTTTTTTGTGATGTCTTGTCTTGTATGCCCGAAGTGCTGCTGTATTTTGCCTTTCTTCCTCTGTTGCAGTTATTATGACCACCATTGTTCTCAACAAGCAAGGCCGTAGCTACGCTACATTGATCTACATTCTCATTTAGTTATCGACATTGGTTCCTTATTTCAGGTGTTTCATAAATTGTCTGCCTAAAATCAGCCCCTCAGTACGACTTAGTGTCCGATCAGAATGCAAGGGATTACAGTGCTTCAAAATTTCTTCATATGAGTGGATACTCTACCAGCGATATGAGGGAAACACGTCCACTTTTTGGCAAAGAAAATATAATTTAGAACTCATTACAAGTACACCTCTAAATGCAAGCAACATTGTTATAAATGGAGGTTCCCTTGCTGCTGGAAATATGTACCGCTTGGCATTATTTATCACAACTAACGACGGTTTATGGGCGATGTCAGCCTACGACATTTCCACCGCGTTACCGCCCACAAGGGGGACATGCTCGATCACTCCGTCAAGTGGCATCTCCTTGGAATCACACTTTAATCTGAGCTGTATCAACTGGACAAGTGACAGCACCCCTCTGTCCTACCGGTTTCAATATAGACTAGAGAACGGTATGTACACTGTGTTATATCATGGCGTCAACAACTCCATAGTTACCTTTGGGATACCGCCTGGGAACAATGCAGAAAACTATACCATGAGATTCAACGTTGTTGTGACTGATAGCTTCGGAATTTCTGCCTCTCCTGTTAATCTAACAGTACAGGTAAGTTAAGTTGGTAGGTTCTGTAATATTGATGTAGTTGGGAAATTTTGTTGACATAATTTCGTCATTTTTTGAAAGCTAGCCATCGGAGGGTAAAAAAGCAAACTTTTTCTAAAGATGTAACCTATCCAATATTGACCAATGCTCTTTCGGTAGGTTAAACCTTCCCAGGGTCTAAGACCAGATGAAATCACAAGCCTGGAGGCCATGATCCAGGAAGTCATCAGAAAAGGGGACTTGGGAAAAGCGGCACAATTAGCAAACTCTGTCCTTCAAATTGTTACACAAGAAACCAAGATGAATTTGGAGAAGAAAATCAAGGTAAATGCAATTACAAATGTTTTATATTTCATGGACGCACTATTCGTGTAGTAGCATAATGATATCTCTGCGTATCCAAGTATTTGCACATACGTGTGTTAATGTATTGTGATACTAATGACTTTTATAATCCAACTGCACTGAGTAGACTACAAATAATACACAGAGAATAATACATGCTCCCGTAGATATGGAATTTTTCTAGGAGCTTTTAACTCGATAGCTCACGAGTGAGCACAGCGAAAGAGTGAGATGTCGAGTTGAACACGAGAAGAGAAATTCCATATCTACAAGCAACCATGAATTACTTTGTTTATCATACAAACACAATAGCTCTTTACTGAGAAGAAAAGCCGACTTCATTTATGAATTAAAATAATCGTAGACTATGTTGGCCCTAGCTCCTAAGATGGAAAAATGCGTTGAATCATGATTAAAAAAACAACAATGGTCGTAATTTTCAATTTACAAAATTGTCAGTTATTGACTTTGTCGTTACCGACAGAAGAGGTCTTTCAGGTAAACAGCCAAAATCGGCTAGTGGCAAATCTTCCAGTTGTCGATTTTCATCCTCAGAAGGGAGAAATGCTAACACCAAAGCCACTGAATATGTAGCTTTCGGTTTTTCTTTTAGTATATTGGTTTTCTTCCCCTTCTAAGAAAGTTTCAACCTCACTGTCTGTCAGCAATACAGATTTTTAGTGTTTTAGCCGCCATAATTCGAGAAAGCTCCGACAAACAACTTTAATTCAGAATCGTGAAGGCTTCGCCTTTAATTCATCAACCAGACCGAGTGGCGCCAAAGGCGAGTGACGTGTCAGCAGCTGATTCGCTTTATCAACACACGTTAAAAATTCGATATTTTTTCACGTGTGTTATTAAGGCTTTTCTCAGGGCCGGGAATCCCTGTATAACACCGCAGTTTATGTGATAAATAGTATTTATGTGAACTAATTTATTCGTGTATTCGTGCACTCATGTACTCGTATAGTAATGTACTCGTGCATTCCAGTATTCGTGTAGACGTTTATGTTTGTGTACCTGTGCTGTCGTATATTCGCATGCTAGAAGGTTCTTGCATTAACATATATGCGATTGAACTTCATTGCATTTCAAGGTTGTAGACTTTGTAATCAAAACTATTACGTCAGTGAAGGTAAACAACACTGCAGACCTGCTTCAAAGCTCCTCCGTGATTGGTTCTGCCCTTCAAGTCTTAGAAAAAGTCTCTCCCGAGTCATTGGTAGGTAAAATAAGACCGATCGTTTATCATAAAGAATGACACACATGTAGAGGGATATAAAATTGCCACAATTGACATAAAAATTATTGATTGCTTTTTTCATGAACTAGAGTTCTACAGCGCTGTCGGTTGTCTTGATTTAGTTTTATCATGCACAGGCTAAAAATGTTTGAGAATAAATGCCAAAAGGCGTTTTAGAATTCCTTTACCTAAACAAAAATGGTTTAAAGGCGACGATACCTCCCTAAACCCGGGCTCCTAGAAATAGAGATATACTGTGCTGAGCAGCAAATAATTCCATGTTTGTTCATAACGCACTTTCAGGAACTGTCGTTATCGGCTGTCGATTCGCAAACGACCTTCTTAAGGTCTATCGTCCAGTTGAAGGACGTTGCTGATATGTCTTTAGTCACTCAATCAGCAGAAAACTTAGTTTGGTGTCTTCGAAGTGTGCTAAAGATATCCGCAGAGATGGCTTCAATAGATTCCATCTTAAGCTTCCAAGAGCAGGTATTTTTTTAGCTGTTGTAGTCTCACAGCGAAATCTAGTTACATATGAAACTTCAAGCTGCACTTAAGTCGGCTTCCCTCATTTTTAACTGACACATTGCGTGTCAAGCTGGTGCCGCTGTTAAATTACGTGATAAAGTTGCCATTATCGCTACTTACAATAGGTCGTCGCAAACATTACAAGTGCCTCAAAAAATTAATTTTTTTTTTTGTAATTGTCCCTGCTAAGCTCTTTTTGTTAGTCTAGCTTTGCTTCTTTTTGTTATTTTTACTTGTTTGCTCGTGATGTTTTGTTTCATTTTACAGGGTGAGAGGTCTGCTAATACTGCCCTAAAAGTGCTGGGAAAAGTTGCAGACGCATTGTTAGCCCTAAGAGTCCCAGGTGAAAACATGATATCGATCTCCACGAGTCAATTGAACATGACATTAGGGCGACATAGCCCGAATAAACTTGCAGGAATGCAGATAAAGGGTGGAAGTGGCAGCTTCATTTTACCACCATGGCCTGTCACAGGAAGGAACAGAACAAGTTTTGTCGACACCCAGGTAAGGGATTACATCAAAATAAGAAACGAGCGCATGTCAAAATCGATTTAGTCGTGGGTGACTTCGGGAAGTCTGATAACCCAAGACCAAATGCATTGGAAGGTACAGTCTTTGTTAGGCATCCTGAACTCTTTTTCTCGTTTGGCTTCCATAATTATGGTCAGTTAGCGATAATTATCATGTCTCTTAATCCTCAATTCCTTAAAGTCAACAAAAAGTTTTGATTTATTCTTATTGCAGATGCTATCAATGTCATTCAACCCCTACACCTGGGACAGCACCAAAGAGCGAGTCGACTCTGAGGTTCTATTTCTGGACTTAAAGGACAATAAAAGCGAGCTCTTGGAAGTGTCAAGTCTACCAGAAGACATTGTTATCGTTATTCCATCAAAACCTCGGACAATGCCCAAGGAGCTATGGTACTTCACGACGGATGACGATTTACGTTTCCACGAGATAACTGTCAAGTACGAAAACACTCTGATACAGGTAGAAGTCAAACCCCAAGAGCCAACTGTACTTCTGTTTGTTTACTTGCGATTTGGTCAACGGCCAACGACTCAAAACTACGATCTCAATGCCACAATCTCTCAAAATGGACAGTGCGTTTGGACTGCAAGTGCGCATGACAAAAAGGAGAGACAACCAGAATGCTCGTCGAACCCACCTACCCCAATAGCAATATTGGCCAGGCATCCTGGAAAATACTTTCTGAGCGTAAAAAACTATAATGCCACCACGACCACCCCACACAGGAGGAAGAAAAGATCGTGTTTTACAGCTGGACGGCAAAAGCGCTCTTGCGTCGAAGTCAAAGATCCCCCACCTACCCTACCCATGAGTAAAACTGCATCTGTGACACCAGCTTATGATTCCAAAACCGATCAGAACTATACTCTGAGGGTGACCTTTGGTAGCTGTGTATACTGGTCAGCGAAAGTTGAGATGTGGGTAACAAAAGGCTGTCGGGTGAGTCGGTGTAAAGTGTTAACATTATCGAATAATTTTTATAATGTGGAATTAGTTCAGACACTTTTCAGAGAATTCGTGGGATTCACGTAATTGTGGAAAAATGAGTGCTCCATTGTGATCATCTTCGCTTATTTGGCAACTGAAAATCTAGAAGACAAAACTTTGTCGAGCCCGTGTGTAGTCTTCCATCGTAAAAAATAAAATTATTCTCATAGCTAATCACGACCTTTGAATACCTTTGAATGGACAAGACGCATCATTAGCACTGAGAACCGAAACAGTGATTTTTTCTCTGGACAATTCCAGATTTTAGGAGCATTGGACAGATTTATTAACTGCAGCTGCGATCACCTGACATCCTTCGGGGGAAGTCTTTTGGTTAAACCGAATCCTATCGACTTAGACAAGGTTCAAGTGCAGATTCAAAAGTTGCCAGAATCTGGAAATATCACAGTTATTTTGGCGGTGGCGTTGGTTTTCTTAAGTTACGTGATTGTGCTTGTTATCGTCAGGAAGACAGACATAGAAGACTCTAAAATTGTAAGTTCTGAACATATTTTGTATTATGTAGAACTTAATACGCTTTGAAAACTTGCAGAATTCATATTTTTCTAAGTATTCTTAAAAAAAAACTGATCAGCAAACTTGGAAGAAATCACAATAATCATTTAAAGTTTTCAAGTTTTTTAATATCAACAATATATATATATATATATATATATTTTTCTTTAAGTAAGGGAAAAGTAAAAAAAAGTAAATCACCGATTCATTAATGGTATTATCATTTTTCTTAAGAACGTTTTACCAGTCCATTTGCCATCCTCTCCAGAGAGTACATATGGATACGAGATAGTAATAACTACAGGAGTCTGGATATACTCAGGCACAACAGCTCAAGTTGCTATGGAGATTTACGGTTCTGACGGAAGGAGTGGCATTCTTCAGCTCAGCCAAGAAGAGACTGGTTCAATTGACGTGTTCTTCTCTCGTGGTAACTCGGCCATGTTTGTACTGTATGTTAACAAATCTCTTGGTGTGATTCGAGAAGTGAAGATTGGTCATAACAACTTTGGTGATAGTCCTTCGTGGTTTTTAGAGGAAATTTTCATTCGGGACGTACAATCCAATCAGTCTTGGAAATTTATGGTCAGTCAGTGGTTTGCTCTTGAGCGCAGAGACGGGCGTATCGAGCGAATGTTTCAAGCGACGGTATCTCAAATGGACTTTGCCAGTGAGGTTGCAAAACGCTGCCGGAGAGGGCTTACGGAGCTACATATCTGGGTGTCAGTTGCTGCCAAACCAAAGAGAAGTCACTTTTCAAGAGTACAGCGGGTTTCTTGCTGCCTTTCAGTGCTTTTGACATCCATGTTTGCAAACGCGATGTTTTATGAGCTCCAAGGCAAATATGAACAACCTATTCAAGTTGGACCGCTGAAATTCTCGTGGAGACAAGTAGTTACTGGTATTGAAAGTGCGCTCATTGTGGCACCAATAAACATACTAATAGTGCTTTTATTTAAAAAAGCATCCAAAAAGTCCTCGAGTAACAACAGTCCTTGCTATAAAGCTAATTTAATCAAAGGTATCGCCTGGTTCTTGTTTTTCGGTTCTTGTGCTATTTCTGCTACGTTTACAATCTTCTATAGCCTGATTTGGGAAAAGAGTGTCAGTGAGCAGTGGCTGTCCTCAATGCTTATCTCCTTTGTTCAAGATGTCACAATCATGGAACCAGTTAAAGTGTTCTTTACAGCTGTAGTTTTGGCGGCCATTATCAAGATGAAGGCGAAGAGATCAACGGTACCTGCATGTGAAGACTCTAATCAAGTTGAAAGCGGCTGCTCAAAACAAAGGCTGTGGACGTTGAAATTAGCGGAAGTAGAAAAGATGAGGAAACGCCAGGCCAAGAAACAGAACCTGTCCCGTTACTTCACAGAGTTGGGTATCTACTTGGTTTTCGTTTTCTTGTTAATGGTAGTGTGCTATGGAAACAGAAATGACCATCGCTACTTAATGACCAGATCAATCCGAGATGGACTGCCCAATTTTAACAATGTGAGTAACATTTATTGTGTTTGGAGAAATCGTTAAAAGACTGATATTACCCAACGATTGATGTAGTCACAATTGTAAGTAACGTATTAATTTTCATTGAACTCAGATGGCAGAT
This sequence comes from Pocillopora verrucosa, assembly GCF_036669915.1. NCBI lineage: Eukaryota > Metazoa > Cnidaria > Anthozoa > Scleractinia > Pocilloporidae > Pocillopora > Pocillopora verrucosa. The sequence goes on along the minus strand of NC_089316.1, from coordinate 21,105,561 downwards.
GACAGGAAGTACTGGAGCTGGCTGCGGAAAGTTTTCATTCCTGGAGTGTTTTCCGGTAGATGGTACAACGGTCAGGAAGAGAAAAAAACAATGTACATTGGTAATAAACGCTCTCTTCTCGTCGGGATGGCTCGATTAAGGCAACTGAGAGTGAAATCGAGTAAGTCCTTTCTTTTATTTACTTTTAAGTCTAACTCACCCTCAAGGAGACGCCTAGAAAATATAATTTTTTTTTTCTGTCAAAGTGTTAGGCATACGTTGTCAAGATTTTGATATTCTACTTTATTTTGTATGCACCTTTTAAAGAGAAAAAACGGGCACAAGTTAATATCCGGTTTTTAACTAAATTTTCCTACACGATAAAGAATATGGGAGATGTGCTATACCTGTAGATTGAATTAGTTCCAAAACAAACTTTCTAATAAATGTCCCTTTTTTTATTAAACTTACAGCACCATGCAACGTGTTAAAATACATGAAGACAACTTTCCAGGAATGTTACGAAGGATATTCGGAAACAAACGAAGACAAGACCGCTTTCTATGAACCGGGCTGGAGGTTTGTCGACAACTCTACAAGAGACGCAGATTTATTTCGACTTTGCCCGAAGCCATGGCGATATCAAAATGCGGAAGAAAGTGATAGCGGGTCAGAGTGGGGACAGTTCTCATTTTATCGTGGAGGAGGATTTGTAGCAGACCTTGGGTACAAGAACCATACGGGGTTCAAAGTCGTAACCACTTTGCAAAACAACGGTTGGCTTGACAGGCAAACCCGGGCGGTTCTGGCACAGTTTTCCGTGTTTAACCCGTCGGTGAATATTTTAGGTGTTGCCACATACTTTTACGAAGTTGAGGCATCAGGACTCAAAGAAGCTTTGGTACAAACTGACATTCTTTCTCTTGATCCTACAAACACAGCTTCATATCAGTTCTATTTGATTTGCATTTTACTATACGCTGTATCTGTTCTGCTGTTTTTGGGAAGAGAATGCTTCAAGCTTTACAATCACCGTTCCCGGTATTTCCAGTCCGTGTGGAATTGGGTGGAGATGTCCCAGGTTGTTTTCTCCGTGTTGGCCGTGGTTTTGTACATAAAACGACAAATCATAGTCTCTTCAACATGGGCAAGGTTAAAAGAAAACAGTTATGCAAATATAAGTTTCAAAAAGGCTATCATTTGGCATGAAGCAGAAAATGTTGTACTTGGAATCCTGATGTTTATCGTCACTGCAAAATTCTTGCGAGTCATTCGCTTCAATAAACATGTTGCTGTATTCTCCAAAGCATTGACGATATCTGCACAATCTCTTTCATCCTTTAGCATTGTCCTATTGATTCTCTTCGTGGCATTTCTTCACGCCGGTGTATTGATGTTTGGTACTGGATCTGAGCGCTACTCCTCTGTGCTAAAAGCAGCTTATTTCCAACTCGAACTGACTCTTGGAAGAGTGAAAGCCAGACCAATCAGTGAATTAGCAGAGGTAAACAGCACATACGCTAAGATATTCGTCTTTGCTATTCTTTTCACCCTAACAATCATCTGCATTAACTTTTTTATCGGCGTAATAAACGATGCACTTCTGGATGCAAAGGTTACCGCGAACGAAAGTGAGTTGCACGGGCTCGTTGATGAGGTTCGTTGCAAAGGCTCAAAAGAACGGAACACATTTTTCGATTCTGTTAGCAGTAGACTGAGACAACTGAAAGTCTCCCAAGCATCAAACACGGGAGAGAAAAAAGCAGTAGATAGAAGCATTACCCTTGATTCCAAGAAGAGTTCAAAAATCAACTTTGACCAAATCAGTGAGGCCATCAAAGCTTTGAGGAGAAAAACAGGCCAAGAACCAGGAGAAAAACAGCCGAAATACTCAAGAGGAAAATCATTTTTCGGTGGAACTAGCAAATTCTTGAAAACACTGGGAAGAATGAGCCATGACGAACACTGCGAAGGTAAAAAAAGGAAGAAAGTTCGATTTCAAGAGGATGTCGCTAACTCTCATCTTCGGAAATTAGAGAAAAGAGGGTATGAATTGTTTCAGCGGCTTGATAGGGTTATGGCGGGATTCTCAAAAGAGGACGAAGAATATCATTATCTAATGGAAACAGTGCGAGCCTGTGACTTCTAAACAGAGAGGAAATAGTTAAATGGTGAAAGGAATAGATCATATACTCGAGAATTAGACTGAAAGATCGGGACTGTAGTGTACATTACCCCGTAATCACTGGCAAATGGCTGAAATGCTTCGCACGTATACGTATTAAATGTGTTCTTTTCTTTATAATTGAATTTCACGCTTAAAATAAAGAAAAACTTGATAAAGGATGATAACATAGAGGTGGCGACAAAAATGTAGAGGCGATCAAGTAGAAATAATTTTTGGCCACTTTCCTTCAGAGTGTATTATGTTTGTATGTAGGTTCATCTAAATTAGATAGTTAAAACGTAGCTTCACGACCTGAAGATTAGTTTCTCGAAGCGGTGCTTAGGGAAAGGCCTCGTTAGAATGTCAGCAAGCATCTCATCAGTGGCAAGATATTTACAAAAAATTGCTCCATTTAATGCTTGTGGAGTACCAGCAAACGAAAACTGCCCCTCGTCGGTGCTACCCCAAGGTAAAGAAGAACCAGACGAAACTTTTTGTCGCCTTTCCTCTACATTTGAGTGTATTCGACACCATCTTCTTTCGCAAATTACTTTTGACATGTATATTCAACCGTCTATGCTATCGCTCAACGTAAAGCGTACTTTTCGATTTCTACAAACAACGGTCTAAAAGCGACGGTCAACAGAGAATTGACCCATGGATAAAAAACTAAAAACTGAGCTTTCCAAAACACTGACAGCACATGTTAGCTCTTTTTTTAAGTCTTCCTCCCCCTCCCCTCCCCCCCCCCCAAAAAAAAAAAAGAAAAGAAAAGAAAAGAGAAGGAATAAAACATACCTAAACGGGGATACTGTGCACGGAAACAGTTAATCTCTTTTGAAACACACAAGTGGAACAATTTTAGCTGGAAATTCCCCGTGCAAAATGGTAAAGTAGAGGATACAGAGCAACCTGTCTGATGCAAAATCTAAGGAAAGAATTGAGTCAATGACAGGTAACAACAAAAGTTTGACAAAGGAAAAATACAGATTTTTGGAACACGAAGTTTATTCAACTACGGATACTTTGTTACCCCAGTAATTTACCATTGACTTTGACAGCTTGAAAACGAAATATCCGCACACGCGCAAACGGTTGAACGCTTTGTCAAGTGATAATAAAGAGCGGGCAGCAGAAACTCATCCCAGCGGCCAGTTTGAAGACAGAGAAAAAGGTCATCGTAGAGAGGTAAAGGACCACTAGCGTAAAATGACATCTTTTTTTTCGAGGGTAAATCGATTCTCATAGTAAAAGAAAAAATAAAATATTTATTGTAGCCTATAAAGAGGTAATGTGACCAAAGTAGAGGAAAACCTAGTTCAAGTATTCAGAAGGGAAACCTCGAGGAAAAACGAAATCAGCAAGGTGAGATGAGTCAACCAGTTTGTGAACAAACGTTACACTTTGTTTTTTCTGTAATTATATAAGCTGTCTGAAGACTTTCTGTCAGGCGAGCTTACTACGTACACATTGTACCGCAACTTTCCTGGTCACTCTTTGATCATCTCAGTTTTTGTTGGATCTGTGAAGAGTTAACTTTTCCGCTGTTTGGCGGGACTCAAGGGAAAATTTCGGTTGAGAAGAGGTGATAAACTTGAAATAAAGGCCGCACCGCACCCATGGCCGTAAGGTTTTTCTACCCCTTTTCACGTCATAACGTTGGCCCAAATAAAGATGTCGCTCTTTTAATAAAACGTACGGGATTACGAGATTGCAAACTGCTAATGGAGAGGAAAAGGGATGACAGACACGGCTTTAAGAATTAAACGCATTTCTTGTTTTCGCTGATTGAATAATCAAGCTGTACTTTACTATCGAGTAAAATCAAGGTCTAAAGAAAGAAGAATCAAATCTATCAGGGACAGCGTTTGTTGATTTGTTTCCTTTGGGGAAGGGGTGGAGTTTAAGGATTTTACACTTCTCCCCCCCAGCCCCTTATAAGGCTCCGTAATATTTTTAAGAAAACCCACTCATTTGCAGGAAATTTGCAGCCAATATTATTAAGTACACTTATATACTTTATTAGTGACGACTGATCCTTCTTCCGTTCCCCCTGAAAACCATCTATTCCCCACCTCACCCATCAGCGACAAATAATGAATTGTTTGTCACATACGATTAGTGGTGGTCATCCAAGCTTGCCCATTCCCTGACCAAATTGGCCAGATTTGTTTTGATAAACTCATTTCCATATATGTTTTTTGGCTCTTTGGAACGGGAAGAAACGATTTACGGTGCGGGTTTCAATATTTTGGTGAACATCGAATGTTGTCTCAAAGTATCAAAAACATACCAAATCAACAAAAAAAGTTAGAACTGCATGAATCAACGGAAAAAAATAATTTGGAGAATATCACTTTATTGCATTTTCATCCTTAATGTTACTCAATATAATTCATGTCAGATGTCTGTGACATTTCATGCTTGAAATACTTATTGAAAAGGATATTTTTCTTTTCTTGATGGCGTCCGAAAAGCAACTAATTTCCTTTCCTTAAAGCTCAAAATATATTAAGTGTTGACGACTTGTTCGCTTTTCGATAAAGGACTGCTAGCAGAGTTCCTTAACAGGGGAGGGGAGGGTCCTACTTCAGTGTCTGGAGTAGATTTTTTTCATTTCAAAAATTGTTACTTTAATCACTCTGGCAAAGAAAGGGGGTGATATTCTTTCTAGTGCTTCATTCCCGCCCCTCCCCACCCCCCTTTTTTTTGGATGCACTCACGCACTATAGTTACGCATCTGTGTTTTTTTGCTAAGGGCAGTTGATTTCTCTCCCAGGCTCACCATAATGTAATGATCATATGATATTTCTGACATTTCTTGTTTTAATTTTTAAGTCAACCACTAATTAGCCAGCTAATGTTACTCAGTCATTAAATGACGTCAAGAGACGATTGAGGTATGTCTGAGATTAATGCAAATGGCTTGAACATGGTCAGAGATATCAACACTTGGTTACGATACGAGAATAAAATGAAATTTTTGGGTACGGCTTCATAAACTCGGGTGCCACTTTACAATATAACATCATTTTCAAAGAGGATTGCTTAAACTAGAAATCTGTACAGTTTCTGAGAAAAAAAGCAGTAATACCTAAGAGCATTTATCCGTGGTTTCGATATTGTTCAGTGTCGTCGATAACACTCGTTGATCTTGAACTTCCAGCTGCATGACAAGAAGAAATGTTCGCGGTAGAAACTGCTTAAAGTTAGAAAGAACGGTCGATCAAGAAGCGCGTATTGTCCTGAAAAGAGCTAATGTCCATGAAAGTGATTGGCACTAATTTCATGTCTCGCGGAGGGGAAGTCAGAGGAAAAATTGGTGATCACTTAAATAGTTCACTTATCCAGACAATCATACTTACTATTAGCTTTAATACCTTTACCTCTCGACTAATTCATTATTTGATTCTTTCTTTATAAGGGTGGTTTTAAAATATGGATTCCTCTGTGAGTAATGTTTAAAACCTTCTCAATATTATTTGATCGTTAACGCTTCTAAATTCATCGTGTTGACTAATTGTACATTCAAAATACAATCCTCTGGCAAATATATTCTTTTGTGTCAGGAGTGTAATCTGTTATGATCCATTGGCAAAGAAAACGCGATGTAATTTCAGCAAAAATTACTTACAATATCTTCTTGTTGATTATAAATAAACAGTTTTTGAAAACTGGAACGCGACTCAGTTTGTTTATTCCTCAAAGCTGGATGTTTTGTCTTTTGTTGACACGTTGTCGAGTAACCAATTCGGCAGTCATCGCACACGACCAGAGGTTAACGTAATCACTTACGTAAACACGAAGCTAAAACATTGACACTCAAAAGCTGCAAACTGTTTACAAAGTGAAAACAATCGAGGGCACCTGCGTACGTGCAAACTTTCCTGATCAGTTGGCTGACGGTTGTTAAGATGCTCTCGGTTACAATACTTTCATTATTAGCTGAATGAAGTAAGTTTCATTTCGAAAAATCATCTTTTCGGTAGAAAGGAATTTGAGATTCTCGGCTTCAGCGCAGCACAATTCAAAATTGTGTTTAAGATTATAACAATCTAATCCCTTTCCATACAGAGGTCTCACGCAGTCTCTAAACTTATAGAAAGTCAAACACAAAACTATCCGTCCTAATTTATTTTGTTAGACATTTTAGAAACTTCTGATATACCTGGGATAGTTTAACAATTTACCTCAGAAGTGGAAATCACAAAATCACAGCTAGATTTCTTTCCAAATAAATCTCTACTAACTGATTTTATGATATGATCACTTCTTAAACAACGCAGGTATTTTTACTTATGCAATCACAGTGACTAAGTTTGTTTATTCAATATGAGGCTAATTCCCATAGTTTTTCGACGGCTAAGGAATTCAGTAATCACTAGAAGCTTCTAGTGTTTTGAATGAAGACAATTAACTCGTAAAATTCCCGATCGCAGAATAATGAAATCTTTAAGCGATGTGGTTCTTGATGTTTTCCTTTCTTTCAACAACACGTCCAAATGTTATGGTAGCGTGATCTAGCCGTGTAGCTCAATTCCCGATCGCAGAATAATGAAATCTTTAAGCGATGTGGTTCTTGATGTTTTCCTTTCTTTCAACAACACGTCCAAATGTTATGGTAGCGTGATCTAGCCGTGTAGCTCAAGGGAAACCATTGTAACAATAAACTACGGCAAAATTATAAAAAAGAAAATGAGTTGAAAAGGGGTTGCAGTGTAAACTAGCTTAGTAGCTCAAGTTAAACTTTTTCATGATATTATTTTTTTTAATTGCGGCAATGAATACGCAGCAGATTTATTCGAAACCGATGATTGAGGGTAATTGACCATTTGATCTATTTTTCCATCAAAAGAAAAACAAACCTCCGTTATCACGAAAAGAGGAGGCAGACCCTTGCGATTTCTTTATTCGCGCGACCCCCTTTTATTTTCCGCTGACTGCACGAAAAACAACTGCAACAGGAAGTGCTAGCTTGAAGGCTACATCTCGTCTAACATTTAACTCGAGCTTAGTGCGTGGTTCACGGCTATGTTCATGATTCTCTCTCTTCTAGAGGCCTCAGTTTCCCTAACTCTGCATTCAATTGCTATTGTTCTGCTTTTGTTCTGCTCATTAGATCTTTTGTTTTGCTTCGTCCCCGTTGCCGCCGTCGTCGTAGTTAAAGGTCTCTAATCCACGGCGGTGGCGACTTGGTAAAACAAACGATTTAATAGCCTAACAGCTCAGTACATGCGTTTTAAAGCTTTGTATATTTCTTAGTCATCTTCTGTAAAAAAAAATACATAAAAAATATGTGATCATCAATATTCGTCTTATTGTGAGAACGGAATCCCAGAAAGAAATTTGTATAAGTTCGTATTTGGAACACAACGATGTCCACATTCGTCATGCCCGGAGTTGAGGTGACGAATCGATACGAACACGTAGACACTCCATCTACCCACACGATCGCCGACGAAATGCACAATCGGAATAAAACTGATTCAGCTACCAGCTGATTATCTGAGTGGTGTGTCCCTTCAGTAAATCGCGCAAATGATAGTGAATCTCTTTTCTTTTTTCTCTTTTTTGTGAGACAAATGGGACCTTCTCGATCCAACCATCCAAACAATCATATCGAGACAGAGACGAGGCATCGATTTACCATTGCAGAGTTCGCACTAAAATTTCTCACATATTGTGCTCTGTTCTTAGGCAAGTCTCTTTATCCTCACAGTGCCTCGCTTCATCTAGGAGTTGAAATGGGTACCGGCGAACTGACAGAAAAACCTGACGAAATGCTGAGCAAGGGGCTGGGTGGGGGGGAGGGGGTGGAGGAACATGTGACGGACGAGCATTCAAGCCAGGGGGAGAATTGCTATACTTCTTGTCACTTCACGCTACAGAAACAAGAATAGGCTGTTGCTGGATAGGCATCTTGGCTCGAGTACAGATTGATCTCTCTATGCACTCAATAAGAAATAAATAGCGCGCATCGAGGCAATGAAGTTTTTTTTCTTCATCTCCGCTTCATACCGAAAAATTCCAACATCGCTTTGTCAATGTTCACAGTTTTTATTTGGTCTTTTATAACTACTTTGATACTATTCATTTGATCACTGAGGACGCTTTCCGCCATTAATTAAAAAATATCTTGCTTTTAATCCTTTACTGGCCATTTGCACAAATTATCTAGCTAGTCATTCACTCTTATTATCCACGGGACTTACTTAAGAAGATAACCGTCTCATTTCTTAAATGAACAAAGGAAGGCTGCCCCCACTGAAAGGCCCTTGACTCCAAGCCCCCCTCTTTATGATTAATGTCTCCTTCCTAGTTGCCATGAATAAATTCTTTGATAGCCAATGATAAGTTTTAATGAGGTAAAGAGCTGTACAGTAATAACATCCCTATAGCTCCGCTTTTAGACTTGGCTACATCTAAATATTATCAATTGTTCTTTTGATTCGTAAAAGTTGATCATTATTCTCTTTTGCACTTTTTTTTATTTTCTAAATGTCCATTATCTTCATTATGGGAAACTCTATTGATTGCTGTTACGCCACTCGTCAATACAACCAGTGTTTCTTCCCGTGTATTCGGTCGTGTTCATACAGCACTCGGCGAGTCTTGTACAATTACGATGGTCTGGAGACTGTGCAACCTTTTATTGACAGCGTAAAGCCTGAAAAGGTTGTGATCTGAGAGTTTCCGAAGTCTCCATCGGACATCAATGCAGACAAAGAAATAGCGAGTGCAATTAGGTAGAGTATCATTACACATTAAAATGATATGTTAATATCACAATATTAATGTTGAGGATTGCTTTTCATAAACCTGTAGAGAGTAGCTAAGAAACTAAACAAATTTCTTTCCTCGGCAAAAGGGGAAAACTACCATTCTCAGCAAATACGGTAAGATTGACAACACAAAACGAAAACAAAATAGTGGAAGAGGTTTTCATCTTCTCCAGTCAGGCTCTATTCGCCAACCTTCCTCATTCCTTAATCAGTAAGGCCATACGATATCTAAAAATGAAAATACATTTTTTAAGGAAAATAAAGGAATGTTTTCTCTTTAACTCCTAGAATTGGCATCAAAGTATGCGTGGTGATGATTCCCCTATTGGGTGTCAGGTGGTATTCGGTCTCCTCTCACCTGTACATGAAACTTTCGTTTACGTCTTCACCATACTCAACTCTGCTCAAGTCAGTATTCGCTGGTAACTCTCAAAATTATTCAATCTCTATCATTATTTTACTTTCTAACCAAATGAGACACCATTACAATGATCACATGATAATTGTTTGGAGTTTTGAAAACAAAAATGCAGTTAGCTATACAAGAGAAGGAAGACTTCTTTTTCAATTATAAGATACGCAATTTTATTTCCTTCTTGAAATCGTTATAGGTATTTGACTAATTTGTTTGCATATTGCAAAAATTAATGATCTTGAAATCACTTTCATGCTGCAGGGTTTCCTAATTTTCGCTCTACACTGCATGCGAAACATTCAGGTAAGAAAAAAACTTCAAACTGATAATTAACTCCATATCATCAAGTTTTAGAGTTTCGATAGATATCCGAGTACATGTGCTAAGAACCGAATGTCGTGTTGCTCGTCTATCTGCAGATCAGAGAGCGATTCAAAAGAAAGATGAACATCGTTTTCCATCTTCTTTAAAGAACAACTCCACAAGGAAGAGCCACAGGTCAATCCAAATGAGGTTGGGGATGTATGGGCAATTGAATTGCTGTCTTGTGCTGAGTTTGAATCGAAATCGCACCTAACTGGAACCAGCCAACCGGAAATGACAGTCAATTACCTAGTACAATCACTTAGTTAACAGCAATAAGTCTGTTACGATCGATCTGACTTGCTCTCTGCAGCTAAAAAGAGTTCTTTCTATTCATTATTGTTTAAGCATTCAACTAGCTGTAATTGTTATGTATGCTCTTTACGATAACAAGGTTGTTTTTGGGGCGATCGTATATTTGTATGCAAGATTATCGAAATAAACCAATGTATAAATTTAAATTTCTAATAGCTCAGTATCTTGATGACTTTCCTTCGAATAAGACCACAGTCCACTACAGACGAGGCGGGAATTTAAGCCAAGATATCACGAATTTTCTTTCTTTAAGAAGCATTCTAGCACGCAGCTTTAATTGAATGTATTTATCTTTCGATTCTTGCGCGCTAACTTTCTGCACTTACTGCATGATTATTTCATATTCGACGTTTCACTTAGTGAGTTTACAAACTTCTCACCAAACACTGTCATTACTTTAAACATTAAGCTATGGATAATAACTGAAACTATAGGTTTCTAGAAATTTCGAGAATGCCTACTCATGCGGAAATGCATACCAAGGGACTTTCTGGAGCAGTTTACTAGGTTACGTAGTTATGATGTAACACTACCAATATAGTTGTGTTGTAAGCGTCCAGAATTTTCGAGAATACTTTGTACATAAGGACACAGTCGTGCAGCAGTAATACTTGTTGTCGGGAGGGACTGACTTTTCAGAAAGCTATACCGAGAGAGAGCAACCGTTGAAGATTGTTAATCTCGATTTACTTTGGAGACAACCTCCAGATTGTGTCAGTAGTGAGGAAAGGAGTAGTTTGCGGTGGGTTTCAATCAATTTTATAGGATAATTATTCCAACTGTTTAAGAGTCGCTCCTTGGCAAGAATATTACAAGTTGTTTAATAAATTAAATGGGTCTGTTGATAAATGATGCTCTTTTTGTCTGTTAAATTGTACCGTAACAAATAATACTAATAGTCTTAACTGCTAACGCTGACATTCAAAGTTGTTACTTAATGAATAAATAGATCAATTCGTAAATGTTTGAATAAGTAAACAACTTATTTAGAAAGAACAGAAAAAAAAATCCTTGTAACTGGATCTTTTTTTGGATCAGTTACATTTAACCATTTTTTTTCGCATTCCTAAAATTAGGAGTATCATTTTAAATCGAATATACATCGATTAATTTGGAATTAAACTGGGGCAATGTTAGCCGGAAAAGGCATAAACCTAGAGATTATAAACTGTTCGGCACACATTATTGAACAACGATTAAAGAACTTTTACACAGAGTATACAATTTTTAAAGGAAAAAGCTTAGCGATAGAAATGCAGAATATTTCGATGGGCCTGATTTTCAAATATCACTAAAGCGGAACTTAGCATTGCAGAGGAATTTCAACAAGCGAGAGAAGGAGTCAGTTATGTAAATGTGGCTAACAGTTTATAATAGTCTAGTTTACGTCATACCCATTTATAAATAAACATGGTGACGAAGCGTGCGATTAAAACGGAAGAAGTTAAAATAAAAATTATTCTGAAATATACAAGCACTTTTCTCTCTAAACTGCTCAAATACGATAGGTAAAAACGTTTCAAACTTCGATTGACTGAATACATTGCAGCTAAGACGAGCGAATATTCCAGAATAAATAATCAATTATTCCATGAGCGTGGAGAGATACTGGGAGAGTAGAATGTCTCGCCCACAGAGCACATCACTATGACCCAAGAACGTCTCGCACTAAGAGCTTTTGACTCACCGCTCGTTCTAAATTGTTGGGATTCAAACATTTGGAAACAAAAGTGATGGTCTGCATGACGCTTTTCTAGGAGAGAGTTCTTTTGTAGGCTGAAAACTAAAAATTGGCCGTTAGCCACCGTTGTTTTAAAGGCATACGAGGTAATTAGCGTGTCATAAGCGAGATGAATAGATAACAATAATTTCCATTTATGCATAACGAACAGATGGCATTCTAGCTTAAGCTGCCCGTTGATAAAACAGAATTTTGTTTAGGACCACTTTCATTTAACAGAGCTCATAAAGAAATTACCGTTCTTAGCATCAAATATTTTTTAGCTGCTTCTTCTGCAGCACTTGAACTACAAAAAGTATTTTAATGACTTGAAGCTTTTCAATTGTATTAGAAAAACAATGCTCTACATCAGGTGCAAGCTGCTTTTTGTCCATTGGTCCGTCTATGACAGAAAAAAAAATGGAGACTAACGCCATGAACATGTGTTCAGAGATCATGATTTGCATTAAAATCTAACTCGTACGAAAGGCTTTTTATGAGGATGCCGCAAATCCGCAACTCTCAAGCGGTGTGAATCAAATAGAAGTGAATCCGGCAAAATGTTCAAAACCCCGGTAACATGTTGTATGCTGGGTGAGTACGACCCTAGTTATTCCTGTTTGTTCTGCAGTAGCTATGAAACCGTCGAAATGGACTTTTTATTGTAAAACATTTATTTTGATATTTAAACTTACGGAACTCTAATAACGAAACATACCAAACTCCTAATATGTCCTCTCGAGTTGTTGTCTAATTATTAAAGCCAATTATCACCATTATCGTTATTATTAGTTTCTCAATATTTTTCTCTTTCCATACAATTTAAAATAATTGAATAATAATCACCCGTAATGACACATTCGTATATGTTGTTCGCTAGGTTAGTACCACCTTAATTATATCTTGACTTTCCATTTGTGACACATTAATATACATTTTGGAACGTCCTGTGAAATTTAGCCAAACCAAAGAGAGAAAAAATGTCAGGTGGCGGATATTTGGCACTGTTAATTAAAACAAAACAAAACAGACTTTAAAGATGTCCTCATTAAACTTTTAGTTCTTAATCAGACATGGATCTCTTATAAATTGGATTCCTAAAGCCGTTTAGATTCCATATAGTGCAAAGTGGGTTTCCGTAGAGCGTTCGGACGAGGCGTTATTCAGACATCGCGGTACCCAAACCTTTAGAGCTTTCATATTGTTGTTTTGTCATTAAAACTCAGAGTAGATGACTGCTGACTGCTCGCCAAGTTGGACGTCATAGTTAATTAGAACATATTTCTCTTCTAAATTATTCTTCTTTATGCCCGAAAGCAAACTTTATACTCAACCCATTGCTCTTCTTTTAAAAAAAATATATATGGGCTCTGGAGGTTTCGCAGGTTCCGCGGCCTGCTGATCCATAGTTTTGTAACTCCCAAGAACATGAAAAAATCCTCAAAAAATTTTGGAGACTAACCCCTCAAGATTCAAATTGTGCAAGTTTTATTTGAGCGCTCAGATTTGATACCCGATTCATTCGCTTGAAATGGGAAACATTTTTTTCTCTGGATAGCACATTTTACATCCTTTTCATTCGTTTATAGTTCGGTTGCGCGAATAACCCGTTTAAAAAAAAATTTCCAAAGGACATTCCTGACGGTCTATCGTATCCTTAAAAATGTTTCCACATGTGAAAAGTTTTGTTCAGCTAGTTGGTGAATTGCGGAGATGCTGCATTTTTTTATAATTTCTCCGTCAGCTCCCTAAGAAGGTAATAAAATTCATGAATGGATGTTAAAGGGCACGTAGCAAATAAAATGCATTAGTACTCGTCTTACTCGAAATCTAATAAACTTTTTCATTGTTTCAAATGTTACTCTTGAGATAACAATCAATTTATTTGTTCATTTTCTCTTCTACAGTCATCCTTCGTTTGTTGATGAAATTGCCAGGGACAGGTGAGGCGGCTTCATTCCGATTTAATATTCAAGTTCCTTTAAATAGACGGGAAAAAAAGATAATATCCGACCAATTATCATATTAATGAGTTATAGACTTCCTTTTAAAATTACATTGGATTGCGATTCAAAACGTGAGTTGGAGAGCAAAACAAAAAGTCAAAGAATAAGGGTGCTATTACCCTGATCTCCCAAAGATCCACTTTTAAAACCTGGCCTGATTCTAATATTTGCTTCAGGGATGTAGAGGGTGTTGATGCCCATCGTTTGTTATTAAAATTAATGATATAAAAAATACTTTCTCGTCTTTATCATTATCGCTAAGTCAGTGTTGCTATCTTCAGTATACATTTTTCGTTTATTTATTTATTTTCTCCTTATAGAGTGCCAACCGACCTGTTTCAAAAACTCCTCTTACATTTTTTCGAAAAGCAAAATTTACAGGTTTCCTAACAATGAAGTCTGCTCCATCTTGGGAGGTTATTTAGTCTCCATCGAGACTGAGGAAGAATGGCAGTTTATCAATCATGAGATTCAGAAGCGTGTTACATGGAATACTTCGACTACTAATGCGTGGCTCATTGGTTTGGAGAAGAAAGACGGGGTTTGGATATGGAAGAGTGGAAAACAACTGAATATCTCAAAATGGCGAGATTCTGAGCCAAATGGGAACGACGAAAGGGCAGAAATATCCATGAACGGAAGCCTCTTTAATGGTATCCCTCGGAATAATAAAGAAGATGCCTACATTTGCGAGATGCCCGGAGGTAAGATCACATTCTAACCATAAAGTATATAATGTGCTGAAACATTAGCAGTCTTGCACTTGTGTCATGAAAATTGCTCTTGCTTCTTAAAAGTAAAAAAAAACATAATTCACAGAATATACTCTGCATACCTAACTTGAACGTGTAAGCTATGAATGAACTTTTAGGCATAAGTAGTTGAACACACTGCCCACGAAATTTCCGTAATACGTGTTTCAAAAATTAAGTGAGTGTAGGCTTTTTGTTTTGAGCATAACATATCGAATTACTTTTATTTTTGTGTGTCCGGGTGTGAGTTTCTCGTACAAGTCAGTGATAAATATGTTATTCGCCGGCTGGAAGATCTGTATTGAGTAATACTGTGCTCAAGGTCTTGAGCACTGGTAGTGGAGATAAATTACACAGTTTTTCCCAATACGGACCGACCTTGGCTGATAAATAACAGTTTTTTCCTCTTGAAATTAACCAAATGTTTTCCATATGAGCCCTAATGAGTTAGGGTTGTAAGAGCGGCAAAACCTTCCTTGAACTGAACAAATTTTGAGCTAGTAAATGGTAGTTGAGACAGATTGAGTAAATGTAAATAAAAAAGAGGCCTCACCGAAATATTTATATTTGGGTAATGAAAAAGGTAATTTAAGAGGCCTCCAAACAAACTTTGAAACATTTTTTGACAAGTATCTGTCACAATTTGACACCTGTCAATTAGAGAGCGCGTAACAAAAAAACGCATGCACCCTTTAAAACAAATCCACAACGACAACGGCGCTGGTTTGGCAAATAAACTGAACTGCAAAGTAATTTTAAGTAAATTTAAATCTATGTTTTGAAGTTGTGGGAGTTCCCTCGTTTGTTTGCTGCAATCGCGAGTGCAACTCTGGTCTTTCATCAAAAGGGGAATTTTAAAGCAGCTTTTTCTTGTTGAATTCCTTTGTTTACTGTTGCGAAATTTACGGTACCAATGTCCAATTTGAACGGACCTGCAAAGACTTACCGAAAGCGTATTTGAAGTATAAAAGACCTAGCTCACTGTTCTCCAAGGAAAAAATTTTTTGAGAAAAAACGAAATAAATTTCTTGAAAAAATAGCAACAAGCTAGAGATGTAATCGGCGGCTCGCTCAAGCGATACCGTGCCCGTGGGCAGAGATAGGAAAACCCGGACCGCGTTAAGTACCAATAAGATTCCAGGATTCTTTACCGTGCCCTCTGAGAAAAACAAATAATAAATGCAGTTCTTTTGAGAAAGGTTATCGGAAAAATCTTGTCGGAATTGTAAGCGATAACCTGGAAGGTATTGCTGGTAGCTTTTAGGTCATGGTTAGACTTAACCTCAGGAATTCAGGGAAACCTAGGAAATGTCACTTTAAGGACGAGGCATCACGGGTTTGAACAACCTGTTTTGATTGCAAGACTTTCTTTAAATTCTAAACTGCATGAGCTAACCCTAATTAATTTATCTTTAATTTTTATGTCCCTATTGATTATCGTTACCCAGGAAACCTTTTGAGATTGTTGCGTGCACTTTAAAGTTTTGCTCTTTTTCCGTAACAACTGCATACAGTTAACTGCGTATCTCCAGTTGCACATTTGTGGGAACCTACATTCACATTTAATTTTACGTTTTTTTAAGTCTGATTAGATAGAGGAGGAAGAGTAGGGGGCGGAGTGGGGGAGGTGTCAGCTCAACGAGGAACTAATTAATATTTAAAAACTCGACTACCAAAATGATATGAATTCACAAATAATCTTAGCTGATGTGAAGTTAACTAATCCAAAAAAGCAGATAAGTGTGGCGGACGCCGTAGTGAAGAAAGATGTATGGTATTTATTGACACTGATCAGACAAATACATAGGATGTAAAAAAAAAAAAGGAATTCATTAGTAAATGAGTCACGTTTTCTGTATCATTCGTTTTTTTTTCCTTTGTTGTGATTGTGATTATAATCTTTTTATGTTATCATTGCTATCATAATTATCACTTTGTTTATCATCATTAGGATAATTGGTATTTTTGTTTTAATCTTCCTCATCATGTAGAATGCCCAAATATAACTTTTAAAAACTCTTGGTACATAATTTCGGTGGATGGAGAGTCCTGGTACTGGAGCAGAGACACTTGCTCAAGTCTAGGCGGGGACCTAGTTTCCTTTGAAACCCAAGAAGAATGGAATTTGATTAATGACGAAATTCAAAGGCGAAACACTAAGAACTATGAAAATAAATGGAGAATTGGTTTAAAAAAAAGGGCCAGGAATTGGACCTGGGTGAGTGGAAGACCGCTGACTATTTCCAAATGGGGACAAGGGGAGCCAAGCGGTGAACACGACGCGGCTTTCATGTACAAGAGGTTCCGTAATGGCGAACAGGGCGTATTTGGGAGTGATAATGGTACAAGTGGGAAAAAACAGCACGCTTATATTTGTGAGATCTCCGAGAGTGAGTTGATATGTTGTTGTTGTTGTTGTTGTTTTTCTTTTTTTTTAATGTTATTTTGAGTAAACTCAAAGGCACTAGGAGCGCTGAAGGGCAATAAGAACATTATTTGCTAACGTTTGTGGTACTCACGGGAGAAGTTATAAAAACCCTCAGACAGTCAGAATCAAGTTTACACTTACCTTTGCGTAAATCAAAATATGTTTGAAACAATCCCAATGAACATTTTCACGATATACATGTCTAACTTTAACCTTGTAAAAACCTTGGGAAAGCTGCAGATGGTTCTGTTACTATCACTTTTACGAACAACAACAGTTACGAAACTGATGGTGAATACCAATTGCAAAGAATTATCAGTCCAATTGCTTTGTTGGATGATAGCACGTGATGATGTGAAGAGCGTTATCTTTTTGTGAAGAGCTTGTGACTCATGTCGGTTAAGAACCATGCCAATTATCGTTTTCTAAAACAAATATAACAGACTTGCAGACTTATTTGTTCTTCGCATAGGGGAATCAATTTTAAGTTTACTGTATTCTATTTCAATGTCTGATCATTTGAACTGTAAAGTTGTAGGGGCTAATTTTAATGCAATGCGAAATGTGCAGTGAGCATAATAAACTGACCATCGTGCATCTAATCCGAATATGGCGGGCATTTCGATCGACTTAGTAACCACTACTCTATAACGAGGTTAGTAAGGATTACCTCAGTTCTCATACATCACCAGAGGGTGTAGATACATTTTCTTGTCTAAAAGATAGTCAATACTGAGGTGGAATATATTTGATGTTCTGCTCACCGAAAAGATAAACATAGGCATGCGTAGCATGCAAGAGTTATTATTTTGGCTAGGTGGGTTGAAATGGGACACTTTGGGTTCTTAACCCTTTCAGTCTTGAAACAGGAAAAGAGAATAACTTTAAGTCCAGAATTGTGTAGAGAATTCATTATTTTTCAGTGGTGTTAGATAATGCGCTTCGAAAACGTGACAAAATGCAGATTGTTTCCGAGGAAAGTGAAAGTAAAAAGTCTTAAGAGGCAAAATGGATATTTGATTAGTGGAATATTATTCAAGAAAACGCAGAACAGGACATTGAAATATTGTGTTACAGCTTTTTAAGCTATTAGGGAAAAGTCTACAGAATATATTTCATTCTCTAGTATTATGGGGTCTAGTTTTCGAAAAACATCCTACAGCCGTATCTAAGCAACAATCACACAAGACGTGTGCCAACGACAAATAAAATGTTGAGGAAACAATAAGAGCTTTCTGTATTACTGATATTATTTTCTGTCCGCAGTTTTGCCCTCGCAGTATAATAGTAAGGCAATTTTTTGTATGATGTGGTCTTGATTAACATTTTTCTTTAAAGACTCCTCAATACCTTCAGTACCTTCGTCGTCCTCACTATCATCCAGAGTAGCCCTTGCAACCTCACCATCACCATCACCATCGTCGTCGCCACGACCATCGCCCTCGCCCTCGCTCTCGCCCTCGCCCTCGCCATCGCCATCGCCATCGCCATCCCCCTCGCCATCGCCATCGTCATCCCCGTCGCCGTCGCCGTCGCCGTCGCCGTCGCCGTCGCCGTCGCCGTCGCCGTCGCCGTCGCCGTCGCCATCGCCATCGCCGTCACCAGTTGAGCAGCTTGTATGTTTTCTAGTCACTTACCGTTTTTATACATATCGTTTTTCAGGATCTCCTCTGCTTACAAACGTGAGAGACAATATTTTTCATTTTAGGCAAAGGAGTATGTTTCAAAATTTGGCGGAATAAATATTACCAGAAGGACTTCCCTACAGGTATCTAATTTTATATGACTTAAAGGCTTTTTAACTTTGGTATATGTTTTTAAACGATAAAAAGGTAAATATCTGATCTTTAAGGATAAACCACCATCGAGCCATATGAAGTAAAAATGTTGAAGCTTAAAAAATAATCCAGGCCCCTAAAGGAGTTCTCCAGCCGATGAATACCCTGGACACCATTTGGGGCCTTAGTATAAATTTTATATATGAGACTGGCTGTTCAATGACCTGGAAATATTTTACGTAATTGTAGGAGGCTGTTACTGTGTTTGAAGATTTCACCTTAAAAATCAAGAACGTCACAAAAGACAAGGCCGGCATAGAAGAGGTTAAAACACTGAAAAAATCCATCTTTGAGGTGGCAGAGGCCGTCGAGAAATTTGCTCTTAATTACGGCAACCGACACCTGAGAGGAATGAGGCCTTCAGAAAGGATCGTTTCCCCCAAAATTGGTGAGTTTGCCGCCTTCAGTCCTGTTTAGTTTCAAAGTCTATTCCTCTGTTACTTACTGACTTGCTGACTGTCCCACTGAGCTGTCTAATTTCCTATGGCTAGATGGTGTAAGAACTCAGCTATTAGCCCAACGTATCAGAATGTTATTGCTGGATGTCATCGATTCATCTGTGTTTTTTTTCAATTTGTTTGATACTTTGATTTTTCGCGGTGGAGAAGGAAATTGAACGTTTTCTTAAACAATCAACAAGAGAGAATAGGAATCCTTCAAATTGTGAGACCCTTCTTCTCGATCTGTATATTGAAACTTTTCTTTATAATAGGTTGGTGAGTAACACTTTACTAAATAAAATTGTCAAATCTTAGAAATGCTTTCCACTTACTTCATACCGTACACTGAGCTCAAAATTGGCCTATCGTCTGTGATGTACATAAATGCAAGATTTTTAACCGTACGCTTCAAAATTCTCTAATGAACTCTATAGTTTTCCAACGAAACGGTTCGAGGAACGAATTGAGTTTTCACAATTTTTAGTCCGTGCAGAATTACTCACTTTTTTATCAGTCTTACATTGAAAAAACTTTATAAAATGGTTGAATTTTTCGAATAGTCGTGGAAGGGCAAATACGATACATACAATACACTTTCAACCCATAAGATTATGAAATATTTGTGTACACCACAAAATGGAAGTTTGTGTAGGTGTGCTATTGTAAATTTCACCGAGGGTGCTTTCAATTGTAATTTTTCTTTTCGACAGTTTTGGTCATTCAAAAAGCCTATCGCCAGAATGCAAGTGGCTTCAACTTTGAGGAACAACGATGGCGAGCAAGAATCGATATCGCCTCTTCAACTTTTGAGGAAAATGGTTCGTATTAACTATTGTAATAACTTTACTTTTAGTATTACCTTGGTTTCTCCGATAGAAATTTCTGTGTCGAAATAAAGCCTCATGTAAAGGCGCTTCCTTAGTTTACATAGTCTATCTTCTTTAATCACTCGCCTTCCCTAAAATATCACATACCTCAGAGCCTGATAAAAATTTCAATTTTGTGTGCTTTTTTTGCTGTTGTTTGATAAAATTTTTTTGCTGATCCTTGGGGTTTAAAGGATCAGTGGTGGTTGCATGTGTGTACAAGGATTTGCATGACCTACTTCTGACAGACCAAGCCATGAAGAGTGAAACAGACAACCAAAGGTGCCGTTATTTTCATATTACTCCATGTCGTTTACCTCAAAAAACATATAACACGGATACACATAAGATCTAAGTTCAACTAAACTGAACTGAGAAACTTTCCAAAAACCCTAAATAGGGTTGGAAGACTCCCTGCTTGTCTCTGACCATTTCACCTTCATGAAAAATTGGCCTGAATCTACAAAAAATATGTTATATTGCTTCCTTGGTTCTGGTCCATTTTTAAATACAATTTCTTCATAGGTATATCAACTCCAGGATAATGGCCGTAACTATGAACCCCAAGCCAGAGAAATTGCGAGAAAATGTCATCCTACAGTTCAGAAACCTAAAGGTAACATGAAAATTAGTTTCTATGCGTTGTTTTGATTTATTCTGACAAGATAAAATCTATTTTCAGGTCTTGACGGCAGAGAAGCGCTGTATGTTTTGGAGTGGCCTCAGCAAAAAGTAAAAAACTACAATATGTTATTATATATTATATATATTATATATTGTATGGTACTTATTCCTTCTTAAATTAAATTTAGTATGGAGGAGAATGAATGAACTTTTTCAGATGCTTTTGCGCAGATGAACACTTTCCTGGAAGCCAACATGTTGTCGTTTTTAGAGAGGGGAAGTCTGATTGAAATGTTCTCGCAACTATAACTACAATAGAAGAAAATCTTGGCGCAAAATTGTCAAACATCACCTCTTCCCCAAACAATGAATAATTTTTTTTAACTTTACTTTTTTATTCATGTGTGACAGCTTTTCAGAGGAAGGTTGTCATGTAATTACATCAAAAAGTAACTCAATAGAAACAGTTTGCAGTTGCAATCATTTGACGCATTTTGCCGTCTTAATGGACTACGACGGTAGCACAAAGGTAATAAAGTTATTTTTGCCTTACTTAATAGTTTTATGGGCTCAATGAACTAACTCAACGTTTTCCTTTAATTTTTCTTTTCTTGACACAGCTCACCGAGGAGGACAAAACCATTCTGAAAGTTGCCACCTACGTTGGATTGAGCCTTTCCATAATCGGGATACTTTTAACATTAATACTTTATTCTTGCCTCACGTAAGTAATGCACTTGATTAATAATGAGGTAGATTCTTAACTCCCCTCAACAAGGCTGGTGAGAAAAGAGATCTCAATACCAATCTCCATGCAAACAAGAACAGTCATTTCTTTGTAACCCAACAACTTATGATTTCACTTTTTATGAATTTTTTAGGCTTTAGACATTTTCTTCGTAATATTTTCTTTTTCTTTGTCCTCTTTGGAGCTATTTACTGACTTTCTTCTTTCCTTCGCTGTCAAGATTTAGTTAATTTTTTTGCCATATTTTTCTGTGTTGTTGCTTTTGTCTCATTCATTCTTCTTCTTTTTAATATTATTTTACCAGAGATGTTTGTAAACCTCTCTCTCAAATTCGAATGAGTGTTTCTATGTCCCTTGGGGCTGGACAGATCATCTTCCTCGCTGGAATAAACGCCACAGAAAACAAAGTCAGTAACTTTTCCTTCTATCCGTAGAATGAATTTACTCTTTGCACCGTAAATATCTTCTCGAAAGAAGCACGTTAAGAATTATACGAAAACTCGTCCTTTCCACAGGCTGCCTGTGTTACAATAGCAGCTCTGATGCAGTATTTCTTGATGGCCGCTTTCTGTTGGATGCTGATCGAGGGAATTTATCTTTACTTCTTCGTTGTGAAAGTTTACAACATTAACACCAAAATGTACACTTATCACGTCATCTCATGGGGTAAGTAAACATGCACTGGTAACTGTAACCATGCTTTCTGATCCCCAAGTCTGGTGTTGTCATGCAGTAAAGTGTTTCGATTTCCTTCCTTTATTTATGAGTAGGTCTTCCAGTGATCATGGTGGCCATTTCACTTGGCATCGCTGCTGGAAAAGAAGGGTTACAAAGCTATACGAATGATAAATAGTAAGAAAAAATTCAAGGGTTTCTTCTTGCTCTTCACCTTTTAATTTGTTGTATTTAAATCTTTGTTTTGTTTTTGGATATAGTTTGAAATCGGTATCATTTTATTTTCTGACAATTTGTGTTTCTTTCTTGCGTTTCACATCCTCGAGTTTAGTTGCTGGCTTTCCTCGACTAACAACCTGATCTGGATATTCCTCGCCTTTGTGGCTTTTATTGAAGTTGTGAGTTAATGATTAGTGTTGGTGACTGTGTTTGGTATACCTTGGACTAATTGCTGCTAAAGATTTTTTCCTCTGCTCCGTAAACGAATTAAGTATTTATGATATGACTCAAGACAATATTTACCATTTTCTTTTTTCCTATTTACTCATAAAAAGCTTTGGACGTAGCCACTGTTTGTGGGGATGCTGGTCAATTTTAACCTAATGATGGTCTTCAATAGCGAGAAAAACTTGTGGAGACAATGTCCTCACAGGCATAAGATAGCTTCATAAATTCTCCAACTTTTACTACATAGTATGAAAAAAAAACTTCTCCCCCTTCCTTCAACGCAAACAGAAATCATAAACAAAAAAAACAAAACAAAACAAAAATAAGATGAAAAATATGAAAGGAGCGGGAAGAGTAGGATTTATTGAATTTATATAATTTAACATGAGGCTATGCTTGGCGTGGTTCTTTCAGTTTAGGCACTTTTGTGCGCGATTTCCTTTGCTCATTGGCAGAGGATCGAAGCTCCTAATCTTGGTTCCCCGGTTAGGGGCTCTATTCCCAGAGAATTACTCTTCATCCCACGCTTGTCACCGAATTAGTAACTTCCTTGGCAAAGATCCTCCCCTGCTTTGGCTATTCGACTTCCATATCTAAATAATCACTTTTGATTTTTTTATATTTTAGCTCAACATTTTGATACTCCTACGTGTAATAAGGGAGATGACCAATATGTTGCAGCCAACAGGGGCAGACCACCATTTTCAGCAAATACGGTGAGAATCACAGCATAAAATTTAAAAAATAGTGGAAGACATTGCCATGCCCTCCTGTGGCGCTATATTTGCCTAGCTTTCTCATTCCTTAATCAATAAGGCATCAACATATCTAACAATGAAAATTCATTCTCAAAGGAAAGTAAAAGAATGTTTTTTTCTAACTCCTAGTCTTGGCATCAAAACATGCATGGTGATGATTCCCCAGCTGGGTGTCACGTGGCTATTCGGTCTCCTCTCGCCTGTACATATAGCTTTCGCTTACATCTTCACCATACTTAACTCTACTCAGGTCAGTGTTTGATGGTAACTGTAAAAAGTCATTAATCTCTATTATTTATTTTACTTTCTGACCAACTGAGACACCATTAGGATGGTCAGATTATATTGTTTTGGAATTTTTAAAACAAAAAGGTGTTAACTATGCAAGAGAAGACAGACTTCTTTTTCAATTATAAGATGTGTAATCTTCCTTCCTTCTTGGAAATCTTAAGAGATATTTGACTAACTTGTTTGCATATTGTAAATATTAATGATCTTGAAATCATTTTTATGCTGCAGGGTTTCCTGATTTTCGCTCTACACTGTGTGCGAAACACTCAGGTAAGAAAAAAAGATTGAACTAATTATTAACTTTATATCATCAAGTTTTAGAGTTTCAAGAAATATGCGAGTGCTAAGAACCATATTTCGCGTTGCTTGTCGATCTGCAGATCAGAGAGCGATTCAAAAGAAAGATGAACATCGTTTTTCCATCTTCTATAAAAGACAACTCCACAATGAAGAGCCCACAGGTCAATCCAAATGAGGTTTGGAATGTATGGGCAATTTAATTGCAGTCTTTTGCTGAATTTGAATCGAACTTGTACTTAAGTTAAATAACCGGATTCAGCCAACCGGAAATAACAACCAAATACTTAGAACAATCACTTAGTTAACAGAAATAAGACGGTTACGATCGGTCTGAGTTACGATCTCCAAGTAAAAAGAGGTCTTTGTCTTCATTATTGTTTAAGCATTCAACTAGTTGTCTTTATAACCTATCACTTTTAAGATAATAAGTTTATTTTCTAGGTGATCGTATATTTGCAGGCAGGAATAATCGAAATTCCTGATGGCTCCGTATGCTGATGACTGCTTTGTTTCACTTACTTAGTTTATAAACTTCTTATCAAACACTGTTATTACTTTTAACTATAAGCTATGGATAGTCACTAAAACCATTAGTTTCTAGAAATTTCTAGAATACGTAGTCATGTTGACATGCATAACAAAGGAACTTTCTGCAAAATTTTATTAGGTTGCGTAGCTATGGTGTAACACCACCAAAATGGTTCTTGTAAGCTTCTGGAATTATCTGGAACACTTTGTACAAAAGGACTCAAGCTTGTTGTTGTCGGGAGTGACCGATTTTTTCAGAAAGTTATAATGAAAGAGAGCTATTGTGGAAGATTGTTAATTTCGAGGAACTGGAGAGACAACTGTGAGATTGTGTCAGTGGTGAGCTAAGATGTAATTTGCAATGGGCTTAAATAAGTTTATTCAGCATAAAAACTGTACTTCCTTAAAGAGTCGCTCCTTAGTTGGAATATTAAAGTTGTTTAATAGTTATCTTTTTGTCGGTTAAATTGTACCGTAACAAAAAAATGCCCATAGCAGTAGCAGCTAAAGTTGACGTTCAAAGCCATATCATGGTTCAAACAGGAAAATGACACCGACATTACACTTTTAAATAAACAAATAACTTTTAACGACATCCCCCGTTTAACTCTCCAAACCGATTTCCCGAGACGGAGACTACACCTTTTCATTATTATTCTAAAATTATACATTTACCCTTGAAAATGTTTAGACAAGAAACTAAATATGCAGGAATTTAAAGAAGGTCATCCCTAATTCACAGATTTTCCCGTGAACCTTTTTTTTACTGATTTAAGCAGCCAATTTAAACAGACACACTAAATCAAAGCCCAAAATCTTATCTTTACAGTTTTCTACTAGCAGTCTTTAAATTTACTTCGAAGTGTTCGTAGAAGGTAATTAAGGTGCGGTTTCGTAAAGTACTCAAGTAATTATAAGTAGGCAAGTGAGCTTAATTAGCGAATTGCGAGTTTTGTAATGTAATGTATTGTAAGTCATGTTCTGTTTAATAATGAAATGTAAGTAACATTACGCTGTAAGTGACTGTTACTAAGTGACTGTTAGTATAAGTAAGAAATAACTACTAGAGACTAATCTAATAAGTACAGTAATGTAATAAGTAGAGTGATGTCGAGTAATGTAAGTAGGATAATGTAAGTTTAGTTTTGTACAAATGTTTCTTCAATAAATGTTTATTACATTAAAAAAATTAAAAATTAAGTTGACATTCAAAGTTGTTGCTTAATGAACAAATAGATCAATACGCAAGTGGTTAAATAAATAAAGTGCTAATTTAAAAAGAAGGAGAGAAAAACCCTTATGATTGGGTCGTTTTTGATCAGTTACATTTGCCAGTTTTTTTCGCTTTTTTTTTTTAGCATCCCTAAGATAAGATCGAATTATTTGGAATTCAATAGAGGCGACACTAGCCGGAGATGGTATAAACCAAGTTTATAATCCCTTGCGCAAACTTCATCAAACAGCCATTAAAGAACTTTTACACAGAGACGACAATTTAAAGGAAAAAGCTCAGCGATAGATATGCGGAATATTTCCAAGGGCCTGGCTTTCAAATATCATTACAACGGAGAGGCTAGCATTGAAGAGGAATTTCAACCAGTGAAAGAAGGAGTTGATGATGTAGATGTGCCTAACTCGGTGTAGAACAGGCTAGACTACGTCATACCGATTTATAAAATCAGCATGGATGAAGAAGGGTACGATTTAGGCGGAAGAAGTAATAAAAAAAGGAATATTCTTGAATGTATAACTACATTTCTCTTTACACCGCCCAAATGCGATATGTCAAAACGTTTCAAGCTTCGATTGACGAACGTTATTGCAGCTAAGACTATTGGATATTCCAGAATAAAGAATCAATTATTCCATGAGCACAGAGAGATACTTGAGAGTACAATGTCTGGCCCACAGGGCACATCAGTATGACCAAGGAACGTCTCCCACTCAGGCCTTTTGACCCCACCGCTCCTTCTAAAATGTTGGATATCAAACATCTGGACACAAAAGTTATTTTGAGCGGCT
This sequence comes from Pocillopora verrucosa, assembly GCF_036669915.1. Lineage (NCBI taxonomy): Eukaryota > Metazoa > Cnidaria > Anthozoa > Scleractinia > Pocilloporidae > Pocillopora > Pocillopora verrucosa. Next base: position 21,079,097 of record NC_089316.1, on the reverse strand, counting down.
TCTTCATCAAATTGGAATTATAAAAAGTATTTTAATACCGTGAAGTTTTTCGATTATATTAAGAAAAACAATTCTCTACATCTTTTGCGGGCTGCTTTTTGTCTATTGGTCCGTCTATGACTGAAAAAAGGGAGACAAACGCCATGAAAAAGCTATCAGAGATCATAACTTGCATTAAATTCTAACTCGTGCGAAAGCGTTTTATAAGGATGCCTTATATTCGCAACTCTCAAGCGGGGTGAATCATCCCGTGATGCTAGTGTTCTGTCAGTTGCTTATTGACAGAAAAAAAAGAAGATCACCAGCCCACGCAAGACCGTAAGTAAACTGCCTGTAGAATCATGATTCGGCTGGGATGATTCTGATGAGCGTACGCACGAATGGGCGAACAGACGAATGGGCAACTGTAGCTTAGAGACAATAGGCACATTTGTTTCCCTGATAAGATCAAAAGACAGCGCTGTTTATGCACTGGCAACCAGCACTCAGCAACCAATCAGAACACTAGAAATAATCTTTTCACGGAGGGCAAGAAATACATAATTTTCTTTTGTTAAGCGTCGTTAGTAATGTGAAATCGTGGAAAATTTGGCAGAAAACGTACCCATTCCCCAAGTCAGATTTGATAAAAAAAAAAGAGGGTAACATTGAGAAGAAACTTACGATATGAGCTATGTTCGATTGGCTACTATTCATTTGATATCCATTCTGTGGTCATGCGGGAATATTGAAAGTTAGCCTTTCTTCTTTGCCACTTTGCAGCGTTTTTTTAACAACTAAAACGTATCTCACAGACAGTTGCTTTTCAGTCCAACCTTTAGAAAACGATTGTATTCGGGGTGATATAGAACAGTTTTAAGCCTTTCACGAGGAGAAAAAGAAACATCCTCACATGTGTAACCTCTTTTTCACCTTGAGTCTGAAAGCATTCCGTTCTTTCTTTCTTCTGGCATATTTTCTCTATTGCTATGATTCCTTTGTGGTCATGAACTAATTTTTTGAAGGGTAATTAACTTGAATACTCGACAAAGTCCCTCGTCCAAACCTCTCAAACGCAGCTTACAGTACCGTTCCTCTCTCTTTGTCTTTTAGGCTTTAGTCGGGAGCCCCATCAGCCGCGCATGTCTCAAAAGGCTGTCAACTGCTGGTTCCTGGCCGTGACTCTCCTACCCAACCCATCTTTTATCAAGTATACCACCACCGAGGCCGCCATTTCACAGCATCTGTTGTGACTCTTGGAAGTGTCAACTTTGACGTTCTAGTGTAAACCTTTGAGATTAAGTCAGAAGGAAGAACACTCTTCTTTCTTTATGGTTCACTTTTCCGGAGATCTGCTATAGCTTGGGGCAAAAGTCTCCCTCGTGTGTTACCACAGTATAATACATTCTGTATCTGGGTGTTGCTCTTGTTGTTGTTGTTTTGGTTTTTTTTTTTTTTTGTATTTTAAATTTTTTTGAGTCAAAATGTGACTCCCCTAATGAAAGCTACTCTAAATTATGGGCTAAACTTTATTAAACACGTAGATTGTGGTAGAGAAGTGACCAAGGAAGCACACAAAGTACTCATTGGAAAACAACTTAAGATTGTGGATTTTTATTGCTGGCTTCGGAAATGGGAATTCTATTATCTGACAAACATGGAGGCAAATGGTAACATTTGCAATTCAAGATGAAGTGCTTTTAAATCTATTTCTCTGTAAACGATAGTGGATTCTTAATATTGATCAGTTTTCTTTGGCACATTTGAATTTTATCATTTTTTTTAAAGATAATGTATAAGGTATTGGAAGGTAATATATACAAAAAGAACAAGCAGTTTGAGTTAGGCTAAAAGCCAAGTATATAGGAAAGAAAAAAAAGAGAAAAATAATAAATAAATATTGCGTTTGCTTGGGCGTTTTAAGCGAAAGTTTTTTGGTTTTTTATTTTTGGTTTGTTTGTTTGTGTTTCTTTTATTTTTTGTTTTTGCTTTTGTTGTTGTTGTTGTATTTTTTCCTTTAAATATTATGAAAATAAGAAAAGTAAAAATTGGCGCACGATACCAAATAACGTTGTGAATTAATGAGGTCCGTGATTAGGGGAAAGACTTGGGAAGGATGGTGTGGGTTTGGAAGAGGAGCAAAGAACCAGCGGCAAGAAGGAATACATAGTTGACAGACAGCTGTGAGCATTGACCACACGAGTGTTTTGGCGAGGGCCGATTTCTTTCACACGTGCGAATATATTCATTTACAACTAGCCACTCTAATATCTTGAAGACCTCTGATCTTTCTCGGAAAAAATTAGCGGAAGTGGAAAGTGAGGTGGAAGTGAAATATTGGATTGGTGGGACTACCGGCGAAACCGGATTTCATTCAATTTTGTTGGTCTATTTTTACCCACGCGGGGATCCCGGTCGTATTCCCGCTGACTCCCTGGTACAAATCCCCTCACCAGCATCCCGAGAGAGATCCCGACAGGTGTCCCGTGGGAATCTAGGCGGGAATTTGAGAAAATACCGGCGTACACTCCAGAGGGTAATGACATCAAGGAACTCGTCTTTTTTGTCTTATAACTAACCATTTCATTCTTTTATAAATTTACGAAGACGGTACAATCGAGCAACCGCTTTTAACTGAGTGTTATCACCATTTAATATAGGTTAACAACAAAAGACAAGAAAACAACATTTTAAAGCATAATTTATGATATCAATGTTTAGCTTTTTTTAAAAAAATCGCTCTAAAATGTTTCGAATAACCTTAACTAAAGGATGATGCAGGGTAAAAACAGAACAATAAATTAGAATTCTAACAAGTAGACCTCTTGCTAATTACCCAACAAATGGTTTGCGTGATTTTCTTGCGTAATATTTGTCAGATACAAATAGTCCTAAGAAGAAAGATAATCTGCAATCCGTTAAGGACATTTGAACTCCAAATACTAACATCGATTTTAGGAGACAAATATGGAATAAATTTTACTTCAGAGACAACTCGTCGTTTTATTCGAGTGATTCCGCTCTAAGTAACCGTTCCGTACAACCCGAACAGGCCGATGGGAGTCAGTCAAGGATGACCACAACCGCTTAATCGGAGACCACCGCTGACCACCGTTGTATACTAAAAAACTGCTATAAGTGTAAATGTTTCTTTTCAAGCTAGAGTTGGAAAGTCGATTCCCGGGTTGATACACGCGCAGGCGATAAACACCAAACCAACAGCCCAAAAAATAAGCACTATTCACCAGTGTGGTATATACTCAAAACCGCTGTAAGATGGGTAGATGGAGTAGGGCTATGGAGCACGAGGAGAAAGTCTAAGCAGACGAAAGAAGCCTATTAATTCCAGCAATTCTTCAGGAAAATTCTTATCTTTACCTTCTAAAATCGTACCTTTCAGACTCTTGAGAACCCCACCTGTGATGCTACCCTTGAAAACACGTAGCTATTCACACTCCCATCCCGGGAGGATAAACAGAACTTCAAACCACACCTCCCCCCTTCTCATGGCTCTTTCGTAAATGATTGTAATATATGCCATGGTCAGCAGTGAACTCCTGCTAGAACATCTACGTTGTCGCAGTTTTTTAGATCTGGGGTGAAGTCAGAATATCAGGGCTTATTGACTTTTCGGATCCAGTACAAAGTCTTTAAAGAAGGAAGGACATTTATCCTTGCTCGCCTTCACCTCGGTGAATATCTCGCGTTAGCTTCATTAAGCATCTCAGATGGAACATAACAGGAATGCGTGGCCGTCTCTCCCAGGTTGATCCTTATTTCCAGGATTTTTCCACGGCTTGTTTTTCCCGGTTTTCCTTACTCCTTATAAACCAGCACTCTAAATTCGAGTTGCAAATGCCACCTTCTAAAACGTTTTTATTTCTAATCAAGGGTCTCCATGAGGTTAACCGTTAGCCGTATATGGGTCAAAAAACTAGCTGTCAGGTGTAAAAATTGAACAATTTTAACCGTTATTTGTGGAAAAATTAACTTTGTAGAAATCTTCCCGTTCTACAATGTGTTAATTAGTGTTAGTCTGGGTTAGCCGCAGCAGAAAAATGGCCATAATTTTAACCGTTAGCCATAAAAAGTTCTTATCGGTCGGCCCTCAGTTTAAAGAAAATTTCGGTTTTTTTTAACATGCTGTTTTAGTTAAGTTTGCAATTGTGTAAAAAAAAGCATCCATATTTTCTACACTCGACGTACCATACCGACCTAGGGTACCTCCCATGATGAGGACGCTTTCTATAAACAGAATAAAGCACCATCTCCCAAAGTGAAAGGTAATTTCTTTTTTCTTGCCTCTTCAACGATATATGACTAAACATCATATCGCTTTACATACTAAAAAAACGCGTCGCGTGACATCCCAAGGAACGGCTGACAATGAAACTGGCAGAAATAAAATCTGAAAATATCTCACTTAATAACTCCATTCAAGGAAATGGGAAGAGGCTGAACGAATAAGACATGGGTGGCTCACTACTCCAAACGAAAAAATGTGACAAAACATCATATCTGCCACATAACGTGCTCAAGAAGTGCGTCGCGTGACATCTTAAGAAACGGTTGCCAATGATCGATATTAGCAGTTATAGAGTCGAAGTAGTATCGAAGTTTGTCTCTCATTCAGTAAACCTATATAAAGAAATGGGCAAAAGTTATTAAGCGAATACTGCTTCAAACGACAAGAAATGGCTTATGCAGGTTGATGCAGATTTGTTATTGATTTCCTCTTCCATTCTAACAAAATACCAAGCGACTTGTTTCATTGTTTGACATTTAAATGTTAGTTTATTGTACTTAGATAGTAAGTAAACAATCTAATCGGAGAAACTAAATAAATCATGTGGCTTCAACTTTCCAGCTCATTCTGAGCCTCCTTCAATGCTTTGTAAGCCATAACTAAAATTATAAAACAAAACTTCTGGTTTCGCCTTTGCATCGTTCTGCTTGTAAAAAATAACACAATTTATTGCATTTAAAATTAAAGGAGAAATCTCAGAAAATTAACTAACACAAAGACTAAATCCAAAATCCATTACGGCCAAAATCTGTCATTTTAAGTCCAGATAAACCAAATTCTGATTGGCAGAAACTAACTTTAAGTACCAATGACTGTTTACAAATCCTCTAAAAGTTAATCACAATTTCCATCTGACATAAACCAAAAGATAAACGAGCAATCGGACAACTAATTATTCTCTAATTTCCATGGAAATTCTCCACTCGTGCACATGGCTAAAACAGCTTTACATCACTCATGAGACGAAAAGTGATTAAGAAAAATCTGTAAAAAAAATGTAGAAAACGTTTTCAAGACGTTTCAACTTCCACTTAAACGTAACGCCTTAATCCTCTTAGTTGGTAATACTTAGATTAAAAATAACTTTTACATAGCTAGTCATGATAATTTCAAGACATCATATGAAAAAAAAACCAGTAGTTTCAGCAGGATATCAAATATCAAGCTCTTAAGAGCAGTTCAGACAAACAAAAAGTCAACTTTTGAATCAGTTCTCTTGTTGAATTTGACTTTGGCCGTCATTTGGTTCTTCCTGCTTTGAAAAGAAGACTCTTGACAAATATTTCATCGGTAGCTTACTGGTTTATGGTCCAAATATCTGCGTTTGCAGGTATCCTAAAACTCCCTGGGATTCCAATGCTCACTGCCTTAACTGAAAAATAAAAGAATCTAAGTTTAGGGAGGATAGTTGAGTTGCCATGAAATATTTCTTAGTACTCCAAATGATACATTGCACAACAGGATTGTTTTAAAAAATTTGCTTTTTTACTCCTATCAGGTTTCCAGAAAGAATGTTACCATTGTAAACGTGTCCTCTTGATTCTACTGCATCTCAATTTGCCAGAGCAAAAGATTAATTCGTAACCCAACTGAAACATATAAGCAATAACTATGATTTAATGTAACTTTGTATTGAATAGAATGTGTAAACAGAATATTTACTTCCTTCAGCTTCGAAATATCCTTGAAATCCAGGTTGACGTCGTCACCAATGAGTACAAATGGTGCCCAGTGCCAAACCTCCTTGAACTTTTCAATTTCTCTCATACACTTCATGGCCTGATTGAGAGCTTCACTTGCCTTCTTGCCTTTGGCAAGTGCATCGTAGAAGAAACTCATGAACTCCAGGGTTCCCTCGTCGCCAAGCGCCCACAAGGTTACCACAACAGATCTGGCACCGGCACCCAAAAGTGCACGCGCCATGCCGACCACACCCTCGGCCATGACCTTTCCACGAGCAGTGTGAGAGCAGCTAAGTACAACCAGACGTGCTCGCAACCCAGCTTCTATGACATCTTTCATCGTCAGTAGATAGTCTTTCTCTTGCGGATGAGGGTTATCTCTTGTGGTGTTTGGTGCCAGGATAACTTCTCCTGTTTCCTTTTTACCGTGCGCTGCAATATGAACTAACGCCACTGATGATATTCGTTTTAACACTTCATGTTTTGTTGCCATTTCTCCAGTAAGGGGGGAAACATTGAGGATACGTTCGATCATCTTCACTTCTTTCCTTGCTCCTGGAAGTTGCTCCAAGAGTTCTCCCTCAGAGATGATGTGTTTGAAACGTGGGTCGCCGACAAGTAATGCACCAGTCCTCATGTGAAAGTCAGCTGGGCAATCATGAATTAGTTGCAACGTCGTCAGAGAGGGAAGCACACGAATTCTGAAAGAATTACTTAGATATGATGAGTTGGAGTCCTGCAACGCTGCAAAAGGCACAAGGCAAAATTGCCCCTCTGGAACGAATGTTATCTCGTTGCCTTCGATCAGGTCAGCAATAGGAGCGACGATGATGTCATGCAGCTTCTTTAAAGCACTTGATTGGGAGTGCCTCACATCAACTCGGATCACATCATCGGCCATTTTCTTTACTGTCGGCGAATCAGGAGGAAGACTTTCGATTTTAACAGTATCTCTTTCACGGATCTCCTTCAGAACAGTTTTGTTCAGCTGCTGGATGAGACATTCCAATTCATTCTCAAACTTATAATCATTGACGTGTACCTGTCTCATCTGGATGTTAGCTTCACTAAGGCGAATCCAGAAGTAAATGCAAGGTCCATTAATAGCTATGAAAACTGTGTTCAATGGAACCCAACTCAGAGAATCAAATGATGCGCTGTGCGTTGAAGAATCTTTAGGCTGGTATCTTGTGTCCATCAGATCTCTCAGAGCTTGAGCACGTCCTTTCTCTGCGGCAAGAAGAGCCTTTACAACTTGACCTTGTTTGAGATTTATACGCCACAAACCTTTGTATGCACTTTGGTGCTGATTACGATAAGAAATCTTCCACCGATCGTTGAGTTGAAGACTTGCCCTGATATCATCATACAACTCTACACTCGAGTGATAATAGTCAAAGGCCATCACAAGATTTCCTAGGCACTCAAAACTTCTTCCAAGAGAATGGAGTGAGCACGCCTCTCCAGTCTTGTCTCCCAGTTCTTTGGATATTTCGAGGCCACGTTCAAAACACTCGATTGCCGTTTCCAACTCTCTTTGACAGAGATGATACTCGCCGAGATGGCAATAACTGGTTCCCTCTCCGGCCTTGTCTCCCACTTCTTTAGCAATTTCTAGATGACGTTGATAGTACTCCACTGCTGTTTTGAACTGTCCTAGTCTGTCATAAGCGTTGCCGAGACTGCCATAAAAGTTTCCCTCTCCGGCCTTGTCTCCCACTTCTTTAGCAATTTCTAGACCACGTTGATGGTACTCGATTGCTGTTTTGAACTTTCGTAGACTCGTATAAGCAACGCCAAGATTGTAATAACTGATTCCCTCTCCGGCCTTGTCTCCCACTTCTTTAGCAATTTCTAGATGACGTTGATGGTAGGTGATGGCTGTTTTAAACTCCCCAAGACCTTGATAAGCGTTGCCGAGACCGCCATAACTTTTTGCCTCTCCGACCTTGTCTCCCACGTCTTTAGCAATTTCTAGATGACGTTGGTGGTACTCGATGGCTGTTTTGAAGTCTCCTAGACTGTCATAAACGTTGCCGAGATTGCCATTACTTTTTCCCTCTCCGTCCTTGTCTCCCACTTCTTTAGCAATTTTTAGATGACGTTGATGGTACTCGAAAGCTGTTTTGACCTCTCCTAGTCTGCCATAGGCGTTGCCGAGATTGCAATAACTTTTTCCCTCTCCGTCCTTGTCTCCCACTTCTTTAGCAATTTCTAGATGGCTTTGGTGGAACTTGATGGCTGTTTTGAACTCTCCTAGACTGTGATAAGCGTTGCCGAGATTGCAATAACTTCTTCCCTCTCCGGCCTTGTCTCCCACTTCTTTTGCAATTTTTAGATCAAGTTGATGGTACTTGATGGCTGTTTTGAACTCTCCTAGACCTTGATAAGCGTTGCCGAGATTCCCATAACTTTTTCCCTCTACAGCCTTGTTTCCCACTTCTTTAGCAATTTGTAGATGACGTTGATGGTACTTGATGGCTGTTTTCAACTCTCCGAGACTGTCATAAGCGTTGCCGAGATTGCAATAACTTTTTCCCTCTCCGTCCTTCTCTCCCACTTCTTTAGCAATTTCTAGATGACGTTGGTGATAATTGATGGCTGTTTTGAACTCTCCTAGACTGTGATAAGCATTGCCGAGATTGCAATAAATTCCTCCCTCTACGTGCTTCTGTCCCACTTCTTTTGCAATTTCTAGATGACTTTGGTGGTACTTGATGGCGGTTTTGAATTCTCCTAGACCTTGATAGTCGTTGCCGAGATTGCCATAACTTCTTCCCTCTCCGACCTTGTCTCCCACTTCTTTAGCAATTTCTAGATCACGTTGATGGTACATGATGGCTATTTTGAACTCTCCTAGACCTTGATAGTCGTTGCCGAGATTGCCATAACTTCCTCCCTCTCCGGCCTTGTCTCCCACTTCTTTAGCGATTTCTAGATGACGTTGGTGGTACTTGATGGCTGTTTTGAACTCTCCTAGACTGTCATAAGCGTTGCCGAGACGGCAATAACTGATTCCCTCACCGGCCTTGTCTCCCACTTCTTTAGCAATTTCTAGATGACGTTGGTGGTACTTGATGGCTGTTATGAACTCTCCTAGACCTTGATAAACGCTGCCGAGATTGCCATAACTCATTCCCTCTCCGGCCTTGTTTCCCACCTCTTTAGCAATTTCTAGATGACGTTGATGGTACTTGATGGCTGTTTTGAACTCTCCGAGACTGTCATAAGCGTTGCCGAGATTGCAATAACTTCCACCTTCTCCGACCTTGTCTCCCACTTCTTTAGCGACTTTTAGGTCAAGTTGGTGGTACTTGATGGCTGTTTTGAACTCTCCTAGACTGTCATAAGCGTTGCCGAGATTGCCATAACTTTTTCCCTCTCCGGCCTTGTCTCCCACCTCTTTTGCAATTTCTAGATGACGTTGGTGGTACTTGATGGCTGTTTTGAACTCTCGTAGACTTCGATAGGCGTTTCCAAGATTGCCATAACTTCTTCCCTCTCCGGTCTTGTCTCCCACTTCTTTAGCAATTTCTAGATGACGTTGGTGGTACTTGATGGCTGTTTTGAACTCCCCTAGACCTCGATAAGCGCTGCCAAGATTGCAATAACTTCTTCCCTCTTCGTCCTTGTCTCCCACTTCCTTAGCAATTTCTAGATGACGTTGATGGTACTTGATGGCTGTTTTGAACTCTTCTAGACTGCCATAAGTGATGCCCAGATTGTAATAACTGATTCCCTCTCCAGCCGTGTCTCCCACTTCTTTAGCAATTTCTAGATGACGTTGGTGGTACTTGATGGCTGTTTTGAACTCTCCTAGACCATGATAAACGCTGCCAAGATTGCAATAACTTCTTCCCTCTCCGGTCTTGTCTCCCACCTCTTTAGCAATTTCTAGATGACGTTGATGGTACTTGATGGCTGTTTTGAAGTCTTTTAGACCTAGATAAGCGCTGCCCAGATTCCAATAACTTCTTTCCTCTCCGGTTTTGTCTCCCACGTCTTTAGCGATTTCTAGATCAAGTTGGTGGTACTTGATGGCTGTTTTGAACTCTCCTAGACTGTCATAAGCGTTGCCGAGATTGCCATAACTTTTTCCCTCTCCGGCCTTGTCTCCCACTTCTTTAGCAATTTCTAGATGACGTTGATGGTACTTGATGGCTGTTTTGAACTCTTCTAGACTGCCATAGGTGATGCCGAGATTGTAATAACTGATTCCCTCTCCAGCCTTGTCTCCCATGTCCTTAGCAATTTCTAGATGACGTTCGTGGTACTTGATGGCTGTTTTGAACTCCCCTAGACCTCGATAAGCGTTGCCGAGATTGCAATAACTTCTTCCCTCTTCGTCCCTGTCTCCCACTTCTTTAGCAATTTCTAGATGACGTTGATGGTACTTGATGGCTGTTTTGAACTCTTCTAGACTGCCATAAGTGATGCCCAGATTGTAATAACTGATTCCCTCTCCAGCCTTGTCTCCCACCTCTTTAGCAATTTCTAGATGACGTTGGTGGTACTTGATGGCTGTTTCGAACTCTCCTAGACCATGATAAACGCCGCCGAGATTGCAATAACTTCTTCCCTCTCCCGTCTTGTCTCCCACCTCTTTAGCAATTTCTAGATGACGTTGATGGTACTTGATGGCTGTTTTGAACTCTTCTAGACTGCCATAGGTGATGCCGAGATTGTAATAACTGATTCCCTCTCCAGCCTTGTCTCCCACTTCCTTAGCAATTTCTAGATGACGTTGATGGTACTTGATGGCTGTTTTGAACTCTTCTAGACTGCCATAAGTGATGCCCAAATTGTAATAACTGATTCCCTCTCCAGCCTTGTCTCCCACCTCTTTAGCAATTTCTAGATGACGTTGGTGGTACTTGATGGCTGTTTCGAACTCTCCTAGACCATGATAAATGCTGCCAAGATTGCAATAACTTCTTCCCTCTCCGGTCTTGTCTCCCACCTCTTTAGAAATTTCTAGATGACGTTGATGGTACTTAATGGCTGTTTTGATGTCTTTTAGACCTAGATAAGCGCTGCCGAGATTCCAATAACTTCTTCCCTCTCCGGTCTTGTCTCCCACGTCTTTAGCAATTTCCAGATCACGTTGATGGTAGGTGATGGCTGTTTTGAACTGTCCTTGGTCTTCATGAGCGGTACCGAGATTGCAATAACTCTTTGCTGTACCTTTTAGCTCAGCATTAGTTTTCCTCATTAATTGAAGCAGATGTTCGTTGCTGTTTTCAATCTAAAAACGTGTCAAGGGTAGATAAATCACGGCCGGATTTTCTTAAATGCAGTGAAAATGTGTATTTTTAAAGTAATGAGAGTATTGGATAGAACCTTAAAAATGGAATGATAATTCGTATGTGGGTTTCTTGAAGATATTTGGTTTCAAGTTATTCGAGAATGTTCACTAGCTCTGAAGTGCATTCATTAGTTTAGGTTCGGTCGTCATGGTGATGCTCAGAAAAATGAGGGGCATTTAGCACAAACTCTTGGAATTAGTTAAAATGGCCTTTTTTTTAAAGTTGAATTTCGTGGAATAATCGAAAGAATTCTTTAAGAATAATTTACCTTTTTATACTGCTCAGTGCAGTATAAGAGAATATCGCTAGCATTATGTGTAAAAGAATCTGTTTGGAACGTATTGATTTTCTTTGAGATATTACGCGTATTGCATCTCGTATCACGTTTGAAACGTTCATTAAAGGATACGGCCAATCCCATATGCAACCAGCTCCTCGCTTCTTTATACAAGCAAAGTTCGACACAAGCTCTGGCTCCTGAAAAGAAGAGAACGACTGGTGGTGCGAGGTAATTAATCACTGTTAAGGTATAAAAGTATAGATAAAATGGACTTAATTTGTCATTTAGCTGGGAACAAAAATATAGTAAAGAAATTTGAACTCGTGGAAAAACTGAGAAGGAACAATAAGGAGCTAGTGGAAAGTGGCTATCAATTAAGCTTCAATTGATGATGATAACGATGAATCTACATAACGCATTCTTCATTTTAATGTGCTCTTATACGCTTTTCAGCACTTTTCGGGAAAGTTTTCGGGCAGACTGCATTGAGCAGTTTACAACTTTTGAAAGACAATTTTTCAGGTGCCTCCTGGCCGGGTTTAGAACGTCCCCTGCTACGAGTTACCGAGAAGATGCAGGAAACGGAGCTTACAGTTTTCCGTCCATATCCAAGGCAAGAATTCCAAACCATTTGCAGATGTCATAGCTTATGCGGCAGCACATTCTCCTCAGATATTTTAAGACTCTGAATGTTTGTCCAGTCTAGGGCTTGAACCCTCGACCTCCGGCGCTCTGTAACGTGAACTAACCAGGCGGCGGTCTTTGAGAGCTTATTAAAATTTAGTCATGCTTTTCATCACATAACAGACATTAACACCAGATACAATTCACATTTAAAGTGCAGTTACGTGCCACAACCAAACACAAACCCCTTTTGACGAAATCAGAAAAAAGAATGTTAAACGCTTATGATTGAAATCCCCACCTTTCTCAATAGCTTTGATTAAAGTGGGTTCCAATTGAACAGCAACTGTTGCATCATCAAGACATTCCCCGTAGTTTGCTGTGAAATTCAAGAAATAAGGTTTAAAAAAGTGGTCATCACATGCAATTGCAGCAAAGACGCCTAAAAAAATTGCAATTGCATAAATTGCAGTCCATTTACGAGGATCATTTCTTTGCTTAATTTTGATCTGCTAAAGGGTGATATCTCTTTCTATGCTTCTTTTCTGCTGTGACTCTAATGTTTTCCTTTTCTTGACGCAGATGGTGTATTCCGTTATCTTGTAACGCTGCATGAGAGATTTATATATTTAGAAATAAAATTGCTACCCAAACGGAAATGAGCTGCTGCCCTCTTGCTGTAAAGCTTGGCGTTCAGTAGTTTATCTTTGCAGTTCACTTGAAGTCCTTCCGTGTAGGAGCGTATGGCGTTATTAGCTTCTCCTTGTCTGTATTCTTTGTTACCTTTCTCCAAACATACTTCCGCTATCCCTGAAAACACACCGTTTTAGCGTTAATGATATATTAATAAGTCACACGACCCTTGACGGGTGATTCCAACTTTATACTTCCAAACGAACTTTTAGGTTAAGCTGTTGGGAGTCTGGGCTGTAGCTTGGCTATTACTAGCCGAGTTTAAGTTTCTCGGTTTACATTTAGGTCGAGAGGCTTTCCAAACCCCTTTTACACCTGGCTTACGTCTTCCAAAATATCACAAATTTCACTGGGAGATCCTATTTGAACTCAACTTTGTTTATAATCGCCCTTCAGGAGAGTTGGTCTGTGCATTTTGTTTGTTTTAAAATATGCAAGCTTTTAGGAGTTTTAGCTGTAGCTTGGCTCTAACCAGATAAAGTCTGTTCGGTTTACATTTAGGTCGTGAAACTCTCCAAAACCCTTTCACACCTTAGTTACGTTTTCCAAAAGATCAAGTCGGAACATAAAACTGCATGAGTTATTGAGAAAAAAATACGTAAAGCAAAGCAAAGCCAGGACCGAAAAAGGTTAAAACTTGGGAATGTTCTGATAAAAAAAGAAACGTCGGGCTGAGAGTGACAAGGGTTCGTAGTTTGCCCATCCTTCAGACTGAGAAAAGTGCGTCTCTTTTTCTTAATTATCACTTGGTTTTTCCCATACAAGCAATTGTCTATTGAGAACGTTCTCGAGGAAGCTAACTGGAAAAAATTTGATCGGGAAACTACCATTTTAAGTGCAAAAGGAAAATACTTTTACCGCGCAAATATCATTCATTTTAGGTGCAAATTGTAAATACATCGATAATCTCCAGGACATTGTGCGTTGAGCTTACAAGTAAGCTCTTCTGAAACTCGGAATTCAATTTTGGCCCACTCTTCTTTAATTTACGGCTCTTCAAAGCGAAGTCGCGTTCAAATTTGCCGCTTTATTGCTTATGAAAAAAATTAATGATGTCTACGCTCTCTGCTCGAGCGGATTGAGCAATAAATTGTTTTTTCTTTCGTTTTTTTTTTTCCATTTTCTGGTAACAAAGTTTGAAAGTTGAGGAAACAATCTTCTGCTTTTTAAAAAACATTCACAGAAGATACGCAAATTTTGATGTATATGTGATAAAAACTTCACTTGGGTGTCTTTCAAAAAACCTTGTTTCACCTGGTGTTCTTACCTCCTAAAGGGGCATTGTGTACATCCAATTTAGCGTCACTTGACGTAACTTGACTTTCCTCTGTTGCTGAAATTTCCGAGAAGATATTTCAACTTTGTTAGTGATCACAACTATGTGTAATTACAATTGTGCACCAGAATTAAGATATACTTAATTAATAAACAGTACAAAATCACCATAACTAAGTCTTTCCCTGTTGCTTTTGCTCACCTGTAGCTGGAAACTCATTTTTCACCTCCACTTCTTCTCCCGTTGTTGGGAGGTTGCTTTCTGCCATAGCTAGAAATAAAATTGAATCGATTTTACTGCGCTACATGGTTAAGAATGATCAGAGGAGACTCAGGTAAAAGTGACCTAAAGAACAAGTTGCATACTTTATCATACAAGAAGAACGAGAATCTCAAAGCTTCCTCCGTCACGCTATTGTGATTGCGTGACAGCTCCAGTCAAGTTCCTCGGGTTGTGTCATGTTTGTTTTTTATTTGTTTGTTAGATTGTTTGTTTTCGCAGTTTCATCTGATGAAACGTCGTTCTAGGCTGTCCCTTATCAAAATGCGTGAGTTGCAATGCACAACCTAGTTGTATCCGGTAGGCATGGATAAGCATGGATCAAAAATTATGCAATAAAAGACTCTTTCTCTCATTCCTTCACCTTAACGCATGTGGGGCTGAGAGAATTCGCGAAACCTATTCAAATCAGAAGCTCCTTCGAAGGTTTGCGTAATCATCACGAATCAGTACCAACACCCGAGAGCGTATTGCGTAAAGAAACACGTTTATGGACTCCTGAAAGCAAGTGTAAGTTCTGCTCTTCTTCAAAGCGCATGGAAAATTTCTCTCAACGCTATCAAAAATTGCTGGACATAGTCTTTTTTTGAAAAAATTCCTAAGTTCTAGTAAAGAGAATATTACATTAATTTTTTTTGGAAGGAGCCACGAAATTTTGAATAACTGGAAGTAGCAGGCCCTTTTCCAGATTATTTTTATTTTTTCGAGTTCGAAAAAGGCGCTGAATACGAGATTATTTTGAGGGACTGGAGAAGATGGCACTGGAAAGTGTCCTATTCATCAAAACTCTTGTTATCAAGAAACTTCATCTGCAACAAATTGAAAGCCAAGCGCAACACATAGACTCCTCCACAGCTTAATCTTGTAGGCCATCGAATTAATTCACTACCAGGCCATACTGATGAGCATTTGGCGATGGAAGTAGACTGGGAGCGAAATGAAAATGAGAAATAAAAAACAACAACATTTCGATATCGCAAAGCAAAGAGAACTTTAAAATTATTTGTGAACGAATTGCTGATCAATAAAGAATCTATTTCAATATTACAGTGAATGGGAAATTTGGGAAATTTCCGGGAAGCTGCTGAGGTAGTCTTGCCCCACAGAACAGGATTCTGCTCCAATATCAGCGTTTACTGAGCCCACAGTTTTATCTTCCAGTGCACGATGTAGACACGCAAACATTGTGCTCATTTAGTCTGTCATCGTGCGCCGCACGATGACAGACTAAATGATGACGGAAAAGGTACATCTAATAGAACCGAATGACAGATAACCAGTTGGAAATGATACTAGTAACCACCTTGTGGATACGTAGTTCGAACATTTGAAGACAGAAATTTATTCAGGAGGTGGTTGATGTACCAAAGCGTTTAAAAAACCAGGATAATTAATCGTGTCGTTGACGAGGTTTAGTTTTCATACGTGATCCAGAAATCGTAGTCACCGTGGTTCTGGGGTTAAATTTTTTTCTTTTGTTGACAGGTTTGCCTAATTTCTCTGCTATTTATACGTTAAGGTGAGACCCGTGAGCGAGCAGGAAACCTGTGCTCTGATCGGCTACCCAAGAGTGCAAAATATGTTTCTTTCGATTCCCACCTTGATTCCCGACAGAAGGAAAAAAAAGAAATGCTTGTTGCCTGTTGAATACCTCGTATAATGTTGTAACTAAACAGTATATTTTTTTCCTATGAATAAAAGCTTTTCCTGACTTTTTGGCTAAAACAGAGGTCACGGAGTCGTCCTAAACGAAAACAAAACAAAAATCACAACGAAACTCGCAGATTCATTTGGTAATTCCATGGTGCATGAATATATCTTGTAATCGTGTGATACATCCTTTGACCTATTGCTGACGAAGCATTCGTCTCGGTCCCGGCTTAGAATGTAGAGAGGGAAATTGGCCGATGTACAGCCTTCCTAAGCTCACGCTTGTTCAGTAATGCACACGCCTATATGAGGTATTAGATAACCATGCGTCGATACGAATTTTACCATCGAGTGTTCATGACATCTTTTACTCCCTCAAACAGATAATTCAATTCAAGAAGATAAATACGTATCCATAGGCCGACATGTATCATCCTTTTCATCCAAAAGATATTGGTTGAAAATTTGAATCAAATATAATTTTTCAAATAGGAGCATCGAATACAGAGATCCGCTACATCGAAACTCAGCTCGTCGGGAAACCAATTCAATTTCGGACATTGTAATACAACAATTTCTCATTACAAGAACTATTTCCCTTAAAAAAGAATTGAATTCAGCTTCAGGTAAAAAAAACAATTAAAAAAAAACAAAACAAAACAAAACAAAAAAACAGTCCACATGGAAAGTATTACTGTCATGTTGATAAATTCGGTTCTAATGACGACCTTGATACCTTTATATGATGATATAAATGGTACATTTACAGCGTGCGGTGGAGATGTCACGTTTTGAAAACTGAAAAAATTCTGATATTTCACCGACAACCATATTACCGTTATTATTACTATATATCGCGAATGTTACGATATCAAAAGAAACGTAGTGATTGCCTATTTTTTTGCAACCTCGAGCTTTGTTTCAAAATTCGTTTGTTTTTCGAGAGATATTTGCCGGTTTTGATATTGACGAGAGCTATAATTATATACAGCACGTTATTTAGCTTTGTCACATGCTCATCACCCGCTTCTGCCGCCTAATCATCACGCACAGTTAAACCTTTAACTCCCGTGATCTAATTGTTTATTCTCCCCTCTAGCTGCTACATGTTTCGTTTCAAAGTAGATACAGGAATTTAGTGTTAGTTCAAAGATGACAAATTCTACCTAATAAAACTGTGAGTATTCTGATTACTTGTTTGCTGGACAGCGTATTGATATTACAGGGACAAGTTACAAGTTATATCACCTTTAGGAGTTTAAGGCTTAGGGAAATTGCATCGCGTGCAGACTATTAAACCACGAGTCAATCAAGAGAAACCATTGAAATATTTTCACATCTGATAACAATTAACCGGGAAAATTCAACTGAAATTAAATGTGATTGTTGTCAGCCGCAAGAAAAATAAGATCGCGATCTTTCATTAAAAATAACATGAGCTCTACAGCTCTAATCAGTTGCAGAATAAAATTGATTTGTACCCGTCAAACTGTTATCCTCTGAATCCCTCTATTCTCCAAACGATGTCATTTGTTAATTCTACATGCCTGAAAATATAAAGAATAATATTTCGCTTTCCAGCAATTTCGATGAAAAAATGAAGGTAACATATTCACGCGTTTGAAAGATCTAACCTCCTCTAATGCCCAGTTTCATGATCAAAATTGCTGTTCTTCTTTAAGAAAGTTTTTACGCCTGTTTTTTTGTTTGTTTGTCTTTTTCTTATTCTTTTTATGGTTATTACTTGTTTACATGTTTCTCCATGGCGATTAATTAATTCTGTGATTTAAATTTAGCGCGTTTTCTTTTAGTGCAAAACACTCGCAATCCGCAAAACCCCTTTTCTCCTCAGAGCAGGAAATGTTACAATCTGCCATAACTGACTCGATAAGGATGAATTCACATCGTGAGTTATATTGTACCAATGCAATTTCTCTTCAAGTGATCGACTCGATATATCCCTCGTTCAATATGATACACATTTGTTTTAGGTCATCTTCCCATTAGCTTTACAGTTCTCTCAAGTTTTCATTTTCCGATTTCACCGTGACAACTTCATAAAGTTTCTAAAAATAATAACGGTGAGCTTTTTTTCTTGTAAATAACTCCCGCCAATTCTGCACTTAATATTTTTGCAGTCAAAAGCGTAGGCGTTCAGCGAAATCACCAGAGGGAGATACAAAGCTAAAGAAATCACATCAACAGTATGTATTCTTCATGTAAATTTTTTTTCCAATTTTCATGTCTTTCGATTATAATATGCTACATATTTCTTCATTATCTTTCCTCACCTGAAGAGTACTTGCAATAAATTAACTCCAACAACGTTCTTTTTCAAGAAAAATACTTGACTTCTCGTGGTATCTAGAGAAAAGCATATTTAAATCTTTTCGCGTGCTATGAAGAATTGAAGCGAATAACATGAGTACTCTCTTTAAGGAAATATCCGAGGATGATATTCAAAATATTTTAAATCTATGTACTCCATGCATCTTTGTGTACAGAAACCCTCAGTGTATCTTACAGGAATTTTATGAATAAATTGTTACTGAACCAGTTGTCTTAAAGTTGGAAGAGAAATCTAAGGCCCTAGCTCTCTGTCTCTTTGAGCTCCAGAATTGTCTGCTGAGTTTGGATGCAATAAGCGAGACCATAAATAAATGTCTAATAGTTCATACAGACAAGTGACACACTTGATACTGGAATCAGAAACGCTGCAGCTTCGTAAATCCCTCACGGGAAGATAAATAAGCTACCTCAAGGTCTGGTATGTTTATCTTCATGTCAGCATTGATATTTAATCTGTTGCTTAACCTGATCTAGCGGGTAGGGTTTTTTTTTTTCGGTCGTCGATTAGAAATGATTTTTTCCTTTGTCACGAAAGGGCTTAAAATTTCCTTTCTATCATTATGTATGCTAAGACAGGAAACTTTCGACATTGATGATTTTAGCAGTATGCAGGATGATCCTTTATGTGTCCACTGTACGTCATGGCTCATTAACGAGAAATATAAAGCTATGTGGGTGAACTTCAGATCGTAAAATCCGATGGTCTAAGATTCGATCCTGCGTTCGTGACGAGTAAACAAGATCGATATTTCTTTCATTCTTTTGTCTCATGTTTCAAATTATTTCTATTTGTATCTTTAGTCAATACCCGTTTATCGCATTCACTGCATTAGGTCGCTATCAACTTATTCTGTCCTCACCTTCACTCCAGTGAAAATGTGACTTGCCCCACAAGTGTGTAACAAAACGGTGCACTAGGTAACACCAGCAGTATTGAAGAAGCTGAATATGAGCTCATCGAACTCGAAACAGACAATCGTGTATCATTGTTTATTTCGTGATCCGTGATTCTATTTTGTAGCTATGCTGTTTCGCTATTTAAACGCCAAGTTTGGACAGGGCCTCATATTACATTTTTTAACTTTTCATTTTCACTAATCCGGAGTGTAGCACAATGACACAAAACATCAACTTTTTTTTTTTTCTATTTTTTGCTGATGTGATGGTCGTTAAACCACCACCTGCATAGGTTGATCGAAGGGCGCTGAAAGGACCGGGGAGAATGAGCGTGGTTCCGTTGTCTATAATTACACGTTAGAAACCGTGACCAAACTATAGGCTTTGCGCTTGCGCCACGAATCAAAGCGGAAAAAAAAAAATTAAAAAACTCGCTCCTGAACTTACAGTACGCACGTGGAACTCGGGTGTGTAAGAGATGTGGGTGATTCACTTATTATATAACCAAAACTAAGGAGACCTCATGTGTTACTTAGGTGTTTTACACCACAAGAGAAACACACTCATACCGAAAGCATAGTGAAGGAAATTTTCCTATTAATGATGAGCGCGACTTGTCGGCTTGGAAACTTCACAAATTTTATAGAAAAAGTTGACTAATAGAGCTGTAATTTACGTTACTAACTCAGCTGATAATAATAAATTAACTACAGTGGAAAGTCAGTTTAGTAAGACAGGAGAATGAATGCAGCATCTTTAATAATGTCAAAGTCATTCCAAATCTTACAGAAATTTGACAACCTGTCAGAAGGCCATCCATGGTTTTATTGTTCAGTGACTGAGAAATGTGTTCTTCCAAGGTCTTTTTGCTCCGTGTGTCACTGGCATTCATTTCAATGTACGTAAAACCAAACTCTTCACAAACCAGTTCATAAGTTACAGCTGTTTAAAAACTTGTGGGAATTAAGAAAAAATCTGGATTCAGTGTGAAAGGTATTCAGCCTACAGCTAGACAACATTTGCATCACAACTCGATCTAAAGGCTCACGTAAAACACCTGTAGATTAAGGTAAAGTTCATCCACTTAACAGCGTTCTCCTTTTCAGGCAGTAACTGGTAACATTTACCGCCTGTATTACCTCTTATTACCGTTTAAAATTGCTTGGAATTCTTGAAATTCAACAGGTAAAAGGATTGCTTTACCGGTTTGAAAATTTATTCTATCTGTCATGCTTAAAATAAGGGAGAACACTGCTTAACCCTTTTACTTCAAACAGCTCACTAGTACCTCTTACTGTCTGGCATAAAATTCTTATGATTTGGATAATTTGGTATTGGATCAACTAATAATCCCCTAATAATCCCCTCATTGATATTTTTCTTTATTCTCATCACCTGTCTGCTTGATATTTTATTGATACTGTAAGGAGAAATCCTGTCTTGATCACTCATAGGAGTTAAAGGGTTAGAAGTAAAGTCAGCACAAGAGCCAGAGGACTAATCTCGCCAAAGCTTAAATTAATTTCAGTAGCATCAGGTGACCAGGAGAATTGCTACTACCCCTCTAGAAAGGTTCCCCTATCTGATTACAACCCAAACTCTTTCATCTGCTTTCTCCAAAAGTTTGCCTGAACCATTTGCATACTTGCCTGAAGAGAAGTTTGTACATGTATTTGAGGGAAAAAGCATCTCACATTTAGAGGCTGGTTTCTTTGTGTTCTTTTCCCAGTCTCTCAGCCAGTTCATCAGCTTTCTCATGTTGCTCTTATCACCCTGCTGACCAATAATCTGCTTCACTGCTCGAGGCTGATATTTGTCTACCCCTCACAGACTTGGTTCTCCTGCACAAAAAAAAAAAAAAGAAAAAATTACCTTTACTGTCAAAATCCAATGTTTATTAAAAAAAATAAAACAAAACAAAACAAAAAAAAACAAAAACAAAAAAAACAAAAAAACTGTACTTTCTTGTAACTCAATTTAAGTAACAAACAAGTCTACCAGTGGAATTTACAGTTAAATGATCTAACAGATGAACACAAAGGCGGAATTTAGGGTAGACTGGACAGAGGAGAACGAATGAACATACACAAATGAGCAGATAGAGAGACAGACAGACAAACAGACAGACAGACAAACAAACAAACAGACAAACAGACAGAAACTGAGTTACCCTGTAAATTAAGTACATGGAAGAAGGGAAATGAGGATGAACAAATTATGTTATCAGTAGCACACTAGCCTATGGCTCCTATGACATTTTATTGGTACATGTATATTATATACATGTGCATGTATTTATGTCATCAGTAACTTTAATGCAAAAAAGACATGTACCTGGACGCACACAAGAAAAATTATATTCACTAAGTGTAATCACCGCACAATACATGTAGGATACTCACTGGTAAGGACCATTTAAGGCATATAACAAGAGTGTAAATTAAATTGTCAGTGAAGTCAACAACAACAACAATAACAACTACAAAAATGAAACCATAGTTTCATTGTCCTGTAATGTTTAGCTGCTCAAGGAAGCAAAGGCATCCTTAAATCAGTTAAAAGGTCTCTTAACAAAGGCACCTTTAATGACATCCACGTTAAGAAATATAAGCTTAGTCTTACAAACAAAAATAGTTCTTTTAGAAGCCAATTAGTATATTTTTCAGTTCTTGATAGTTTCCCATACAGACTTACAGACCATTGATTGATTTTGTCAATTTATGAACATTTGTGGCAAGTTTGTCTGGTGTTTTCGCAGTAAGTCACACCCCTGATTTGCTACAAAAATTTAGGGAAAAAGGGGCAGCTTATATGTTGGTGTTCACAGTTTTTTCCCCCCTGTTTTGAGCTGTCACGGCATTACAATGTACCTTGGAAAGTTTACTCTCCCCAGGATCCCATCCCATGATGATATAACTTGTTTTCTTGCTCACTAATTGGGTAACTTTTCCACCTTAACTTTAAATCAAATCAGCAGCCTCCTCTCTCTCAATACTTTCCAAGATTTGCGTAATAACAAATGTCAGTCCATCCAAACAGTTTTCCGCTCTCTAAAAATTAAATTATCAAGTGCATGCATGATTCAAGATATGCAGACAAATAATTAATCCTTCCCTTGAAGGCCTCTTGATACTGTCCAAACTAAAAAGTTATAAATGGTGAAAAAGAGAAAAAACTCTGTAGATATACTATAAACATTAATGGGATCAACTTCAGCATCTGTACACCTACACCTGTACCCCTCCCCTAACCCAACAACAATCAACTGATAACAAGTAAGGGTGAATGTTGGATTAGGGGAGGGGTAGGTGGGCAGTTTCTCAGATACTGACATTGAATCAACATTTGAACATCAACTGAGAGTAAAAGTATAAAATACATTTTTTTGTTTAACTCTTTAACTCCCATGAGTGACCAAGACAGAACTTCTCCTTACAATAAATTATCAATACAGTATCATGCAGACAAGTGACGAGGATAAATACAAATATAGATTGTGGGATTATTAGTTGATTCAAGATCAAATTCTCCAAACCAATGCCACAAGACTTGTACAGCAGACAGTAAGGAGAATTACTATTGAGATATCGGGAGTAAATGGGTTAATCAAAGCATGCATTTTGCAATTTTTTCCAGTAAACTGTATCTGCAGATTTTCCAAATAAGCCTTAATTCTGATAATCTTCATCTTCCTTTGTCTTGCATCTCTCATTAAAATTTGAAAGGATGGAAAAAAAACTATAAAGAGCTTTGATAGATATTAATAATTTAACTACCAGAAGAAATTAACATGTAACTTCTCCCAAGAATATCCATACAATATCCAGCAAACAGGTAATGAGAATACTAAAACTCATCAGGCACATGTAGTTGTGTTATAATGATCTAACAACAAATTCTCATCATTAATTTACAGAAAAATGTGTAGCAGATAGAGGGGGGAGAATTAACAATCAGATCTTGGACTTTGAAACTTACATGTACCTGAGGGATTTCCTATGAACCAAGTGCCCTAGGACCATCTCTTGCCATAAAACTACGGTAGCCAGATTTTTTTCTTTTCCAATGAGTGTGGAACTTCAACCACGTCCTCTGATTTTGACACCTTTGGTGTTCCTTTGATTGGAGTTTCTTTATCAACACCTTTTTTATCCTTTTTTTGGAGTAACAGTTTTCTTTGGATTTGGTTTTGAGTCTCTAACTGGAGTTTCTGGAACTCTGGCAGCTTTGGCAGCCAGTTTGCCAATGGGAGTTGTCTTTGGTACTTCCTGAAAAGTCCATGGATAAAATTTGAAGTGAACAAAAGTTACATGTATATCACACATTCTAACAGCTGAGAGTTGTCCTCACAAGGCAAGAGTTGTCTCAAATAGGAATGTTGATAGTTAAAGACACTGCTGCTTTGAAAAATGGAGGCAAAGTGGCAGCATCTTCCTGGATTGTCAAAGTTAAAATCACCAAAAATGTACCTAAAAGTTTTGTCACCACAGTTACTGTTTAGTGTAAATTCTAGGTACAGTAATGGTAGTACTTTGAGTGGTTATAGTATTGAAAGCAATGTTTTGTTGCAGATATTTTTAGCAACATGCATCTGAGTAAAAACCGTTTAATTTCATAGCAGGACAGGGTTACATATACAACTGACATGTACCACCAGTTAACAAGTTTGAGTAAGCTTTTGGATATTATACAAAGCCAAATTTAGTCATAAAATGTTACTGTTTCATTTTCATGTACCTTATTCAAGTGCTTAAAGACACATACCATACACATGCAATCATATCAGATTCAATCAATCCTAGTGTCAGGGTAGCATGTTTAAGCATTAATAGTACTGATTAAATTTAGAACAATAAAGGATGGTGATCAAAAGGCTTACAAACCTTATTCCTTCACTTTTAAACCTCAGACTTTGATTCTGAGAAGTCTTCCTTTCTTTTCTTTGATGGTTGCTCTGTTGTGTGATGGTTGACATTCCTATTTTCTCTTCCTTCTTTTTCTCTCCCATTCTTGTACTCTTCTTTTCTATTCACTTTGGAGTCTTCATTTTCTTCAGACTCATCAGATCTCTGAGTGAAATGAAAAAAAAAATTCTTGATGGTTCTACAGGGAATCAAGGTATGATCATTAAGTGGGCTGAGCTCTGGATCAAGCTTAAAATTTGCACTCTCAAGATTGATTAATTTTCTAATTTCTCGCAACAATACAAATTCACAGTCAAGCAGCAAGTTAAAGAGAAGAAAGAAAATCATCAGACCAGAAGATGTTTGAGTGAACACCATATTCTAAAAGATATTCTCATAACACTTGTGTGACAGACAGCAAAGAGAATTGATTTAAATAGCTTAGAGGCAAAAGGACTTATCTCCATGGTGTCGTTTTTAAATTTAAAACTAACATGTGATGCATGAATTTTATAAGTTTTCTCTGTTTAATGCATGATGCATGAAGTACTGTTAAAAATACACAGGATGCCTGATTTTTTCTTTAAAAGAAAATTGTGGGCAAAACAAGAGTAGTTAGTTAATCACCTGTTTTCTCTTTTGGCAAATGTTTTCCTGGATTCCCTCTCAACTGGAGTAAAACCAAAGAAATCAAGTGCAGAAGTTGCTTTTTTCTCTTTAGGTTTGACTGGACTGAAGCAAGAATAACAATCCATGTGTTAAACATTTCAGTTCTAAAACAATCCCAGGTAAAATGTCAGGCGGGATATAGGCGGGATCCCAGCAATCCCACCCAGGATCCCAGGTGGGAATGGCGGGATCCCGCCTTAGGTGGTGGGATCCCACCTTTCCCACCTGGGATGAAAATTTGATCCCACCTGGGATCCCACATTTAATGCGGGATTCCTGCATCCCACCCGGGATCTTAGGTGGGAGTTATGCATTCTACCTGGGATCCTGGTCGGGATTTACATATCCCACCTGGGATTCTTTATCCCACCTACAAAAATATTGTTTTGCTGTTTTTATTCTTACAAAACGTTTTTGTGAGAGTGGCATGCGGACAAGACAGAGGTGGTCACTGTTCCCTTTGAGAAAATACACCTTTGAAATGACTTCTTCAATTTGCTTTATTTGAAACTCTGATCTGAAAATATTTTTAAAACAAGACTTGTTAGTAGTGAGAAGTACAAACCGAGTTTCTTTCCATAACTTAATTTCTTAAATGTCCCAATCACTGGACCTCCTAAAAAATATTACTTCTTTATATTTTTGGTGCAAAATACAATTCCTTCTTTACATACAAATAAAAAGACAAGTCACAGTTCGATAATAACAGCTTTAAAGTTTACTTGTTGTTCTTCTCTGAGTCAGTGATCAACAAAATTTTTCTATACCTTGTAGGTCTGGTATAAAATTTTACTTGTAGTATAAAATGACAACCTTGTATCTTCGTTCTCTCCACCCCTTTCCAAGCTCGGTAACGCTTCGGACTGTGCATAACCATTTGCAGACGAGAATTCCAATGCACCTCTGTAATCGCATGTAGTTGCTTCTGTCTCTCGTGCAAATATTTTTCTCCGTTATGAGACGCACTTGACTCTGTTGGCACTACTGCTAGTTCACTGGAAAGAACGACTGAGGAATCGAGATGGCTAGCTGTGTTGGAACGTGTTGCTGAACGCTTGTTGTGGTCAAGCCTTGTTGATTTGGGTACTGGTACACTGGGATCATCTAGGTATCTCCTAAACTTCCTAATGTGATTGGCTTGTGTTGTTTCTCACCTTCGCCGTGAACATAACTCAAGTGGGTTTCGAGTCTTTCTTTCCTCGAAAACTTTCGGCCACAAATCGTGCATTCTTGTTCGATTCTTGTCGATTATTTCTACATAGAGTGAATTCACATCATTATTTATGTCATCATCAAAACATGAATCCAAGGTATCCACCATCTAAGAGAGGAAAACCGATCAGAAGAGACAGAATAATGTTGCGCGCTTCTCTTGAGACTGCAATGGGTCAAGCCAGCGGCTAAAAGGTTCACGTGATCATGCCCGTAATCGGAAACAAAGAAAACTCCATTTGGCGCTCATCTTTGAATGTACTTTTCATCGGTTAACCGCTCTTGCTTCAAGTTGTTTCTTTTCCCAACTGTTTTGCCTAATATAACACTTCTAAAGATTGGTTTTATTGTGGTTTAATGGGAAAACGAGAACAGCGTGTTGGCGCCGTGAACCTAAAAGAAGGGACAATTAACTGTTGACATATCGACTGGTTCAAACAACGATCGAGTGGCCATTTAAAGCTAGGATTTTTAGAAGTTTGTGGTGAGTACAAATTGCCATATTCGTTACGTGATCAAAATCTTATCAAAGAATAGAAATAACGGCTTGAATTAAGCTTACCTAACGCTCAGCGCAACTGAAACTCAAATAATTCTGAGAATCGAATTGGTCGCTTGCATGCTGCAAATTCCTAAGCTTACACTTTACAATGAAATAAATCTATGAGTAAGGTTTCAAGATTACTTTAGTCACATTTGGGAACATTCTGACCTTGCTTTGCTTTGAAAAATTCGACTGAAGAGAGAGCAGACTTTCAATCAGTACCTTTGTCAAAATTTTGATAACATGAATTATTGAGGTTTTGTCTTCCTTTTATTCTTTGATACACAACAGCCAATTTTTTTTAACGTTGAGCCTTATTACACTGCAGATGGTCTGCTTAAATGATGAAGAAAAAGTAATATGCTGAGTTGTGCTGTTATTCTTTAAGAATGTTCGGTTAAGAAATTTGTTAATGAAACAAGTCAAACACATGCTGGTTCATTGCAAATAAATTATGAGATCTTTATCACATATAGTCTGTGTATTCACGTACTGTTTGAATCATTTATGATCAACAGCTTGGTAAGACAATGGGATCCCATTGGAGGTGTCAGTATGTTCTATAGCTAGTTGGAAAGTTTTGGACCCTCAGTGGATTGATGGGGTCTATAGCTCACCTAGAAAATTTTATCCTCTTAATTTTAAGATATCCTATCTGGTACATTTCATAAATCTGTGGTCTCCAGTGATAAAAAGGATCCCTCAAAGGATTTTTCTGAAAGTGGGAAGCCATCTGTAATTTTATGCAGGGTCTAAACTGGGATTGGCAGGATTCCAGATGCAATCCTGCCTGGGATATGATTTCCCAGGTGGGAAACTATCTGAAATTTGAAGCAGGATCCCAAGAGGGATTGGTGGGATTCTACATTTAATCCCGCCCGGGATGTGCTTTCCCAGGTGGGATGCTATTAGGAATTTAAGGTGGGATCCCAACTTCAATTGGCGGGATCCCATGTGGGATCCCATGCGGGATGTTCCATAATCCCAGGTGGGATCCCATGTGGGATGTTCCATAATCCTAGTTGGGATCCCATGCAGGATGTTCCATAATCCCAGGTGGGATCCCATGTGGGATGTTCTATAATCCCAGGTGGGATCCCATGCGGGATGTTCCATAATCCCAGGTGGGATCCCATCCGGGATGTTCCATAATCCCACCCGGGATCCCATGCGGGATGTTCCATAATCCCACCCGGGATCCCACCTGAAAAAGGTGGGATCCCACCTGAGACACACCTGGGATCCCAGGTGGGATTGGCGGGATCCCACCTTATATTTTTACCTGGGATGTTACATTAAATTCACCCTTGATGGCTGTGTAAACACTGTCTTTATTATTTTGCTGTTGTTTGTTTATTTTTTGTTTTCAACCCTTAACACCTAAAACTCAGTATGCATATTCTCCATACTGTTCTCTATACATTTCCTTGGGTACTGACAGGGAGAATTTGATTAACAAACAAGAGCTTAGTTGGTGATCATTTCCTTTACTCTCATGACCTTAATGTTTGATTCAGGGATGACATTGTAAGGAGAAATTAGATGCTGGTCACTGTTAGGGGTCAACAGGTTACATGTGAATGTATCAGCATAAGAGTAGTGTCCTATGACAGATCTAACATTCTCAATGCTTGATGGAAGAGAGGAAAGACAAACAAAAAGACAAACAACGTTAACCTGGACAATTTTTAAGAAGCCAGATGCCTCTCCAGAGCAATATCTTACATTCTAAATTAACACCATGGTTTGGTACTGAAATATCAAATATAATAATAGAGTGTGATGCATGTTACCTCACATTAACTTGCTGGACCTCTTTAGAAGCTGGCTTTTCTGTTTGTTTCAGAGACTTTTTTAATTTCTAAGGCACAACTTCCTCCTCACCTGTAGAAACCACATCAAAATACAATTAAAGCACCATAATATCAAAATTATATTAAAGGGCACAGTGGTCTGATGGTGAGTGTGCTCAACCCTAAATCAAGTGGATGGATTTGTTTTCTTTGGCAAGCTAATACATAGGCAAGGTTAAAGGCCAGGTGATGTAAAAAAAACCTGACTTTATTTTACCTCAAGCTCATCTGACACTAAATATTTTCCCTATTCAGCCCTCCCACTCCATCAATAACGAGAGTCCCCTAAACCCTTTTGCAGAACTCAGTCATGTAAAAGTATATTGTCTTTTCATGCATCACGAAAAATATCCAAAATTCTTTCACATTCACATGAATTCAAAAAAAGAGAATTATGCCAAATTCACAAA
Organism: Pocillopora verrucosa; assembly: GCF_036669915.1. Classification (NCBI taxonomy): domain Eukaryota; kingdom Metazoa; phylum Cnidaria; class Anthozoa; order Scleractinia; family Pocilloporidae; genus Pocillopora; species Pocillopora verrucosa. The sequence continues at coordinate 21,050,184 of NC_089316.1, read as the reverse complement.
TTAAAAGTTTCACTCTTTCTCATCTGTTTATAAAGCTGTTAATCCTACAAGTTTGGCTCTTTCAAATAACCTGAAATTCATCAGGGAAACAAAATGGTTTGTCAATCACATTTAATTCATATAATTCTTCATTCATGGGTCACGTTTAAATAAAGAAAAAACCGATCAGATGGAAATGGAAGGATTATGTCATCTTTAATCAAAATTCATGAAAAAAAATTGAAATCATGATTCCCCTGCAAACAAAAAATATTTACTTCTCGTAAAAAGTATAGGTACCCTCAATAATTAGACATAATTTCTTTACCTGAGTCCAAGCTGATTGGTCAATATTCTACTTTTCATAGCTTTTGAACTCTCCTCCTTCTTTACTGATGTGGCTTTTCTAAAAGAGACATGAATGAAAGAGAACCAGGTTCTGAATACACCCTGACATCAGTATGTATATTCTCCATACTGTTCCCTTTACATTTTCTGAGGCAATTACAAGGAGAATCTTTTAAAATAATCAAGAGCTTTTATAGTTGGTGATCATTTCCTTGACTCTTGATTCAGGGGTGATATTAGGGTCCAAAAGTTTAACCTTTAACTCCTAAGATCTGATTGTTATTTCTCCCCTCTAGCTGCTACACGTCTCCTTCTAAATTAGTCATGAGAACTTGGCACTAGATCAAGATAGCAGCTTCTACTTGATAAGTTTAAATATTCTCATTACCTGTTTGCTGAATAATGTGTAGACATCATAAGGAGAGGTTTCATGTTAATCACTTCTGGGAGTTAAAGGATTAACTACAACTGTATGAAAGGGAACAAAATTCAAGAAACAAATCCCATACCTGATTTCTAGAGGAAGAGGATCTTCATCAGAATCTAACAGAGATGTACAATTAATTTAGAAATGGGGTCAGGACATCATTGAGATGTTGTACGTATACATGTAATTATGTGAATCTTTTTACACCCTAATTTATTTATTTAGCTTCGCCTAATTATCTCAGGCAGGGAGACCACCACAGCTTTAGCCAATTACAGTGGATCCCGCATTAACAATGACAAGGCCAGACCCCCCCCTCAATTCCCAGTAAACAGGCCAGACCACATCACAGTAATCTTGTGAGTAGGTTCTTTAACATCCCCTGCCTAACCAAATTAACTAATTAATAGAAGCAGGAGACGGGACCTTCGGTTTATTCATTCTTATCCGAGAAGACTAGAATGTCTATCCATTTGACATTATAGAAAGGTAGCACATTCTCCTCAGTTATTTTAAGACCTTGAGTGTTGGTCCAGCCGGGGCTCAAACCCTCGACCTCCTGCGCAACAGTCCAGCGCTCTAACCAATTTAGCTAACCGGGAGGTTGTTTCTGTAATAATGCAAATTACATTCAGAATTGACAAGGACACTGTACAGCACAGTACACCATTAAAACAAAAACAGAGGTAAAACAGAGGTGTAATAGTTTGTGTAGAGTCTCAACATCTGTTCCTTTTGAAACTGTTTGTGTTCATCCTAAAACATTACCTGAGTCAATGTTGTTTTTTCCTTTCTTCTTCCTCTTCTGATTTTCTTTTGGTTTTTGTTTTCAGGCAATGTCATACAAAATTGCTTCATTTTACAACCCTGTTTAGGGAAAAAAAAAGGCAAAACATTGTAACTTATCAGCCTCACTCAGCTACCCTGACATACTCCAACAGACCATTGAAAATTATACCTACAAAGTTAGTTAATATACAGTACCACACCATTTCTCACACTCCGGTCCAGAAAGATACCTTGGGTTATATAAATGTAGTGGAATAAAACTCTTGGTTAAAACATGTTGTAAAATTATCTACCATGTGCAAAATTAAAGATTCACGACAAAGGAAATTTTACCATGTATGGCAATAAATACCAATTACCAAAATACCAAATACCCCCATCCCCAGGAGAAGATAGATGGGAATGTGAATTGCCCACAAATATATAGACACACGTACATGATGATCGATTCAGTCAGACAGGGGCTGTGATATGGGCAGATCTTTTCTCCGTCACCTCTGAAGTCGAATTCCCTGATAACACAAATAACTTTCTCTTTCAAATGCTACATAATCCATTACTTACCTTGCTTTTCGTTCGGCTCTTTCCTACATCATGTTTCGTTAATGACTTCACAGTAGAATCTTCGCCGCGCTTATTTTTTACTTTCGAATCGCCTTGTTTCGTTGCCTTTCCAGCAAGGCTAAAGAACGATCGAGTATCCTGTAAAAAATATGTAATTATAATTGAAACACCGGTTAAAAGACTGCCGCTGAGAGCTAAAAGGACTCACAAACCATTTTAGTATAGTGACATGTTCACATTACTCTCCTACATTTCGCGCCATCTTTGAAAATCTCCTGTACTTTAGTCAGCGGTCACTAACCTAGCTAGCCTCCAGACTCCTGCTATTTCTCTTCCGCTAATTTTCCGAGAAAAACAATAGGTCATTAGATAAACATAATTTAATTTTAATTCACGGAACCAAATGAAAGGAGCTGCAAGGCGAGGGAGGTTGAACCACGTGCAGTTGCCCAACAGGTTGCTTTGAAAATGGCAAATAGATCCGCGGAGAACACTTCTCAGGGGTACGTACTCTGTTGTGGATGTCGATATTTCCATGAATGAATGCGCCCCAGATTCGCGCACGCTCCTTCAGTGATTTGGTTGTTTCGTTTTGCTATCGTCTCCTCGAGGTATATTGTTTATTTATCGAAAAATACTCAAAATTCGCAGAAACTTGCAAAAGGTTATTTGAAGTTTTATACGCTGTCATTCAAAAACAATTTCATTTAATATAAAATGACTCTATAGGGGAAAAAAAAACAAAAAAAAAAACTACGCATAAAAGTTTTACCGATTGGACTTGAATGGAACAAACGTGGTCGTGTTACGATTGGTGCGTATTTTCCCAAAGTTAAAATTACACTCGTTTCTAAATTGTATCTGCTTGAGTAGTAGCAGATGATGGAGTTTATGCGCAGAATTGGATACAACTGAGTCAAAGAATTAACGTTTGTAACAGTGTTCTTTGCGCCTGTTTTTCAAAGATCTGATGCCATGCAATGCATTTAGTCTCTATTGTAAAACTAGAATCGACCATATTTCCGGAATTTTTTAGGGCTTACTGTAAACTGCCAAACGAAACGAAACGAATTGAAAATATGAAAATCTCCGTGGTGTTCTTTGCTGAATCTTCACTACGTTCGCGAAGAGATCAATCTTCTACTGTATTTATAGGAAGGACTGCGCAATTTGGCCATAAAATGCAAATCTATAATTCACATCAAAATTCCGTGAGGCTCGAGCTGTGCAATTTACAAGTTGTCAAGTATCGATGTTCGTAGTCGATAAATAATTCGATTGCGTGACATGACACCTTCCCTGAATAATATCGCGTGACTAAAGTTGGTTTGCAGCATGTTTCTGATTGAAAAATTAAAAAAAACAAAGTTTTCGTTGAGGTTTCAGTAATAGTAACGTTTGTTCTGTTATCATTTGTATGATTTGTGGACTGAACTGACCGATTCATCCTTAAGGGGGGCATTGGGATGTGCTAAAGAATTTCGGTTTTTCGGATTGGGTGTTCACTGCAGTTTGCAAATTTTCCGGTTTTCGTCAAAAATACCTGTCTAATGGGCTACGGATTTAGTTTCCGATGAAGTTTTCGGATTGTCCTATTTGAATTCCGTTTTCTCTCCGATCCAAGCGGTCATTATGCGCCCCCACTGATCTCGAATAGCCGCGAAACCTCTGTATGCTCCACATGTCAACACCGTATCGGATCGATTAGGGTTTTGCGATCTGGGATGTGAACGTTTATCGGTTTTGACTGTTTAGCATGCAGTTTTCAGTTCTGGTCGAATTTTTTTTGCGGTTTTGCGGTTGTGGATGATTTTTTTCGAAGGCTTTGAGGTTTCTAATAGACCCTCTCATACTTCCATACAGTGGAGTTGCACACGGATTCTTGCTTTGCAAATTGAAAATCTCTCTTTCTAAAAGTACAGATCTTCCCTTTTGTTCTGTTCCGTGTCTTAAATTACAGTAGGCCTTGTTTAGTTATTTCCTCTGAAATGGTATGAGGAATTCTTTTAATTTTTTCTTTTTAATTTTTCTGGAAATTAAGTGCTGTTGTCTTTCTCATTTCACACTTGAGTTTGGGACTGAAAATGAGGGGAATGCAGGCTGAAAGCTGGGGTGTCTGTGCCAGACAGCTTGATCCTGCCTTTGTCTGCATTATCATGTATTACCTTTTTAATTTTCCATTCCAGCATGAATTTTTAATGTTCTGTAACACCTTTTTTTCTTCTTGAATACTAATAATATAACACATTTATTTTAATCCAAAGATGTCTTTGTAATTCTGTTTTTTGAGACATGTTGATGGATTTTCAGTCTCAAAAATTATCAATTTAGGTGCCCCATTGTTATCAAGGAGAGTCTGTTTGATCTTGGCTGTCTTCCTCCAGCTGTAAGTGAAATACTGAAGTAACTTTCATGAAATAGTGATGACAAAATTGTTTACGTGTTGCAATGATTTGATTTCATGTCCTCCTTCCAATCAGCACCCCCTCTGGAATAGGGGCCCATCTCTCCCCTGTTTTAAGTCAGAAAGGTTGAAAGGTGATACTGTTTTGCTAACACTTCACCTGTAATTTCATGCTTGCATGATTGATAATAATTATTACATGTATTATTATTATTTTTAAGCTTGTCATTATTTTTATACTGGCCTTTGTCAAGCAAAGGGTCAAATGTGGACTTCAGAACTGCAATGGTTATCCTGGTTTGCTGATGTGAGTACAGAATTGATTAATAGAGCAAAAAGTTCAAGGCTTATACTGAAGGTCAGCAACATATAGTCTGATCATTGCGTACTTTTAAGTAGTTGTACCCAAGTCTAAGTGACACCCAGCTACATGTACTTTTTTTAAAAAAAGTTGCTACTTGTAATACAAGGCATGGGGATGTGCTGCTGGTCTGGGTGGCATTTTCATGACTCACTTAGCTATAATGGAGTTACATTTTCAGTAGAGTTACAAGAGTGGGGACATTTTCATGATTCGGAAAATTTTCATACAACAAAGTAAGGATTTACAAACAGGAAGTTTCAAATTAGATTGAAATGTACCAGAATGTTAATGCACTGAAGATGAGAAGTAAAGTGTTCTAAATTCACGTAGACAAATGTGTTGCTTCATTTTAGGATCATGACCTACTTAAAAGACGACTCACTTGGCAGATGGGGTGTATAATTGGCCACAGGGTAGACTATGATGGGGCAGGTTTTCTGAGAGGCCGCAGCAGTACATACACAGCAAAAATTGACCCAAAAACTCTCTCACCCCTGATCTATCAGAAAATTGTGCCATTTCAGTCCGAATATAAACACAGTGCAATAATATGAGGCATTCTGTTATTGAATGGGTTTAATAGGAGTGTACTTTTAAGTGAGCTATTAATTGGTGCCACTGTTTAACTAATGTTCATGTGGTTTCCTTTCAGACCATTTGATTTTTTAAGTGGTTTTGGCAACAGATTCACCATTGCTGTTATGTTTGGAGCCACTTCCAGCACATGCCTGAATATGTTTTTACAACCAAGAAATGGAATTTTTCAGATGCCTGACCCAGCTGGATGGGTGCAGGGTGAGTGGTCATACCATAGCAACCTGATTTTGAATAAATTGAGTGTTTGTTTGTTTTGTTTTGCTTTTTTTTCTCTCACTGTTAAAATCATTTTAAAGACTATAGTAAGTATAGGTTAACGCAGTTGCCATGGGCCAGTATTAGTTTATGAACAAATTTTAATAATTAAGCTTACACAACGTAGCCTCATAACTATACAAAATAGTAGTAGTAACCCATCAAGCCAAAAAAATTTGGATGTATAACCATATGACCATACAAGGTGCTAATTTTAACATGCGTGGTCAACTGTACTGCAGGCAATTGCCAATGCCACAGCTTTGTTTAGTAGTCCAGTGGTCAGAGCACTGGGCTCCAAGTCAGACAACCCAGGTTCTAGTCCTGGCCGGGGCAAGGCGTTGTGCCCTTGAGACACGCAGGAAAAAAAAATGTGAGCTCTGCTTTTAGGCTTGGCTAAATCTATATATTATTGGTTATATGGAATTCAACATACAGTTTAAACGACTAGGAGCAAATACATGTATGGTCAGTAGCATTTTGAGGCATTTGGTTTGTGTCTCAGCCAGTGTTTGTTGTGTTCCGCAGAGTTTGCAACAGTACTGCTGTGGATGTTAGGACCTTGGGGCCATCCTCATCCAGCAGTATACCTTATCAGTGCATGCATTGTTCCACCATGTGCCCATGTTGTGTTTGCTGTTTTATAGCATGGGATTCTTGTCCTTGAGGATGGTGTTTCTTGGTGTTTCCTCCCCTCAAACCTAACTGCTGGGTTTCTTTTGGCACTTGGGTAGGCCTGCAGTTGGGTGTTCTAGCTCCTTGAAGTGTGACTGTAGTTGCAGCTCCTGGGCCTCCAGTAGCCTCCATTTGTGATTTTGTGTGAACTTGATATTAAGTTATTTATTTGGAATATTTAGACAGGCTGGCTCAGTTTGGCTTTTAAAAGCAGGTTTAAAAGTGGGCCTCTATAAATGATAACAATGACCACACTGGGAGCCACATTCGTTACTCTTTGTTGAAGTCTGTGAGTTGTTTTACTAATTCACTCTTAAGATCTGATTATTAATTAATTCTCCCCTCTAGATGCTGCACATTTACATATTCATCAGTTATGAGAACTTTTCTGTTAGATCAAGAAAACATAACTACCAGATTAGTTTGAGTATTCTCATTGCCTGTTTGCTGGATAATCTAAGGGTATTATAGGGAGAAGTTACCTTCTAATCATTTCTGGGAGTTAAAGGGTTAATGTCCCCTGCTTATAACCAGCACAGAGAATACCCTGGTTTGCTTTGAAGGAAGGAGAGTATGGGGCCTATGGTTTATCATCCTTAACCAAGAAGACTAGAACATCTAACCATTTGCAGATGTTGTATCAGAGGTAGCACATCCTCCTCAGTTTTTTTAAGACCCTGAGTGTTGTTGTGGTCTGGGACTTGAACCCTCAACTACCAACACAGTCATAACACCTTCATGATGTAAAAAGAAATGACAAGGATGCATCCAAACCACTTGCTAGATACTTCAATCTCTCTAATCATTCTGGGCAGCATATGGCACTTTGCAGCCTTTCCCTACATCTAGGCAGTTCGGAGGGCCGCAAAACTCCAGAACAAAAGTTATCTTTCAAATAAGCACTCTAAAGCCCCGCAGTATCAATGAACGATTTTCAATTAACTAATTTATTCTTGTTTTCTTGTCACCATATTCCCATCAACAGCATAGCTCCATTTTCTGCATATAAATATATACACACACAACTCACAATTCCTCCAGTTGCTCTGATGAAAGGCTATTGCACTTGAAATGTCAGCTTTTAAACTCTATACAGTGGCCAATTTACATTATTAACTCAGTCAATAACACTAAATTACCCTGTTATACTCTTCCACTGATGCAGCACCACAGTTTCTTTAGAAACTTACCCCTTTACCTGAACAGCAGTCCAGCACTCAACATGAGCAAGCAGAAAATATTTCCTCTGTTTTAATTAGTTTTTCAGAATATTGTCACTGTTCTTGTGTACGGGATCCTGTTCTACCCATTTTTTGCCTGTCTGACAACTGACAACAGACTGGTTGGGTCCTTGCTGGGTTTTCTTTATGTTACAATCAGGTGAGCTAGCTATTACTTTGTTTATGAATACCAATTTAATCAGACTGTGAGTTTGATTTTTAATAAGCAAATACAGTTCTCAGAACTCTACAGTTGTCAATACTTAATTCAAATATTATTCTAATGTGGAATGTTACTCTTGGCTTTGAAATAAGTGATGTTTGTGTTAATTTTGGACCATGTTTTGTACACATGTACTAGTAAATAGGGAACACAGTACAGCATGGCTTACAAGTGAAACAATAGACTAATTTGGTTCTCTCTGCTTATAATTAACCCTATCAGCCCTAGAGGTAGTCAGCATGTAAGTTCTCCTTCCAGTAATATTGCTGACTCATTCATTAAGAACATGAGAATAAAAAAAAGATTCCCAACTCAAGACGCTCTGATTACAACATGAATTCTTCTTATCAGTACCAAAGGAAATTTAAAGTGAAGAGTCTAGAGAATATGGATATTGATGTTAACCCTTTAACTCCCGTGAGTGACCAAGACAGAATTTCTCCTCACAATATCAATACAATATCAAGTAGACAACTGATGAGCATAACTGCACTTATGTGGAATCTGTAGCATGAATTAACAACTCCACGCCTTTACAAACATGATCTTTAATACGACGATCTTTAAGACGTTGGTTGAAACTAAAGAAAATAACAAACTAATTGACAAGGAAAGCAAACCAGGGTATTCTAATTAATTTCTTAGATTCTTCTTCAAACTGGGAATAGAGTTTCAGTGTATGAAGTACTTGAAGGTAAGGATATGAAAGAATCATTAGTGAATCGTATGTTTTTAATACTCGGCTTTTTTGTTTTTGTTTTGATATTTCTCAAAGTGATATTTAACAAATCAAACACAATTCTCATTGGTCTGCAGCCTTATTGGTCATAGAAATGATGCCAACATATTCAAAACTAAAGTGAATCCACAAGGGGTGCTCAAGTGGTTTCACCACAAGTAGTATTTCTTCAAGAGTATAAAGGGGGTGGAGGGGGAGTTTGCATAGAGTATAAACAAGGGACTGTAGAAAATTGACTTCCAATAGCAGCCAATGAGTGTGTATGTGTGTGTGTGTGTATGTGGGGGGAGGGGGTGTGTGGTCAATTTAGTCAATTTATCATATTAAAGAACCAAAATCCTCCTACCTCTCCCCCCCACCCCCCCTCCAGGTGATGAATAATGACCAGCCCCCATTTAGCTATTTATTCATATATATTTTTTATTCTTTTATTCTATTTATTTATTTATTCATTTTTAATTACTTTTTTTTCACTAAGGGAGAGTACCAGAAGGAATTGTTTTACCTGACATATCTGGGGTCAGTTCCAATCAACCTTTGCCTTGCATTCATTTGGATGAGGTTCGGTATCCTGCTGTATCGTGAAGTGAGAAAGAAGTGGTTCCCATCTGGGAGAAGTGTAAGTCACTTGTGAGCAACACGGCGCACAGCAGTTTAACATCGGGCATGCGCGAGGTGATCAATTCTGGCTAGCCGTGCGCCAATTTCCGCCTTAAAGGATAACATAAGAGACAAACGCTCTTTCGCAAAATAGGCGAAATAAAATTGCAACGCTCCTAGATGTCTGCAAAAGGAAGCAAGGTACCTAACGATAATGTATATCGCTGAGTTGGAACGATATATCGCCCGAGGCAAAACTTTTTTGAATGGTTCAATACTATTTCGCAATTGTCTTAACAACAGCTTCTACCTCTCAGAGCCATATGACAAGTCCAAGTAAAAAACAACCAAACTTCCTGAAACGCGGGAAAACGCGGGTGACAATATCCTGATTGGTTTTTAGCTTTGAATCTGATTGGTTAAGAGAGGGGTGCGAGTTTTTCTGGACCAATCACAGAGCGAAGTAAAGCATAAACAAGCGTTTGTATGGCACGATATTTCGTCGATGAGTCGTGATTTTCGCGGTGATCGTCTCACAGTTTTGTACGCTGGCTATAAAAAGCTGTCCAAGGATGGAGACTGGGGAGGAGTTACCGCTTGCTCCCTCTCTGTACTTCATATAGGGGTAGGGGTAACTGTTGTTAGTGTTTGTTTGGAAGCTTTTACTGCTGACAAAATAACATTAACTTTTCTTCTTTTCTTTTCCAGGGTGGCGAGGAAATCCGCGATACACGTTTGGCCAGAGAAACGGAGATCGCTCACATGAGGGAACTCCTGTATCCAGGATCAATTTCGTAAGCGGTTAAAATTGATAATCTAGCAGGGTTGGATACCAAACTCTGACAATATCCTACATATGAATTTTATTCAGATAAATTGTTGTAAAATGGGTTTTTCCCACAGTAAGATTATTCGCATAAGATCTCTATCGCCTGACAGCTTATGAGGGAAAAGCCTTAATCGAAAATCAAGCACAGACTTCTCAGGAAAATAACAGTATTCCCTAAGCAGAAATCAGCCGGGCATTAAAAACTTAACCGCAAGACATGGCCCTTTATTTTATAATCTGTACATAGGCTATTCACGTTACGCACTGTATATCACTAATTAGTATTGAATATCAATCTCGGATTGAGCTTTTTAAAATTAAAACTATGAAATGAGAGTTGACTAATAGTGTTGGCGAGCTGACATGTCGGAGAAGTGACCGGGTACAGAATGCATCTATCATCGTTGTGATAGAGAGTTAGTTTTTTTAAGGGATTAGCCTGACACTATACGGTTGTAAACAAAGAGGACAAAAACACCAGCCTGTCTTGTTGCTAAGTTTTCAACTAGTTGTTGGTTTATTCTAAACCAATAAGATTTGTCGCCTGTGATTTTCTCTGCGTTGATAGATTCAGACATCGCACTCATAACTGCTACGCGTTATGTAATAACTAAGATGGTGACCGGTCAAGTCGCCCAAAAGTCATCTCGCCCGGAGTCATGTCACCCGGAACCAGAGTCATGTTGCCTGAAATTCATAGTCGCCCGAAATTTTATCGAGTGTTTAATCTTGAAGAAAAGTAACAATGGCAAGGAATAAACTCGTAAAATGTTTTCGTCCGCTAACCTATGGGAATATGAAGTAAAACAAAGACTCAAATATCGCTGTTCATTTCAGCGTTGTTCGTTGCTACGAACTAAACTGCTCATTCTACGATACAAATTCTAGTAATTATAAGCGGAACTTTCAGTTATCAGAATTTTCCACACATATCAGAAAAATACATCATTTCTCTTATTTTTATTTATCGTATAAAAAACAACCTGAAACTTTTACAGCGGTTTTTTTGTTTATTGCTAACCACACGAATAAAGCTTGTTAGCATCATTTCCCTTAGGATCAGACGCGGCATAAATTATCGCGACTTGTTCAGTTGTTCCTTGTTTCCTCGGCCGGTCGCATGTAAATTTTGTTCCGGCTAACTACATATAAAGAGGTTAAATTAATAACAGCCACCTTATTCCGAGATAATCAGCAAGCTGAAACACGAGATCGTTACGCATACGCAAAAAAATTATATAGTGAGCCTTCATCCTTGTATCGAGTGCGGAAATGAAGTTCGACCACGCCAACAAGCCCTTCAGTGCGACGATTGCGGCTTTTGGCAGCATCGTATCTGCGGGACTGGTATCGACCAAGCCACCAACTGTTTGGCAACAATCAGAGGAAGAATAGATTGGTTGAGCGTTGCATGTTCTCTTGCGGCATCAAACCCAAGTGACCAGGTCCCCGCCGCTGAGAGCACAAGAACCGACTTCGCCCAAGGTACGGAAATTTTAAGACCACTGTTTGTCCCTGAAATAATTTTATTCTTGACCAAGAACTTAACCTTTCTAGCCCAAGTTTTATCTTGAACGTTTTTTTCCTTAAATGAGTTTACGATAAAAATGCGGTTTTATTTTTGCTTTGCAGATCTTTCTCCAGAGTATCCGCCTTTCTAACTACTGATTCAGCTGCTCCACCTAGAGTCCTCTGCGTGCACCGTCCAAGTTCGACTCGTCAACGCCAGAAAACTTTTGCTCGCGTTTAGGAAAATAATGATATAATAATAATAATTATTATTATTATTATTATTATTATTCTAGTTTAAAAGGAATAGTTTATTTTATCACGATAAAAAAAATCAGATATGTAATAAGTTTTTTTTTTTTTTTTTTTTTTTTTTTTTTTTAATGACGAACTTACCTTAAGTTGGCATTTGAATTTGTTTTCAAGGGGTGGGTGTCCTCGCGTGTAATTAGTTTTAAATGCAAGCAATAAATATGGTTGTATTGATGCGTGTCTGAATTTACCGCAACATCACAATCTTGCTTGGTAACCAGGTGATGATTCTTGAGCACGTGCTGTATTCAAGACGGCGGCGTTTTCCAATGTTCCAATCGTGATGATGTGAACCTTCGTTCGAAACAGAATGCTTCCACAGACAAAACAACAACAGTTAGAACCATACTGTAGCTGGTATCACTATTTTTTTTTATTTTCATATTCTGTTTTAGGATTACTATCTCCGTGATATCAAACAACAGCGAAATAAACAACCTGAGTTTCACGAGTCTGCATTCTACGAGTTTCTTCCTTGCGATTTACCTAAAATTTTACTTTCCTTCAAGTTTAAACACTCGATAAAATTTCGGGTGACATGACTATGAATTTCGGGCAACCTGACTCTGGTTTCGGGCGACATGACATCGGGCATGATGACTTTCGGGCGACTTGACCGTAAACCACCTAGATACTACGCCCTGCGTGGTTAAAACCCTACCGTTTATTGTGCTGGTTAAGCCATCTGCTTTGTTCTAAGTTATACTACCAATAGACCCCAATTTTTATTGGTTTACCAGCGTGAAAACCCACTTGGGATGTTAAAAGAACGCGGGAAAAATTTGTTAATAAAGAGCCTGGGGCGAGTGATTTACAAACTTTTGTCGTGTTCTCCCAACAACTCAAGTAGGTTACTATGCCGGTACACCGATAGAAAGTTCGGTCTGTTGCTCAAATAAAAATCTTGCTCTCTTATTTTTAATTAGTGAAGGATTAGCAAAGCCAATCAAACTGCAGAACTTTTGACTAAACACTTTTAGATTTATACTTGAATCTTTAAATTCACTCATTGCTCTTTGTGATTGGTCTGGAAAGCGTTCCAATCAGTCTTGATTCCTTTGGCCTACGTGTAAGGCTGTCATGTTCGGTTGAAAAGAACGTGTACGTAAAGAAAAGAGCTGCCATTGATCACCAACGATAACATAAACGTGGGATTGATGCCTACATGAGTGATGAATAAATAAAGTGACATATTTCTTTCGTTTTTGCATAAGCTTATTCAGATGATAATGATTTTCTATTTACTCGGGATCGGTGGTATAATTTCTTTTTGTGTTGCTTCAAACAGGGGGAATATGGTTGGATTTAACTGGTTTTCAACGCTGCTTCGTCTTTTCTACAAACCAAGGAAAGGTAAAGATGTTTTGTTGGCGCCATGTCTTTGAGCCACGAACAGGAACCATTTGAATAAGAAGATGATTTAAATGACACCCAGTCGTTTGTTGTTAAAATTTTTTTTAACTTTATCTGAATTTCGCTTTTAGATTTCAAATTTTCGACGCAATTCATTTCAACAACTTTGGTTAGCGCTTTAATGATCCTTCAGGTGAGTTGGATAATTTTTATCGATTTAACTATTGTATATTTGCTTTCGCTGTTGGTAATACTGTGATGGCAGAATGATTGATTGACTGACTGACCGTGCGACTTGCTTACGGAGTGAATTACACTATCTCCATGTTCATCGTCACCGTGGTCATAGTTTATCACGCTCATTACTGTTTTTGTGTTGGATTTCTTTTCTCATACATACCTACATACATAAATACATTTTATTTCTTACAGTCGAGACAGATTAAAAGTTTCCAGCCCACAGGTAGCTCGAGTGCCATTCGCTCCAATTCTGGGAAAAGAGTGCCAGCGGTCGAGTTGACAATCAAGAGCTTTGTTAATTTTTTAAAATTTCTTAGAGGCAGAAGATCGGGTGTGATAAGAACGGATCTCATAAATATCGTGGAAGAGTTTTTGAATGCTACAAAGTGCAAATCTATGTCTGAAGTCAAACATCAAACTAGCTGTAGGTTCATAGTTGGAGAATTTTAATGGTAAAACAACAGCATCAGTACATAGAGGAATTACATGCCGGTACTCTCTTCTAAAGTGTTACGTTCTACTCAGGTTTTCATGGCAGTTCTTTCCCCAATGGACGTGATTAGAAGGGTTTATATTGAAAAATACAAAACTCATGGGGACACCAGCTCGGCTAATTTTGTAGACGTCCTCTTTGGTAAGTTTTTGTGTCTGTAAACAAGAAAATAGCTTGTTCCAGGTGTTCAGTTAGAAAACCATGCGTGGAAGTAAAATTCCAAGCACGATGCTATCGACGGAGCGAATGAAAGAACGTTTGGGTCGGGTCGAAAATAACTGAACAAGGGATTGGTAGTAGGGAACACGACCTGGCTAAAACCTCCCGGCTGATTGCCACTCGACCCAAATCTTCCTCGAGTTTTCTACCCAAACCTCCTGTGGCGTTGCAGTTGTGCCTTCCGTTGTAGCTATATCCTCACACCTAATAACCAACAGAGCGTGGTTTTATTTTTCCAATCAAAGTGCGTTGTGATCTTGTTTTCTGCGAGTCACTTCCCAACTTGGGGAGAGAAGCGATGCAAAAGTGTGACAAGATCGTAAAGATTTCCTCGCTCGAAGTTTGACAATTTCAAAAGGTGTAAATTCTTTAAAATCGATCCTTAAAGTGGAATAAATCCTATGGACTTACCGTAGCCATCTTTACACCGATTTTCCATTTGATCAGTGGATTCTAGAAAAACGGGGTAAATTCTGTGAAATTCATCCTTTAAGTGGACTACATCCTTCTGACTTGCCGACATCACGATCTTTACCCCGATTTTCGATTTGATCCTTGTGTGAATTTGTCATAAACGGGGTAAATTATGACAAATCCACCCACAAGTGCAATACACCCTTCAATGATTTAGAAACTGTACTTAAAAAAAGATGTGTTTAGGTGATGGGATCGGGAAAACGAGCATGGCTCAGGGGATAGTCTATATTCGTGAACGGCTACCGTACTGGCTTTCATGTGATGTACGTGCTCACAAGTTTCACGTGAGGAATTTGGTTTTCAAAGATCATTGTCTTTCAGATCACTGAGCTTGAAGCGCTCTGCGGAATAACAACAAAGCGCTCTAGATCTGTGACAGTATAAAATATGCGGCTAGCTGTAACAGCTGAAATCAGTTTACCGCAATAAAATCACAATATACTAATTCAACTTTTTTTTAATAGAGGGCTCAGTGCGATACAGCAAAAACCCACCGTCTTCCAAATAAATAACTGAAGGTCAAACTTCTGTGTTTGAGGGAAGACTTCGTGACGCAGACAAATAATCACAACTTTGACCTCTCAGTCGATCTCACCTCCGACAGATCAGGGTGAAGCGTCAAAAAAGATATAATTTTGCGTCGACGAATCATAATCTATGATCTTCAACGATTAAAGAAAAATAAATGAACTATGATATGACACCACATTGAGCTTTTGTCTTAGCTTGTGGGTAAAATGTTGTCATCGCAGGAGTCGCAAGTCGAGCAATGAAGACTGTAAATAAAGCAAGACTGCAAATTAAGCGTGAGCAATAACGTATCCCTTAGTCGAAAATCGCTTTGTTATTTACGCGGCAAGTTGTTCTTCCACGTATAGGTTATAACAACGATGCGATCAGACGGCGTTAACGAAGAAACGTTAGAATTTCAAGGGAAGTAATGTGTGTGTGAGAGGCCAATGATCTGGTTCGCAATGACCATGCGGATGAAAAGTTTTCCTGAAATCAGCAGGAGGTTGTTCATCCGTTGTTGCTGGAAAACACTGGTCAAATTTTCCGCTTATCCCGACCCATCCCGACCCCCTTGAATGTGTACTTTTGCTTAGAGATAAAGCTACAACGGAGTCTCTTAACCAGTCCCAAGCTGCGTGTTGCTCGATAGATCACAAAATATGATTGGCCACTGTATCACATTACGTCAGAGGACATATCTACAATAAGGGGGCATAACTATTACGAACGACAGATGAGTAAATAGACTTGGTTGGATGGTAAATTTTTATGGTGATTTTTTTTTTCTTTTTTTCAATTTTCTTTGCAGGCGGGATAGAAGCAGGACTTGTCTTGTCTGCGGTCATTTCTCTTTTGATGTTGCTTCACTTCATGAAATGCCATCGGTGAGTTTTCACCTTAATTTGGAAACGCTGAAGCTTTTCCTGAGTCAGTCATCGTGTTCTCAATTTTTTATTGAGGAAGACTTTTCGCTTTTACGGCTTCCTCCACATGTAGGTCGTTACAAATTAAGTGTCAGGGGAAAGGTGATGAAATTTTATATATATATATATTTTTTTTTTTTTTAATTTAATATCCTTACACGCATTTCTGCTTGATGGTCCTTTTCGTATTTCTTCGTTATTGTTTTTTATTATTTTTTTAATCTTTTTTATACTGTTTAAAAAATAAAGTATTCCGTGGCAATTATGCTCCCTTGCAAAATAGAGTTGTTGTTGTAAACGATTTCAAATCCAAGGCGCTCACGTCCAACGTTTAAATTTTTTTTTTCAGAGAACACGTGCTTCAGTTGTATCAAGGGCAAGCAATATATTCAAAGGACCTGCTCTTGACACCTGCAGCTTCAGTGGTACGTACTATGGTTAAGTGACGGATAATAGGAAGTTTAAGAAACGACGACAGCGGTTGGTTAAAAAATGAACTTATATTTGACCTACGAATCTCGCGATACTCTAAAGTCATGTACTTTCTTCCTCGCTTTCAAAATATCTCGAAACTGAATATGGAACACAGCGTTAAATTAGAAATGGAAGTTTTAAAAGAAATAGCCGTCGCCGTTCACGCTCAACAGACAACGCAAAGTTGGGTCATTTCACGTTGTTGTTTTGCAGATTTACGCAAAGAAATTTACAAAGATTTTTTTTACCCTCGTGCACAGCCGTTGTTCTGCTTATCTAACGTTTTGTTTCGTTTCGTTCCCGTTCCCGCTTTGATTTTCTTAAACTGCCTGGCTAGTCGTTGTAGTCAGGATGGATCCTGGAACAACAAATCCATTTTCTAGTCTTCTTGATGCTTTTCAAATAAACATCAAACCCTGTTCCTTACATTTTGCTGTTTCTCGAAGAAAAAAAAAGAAAAAGAATAAAATGAGCCCTGTCCCTAACAAGTGCCCTGTTTCGATTAAGCACCCTTCCTTGAAGTATCAAACGTAGGTTAGCGCCCGGGCGCTAAATCGAATCATTGCTGTATGACAATAATGATGATAATAGCACTAATATTTAAGATACTACTACTAATAATAATGACAATGATGATAATGATGATGATGATGATGATGACGACAATAGTTGTGTTGGGGAAAATGATAACCATAAAGATGATAAGGATAACACAAGAAAATGACAGAAATATAATGATGATGATGATAGGGAACGGAAGATTTTCAAGAACTCTAGACCCGGAAATATGTGTGACTCCTTGGTTGGACCGTAAGACTTCTGTTATAAAATTTGAGAGTGAAGATTTTGTTGTTGCCTTTTTGTTTCTTTTTATCCCTGCTAGGGAAAGAGTCTCCGATATTCTGGATATCAGATAGCGTACACATTGCTTGGTATAAGAAAATGAATTTGATGTCACACAGTATCTTAAATGCTAATCTTCTGTTTGTCCCTTTCTTTGTTTGAATGATCGACATCAGTATCTGAGCAATTGCCACCTACCCCTCCCCTAAGCCAACAACAGTCAACTGATAATAAGTTAGGGTTAATGTTGGGTTAGTGGAGGGGTAGGAGGCCTTGTTTGAACATGATACAAATCTACTAAACAAATACGCAATAATAGGGATTTGAAATTCTGAGGATAAAGTTTGCGTGGTCCTTTAAGCGGGCTATTTAACGTTTTTTTTCCTCGGTGACTTTCATTCTCTAGCAGAGTTGTCGCGTTTGAATGAATGTTTACCGTTGATTCATGAAACGACACCTTTATGTTGTCGCCAAAACTTAAATTTGAAGAGATTCAGATTGTTTATGATTTAACCATAGTTGAGAAGCAACGCGGTCTTTAAAGGGAACTAATAATATTTCATGAACCTGCAAATTTTAATTTATTGTTTATACTAGCAGGTGGGCTCGTAATTTCGCAATGCTCTTGGTACAAATGTGATCTCACCATGAAGCTCTTTGATGTTTTATCTTCGTTTCTTTTGTAGGCTTTGGCACTCTGACAATTTTTCTGTCAACTTTGGTTGCTGCTCTGGCAATCGTTTTCAAATCGAAAGAACTGCTCGCCCCGGAATTATGGAAACATTTGAAAGAAACTGGAATTGCTATTTTGTAAGTTTTACCGATGTATATGTTGTATCGATTTGAATCTTAAGAATGAGAGTTATATGATTGTATCACATTGTTGTCTTCTGGTTATTGTGATCGTTGTGGGCGTACTGCGTAAAAGGCGGGAAAATACGAATGATCAAATCACGATTTGTTCAAGTTTTGAATCTGATTGGTTGAGAAGGTGGCGTGAGCTTTCTGGACCAATCACACGGGCAAGTTAAACAAAATCACAGCAATCCTCGATTACCTTCGACACTCAATTGAAAAATACTCTACTACATGAAGAATGCAACTCTAAAGATTGTTTAAGCATCAAAACAAGATACAGTAACATATTTGCAGGATCAGGATTTCGTGGCTAAGCTGGTTTTATAATTATAATCATAATTTCATAATTATAGTGAGACTTGAAGGCTTTTCGAAAGACGCAATCTAGTACTCATGGGATGTTGTTTTTACAGACCCACTTTGGCCTTGGCTATTTTTCTGATGTTGTTCCAGTTGTTTCTGACACATTTCGTCTTCCGGTACTCGAATTATCCAAACATCACTGTCACAATTGATAATAGGTATTGTTGTATATCATTCTGAGCTGAATCTCTTGTTGTGTGATACGCACGCCCTGAACAACTCATCTACTCATTACAAACACGTGCAGGCATCTATGACTAGTACTAGGCTTGACAGAGTGCAGTCCGATTCGGTCCGTAATTAATCAAGTGATTGACAAAATTATAACAGTGCGCATATAACGCGTATAGTCAAATAGGCATGCTACGTTGAATGGCCAGTTACAAGCATAACGTAAACTGTACACTGTCCCTTTAGTGCACTAATCAAAAGTATAGCAAAATTCGCGAACGTGATTAATTATCACCAGCCCGATTTGAGAACTAATAGGACGGTGTACGCGTCATGTGTGTAATTGGACAGTGTAAGAGGATAGTTAAAGAGAGAGTTAACACGTCATGCCAGGGTAAGTGGACAGAACGCGTCGTGTGCTGTTGTCTCGCATTTTGCCGAGTTAACGGTTGCTTTTTTTTCTTTTTCTCTTTTTAATGAAAACGTACAACCACAACCGATCTCTAGTTTCTTTCTCAAATTTTGTTACGACTACTGACCGAATTGGCTCGGTCCTATTTGGCTGCTGATGACCGATGGCGTAGCAAATTTTATCATTGTGTTGATTGGATATGTCATATGCTACTGTATGTTTAGTGGTCAACTCACGCCTTGCCGAGAGAACGTTCAATACAAAGCTGCGGTAGATTAATTGAACGTCGACACAACAACTCATCGACAGAAACGTCTCTGATGAGAAGATTTTTGCCATATATCTTTGTTATCATTGTATGTGTGTTTATTGTTGTTGTTGATGTTGTTGTAGTGGTAGTGGGTGTTGTTGTTTTCGTTGCTGTGATGGTTGTTGTTGTTGTTGTTGCTGTAGTTGTGGTCGTTGGTTTGTTGTGCGTTGCATCCAGGTTAATTAGTAATTCTCCTAGATTCACATCTTGCTTATGGGTCACGAAGCTTAAAATGCTCAGCCCGTATCGTGTACACTTTATTTTTGGTCTCTTTCTCTCTCTTTCAGGCGGCTATTCTCCATCATGGCATACTTTTTCTTCTTCTATAACATAATTCTTGGACTTTTCTCTGGTTTTGTGCGAATTCTAAAGGGCATGCTTTTAGGAGTGATTTTCATCTCTCGTATCGATCGTACATCACTGATGCAGGGTTTCCAGGCTTGGGACAAAGGTAAGGAGCACGCACCCAGTACAAGCAATTTATAAGTGGCAGAGGCTATGTGAAGGGAGATATACAACATACAGACCTATGATGCTGCCATGTTGTCACTATTTCCTAAAACAACTTTTAACCAATGAATTAATGTTTGTAAGACTTCTGGGACAAAAGGAAGGTCGAACAGAAATTCCTCAGTGATAAGATCCAAGAAATTGCCAAGAACGCAGCAAACGGTAGTGGTTTAGTAACGATTTGTAATAGCTTTACGTCTGATTGTTCGAAAGAGTTGCACGAGATTTATAGAGTTGTCATTGTGCTAACGAAAGCATAACCTATGGGATCCTGGACAACCTTTGACTCTAACTTCAAATATTGTTCATTTTCTTTTCAGCTTTTGTCGCATACCTTGGTTTTGTGACTGTGCTGGTTGCCCACAGCCATCCCGTGATGCTGGTATTCTGTCAGTTGCTTATTGACAGAAAAAAAGATCACCAGCCCCCGCAAGACCGTAAGTAAATAGTCTCTAGAATCATGACTCGGCTGGGATGATTCTGATTGGCTCGATTGATAAACGGACAGATGAGCGTGCGCACAAATGGACGGACAAACGAATGGGCAACTGTGGCTTAGACAATTGGCAAGTTTGTTTCCTTTATAAGATCAAAACACAGCGCTGTTTATGCACTGGCAACGGACACTCAGCAACCAATCAGAACATTAGAAATGATCTTTTCACAGAGGGCAAGAAACGCATAATATTCTTTTGTTAAGCGTCGTTATTAATGTCAAAAACGTGGAAAATTTGGCAGAAAATGTACCCCATTCCCCAAGTCAGATAAGAAGATAAGACAATTTGATAAGAAATGGGTAATATTGAGAAGAAACTTACGATGCGAGCTATGTTCGGTTGGTTACTATTCATTTCATATCCATTCTGTGATCACGCGGGAATATTGAAAGTTAGTCTTTCTTCTTTGCCACTTTGCACAGTTTTTTGAGGAACTAAAACGTATCGCGCTGACTGTTACTTTTCAAGCCGAACTTTAAAAAAACGATTGTATTCTGGGTGATATAGAACAGTTTTAAGGCTTTTCATGAGGAGAAAAAGAAACATCCCTACGTGTGTAATCTTTATTTCAACTTGAGTCTGAAGTGCTTAAGTACTCCGTTCTTAACGTTAACATAAGTTTTCAAGTACCATGTTTTAAGACATCTATTTTGTCGCCGGATCTCCGACAAAGCCTGTATATTGTAGGTTTGGCATTGAGGTAGGACGCTCTGAAGCTTTGTAATATTTGTTTTAAATGACATTTCGTTGCCATTCCAAAACAATAGTAAAGGAAGTAAAGACATTTTGTCTCCTTTCTTACTCAAAGTACGAAAGAAATTTCTCTCTTTTGGCCTATTTTCTCTATTGCTATGATTCCTTTGTTGTCATGAACTAATTTCTTGAAGGGTAATTAACTTGAAATACTCGACGAAGTCCCTCCAGATCTGGTCCAAACCTCTCAAACGCAGCTTATATTGCCATTCCTCTCTCTTTGTCTTTCAGGCTTTATGCAGGAGCCCCGTCGGCCGCGCATGTCTCAAAAGGCTGTCAACCGCTGGTTCCTGGCCGTGACTCTCCTACGCAACCCATCTTTTATCAAGTACCGCCGCCAAGGCCGCCATTTCACGGCATCTGTTGTGACTCTTGGAAGCGTCAACTTTGACGTTCCAGTGTAAAACTTTGAGACAAACTCAGAAGGAAGACCACCGTTCTTTCTTTATGGTTCACTTTTCCGGAGATCTGCTGTAGCTTGGGGTTAAAAGTTTCCCTCGTTTTTTACCACAGTATAATACAGTCTGTATCTTGGCGTTGTTGTTATTGTTGTTGTAGTTGTTTTTTTTTTTGTATTTTAAATTTTTTGAGTCAACATGTTACTCCTCTAATGAAAGCTACTCTAAATTCTGGGCTAAACTTTATTAAACACGTAGATTGTGGTAGAGAAGTGAGTAAAGAAGCACACAAAGTACTTATTGAAAAACAATTTAAAATTGTGGATTTTTACTGCTGGCTTCGGAAATGGGAATTACATTATCTGGCAAACATGGAGAGGCAGATGGTAACATTTGCATTTTAAGACGAAGTTTTGGGAAATCTACTTCTCTTTAAACGATAATGGATTCTAAATATTGATTAATTTTCTTTGGTACATTTGAATTTGATGAGTTTTTTTTAAAGATAATATATCGAGTATTGAAAAGTAATATATACAAAAAGAGCAAGCAGTTTACGTTAGGCTAAAAGCCAAGTATATAGGAAGGAAAAAAAAGAGAAAAATAATAAATAAATATTACAGTTTGCTTAGGCGTTTTAAGCGGAAGTTTTTGGTTTTTTATTTATTTTTTGTTTGTTTGGTTTTTTTGTTTGTTTTGTCGTTGTTGTTGTTGTTTTTGTTGTTTTCCTTTAATTATTATGAAAGTAAGAAAAGTAAAAATTGGCGCACGATACCAAATAATGTTGTGAATTTATGAGGTCCGTGATTGGGGGAAAGACTTGGGAAGGAAGGTGTGGGTTTGGAAGTGGGAAGCAAAGAACCAGTGGCAATAAAAAATACGTAATTGACAGACAGCTGTGAGCATTAGCCACACGAGTGCTTTAGCGAAGGCCGATTTCTTTCACACGTGCGAATATATTCATATACGACTAGCGAACTCCAACATCGTGAAGACCTCTGATCTTTCTCCAAAAAAATTAGCGGAAGTGGAAAGTGAGGTGGGAGTGAAATATTGGATCGGTGGGACTACCGGCGAAACCGGATTTCATTCAATTTTGTTTGCTCGTTTTTATCCGCGCGGGGATCCCGGTCGAATTCCCACTGGCTCCCGGGTACAAATCTCCTCACCGGCATCCCGAGAGATACTGACAGGTGTCCCGTGGGAATCTGGACGGAAACTTGCAAAAATAGCGACGTACACTTCAGAGGGTAACGACATCAAGGAACTCGCCTTTTTAACTCGTGAATTGCGCGCATGCGCAAGAGCGAGTTATAGATATGATGTGGAGAATGGCACTCGCTCGCTCGCTCAATTGGTCGATTCCTGTAAACTTTTTTTCGATTTTAGGCTTTTGAGTACATTTGATAGTTTTTGGCGAGTAATAAACAAACGAAATGGTGACCTTTGTTGCTAAGAAGAGTGGTGGGGTGAAAAAGAAGCCGATGATAATCTTACAAGAGTTTATTATTTTCGTTTTAGTTTCAACAAGCGGCGTCAGCGACTGGCAGGCGTGCGATGATTCACACTGAAATAAGAAAACAACCTTCGTTTTTCATAAAATTGTAATTTACAGTCCTTGAACCTGAAAACGATCCGAAGATTCATTATAAATATCACTTACTCCGAAGCGCTCGGAGTTTACAGGTGTAAAAGCTTTTTCTGTAATGGTGTGAGATTGGGGACAAAATCGATCGTTACATTTCGTATCGTGTGTTTTTTCTGTGTGAAGCAACAAAAGGTGCCGTCGTTTTGTATTTCAACGTGTTTGGATTACGATCACCCAGAGCATTATGGCGCAAACGCTCAAAATACTTACAGACGCATACACAAGTCGCATTGTTCGCGGCCAATCGACACTAAAAGATGTTACTGAGCGGTAATTTTGGACCAGATTGAGTCGCGAACGCTTGAAAGCCATGAAAGCCTTGAATGCCTTGTATGCCTTGTATGTCAAGTATGCCAATGTATTAGTTGAAAAACGTAGACTTGTTGTAAAAAATGCAAAATCTGAACTCTGAAACCAAACTGCATATACTCTATGCAATCTATTGAACAACACTGCTACCGTGAGACTGAAGAACAAACTCTAATGGTGCAAACTGCTTGTGAAGAAAGGCGCCATGTTGGATTCACTTGATGCCAGGGAACGTAGCTACGATAACAGTGCGAATGGTATTAATTTCACGATCAGAAAGGTGAATCTTACGTTTGTTTTCATTGTAGTTGTATTGATATTATTTTTTAATAAATACATGATCCAAAATCCTGTGTTTTTGTGTATAATGTTATTATGTTAAGTATTGTTTACGCAATTGTCTTGTCACAGGCGGCCCAAGCTCACGCCTCGAGAAGAAGCCAACGATTAATTCATGAACGCATTACGCGTAGTGTGACTCGGTTTTAAGTTACGAGAGGAACCATTGAAAATTTGAACACGTTATAAGGAATAGTATAGGCAACGTAATATGGTCGATTTACAACGATAAATATTTCGAAATATGAACATTTTTCTCGTAAAATCAATAAAACTTACTCATACCCTGTGTATCCCTTGTAGTTTCTGGCGATTTCTGCCGTTTTAAGCTTGCTTTACCATCACTGGTATTCACGTCATCTACTTTTATTACGTTGGTAAAATCTGTACAGACATCACATCAACCAACTCGCGCACAAAGTAAGAAGACTACATTGAAGGCTTGAAATTGTATTTCGATCGATTTTCATCAAAAAATGGGCCAGGAAGTTTCCACAATAGTGCAAATAATCGTGAAGGCTGATCGCGGAGAAGCGATTGCGTGACGCTCGGTAAGCTGTAAGATGACATGTTATTATATACCAGGCGTAAAAACTCTTCAAATTCCCAGTCTGCATTTTGTACCACTCTGCAGTCTGCAGTCTATATTTTGTATCCGGTCTGCTGTCTGCATTTTGTACTAACAAGTATCCGTGGCACCAATACAGTTTATTTTTGGTTACATTTCTTCGTACAACACACTTAATCTACCACAAAATACATGTGAGTGAGGTAATTTGACATTTTGGTTTATTTTTCGCGTTAATACTCTTCTTTCCTTTTGTAAGAATGTAGACAACTTACAATGTTTCAAGTAATCCACCCACCCTACAAAAAAAATAACTCTTGTATGCATAGCATGCCTATGTTTTGAAATAGGTGTATGCCCTTGGCCAGACTTGAGCTCACTATTTCAGTATACTAGTCCGACACCCGTAGTATCACTACACTTGATTCCAAGGATCCAGAACCATCCAGGTTACCCTGCTCACAGTGTCTAGTTTCAATTGTAATGCCTTCTTATCCCAACGTTACTTTGTTTCTTTGCTACATCAGCGAACACTGAACTACTATGGGTAGGTCTTCCAGTGATCACGGAGGCAATTTCACTTGGCATCGCTGCTGGAAAAGAAGGATTACAAAGTTATACGAGTGATAAATAATAAGAAAAAAAATTCAAAGGTTTCTTCTTGCTCTTCTCCTTTTTATTCGTTGCATTTAATACTTTGTTTTTTTTTTATATATATTTTGGGACAAGTATCATTTCCTTTGCTTTCACTTCTTCGAGTTTAGTTGCTGGCTTTCCTCGACTAACAACCTGATCTGGATATTCGTCACCTTTGTGGCTTTCACATAAGTTGTGAGTTTATGATTAGTGTTGCTGAATGTGATTGGTATAACTGGACTTAATGCTGCCACAGACTTTTTTCTCTGCTCTTTAAAAAAACAAATTAAGTATTTATGATATGACCCCCCACAATATTTACCACTTCCCTTTTCCTACTTACTCGCAAAAAAAAGTGGACGTTGTTGCTGTTTGCAGGGTTGCTAGTCAATTTTAACATAATGATCGCCTTCAATTGCGAGAAAAACCTCTCGAGACAATGTCTTCACAGGCGTAAGATAGCTTCATAAATTCTCCAACTTTTACTACATGGCATGAAAAAAAGAAATTCTTCCCTCTCCTTGTTAATGTTTTCTCACTGTTTCACATTGATATGCCAAGATATGTTTTTCGCCCAAAAATAATTCATAAAAAAAACCCTTGAAAAAGATGAATGGAGCAGGAAAAGTAGGAGATGTTGAGTTTATAAAATTTAAAATGAGACTTCACTTGGCGTGGTTCAGTCAGTTTAGACAATTTTGTTCGCGATTTCTTTGGTTCATTGTCAGTGTATCGAACCTCATAATCTCCTGGTTAAGAGTTGTTTTCCCTGTAAATGACTCCTCATCCCACCCTTGTTGCCAAACTAGTAACGTCTTTGGCGAGGATCCTCTCCTGCTTTGGCTATTCAACAACCATATCTAAATAATTTATTTATTTCTATTGTATTCTTCAGGTCAACATCATGATACTCGTACGAGTCATAGAGAAGATGACCAATTTGTTGCAGCCAACAGCGGAAGACAAGCATTCTCAGCGGTAACATTCACAACATAAAACTAAAACGAAATAGTGGAAAAGATTACCATGTCCTCCTGTAAAGCAATATTCGCCTAGCCTACTCATTCCTTAATCAGTGAAGCATTGCGATATCTAATAATGAAAATTCATTGTCAAAGGAAATTAATTTAATGCTTTGTTTTGTTTTTTTTGTTTTTGTTTCTTAACTCCTAGACTTGGCATCAAAGCATGCGTAGTAATAATTCCTCAGCTGAGTGTCACGTGGCTATTTGGTCTCTTTTCGCCTAAACACAAAGCTTTTGCTTACCTCTTAACCATACTCAACGCTACTCAGGTCAGTGTTCGATAGTAACTCTCAAAAATCATTCGATCTCGATTATATGTTTTGTTTTCTAACTACGTAAGACACTATTACATTGCTTAGATGGTATTTTTTGAAACAGTAAAACCAAAAAGCTGTTAACTATGCAAGAGAAGACAGATTTCTTCTTTTTTTCTAGGATATGTAATTCCCCTCCTTCTTAAATTTCTTTTCATACTAACAGAAATCTTACTAGATATATGACCAATTTATTTTAATATTGTGAAAGTAATGATCTTAAAATCATGTTTATGCTGCAGGGTTTCCTGATTTTCGCTCAACACTACACGCGAAACAATCAGGTAAGAGAAAACATCAAAATGACTATACACTAACTTCATATCATCAAATTTTTGGGTTTAAATCAATATCGGTGGAATGCTAAGAACCATATTTCATGTTGCTTGACTATCTGCAGATCAGAGAGGGATTCAAAAGAAAGATGAACATCGTTTTTCCATTTTCTATATGAGACAACTCCAGAGGGGAGAGCTCACAGGTCAATCCAAGTAAGGTTGGGGATGTATGGGCAGCTGAATTGCAGTCTTGTGCTGAATTTGAATCGAAATCGCACTTAATTCAAATAACTAGATCCAGCTAGCCGGAAATAATAGTCAATTAGTTAGTACAATCACTTAGTTAAAAGCAATGAGTCGGTTGTGATCGGTCTGATTTATGACCTGCAAGTAAAAAGACGTCATTATATTCATCTTTGTTTAAGCGCTTAACTAGTTGTAGTTGTAACCTGTCTTTTTCATGATTATAGGTTTATTTTCTAGGCTATCAGATAAATTTGCCGACAAGATTTATCGAAATAAAATAATAAATCTAATCTGTAAATTTTAATGGCTTAGTATGTTGATGACTGCCCTTCAAATAAGACCACAGTCTGCAATAGACGAGGCGGGTATTTACGCCAAGAAATCAAGACTCTTCTTTCTTTAAAAAGCACTCTCACACGCAGCTTTAATTGAATGTATTTACCTTTGATTCGCGCGTGCTAGCTTGCTGCGCTTACTGCATGATTGTTTCATGTTCGAAGTTTCACTTATTGAGTTTGAAACTTCTCATCAAACACTGTTATTACTATTAACAATGATTATGGATACCAACTGTAACAATAAGTTTCTAGAAATTTTTAGAATGCTGACATGTATGCCAAGGAACTTTCTGGAGCATTTGATTGGGTTATGTAGCCATGGTACATCCCTATGATATGGATTATCGTTTTGAATCGAAAATAAATCGATTCATTTGGAATTAAATTGGGGCAAAGTTAGCTGGAAATGGCATAAACCAATAAAAAATTAAAGGAAAAGCTTAGCGATAGAAATGTGGAATATTTCCATGGGCCTGGTCTTCAAATATCATAACAACAAAAACGTAGCATTGAAGATGAATTTCAACAAGCCAGAGAAGGTGTCGATTATGTAGATGTGCCTAACAGTTTACAATAGTCTAGGTTACGTCATACCCATTTATAAATAAACATGGATGACGAAGCGCACGATTTTGGCGAAAGAACAACAGCAAAAAAAAGAATTATTCTAGAATATACAAAACGCGATAGGTCAAAACTCTTCAAGCATCGACTGACTAAATATTGCAGCTAAGATTAGGGAATATATTTATTCAAGAATAAATGGTCAATTATTCCATGAGCGTGGAGAGATACTAGGAGAGTAGAATGTCTGGCCCACAGAGCATATCACTATGACCCAGGAACGTCTCGCACTCAGACCTTTTCATCCCAACGCTCCTTCTGAAATGTTGGAATTCAAACATTTGGACACAAAAGTGATGGTTTGTATGACGCTTTAGCAGGGAAGAGTTGTTTTTGAGACTGAACAGTAAAACCGTAAGGCCGTTAGCCCCTGGTGGTTTTCTGATCAATTTACGATCAACTTTATGTAAATTCAGATCGAACTCGTGATCTAAGAAAACCGAGAAGAAATCCTTTGACTCGGAGTTTGCCGTGGTATAAAAATAATAATACATGTTAATTAACACATGAGCGAGTTAGTCCATCAAAGTTAAAGGCATACGAAGTAATTGGACCCACCAACTGAAACACGCAGCATGTCATAGGCGAAATGAATAACTAATAATCATTCCATTATTTTATGCATACGAACAAATGGCATACTGGCTCTAGCTGCCAGTTGAT
The DNA here is from genome assembly GCF_036669915.1 of Pocillopora verrucosa. Classification (NCBI taxonomy): domain Eukaryota; kingdom Metazoa; phylum Cnidaria; class Anthozoa; order Scleractinia; family Pocilloporidae; genus Pocillopora; species Pocillopora verrucosa. The sequence continues at coordinate 21,021,555 of NC_089316.1, read as the reverse complement.
GTTCGAGACAACTTTCATTTAGCAGAGCTCAAAAAGAAATAATCATTCTGAAAATCAATTATTTTTAAGCTGCTTCTCTACAAAACTTCAACTACAAAAAGTGTTTTAATGCTGTGAGGTTTTTTGATTGTATTAAGAAAAACAATACTCCACATCCGGTGCAAGTTGCTTTTTTGTCTATTGGTCGGTCTATGACAGAAAAATAAAAATGGAGACTAACGCCATGAATATGCGATCACAGATCATGATTTGCATTAAAATCAAACTCGTACGAAAGCGTTTTATGAGGATGCCGCAAATCCAAAACTCTCAAGCGAGGTGAATCAAATTTAAGTGTAACGATAGCTCTTAAGAGCAACCTTGCATACCCTGGGCATGATGAAGTGGATGATAAGTGGAACTGAATCCGGCAAAATTTTCAAAGCCCTTTTAATATGTTGTGTGCTGGGTAAGTATGACGCTAGTTATTCCTGTTTGTTCTGCTGTAGCTATGAAACCGTCAAAACTAACTTTCCAATTTGTCACAATTTGTGATTAAAAGCGCAAGTTGGAAAGCAAAACAAAGAAGTCGTAGAATAACGGTGCTATTACCCTGATCTCCCTAATTTCCACTTTTAAAACAAAGCCTAATTCTAATTTTTACCTCAGTAAGGTAGAGGGTTTTGATGCTCATCGGATTATTTTTTTTAAATTAATGATATAAAAATACTTTCTCGTTTCTATCATTATCGTTATCACTATTCTTATACATTTTTCGTTTATTTATTACTTCATCTATTTTCCTCTCATAGATTGCCAAGCAACCTGTTTTACATATTTTCCAAAAGCGGAGCTTGTCTGCTTGAGACAGGGAGGTGACTTGGTCTCCATCGAAACTGAAAAAGAATGGCATTTTATCAATCATGAGATTCAAAACCGTGATACTTGGAATACTGGTGCGTGGCACATTGGTTTAAGGATGATAAACGAGGTTTGGAGATGGGTGAGTGGAGAACAACTTAATATTTCGAAATGGCAAGATTCTGAGCCAGGTGGGAACCACAAAAGGGCGGAAATATTAAAGAATGAATGCCTCTTTAACGGTATCTCTTGGTATGATGAAAATTCCTACATTTGCGAAATGCCCGGAGGTAAGATCAAATTCTAACCGTAAAGTATATTATGTGCTAAAACATTAGAGTCTTGCACTTGTGTCGTGAAAATTTCTCTTGCTTCTTAAAAGTAAAATATTGTTCACAGTATATGCTCGGCTCACCTAACTTGTAGTGTGAGCGATGAATGAACGTTTAGGCGCGTATAAGTAGTCGAACATGATGCCCATGAAAAGTTCCGTTTCTCAAAAATGTTTCAACAAATTGATTTGATCACTCTAGAATTATCCTTTTTGCATCGCATGCAGCTGGAAAAACAGCGATCGAAATTGTACATTTTCACAACTTTTGTCGGGTACGTTGCGTTTGGGATAATCTAACCAACGGAATTTTCCCGTGTTACAAACTACAAAGCGTGTTCACTAAGGTCAGGGAGTGTATGCATGTTGTTTTGAACGTAACACGTCGACGCATTTTATCTTCTATTTTCATTCAGATATAAAATGAATGAAAGTTCTCTTGGTGATTTCAATTGTGAGCAAATACCTCACGTTTTAGCTTTCTGAGTTACTTCATCCGAAGGTTTAGGTTAGTTGCAAATGGTTTTAAGGCTGCATGTCAACCCATTTAACGACATATTTGCTACCAAAATACATTTCAAAACCGTTTTTTTTTGGTGGCAACCAAATTGATTTGAGAGATAGAAAGAGAGGATTAGTAATTATCAATGGGCTTGATTTGCATTAAAATGATTTGCTTTAAAATGCTGCTCAGCCGGCAAAACGAAATATATTTATAAATTTTTAGCAACGAAGCTAAGGATGTAGTCGATCGGCGACTCGCGTAAGCGTTGCCGTGCCCGTAGGAAGAGATAAGAAAATCCAGGCCGCTTTAAGAACCAATAAGATTGCAGGATTCACTAACGCACCCTCAAAGAAAAACAAATAAAAATTATAGTTCTTTCGAGAAAGGTTGTCATGAAAAAACGTATCGGAAATGTAAGCGATAACCCATAATGGTATTGCGGGTAGCTTTCAGGTCATGGTTAGACTTGATCTCAGGATTTCAGGGAAATCTGAGAAAATGTTACGTCAAGGACGATGCATCACGGGTTTGATGAACCTATTTTATTTACAAGACTGACTTTAAATTCTTAGTAGCATGAAAAACGAAAACAGGAACGAACTTAGCCTAATTAATTTATCTTTCTGTTTATTTCCATATTAAGTACCGTTACCCAGATAATCTTTGGAGATTGTTGCGCACATTTTAAATTTTGCTCTTTTATCCAACAACTTTTCCCGTAACAACTGTGTAAGGTTAGCGGCATATCTCCAGTTGCACATTTATGAGAAGTTTCACTTACATTTAATTTTACGTTTTTTAAGTCTGTTCAGAAGGGGGACGGAGAATAGGGGGCGGGGGAGAGGGTGGTGTCAACTCAACGAGGAACTAATTAATATTCAAAAACATAACTACAAAAGTTACGTGAATTCAAAAATAATCTTAGCTGACGTGAAGTTAACTAATTCAGATCAGGGATGGCGGACACCGTGGTGAAGAAAGATGTATTGTATTAATTGATACTGATCAAATAGCAATCATTTAGTTTTCTATTTTATTGTGATTGTGATTGTAATCTTTCTATGTTAACATTATTATTATAATTATCACTTTGTTTATCATCATTATGATGATTAGCATATTTGGTTTCGCTCTTATCATTATATAGAGTGTCCCAATATAACTTTTAAAAACTCTTGGTATATAATTTCGGTGGATGGATTGCCCTGGCGCTTGAACAGAAACATCTGCCGAAGCCTGGGAGGGGACCTAGTTTCCATTGAAACCGAACAAGAATGGAATATCATCAAGGACGAGATAGGAAGCCATTCCAAAAAATGGAGTATTGGTTTAACGAAAAAGGCCGGGAATTGGACCTGGGTGAATGGAAGACCGCTGACTATTCGCAAATGGGGAATAGGAGAACCAAGTGGTGAACACAACGCGGCTTTCATCTACGAGCTGGACAGTAGTGGCGGACGGGGCGTGTTTTTTGGTAATGGGAATCGTACACGTTGGGGAAACCTGTACGGCTATATTTGTGAAATCTCCAAGGGTGAGTTTTTTTTTTTTTTTTGCTTTTTCGTTTTTTATTACTGTTATTATATTTTTGAGTAAATCTAAAGGTACTTGAAGAGCTGTGTTGCTCAAAACACAACAATTTATTTTCTTTTTGGAATAATTAATTCCTCTGCATTTCATATGTGGTATTTTTTCTGCAGATTCAGCTCCTGGACAAAACTTTTCGCAGGACTCTTACCAAGCCTACGTTGGACCACCTTGCGCGCAACAATATGGTAAGAGAGGTAGATCACTATAATGATGTGAAATATGTCCCAAGTACAACAAATAACCCATTCACAGAAGAGCAAAGATACAGAATAATAAAAAAAAACATTGCTCGTTAGTCTTTTCCTCTCACATTAGATTTAACAAAAGGGAGGTTCGAGGAGTCTGCCAATGTATTCCAATAATGTCTGTTGGCATAGCTCACTTCAGGTTAAGCATTTCGTTACAGTGGCCACTTATAGTGTTAAAACACATTTCGTAAAACCTGTATTGAAAGGAAATCAAAAGGATCCTCTCTAGAGTCCACGTATTATAAAATATTCGTTTCATTCAAGTTTTGTAAATTGAACAATGTGACAAGCTTGAATTTTCGAACTTTACGCCCTTTGCGTGTCCTGTTATTCGCTTCCCGACACTTTAAAAATATACAAACAAAAGCTAGAAAAGAGCCTTGTTCTTGTTGTTATCATCAGTATACATTTTCGTTTATTTATTACCTCATTTATTTCTTCTCATAATGTGCCGAGCAACCTGTTTCAAAAACTCCTCTTACATATTTTCCAAAAGCGGAGGAGATTGGGCTTTCAACAGGTTTGTCTGCTCCAGACAGAGAGGTTACTTAGTCTCCATCGAAACTGAAGAAGAATGGCAGTTTATTAATAATGAGATTCAAAAGCATGGTACTTGGAATACTAATGCGTGGCACATTGGTTTACATCAGATAGACAGGGTTTGGACTTGGCTGAGTGGAGAACGACTGAATATTTCGAAAGGGCGTAATTGTAAGCCAGGTGGGGACTACAAAAAGGCGGAAATATCCAAGAATGGAGGCCTCTTTAATGCTAGTTCTTGGTATGATGAAAATAAATATATTGGCGAGTTGCCCGGAAGTAATATCACATTCTTACTATAAAGTATATTAGAGTCTTGCACTTGTGTCATGAAAATTGGTCTTGTTTCTTAAAGTGAAAATATTGTCCACAGAATATGCTCAGCTCACCTAACTTGTACGTGTAAGCGATGAATGAACTTTTTTGCATCGCCTGCAGCTGGAAAAACAGCGATCCAAATTTTACATTTCACAACTTTTGTCGAGCACGCTGCGGTTGGGATAATCTAGCCAACGGAATTTTCCATTGCCACAAGTTCAAAGGCGTGTTCCCTGAGGTCAATGAGTGTATGCATGCTGTTTTGAACAAAACTCATCGACGTATTTTTATTCTTTATTTTCAGTCAGATATACAATAAATGCAGTTTCTATAAATGAATTCAATTCTAAACAAATACCTTACATTTTAACTTACTGCTAATGAATCTTTAGGTAAATTACAAAAGGTTTTTAACCCGCGTGTGAACCCATTTAATGACATATTTGCTACCAAAATTCAATTCAAAACCACTTTTTTTCCTGGAAACCAAACCGATTTAAGAGAGAAAAAGAAAGGATTAATAAGTTGTCGATCGGCTTGATTTGCTTTGAAATAATTTGCTTTAAAAAAATGCTCACCCCGCATAACGAAATATATTCATGAAAAATGGCAACGAAGCTAGGGATGTAATCGGCCCGTAGGTAGAGATAAGAAAATCCGGACCGCATCAGGAACCAATAAGATTGCAGGACTCGTCACCATGCCCTCTGAGTCCTCTCAGTTTGTTTGTCATCATTATGATCATTATTATTTTCGTTTTCATCTTCATCGTGTTTTAGAATGCCCAAATATAACTTTTAAAAACTCTTGGTACATAATTTTGGTAAAAAGATTCTCCTGGCACTGGAACAGGAACAAGTGCCAAAGCCAAGGAGGGGACTTAGTTTCCATTGAAACCGAAGAAGAATGGAATTTCATCAACGACGAGATTCAAAGGCGAAATATGACAAAATATGACAATAGATGGAGTATTGGTTTAATAAAAAAAGGCCGGGAATTGGACCTGGGTGAGTGAAAGACCGCTGAATATTTGCAAATGCGGACAAGGGGAGCCAAGCGGTGAACACGACGCGGCTTTCATGTACAAGCTGGACATTAATTGCGAACGGGGCGTGTTTGGTAGCTTGGAGGGTACAAGTTGGAGAAACCGGCACGCTTGTATTTGTGAGATTTCTAAGGGTGAGTTTATTCTTTGTCGTTGTTGTTGTTAATATTGTTTGGTTAAACTAAAAGGCACCAGAAGCGCTTAAGCGTAATAAAAACATTATTTGCTAAAGTTTGTGCTACTCACGACAGAATTTATCTAAAACCCTTTGACAGACACGATCAAGTCTACACTTACCTTTGCAAGTTTTAGGGGTTAATTTCAATGCAATGCAAAATGTGCAGTGAACATAATAAACTGACCATCCTGCATCCAATTCGAATGTGGCGGGTATTTCGATTGACCTGGCAACCATTACTCGGTAACGAGGTTAGTAGGGGTTCCCTCAGTTCTCATATGTCATATGGTGTAGATACATTTCCTTGTTTGAAAAATAGTCAATACTGAGTTGGAATTTTGCATTTTGAACATTCTGCTTATCAAAATATAAATATAGGCGTGCGTAACATGCAAGAGTTATTCTTTTGGCTGGGAGGGTTGAGATGGGACACTGTGTTCCTAACACTATTAGCTTTGTAACAGAAAAAGAGCATATCTTCTAAATTAACGAAAATATCGCATTACTTCACCTTAACAGAAAGGAAAAAAAACAAATTTATCTGAACTCACACAGGTATTTTGTGATCTACTGTCTCTACTGTTTAAAAACCCCTGAACAAAAATAAAAGGCATCGATGCCACGCCTAATGCTGTTTCCTTCGCAGCTGTTGCCTGGTCTCGTCACACAACGCACTCTGTTGCTCGTTATGGAGAGAGTGCGTTGCGTGATGAGACCAAAGAGACTACGCTTACTGCCGTTCCTTTTGTCAGAGAGAAAATCAAAATTACTCATTTCCAGTTAGTTACCTGCGAAACGTAATTCAACATAAATTTACTACAAAAAGCAAAAAAGCACCTAATTTATCTGACCTCATTCGGGTAGTGTCTAAAAATCCTCTAAGCAAAAGTAAAACTCATCGGTGCCACGCTTAACGTTGTCTCCTTCGCAGCTGTTGTTTGGTCTCGTCACACAACGCCCTCTATTCCCCGTAAGAGAGAGAGCGTGTGTTGGCGATGGAATCTGAGTGGTGGAATACAATTCAAGCACGGCGATGAAAAATTGCAGTTCAATGATTGGGAATGTTTGAGCGTTGTTTTCTTAGTACGTGACGGAAGTAAGTTATTTAGCGTGTGCGTTGTGAGAGAAGGAGCGAATAGAACAACTTTAAACTTAAAAATGATGCAACAAGTTAAATGCAAACCTTTCATATCCCGATAAATCTCGACCTCAATCGATGAGGCTCTAACAAAGGCCACAAACCATTACACTTATCAAATGAGACCAAAATTTCGACGTAATGTCATTTCTTGTGCACGGGCCCCTGATTCCGTAACATTATTTACGAGAAAACATTCTAAACGCAAACAAAGTTATTTTTTTATGATAAAGTTTACAATAAAATCATTATTTCCGGTGCAGCCACAAAGCAGCGCTTAACTTGAATGGTAGTGCTGCTCAGAACAGAACAATTTGTTTACTTTTTGGATTAATTAATTCCTCTGTATTGCATTTGTGGTATTTTTTCCGCAGATCCAGCTCATGGACAAAACTCTTCGCAGGACTCTTACCAAGACTACGTTGGACCACCTTGCACGCAACAATATGCTAAGAGAGGTTGGTCGCTTTAATGGTGTGAAATATGTCTCAAATACAAGTGACTCGTTCTCCGTTCTCGGAAAAGCAAAGCTACAAAATAGAGGGGGGGAATCGACAGACTACCTGGTGTTCAGGGTAACGGTGATTATTAGGGCGAGCTAATGTTATAAGCTCACGATCATTTATCCGATCTGGTAGGGGGCAGGGGAAGGGCGAGAAGACCCCTGCCCGGGGAGAATTTTGCAAAGCAAAACGCCCCCTGATTAGTTGTGTCTCACTGCATTTCCGAAGATGAACAGGTAACCAATCAAAATTAATTTAAATTGGATTAGAAACTGGAAGCACTGTCTTCAGACTAAAACGTACATACGTAGAGCAGATGAGTGAAAGGGTGAGGCCGGTTTTTTTCAGCCGGGAAAATATTAACTGCACTTTATATTTTCCAAACTACAATCCTTGATTATAGCTGATGTTAATCTAGCTATTTGACGATTTTTCTTTATTCGATCGTAAACGATATTTTGAAGAACAAACAACAGCAACTGAAGGTTTACACGCCATAATTTGTTTGATGCAAATCGGTACACTCTGGTGAAACGGTGTGGCCACTCTTTTCATCAAGGGAAAAAAAGCGTCCACTGCTGACGGAAATACGAGTTGGTATTTTTCGCACTCTATTTCCTCCACACGACAAGCCGTGAGCGTAGCTACCGTTAATAAATTTGATCATAAACAATACGTTAATGAAGCAGACAAACGACGACTACGGCTTTTCTCAAAGCCATCGCCCTTACCCTCATCCTCGCCCTCGCTCTCGCCGTCGACCTCAACCTCGCCATCGCTATCTCCATCGCCGTCATCGTCGCCATCGCTGTCGCCATCGCTGTCGCCATCGCTGTCGCCATCGCTGTCGCCATCGCAGCTGGTATGTTTTCTAAATAGTCATTTACCGTTTTTATGCATGTCACTTTTCAGGATCTTCTCGGTGACGCACATTTTTTTTTAATTCTAGGCAAAGGAGTATGCTTCAAAATTACGCGGAACAAATATTACCAGAAAGAGTTCCATACAGGTATCCAATGTTCATAACATAACGGCTTTTTAACTTTGATATATGAACGATAAAAAGTAATTATTATATACATAGCGAGATAAAAATAGTCTCTTCGTGCTAGAGAAGCCAGCTGATTGGTATTACGATTTTTTTACCAATGAAAAACGACGTATCGACGCTCTCAATGGCTGTATCATTATTTTCATTGGTGAACAAAACCGTGTCGCTCACTCGCCGTTCCTCTTGACTGACAAATAGCACATTCTAAGAGCTTAAGCGCATTTTTCTTTGGAAAGATGGCTTCAAAGCAGACTGACCATTTTCAGAGTCTAAATTCGTCAGTAGAAGAGTTCATAGACGGACAGGAAAATGAAAACACCAAGAAAAAGAGCAAACACGATGTTGCTCTCTTCCACTAATTTCTTGTTTTGAAAGGCGAGACGAGAACTGTGAGGCGGCTTCACCGCGCATTGTTTTCCTTCGAAAGTTTATCTTTGAGTTCTGTTCGCCTTTGAATCTCGGTATGTATATAATAAATAAGTTATTTGACGGTTAGTTCGCTTGTATGATTTTTATTCACTCGTTGTGTAAAAATCGTATGCGCTCACCAACCGTGAAATAACCTATAAATATATAACCTTTAAGGATAAACCACTATTCAAGCCATATGAGGTGAGGATGGTGAGGCTTAAAAAATAATGCAGTCTCCTAAAAGAGTTCTTTGGCCAATGAATACCCTGAACACCATTTGGGGCCTCCTGCTGGACTTTTTCCGCATCTTTGGTATGAATTGTATATATGAAACTCGCTAGTCAATGACATGGTAATATTTTATGTAATTGTACGAAGCGGTAGCTGTGTTTGAAGATTTCACCATAAAAATCAAGAACTTCACAAAAGACAAGCCCAGCGTGAAAGAAGTTAAAACACTGAAAAAAATCCATCTTTGAGGTGGCAGAGGCCGTCGAAAAATTCGTTCTTAATTATAGCAAGCGACACCAGAGTAAAATGAAGACTTCAGAAAGGATCGTTTCCCCATTAATGGGTGAGGTTGCGGCACTCAAGCCCGTTTAGTTTCAAAATCTGTTCCTTTGTTGCTTACTGACTCGCTGACTGACCGAATGAGTGGTCTAATTTCCTATAGCTAGATAATGCAAGAACTCAGTTATAAGCCCAACTTTTTAGAAACATTATTGTTGGATGTCATCGATTCATCTGTTCCTTTACTTAGTTCGACACTTTGGTTTATCGCATGACCTACTTCTGACAGATCAAGCCATCAGGAGTGAAACAGACAACCAAAGGTGCCGTTATTTTCATATAACTCCATGTCGTTTACCTCCAAAAAAACATAACACGGAAACACATAATATCTAAGTTCAACTAAACTGAACTGATAAACTTTCCAAAAACCCTTTTTGGAAAGTTGGAAAACTCCCTGCTTGTCTCTAACCATTCCACTTCAAGAAATATTGGCTTGAATCTACAAAAAATATGTAATATTACTTCCTTGGTTCTGGTCCATTTTCAAATACAATTTCTTCACAGGTATATCAACTCCAGGATAATGGCCGTAACTGTAGACCCCAAGCCAGAGACATTGCGAGAAAATGTCATCCTAAAGTTCAGATACCTAAAGGTAACATGAAAATTAGTTTCTATGCGTTGTTTTGATTTATTCTGACAAGATAAAATCCATTTTCAGGTCTTGACTGTGGAGAAGCGCTGTATGTTTTGGAGTGGCCTCAACAAAAGGTAAAAAGACTACAATATGTTATTGTATTGTATTTATTCCTTCTTAATTTAAATTAAGTATGGGGGAGAGTGAATGAACTTTCTCAGATGTTTTCGCGCAGATGATCACTTTCCTGGAAGCCAACATGTCGTTTTTTAGAGAGGGGAAGTCTGATTGAAATGTTCTCGTAGCTATGACTACAATGGAAGAAAATCTTAGTGCAAAATTGTCATCACCTCTTCCCCAAACTATGAATAATTTTTTAACTTTACTTTTTTTTTGCATGTCCGACAGCTTTTCAGAGGAAGGATGCCATGTAGTTACATCAAAAAGCAACTCAGACGAAACAATCTGCAGCTGCAATCATTTGACGCATTTTGCCGTCTTAATGGACTACGACGGTAGCAAAAAGGTAACAAAATTATTTTTGCCTTACTCAATAATTTTATGGGCTCAATGAACTAACTTAATATTGTCATTAAATTTTTCTTTTTTTAACACAGCTCACCGAGGAGGACGAAACAATTCTGAAAATTATCACCTACGCGGGACTGAGCCTTTCCATCGTCGGGATACTTTTAACATTAATACTTTATTCTTTGCTCACGTAAGTAATGTACCTGAATAATAATGAGGTAGATTCTTAACTCTCCTTAACACGGCTGGGGAGAAGTGAGATCTCAATGCAACTCTCCACGCAAACAAGAACATGCATGTTGGATAATTCACCAATTCAAGCTACATTTCATGCCCCATCACGAACGTTTGACCAAATCATGTCTTCAGTATGTTGCTGTTATTGTCGTTTTTGCTTTTGTCTAATTCGTTATTTTCTTTTTTTTTTACTATTATTTCATCAGAGCTCTTTGTCAACCTCTCTCTTAAATTCGACTGAGTGTTTCTGCGTCCATTGGAGCTGGACAGATCATCTTCCTCGCCGGAAGGCCTCGCCAGTGGCCTCTCCTTCTGTCTATAGAACGAGTTTACTCTTTGCACCGTTAAGAAGTATACGAAAACTCTTTCTTTTCACAGGCTGCCTGTGTTACAGTAGCAGCTCTGATGCAGTATTTCTTGATGGCCGCTTTCTGTTGGATGCTGATCAAGAGAATTTATCTCTACCTCTTCGTCGTGAAAGTTTACAACATTAACACCAAGATGTACATATATCATGTCATCTCATGGGGTTAGTTTTTTTTATTTTAAAACATGCACTTGTAACTATCACCATGCTTTCGGATCGCCAAATCTAGTGTTGTCATGCAGTAAGGTGTTTCGATTTCCTTCCTTTCTATATGGGTAGGTCTTCCACTGATCATGGTGGCCATTTCACTCGGCATCGCTGCTGGAAAAGAAGGGTTACAAAGCCATACGAGTAATAAACAATAAGAAAAAAATTTAACGGTTTCTTCTTGCTCTTCCCCTTTTAATTCGTTTAATGTTTTTTGTTTGTTTTTGCATATAGTTTGAAATCGGTATCAATTCATTTGCTGAGGATTTGTGTGTTTTTCTTGTGTTTCATTTCTTCGAGTTTAGTTGCTGGCTTTCCTCGACTAACAACCTGATCTGGATTTTCGTCGCCTTTGTGGCTTTCATTGAAGTTGTGAGTTTATGATTAGTGTTGGTGATTGTGATTGGTATACCTGGACTACTTGCTGCTAAACATTTTTTTCTCTGCTCTTCAAAAAAAGAATTAAATATTAATGATATGACCCCACGCAATATTTACCATTTTCCTTTTCCTATTTACTCACAACAAACTTTGGACGTACCTGCTGTTTATGAGAATGCTGGTCAATTTTAATTTAATGATGGCCGCTTTCAATAGCGAGTAAAATCTGTTGAGACAATGTCTTCACAGGCAAAAGATAGCTTCATAAACTCTCCATCTTTTACTTCATCGTATGAGAAAAAAGATTCTTGCCCTTCCTTGTTGATGTTCTCTCACTGTTTCACATTGATATACCAAGAAATTTTTTTCGTGCAAAAATAACTCTTAAAAAACATTGAACAAGATGAAAGAAGCAGGAGGAGTAGGAGATATCAAATTTATGTCATTTAACATAAGGATTCACTTTGCATGGTTCATTCAGTTCAGACACTTTAGTTCGCGATTTCTTTAGCTCATTGTCTGATAATCGAAGCTCATAATCTAGGTCCCCCGGTTGAGAGTTCTATTCCCTGTAAATGACTCTTTATCCCAAGCTTGTTACCAAACTAGTAACGTCTCTGTAAAGGATCCTCTCCTGCTTTGTCTATTCGATAACCGTCTCTAAAAAATCAATTTATTTTTATTGTATTCTTTAGCTCAATATCTTGATACTAGTACGAGTCATAAAGGAGATGACCAATTTGTTGCAGCCAACAAGGGAAGAAGACCATTCTCAGAAAATACGGTACGGTTCACATCATAAAAATATAACAAAATAGCGGAAGAGGTTGCTATGTCTTCCTGTGAGGCTCTATTCGCCCAACTTCTATATTCCCTAATCAGTAAAGCCTTACGATATCTAAAACTGAAAAATCCTTGTCAAAGGAAAATAAAGGAATGTTCTATTTTTAACTCCTAGAATTGGCATCAAAGCATGCGTGGTGATGATTCCTCTGCTGGGTGTCACGTGGCTATTCGGTCTCCTCTCGCCTGTACATAAAGGTTTCGTTTACATCTTCACCATACTTAACTCTGCTCAGGTCAGTGTTCGATGGTAACATTCAAAATCATTCAATCTCTATCATTATTTTATTTTCTAACCAAGTAAGACATCGTTACAATTGTCATATGATATTTTTTTGGAATTTTAAAAACACAAAGCTATTAACCAGGCAAGATAAGACAGACCTCTTTTGAATTATGAGATATGCAATTTTCCTTCTTTCTTGGAAATCTTAATAGATATTTGACTAGTTTGTTTGCATATTGTAAAAAGTAATGATCCTAATATCATGTTTCTGCTGCAGGGTTTCCTAATTTTTGCTCTGCAGTGCATGCGAAACACTCAGGTAAGAAAAAACATCAAACCGATTATTAACTCCATATCATCAGTCTTTAGTGTTTCGATAGATATCCGAGTACTAGTGTTAAGGACCATATTTCATGTTGTTCGTCTATCTGCAGATCAGAGAGCGATTCAAAAGAAAGATGAATGTTGTGTTTTCCATCTTCTTTAAAGAACAACTCCATAAGGAAGAGCTCACAGGTCAATCCAAGTGGCCGGGTCGGCGATGTATGGGCAGTTGAATTGCAGTCTTGTGCTGCATTTGAATCCAATTCGCACTTAACTTAAATAACTGGATCCAGCCAACCGGAAATGACAGTCAATTACTTAGTACAATCACTTATTTAACAGCAATAAGTCGGTTTCGATCGATCTGACTTGCGATCTCCAGCTGAAAAAAAGGTCTTTTTTATCATTATTGTTTAAGCACTCAACTAGCTGTGATTGTAAACTATCTTCTTTAGGATTATAAGTTTACTTTCTAGGCGATGGTAAATTTGCAGGCAAGATTCATCGAAATAAAGCTATAAATCTATAAATTTAAATTTCTAATGGCTCAGTACCTTGATGACTGTCCTTCGACTAAGACCACAGTCTGCAACAGACGAGGCGTTGCCATGAAATCACGACTCTTCTTTCTTTAAAAACCACTCTCGCACGCAGCTTTAATTAAATGTATTTATCTTTTGATTCTTTCGCGCTAACTTTCTGTGCCTACTGCATGATTATTTCATATTCGACGTTTCACTTATTAAGTTTACAAACTTCTCACCCAACACTGTCATTACTTTTTACTATGGATAATAATAACTGAAGCCCAGTCATGCAGAAATGAAAAACCAAGGAACTTTCTGGAGCATTTTATTAGGTAACGTAGTTATGATGTAAAGACACTACCAATATAGTTGTGTTGTAAGCTTCCGGAATTTTTGAGAATGCTTTGTACATAAGGCCTGACGGTCGTGAAGCAGTAGTACTTGTTGTTGTCGAGAGTGACTGACTTTTCAGAGAGCTATACTGAGAGAGAGCTACTGTGGAAGATTGTTAATTTGGAGGCACTTTAGAGACAACTGTGAAATTGTGTCGGTGTTGAGCTAAGAAATAGTTTGTGGTGGGCCTCAATCAGTTTATTTAAGGATAATTATTATACTTCCTTTAAGAGTCGCTCCTTGGTAAGAATATTACAAGTTGTTTAATAAATTAGTTGGGTTTGTTGATAAATGATGTTCTTTCTGTCGATTAAATGATAATAATAGTCTCAGCACATGACGCTGACATTCAAAGTTGTTGCTTAATGAATAAGTAGATGAATACGTAAATGTTTGAGTAAATAAACATCTAATTTAGAAAGAACAGAAAAACCCCCCATGACTGGATATTTTGTGGATCAGTTACATTTACCCATTTGTTATTCGCTATTCCTAAGATAAGGAGTATCGGTTTGAATCGAAAATACATCGATTAATAGGGAATTCAATTGGGCCAATGTTACCCGGAAATGGCATAAACCAAGAGATTATAAACTATTCGGTACACATCATTCAACAGCGATTAAAGAACTTTAATTTTAGACAGAGTATACAATTTAAAGTGAGAAGCGGAGACGAAGCGTTGAATAGGAATTTCAGTAAGCCAGAGAAGGAGTCGATTATTTACAACAGTCTAGGTTACGTCATACCAATTTATAAATATTCATGGATAACGAAGCGTACGATTTAAGCGAAAGAAGTAAAAAAAAATTATCCTGGAATATGCAAGCATATTTCTATCTACACCACTCAAATGCAATAGGTGAAAGCGTTTCAAGCTTCGATTGACTAAATACATCGCAACTAGGACTAGGGAATATTCCAGAATAAATAATCAATTATTCCTTGAGCGCAGAGAGATTAGTAGTAGAGTATAATGTCTCGCCCACAGAGCACATCACTCTGACCCAGGAACGTCTCGCACAAAGAGCATTTGACCTCACCGCTCCTTCTAAAATGTTGGAATTCAAACATTTGAACACAAAAGTGATGGTCTGCACGACGCTTTTGCAGGGGAGAGTTGTATTGGAGGCTGAACATTAAACTATGGCCGTTAACCTACGTTGGTTTTCTGATAAAATAACGATTAACTTTATGTAAATTCACATCGAACTTATGATCTGAGATAACCGAGAAGAAATCTTTTGAATCGGAGTTTGCGTGGTATAAAAATAATAATACACCTTAATTAACACACGAACGAGTCAGTCCATCACTGTCGAAGGCATACGAAGTAATTAGACCCATCAAATGAAACGTGCAGCATGTCATAGGCGAGATGAATAAAAAGGAATCATTTCCATTTATGCATACGAACAGATGGCATACTAGCTTTTGCTGCCCGTTGATAAAACAGAAGTTTGTTTAAGACAACTTTCATATAGCAGAGCTCATAAAGAAACTACCATTCTTAACATCAATTACTTTTGAGCTGCTTCTTTACAAAACTTCAACTACAAAAAGTGTTTTATAATGTGGTGGTTTTTTTTTATTGTATTAATAGAAACAATGCTCTACATCTGGTGGAAGCTGCTTTTTGCCCATTGGTCCGTCTATGACAGAAAGAACAAAAATGGAGGCAAACGCCATGACCATGTGATCAGAGATCATGATTTGCATTAAACGCTAAATCGTACGAAGGGGTTTTACGAGGATGCCTCAAATCCGCAACTCTAAAGCGAGGTGAATCAACTTTAAGCGTAACGATAACTCTCGACGGCAACCTTTGATTATCTTGGTTACGATGAAGTGGATTATAAATGGCAATGAATCCGTCAAAATTTCCAAAACCCTTTTAACATGCTTTATGCTGGGTAAGTACGACACTAGTTATTCCTGTTTTTTCTTAGGTAGCTATGACACCGTCAAAATTAACTTTCCATTTTTTAAATAGTTATTTCGATTTTTATTCCTACGGAGCTCTAATTACGACACAAACCGAACTCTACACATGTCTTTTCTAACCTATCGGTCCATCATTAAAGCAAAACTTGGGGATCTTTGTATCATCAACATTATCATTATTATAGGTTTTTCAATATTTTTCACTTTCCATACAATTCCAAATAATTTTTAAAAAAAATTAATAACCCGGAATGACACATTCGTATAAGTGCAAAGACAGCTATTGACAGCAACCTATATTAGCATCGTGCGCTTGATGGATTGCGAGATGAGTGCAACTGAGTTCAACAAAGTGTGCAGTTTTTTTTTTAAAGTTGTGCGCTATGTTAGAACTACCTCAGTAATATCTTGACTTTCCATTTGCGAAAAAATTATATCGATTTCGGGACGTCCTGTGAAAGTCAGCCAAACCAATCCGTGAAAAAAATTGTCAGGTCGTGGTTATTTGGCACTCTTAATTAAAACAAAACATACCAGACTCTAAAGATGTCCGCATTAAAATCTTAGTTTATAACTGAAGAAGGATCTCTTATAAATTGGATTCCTGAAGCAATTTATACAGAGCAAAGTAATCATAAAGCAAATAGCACAAGCGAGACATTCACGTGGTGGTCATATTTTTTGCGTCATGGTGGTCCAAAAAACAGCTTTAGCAGCCAAATTAAGGATGCAGGAACACAATAGCCTAATTGCTGTCGTCTTAGGTCACTATGACAAGATGTCAAAAGGGAAAGACGTCTCCTCTTTTTATGCTTCAGATGGTTGTTGTACATTCGACGTGCTTAGACAAACGATCGAACTTAATCAACAGGGTCCACTTGGAACTAGATTAGACTGATTTCAAGTTTGATATTCGACCGTGGGGTTGGAAAAAATGGTTGAATTGGTGTACTTTTTCCTTAATCATCGTACGTTAAAACACCATACCTCTTCTTGAATTTTGATAATTGATTTTCAGAATAAGCTGAGGGGTTAATATGAAGTGCACTCACAGAAACATAATTGAAATAACCCTTAAAAATATAATATTTTTTATGTATTAAAATTCAGCAATGAACTCCTTTTTTTTCTTTTTTGATTTATGCTCAAGTAAAAAAATTGGGCTTTTAATAAAGTCCTCTATCCAGTCGTGTTTAATGGATTACCCTGAAATTCTACGAGCATTACGGGCGATGATGTTACTTTATGCCTCGTGTTCCTCATTCCAGGGTCATGTGCAATAAATTCCAGCCTAAAGGTTCGCTGAGAGCCTTCGGATGAGGCGTTATTCATATATTGCGGAATTCAAACCGTTTAAGCTTTCAAATTATTTTTTAATTATTAACACTCAGGGTAAATGACTGCTAACTGTTCGCCAAATCGGACGTCATGGAAAATTTAAACATATTTCTCTTCTTTGTACCCGAGAGAAAACTTTATACTTATCTCATTGCTCTTCATATACAAAAAAAACCCAAAAAAAAAAAAAATATATATATATATATATGGGTTCCGGAGGTTCCACGGTCTGCTGATCCATAGTTTAGTAACACCCAAGAATATGGAAATTTCCTCACAAAATTTTGGAGACCAATCGCTCAAGATTCAAATTGTGCAGAACTGTTATTTGAGCGGTCAGATTTGAAACCCGATTCCTTCGCTTAAAGAAACAGCCGTCGTCCGTTTTGAATTGCTGCAAACTAAAACGAAACATCATTTTTATTCTGGATAGCGCATTTTACATCCTTTTCATTGTTTTATAATTTGGTTACACTTCGAATAACCCGTTTAAAGAATTTTCCGGAGTTCATTCGCGAAGGTCTACTGTATCCTTAAAAATATTTTCCGCATTTAACAAGTTTTGTTCAGCTGGTTGGTAAATTGCGAAGATGCGGCATTAATCAAAATTTCTCTGTCTGCTCCCTACTAAGGTAATAAATTCGTGGGTAGATATCAAAGGGCGTGTAGGAAATAAAATGCATTAGCACCATCTTACTCGAAATCTAATAAACTTTTTCATTGTTTCAAATGTTATTCTTGAGATAACAATCAATTTATTTGCTTATTTTCTTCCACAGTCATCCTTCATTTGTTGACGGATTTGCCAGGAACAGGTTAGGCAGTGTAATTTCAATTTTAATATTTATGCACCTTAACATGAACGGTAAAAAATAGATAATATCTGACTGATTATGCCAATAATGAGCCATAGACCTCCTGTTAGAATTACATCGGATTGTGATTTAAAACGTAAGTTGGAGAGCAAAACAAAAATTCAATGAATAACGGTGCTTTTACCCTGATCTCCCCAATTTCCACTTTAAAAACGTTACGTAGCCTAATTGTAATTTTTGCTTTAGTGAGGTAGAGGATTTTAATGCCCATCGTTTGCTATTAAAATTAATTGTATAAAAAACACTTTTTCGTGTCCATCATCAGCATTATTCCATACTGTAAATATATGAAAATCATATATGTTCACTGCGGTTGATGAACAGTTATGAACACTACTTAAGTAGTAGAGAAAATGTGGCCCGAAAAAAAAAATTCAGTTGCCAGTTGGCCTGTTAGCTCAGTTGGTAGAGCGCTACACCGGTATCGCAGAGGTCATGCATTCAATTCCCGTATATAACCGTTCATAGAGGATTGAGGATCGCTTCTATATTCGTATCAGCTTTATTGTTATCATCAGTATGCGTTTTTTTCGTTTATTTATTTATTCATTTGTTCTTTCTCATAGAGTGCCAAGCAGCCTGTTTCAAAAACTCCTCTTACTTTTTTTCGAAAAGCGGAAGAGATTGGGGTAACAACAATCGTGCTTGCTCCTACCAGAAAGGTTATTTAGTCTCCATAGAAACTGAGGAAGAATGGCAGTTTATCAATCGTGAGATTCAAAATCGTGGTACTTCGAATGCTAGTGCGTGGCACATTGGTTTAGAGAAGAAAGGCAGGGTTTGGACTTGGCTGAGTGGAGAAACACTGAATATTTCGAAATGGCGAGATTCTGAGCCAGGTGGTAACGACCAAAGGGCAGACATATCTAAGAATGGAGGCCTCTTTAATAGTATCTCTACACTTAATAGAAATGCCTATATTTGCGAGACGCCCGGAGGTAAGATCACATTCCAACCGTTAAGTTAAGAATTTGTTCATGCTTAGCGTGTGTATATTTAGTTATGGATGCACGCAGGAAATTTGGAGAGCACGAAAAATGCGTAAGAGTAGCTCGAGGCGCAGCCGAGAGCAACTCTAGTTTTTTGAGTGCTCTCCAAACTTCCCAAGTACATCCAAAATTCGATATACGCACACCTAAAAGCATGAGCAAATTCTTTTATAACAGAGCGACAAAGATCTGCGCGAAGAAGCCTTTTATTGTGATAGAGTGCAAGATTCTCACAACGCACAAAAAAGTAAACAAACGTCCCTATTGGCTGATCAAAAACACGACACATTTTATACTTTGTTTTGAGCGAGAACTTTTGATCCAGTTAACCGATAAGCGTGAATGAAATGCGCAAAGTTTACGGGGAAAATGGACAAAAACAAAGCCAAATGAACTCATGAATAAATTCCCAGTGGATCGGGACCTAAAAGGTTAATGCCGATTTAAAAATTGGGCAGTTCATCGCTGGTTTCTTCCGTATTTCTAAGGGAAGGAAACCGCACTGCAGCTTAACAGGACTGAAATTCTGAAGCCAGGAAAAATAAAAAAATAAAAAACTCACGTCATCTTATTTACGCACGCCCGTGCGTAAATAAAGATTTTGTTCATAGCGGCTCAATAGGACTTGTATAGGGGAAGCACGCGGGCTATGTTATGATGTATTCTGTGCTGAAAAATTAGAGTCTTGCAGTTGTGTCATGAAAATTGCTCTTGCTTCTCAAAAGTAAAAATATTGTTCACAAAATATGCTCAGCTCACCTAACTGGTACGTGTGAGTGGTGAATGAATTTTAAGGCGCGTATAAGTAGTTGAACATACTAATTTCCGGGACACATGTTTCAAAGGAAAAATTGAGTTACCCTAGTATTGTCCTTTTTTGCATCGACTACAGCTGGAAAACAGGGATCGAAATTGTACATTTTACAACTCTTGTCCAGCGCGCTGCGGTTAGGATAATCCAGCCAACGGAATTTTCCCTTGCCACAAGTTACAAGGCGTGTTCACTGAGATCAGTGAGTGTATGTATGTATGTTATTTGAACATAACGAATCGAAGTATTTTATTTTTCTGTGTGTGTGCGTGTGTGTGTTTCTTGTACTTAGTGATAAATGTTATTTACTGAATTGTGCCCGAAGATTGTGCCCGAAGTCTTGACCACCGGTACTTTAGGCAAAGTGCACAGTTTTTTCCCAATGTGGGCCGACCTTGGTTGGTGAATAAAAGTTTTTTCGTATACCTAACGAAATGTTTTCCAAAAGAGTCAGGGCTGTAATTACGGCAAGCTCCTCCATGAACTAAAAATTTTTTTAAACGAGTAAGTGGAACAGACTGAGATAATGCAAATTAAAGAATGGCTTCACCGAAATGTTCTTGTTTGTGTAATGAAAAAGGTGATTTAACAGACTTCCAAACAGAGTTTCGAACATTTTTTGTACAAATCTGTCACAATTTGACACCTGTCAATTAGAAAGCGCGCAAGAAAAAAACACATGCACGCTTTGAAAAAATTAACAACAACAACAGCAACAACAACCACAACGGTGCTGGTTTGGTAAACAAACTTAAGTGAAAAGTAATTGTAAGTAAATTCAAGTCTATGTTTTGAAGTCGTGGGATTTTGCTCGTTTGTTTGGTGCAATCACGTGTGTAACTCTTGTCTTTCATCGAGAGGAGGAGTTTTGATGCAGCTTTTTCTCGTTGAATTCCTTCGTTGTCTGTTGTGAAATTAACGTAGCAATGTCTAATTTGAACGGAACTGCAAAGACTCATCGAAAGCGTATTTGAAGTATAGAAGACTTCGCTCACTGGTTTTCAAGGGACAACTTTTTTGAGAATTCACATATAAAACGAACAAAATTTTCATCAATGAACTCAATTGTAAACAAATACCTCACAATTTAACTT
This sequence comes from Pocillopora verrucosa, assembly GCF_036669915.1. Classification (NCBI taxonomy): domain Eukaryota; kingdom Metazoa; phylum Cnidaria; class Anthozoa; order Scleractinia; family Pocilloporidae; genus Pocillopora; species Pocillopora verrucosa. The sequence goes on along the minus strand of NC_089316.1, from coordinate 21,000,620 downwards.
TCTGAGTTACTTCTAATAAAGGTTTAGGTTAGGGCTTCAACCCATTTAATGACATATTTCCTACCAAAATTCATTTCAAAACCAATTTTTCTCTTGGCAACCAAAGTGATTTGAGAGAGAGAAAGAAAGGATTAATAAGTTATTAATCGGCTTGGTTTTCTTTAAAATGGTTATTTCGTTTTAACAACTAAGTTGAAATCGTAAATTGGCCACCGTAAAGAGTTTAAAGGCTTCAAACTCTTAAAGGTGACCAATTTGTGTTTTCATCCCAGTTGTTAACACTAAATTACCTGTTATATTCTCCCACCGACGCAGCACCACAGTCTTTTTAGAAACTTACCGCCTTTATCTCTTTGAAATGATTTTCTTAAAAATACTGCTTAGCCGGCAAAACGAAACATAGTTATGAAAAATGGCAACAAAGCTAGGGATGTAGCTTGCGACTCAATATAGATCAATAAGATTTCAGGATTCTTAACTGCGCCCTCTGAGAAAAACAAATAATAAATACAGTTCTTTCGAGAAAGGTTGTCGGAAAAAGCGTGTCGGAAGTGCAAGCGATAACCCCGAAAGGTATGGCGGGTAGCTTTTAGGTCATGGTTAGACTTGTCCTCAGAGTTCAGGGAAAGCTAAGAAAATGTCACTTTAGGAACGAGGCATCACAAGTTTGATGAACTTATTTTATTTACAAGACTGATTTTAAATTCTAAACTGCACGAAAAACGAAAATCAGATCGAGCTAGCCCTAAATAATTTATCCTTACTTTTTTATATACATATTAATAACCGTTTCCCACCTAACAATTTCCAGATTGCCGCGTGCAATTTAAATTCCTGCTCTTTTGCACCTTACCTGTAACAACTGTATACCGTATCTACTGCGTATCTCCCGTTCCACATTTATTATAACTTATATTGATATTTGATTTTACGTTTTTAAGTCTGTTCAGGTTGGAGGGGGGGGGGGGGGATTTGAGGCGTCAGCTCAACGAGGAACTAATTAATATTTAAAAACTCAACTACCAAAATTACATGAATTCATACATAATCTTAGCTAATATGAAGTTACCTAAGTCAGAAAAGCAGGTCAGAGATGGCGGACGCCGTAGTGAAGAAACATGTATTGTATCAATTGACACTGATCAGCCATCATATTAAAAAAATAGGAATCAAATAAAGAATAAGTTACGTTTCCGTCTCATTTATGTTTCTCTTTTATTGAGATTGTGATTATAATCATTTTATGTTATCATCATTACTATAATTATGACTTTATTTGTCATCATTATGATAATTAGTATTTTTGTTGTCATCTTTATCATTTTGTAGAATGCCCAAATATAACTTTTAATAACTCTTGGTACATAATTTCTGTGGATGGATGGTCCTGGCAGTGGAGCAGAGACAACTGCCAAAGGCAAGGAGGGGACCTAGTTTCCTTTGAAACCGAAGAGGAATGGAATTTCATTAATGACGAGATTCAAAGGCGAAATACTACGAACTATGAAAATAAATGGAGTATTGGTTTAGAAAAAAAGGCCGGAAAATGGACCTGGGTGAGTGAAAGACCACTGACTATTTGCAAATGGGGAAAAGGGGAGCCAGGAGGTGAACACCACGCGGCTTTCATGTATAAGTGGTCTAGTAATGACAAACGAGGCGTGTTCGGTAGTGTTCATGATAAATGGAAGGGAAACAAGTACGCTTATATTTGTGAGATTTCCAAGGGTGAGTTGATTTTTTTGTCGTTGTTGTTGTTTTAAATGTTATTTCAATTAACTTAAAAAGCGCCAGAAGCGCTTAAGCGTAATAAAAACATTCTTTGCTAAAGTTTGTGACGTACAAGACAGAATTTATATAAACCTTCTGACAATCAGGATCAAGTTTACACTTAAATTTACATAAATGAAAAGATGTTTGAAACAATCTCAGAGAAAGTTTTCATCAAATACATGTCTAACGTTTAACCATGTGAGTAGAGGGAAGTTACATATGGTTCTGTTACTATCACTATTACGAGTAAAAACAGTTGTGACATGCCAATTATCTGGTTATAAAATGAATGGAAAAGACTTGTAGATGTTCTTCGCATTGGGGAATCAATTTTATGGTTATTGTATTCTATTTTAATACCCGATCGTTTTGAACTGTAAATTTGTAGGGGCTGATTTCGATGCAACGCAAAATGTGCAGTGAACGTAATAAACTGACCATTCTGCATCTAATCGAAATATATCGGACATTTCGGTCGAATTAGCAACGAGCACTCTTTAGCGAGGGTTACCTCAGTTTTCATACGTCACCAGAAGGTGTAGATACTTTTTCTTGAGTTGGAATTTAATTGATGTAATTGTAGGTCATGATCAGGATTGGGTATGCTTGAGCGTTATCTTCATAATATGACAGAAGTAAGTTATTTAGCGTATGCGTTGTGAGAGAAGGAGCAGATAAAACGCCTTTGAACTTAAAAGTGAAACAAAAAGTTAAATGCAAACCTTTCACATCCCGATATAGAAATCTTGACCTTAATCGATGAGACTCTTGCAAAGCCCAAAAACCGTTGCACTTATTAAATGAGTCCAATATTTCTGGGTAATGTCATTCTTTGTGCACGGCCTCCTGATTCCATAAAATCATGTACGAGAAAAGAATCCCCAAACGCTGTGATTGGTGCAAGATATCAAAATTCTACGATGTAATTGGTGTCAGATACATACCCTAACGCGGCAATCTGGCTGGTGTGAGATACATACCAAAAGAGCGACAATCCAATTGCTGCAAAGTACACAAAGTGCGTTTCTTTTTGCTTGAGAGAAAACATGAAACCGGCTTTTGTAAAACTAAAAACTGGAAATTTTAATTCACGCGAAGACATTTTTACTGGATATTACATCAGGAGATCAGATAGATGCAAGCTTTCAAGTGGATGTCTCGGAAAACACACATTTCAAGGCCTGGATTAGGAACCCCCCAATCATTTTCTCTCGCAATGCCTTAATTAACAAATTCGTCAAATTATTCAAATAAAAGCGCTGAATTAAACCTTAAAACCTTACCAGCATGAGGTTAAGGTTAAACCAAAAATCCCAAAAAGATCCGTAAATTCATCGGAAACAGCTCAAGATAAAATAAGAAATGAAAACGTCATACTCAGTGGTTTAACAATAAATACGCGCGAATATTTTGTTATTTGCGTGGCATTTTTCAAGCCCCGTGGGGGCAGGTTGAAATGCCAAAAACTGGGCAAAATAAGTACCCCTATTGTTTGTTAAACCAGTAATGCAGGGATGTTTTATTGAACTATTATTTCATTTACTAGTATTTTCGAAAAGGATCCTACAGCCCTATCTGATCATCGATCATACAAGACGTGTGCGACAGATGAAAATAATGCATAGGAAACAATAAGAGTGTTCTGCATAAGCAATAAAAAGCTTGAGTGCATTTAAGAGTTTTGATCGTTCATGGCGGCCATTTTGTTACGCCGCTTTCCGTCCGCACTTTTGCCCTTACAGTGTAATACTATGGCAATTGTTTTGTATGATGTGGTCTGGATTAACATTTTTCTTTAAAGATTCATCATTTGCAACCTCGCCATCGCCATCACCATCGCTAGCTCAGCAGCTGGTATGTTTTCTAAATAGTATTTTACCGTTTTTATGCATGTCGCTTTCCAGGATCTTCTCCGTTTACAAATGTGACAGACATTAATTTTTATTCCAGGCAAATGAGTATGTTTCAAGATTTTGCGGAATAAATATTACCGAAACGACTTCCATACAAGTATGTAATTTTCATAACTTAAAGGCGTTTTAACCTTGATATATGTTTTTAAACGATAAAAAGTAAATATCTGACCTTTAAGTAGAAACCACCATTAAGCCATATGAGAGAAAATGATGAGGCTTAAAATATAATCCAGGCTCCTAAAAGAGTTCTTTAGCCAATTAATACCCTGGACACCATTTGGGGCCTCCTGCTAGACTTTTTTCGCGTTCTTAATATTTATTGTACATTTGAGACTGGCTGGTTAATGACCTGGAAATATTTTATGTAATTGTAGGAGGCTGTAACTGTGTTTGAAGATTTCACCTTCGAAATCGAGAACGTCACAAAAAACAAGGCCGATATAGAAGAGGTTAAAACTCTGAAAAAATCCATCTTTACGGTGGCAGAGGCCGTCGAGAAATTTGCTCTTAGTTATAGCAAACGACACCTGAGTGGAATGAGACATTCAAAAAGGATCGTTTCCTCAAAAATGGGTGAGCTTGCGACCTTGAATCCTGTTTATTTTCAAAGTCTATTCCTCTGTTACTTACTGATTTGCTGACTGACCGACTGAGTTGTCTAATTTCCTAGATATTGTAAGAACTCAGGTAAAACCCAACTATTTAGAAACGTTATTGTTGATGTCATCGCTTCATCTGTTATTTTAATTTGTTTGATACTTTGATTTTCCGCGATGGAGAAGGTAATAAAAGTAGAGAAAAAAAGAATCCTTCAAAAACGTAAAATGTTTGAAATCGTCGAGTAGTCGTTGAAGGCAAATAAGATACAAACAATACACGTCCATCCAATAAGATTATGAAATATTTGTGTACAGCACAAAACGCATGTTTGTGTAGATGTGCTATTGTGAATTTCACCGTAGGTGCTTTTATTTGTTAATTTTTTTTCAACAGTTTTGGCCATTCAAAAAGCCTACCGCCAGAATGCAGGTGGCGTTTACTTTGAGGAACAACAATGGCGAGCGAGAATCGATATCGCTTCTTCAAATTTTGAGGAAAATGGTTTGTGGTAACTTTACAACTTTTAGCATTACTTTGGTTTTTCTCCAATCGAAATTTCTGAATTGAAATAAAGCCTCAGGTAAATGGGCTTCCTTAGTTTACATAGTCTATCTTTTTAATCATTCACACACCTCAGAGCCTGTAAAAATTTCAACTTTGTGGTTTTTTGCAAATGTTGTTGTTTGATAACTTTTTTTGTTGATTCTTGGGGGTTTTAAGGAACATTGCTAGTTGTGTTTGTGTACAAGGATCTGCATGACCTACTTCTGACAGATCAAGCCATCAGGAGTGAAACAGACAACCAAAGGTGACGTTATTTTCTTATTACTCCATGTAGTTTACCCCCAAAGACACATAACACGGAAACACATAAGATCTATGTTCAGCTAAACTGAATTTAGAAACTTTCTAAACACCCTAACTGAGGTTGGAAGACTCCCTACTTGTCTCTGGCCGTTCCACCTTCATGAAAAATTGGCTTGAATCTACCAAAAGTATGTAATTTTTCTTCCTTGTTTCTGATCCATATCCGAATACAATTTCTTCATAGGTATGTCAACTCCAGGATAATAGCCGTAACTATGGACCCCAAGCCAGAGACATTGCGAGAAAATGTCGTCCTAAAGTTCAAAAACCTAAAGGTAACATGAACATTCGTTGCTATGCATTTTTTTAAATTTGTTCTGACAAGATAAAATCCATTTTCAGGTCTTGACAGCGGAGAAGCGCTGTATGTTTTGGAGTGGCCTCAGCAAAAGGTAAAAAGACTTAAATATATTAATGTTTAGTATTCATTCCTTTACATTTATTGTTTTATAGTATTCATAGCGAAGATTAACACTTTTCCTGTAAGACAGCATGTTGGGGTTTTTATAGAGGGGAAATCTGATTGAAATGTTCTCGCAACTAAGATTCTAATGGAAGAAAAACTTAGCGGAAAATTGTCAAACATCACCTCTTCCCCAAACTCTTTGTTAACTTTACTTTTTTTTCATGTCTAACAGCTTTGCAGAAAAAGGATGCCATATAGTTGCATCAAAAAGCAACTCAGAAGAAACAGTTTGCAGCTGCAATCATTTGACGCATTTTGCCGTCTTAATGGACTACGGCGGCAGCACAAAGGTAATAAAGTTATTTTTGCCTTACTTAGTAATTTTTATGGGCTCAGTTAACTAACTCGATGTTGTTGTTTAATTTTTCTTTTTTGGACACAGCTCACCGAGGAGGACAACACAATTCTGAAAATTATCACCTACGTGGGACTGAGCCTTTCCATCGTCGGGATACTTTTAACATTAATACTTTATTCTTGCCTCACGTAAGTGATGTACTTGAATAATAATGAGGTAGATTCTTAACTCTCCTCAACAAGGCTGGTAAGAAAAGAGATTTCAATGCCAATCTCCATGCAAACAAGAACAGTCATGTCGGATAATTCACAAACTCAAGCTACATGCCCCCACGTTTGACAAACTCATGTCTTCAATGTGTTGATGTTGTTGTCGTTGTTGCTTTTGTATAATTCATTGGTTTTTTTTTACGATTATTTCATCAGAGATGTTTGTCAACCTCTCTCTCAAATTCGACTGAGTGTTTCTGTGTCCCTTGGAGCTGGACAGATCATCTTCCTCGCCGGAATAAACGCCACAGAAAACAAAGTCAGTGGCCTATCCTTCTATCTATAGAATGATTTTACTCTTTGCACCGTAAATGTCTTGTCGAAAAGAGCACGTTAAGAAGTATACGAAAACTTTTTCTTTTCACAGGCTGCCTGTGTTACAGTAGCAGCTCTGATGCAGTATTTCATGATGGCCGCTTTCTGTTGGATGCTGATTGAGGGAATTTATCTCTACTTCTTCGTTGTGAAAGTTTACAACATTAACACCAAGATGTACATGTATCATGTCATCTCATGGGGTGAGTTTTGTATTTTAAAACATGCACTGGTAACTGTAACCATACTTTCGGATCGCCAAATCTGGTGTTGTCATCACAGGACGAAATTGCAAGAATTCGTGAACGGAAACGTGGCAGAAACATGTTAAACCGTTCCGGAAACACGACGGATAACCTGTGTTTCCGTTACCGGTTTCGTGACGTTTTCTCGCGTTTCCGTCGCTGCGTATACAACGGAACCGGACCACTTTTACGTAAACATAACGGAAAAATGGAGTTGCATGTTTCCGCCACGTTTCAGAAATACGGAAACATGTGATTTCGCTCTGCGCATGCAGTAAAGTGTTCGATTTCCTTCCTTTCTTTATGGGTAGGTCTTCCAGTGATCATGGTGGCCATTTCACTTGGCATCGCTGCTGGAAAAGAAGGGTTACAAAGCTATACGAGTGATGAATAGTAAGAAACAAATCGACGGTTTGTTCTTGCTCTTCTCCTTTAATTCGTGGCAATTAATTCTTTGTTTTGTTTTTGCATATAGTTTGAAATCGGTATCATTTCATTTGCTGATGATATGTGTGTCTTTCTTGTGTCTCATTTCTTCGAGTTTAGTTGCTGGCTTTCCTCGACTAACAACCTGATCTGGATATTCGTCGCCTTCGTGGCTTTCATTGAAGTTGTGAGTTTATGATTTGTGTTGGTGATTGTGATTGGTATACCTGGACTACTTGCTGCTAGGCATTTTTTTCTCTGCTCTTTAAAAAACGAATTAAATACTTATGACATCACCCCACACAATATTTACCATTTTCCTTTTCCTATTTACTCATAACAAACTTTGGACATAGGTGCTGTCAACGAGGATGCTGGTCAATTTTAACCTAGTGATGGCCTTCAATAGCGAGAAAAACCAGTTGAGACAAGCAAAAGATAGCTTCATAAACTCTCCAACTTTTACTACATAGTATGAGAAAAAAGATCCTTGCCCTTCCTTGTTGATGTTTTCTCACTGTTTCGCATTGATATACCAAGATATGTTTTCGAGAAAAAATAACTCTTAAAAAACATTGATCGAGATGAAAGAAGCAGGAAGAGTAGGAGATATCAAATTTATGTAATTTAACATAAGGATTCACTTTGCATATTTCACTCAGTTCAGACACTTTAGTTCGCGATTTCTTTAGCTCATTGTCAGAGAATCGAAGCTGATAATCTAGGTCCCTCGGATGGAAGTTCTATTCCCTGTAAATGACTCTTCATCTCACGCTTATTACCAAACTAGTAACGTCTTTGCAAGGATCCTCTCCTACTTTAGCTATGCGATAACCATATCAAAATAATCGATTTATTTCTATTGTATTCTTCAGCTCAACATCATGATACTCGCACGAGTCATAAAGGAGATGACCAATTTGTTGCAGCCAATAGGGGAAGACGACCATTCTCAGCAAATACGGTAACATTCACAACATAAAACTAAAACAATATAGTGGAAGAGGTTGCCTTGTCCTCCCGTGAGGCTCTATTTGCCTAACCTCCTCATTGTTTAATCAGTAAGGCCTTACGATATCTAAAAATGGAAATTCATCGTCAAAGGAAAATAAAGGAATGTTTTCTTTTTAACTCTTAGAATTGGCATCAAAGCATGCGTGGTGATGATTCCCCTGCTGGGTATCACGTGGCTATTCGGTCTCCTCTCGCCTGTACATAAAGCTTTCGTTTACATCTTCACCATACTTAACTCTGCTCAGGTCAGTGTTCGATGGTAATTGTCAAAAATCATTCAATATCTATCCTTATTTTACTTTACAACCAAGTGAGACACCCTTACAATGGTCACATCATATTTATTGGAATTTTGAAACCAAAAATGCCGCTAACTATGCAAGAGAAGACAGACTTCTTTTTTAATTATAAGATATGCAATTTTCTCTCGTTCTTGGAAATCTTAATAGATATTTGACTAATTTGTTTCTATACTGTAAAGATTAATGATCTTGAAATCATTTTTATGCTGAAGGGTTTCCTGATTTTCGCTCTTCACTGCATACGAGACACCCAGGTAAGATAAAACATCAAACTGATTATTAACTGCATATCATCAAGTTTTAGTGTTTCGATGGATATCCGAGTACTTGTGCTAAGAACCGTATTTCGTGTTGTTCGTCTATCTGCAGATCAGAGAGCGTCTCAAAAGAAAGAAGAATATCGTTTTTCCATCTTCTATAAAGAAAAACTCCACAAGGAAGAGCTCACAGGTCAACCCAAGTGAGGTTGGGGATGTATGGGCAGTTGAACTGCAATCCTGTGCAGAGTTTCAATCGAATTCGCATTTAACTTAAATAACTAGATCCAGCCAACAGGGAATGACGGTCAATTAGTTAATATAGTGAACAGCAGTAAGTCGGTTACGATCGATCTGACTTTCGATCAGCAGGCAAGAAGAGGTCTCTCTTCTCATTATTGTTTAAGCATTCAACTAGCTGTAATTGTAACCTATCTTCTTTATGATTATAAGTTTATTTTCTAGAAGATCGTATAGTTGTAGGCAAGATTCATCGAAATAAACCAATCTATAAATCTAAATTTCTAATGGTTCAGCATGTTGATGATTGCCCTGCGAATAAGACCACAGTCTGCTACAGACGAGGCGGGAATTTATACCAGGAAATCACGACTCTTCTCTCTTTAAAAAGCACTCTAGTACGCAACTTTAACTTAATGTATTCAACTTTTGATTCTTGCGTGCTAACTTTCTGCGCTTACTGCATGATTGTTTCATAGTGTACGTTTCACTTACTGAGTTTACAAACCTCTCTTCAAACACTGTCGTTACTTAACAATTAGCTTTGGATAATAACTGAAACTATAAGTTCCTAAAAATTCTAGAATGCCTTGTCACGCTGATGTTCATACCAAGGAACTTACTGGAGCATTTTACTAGGTTACGTAGTTATGATGTAACACTACCATTATAGTTGTGTTGTAAGCTTTCGGGATTTTCTGGAATACTTTGTACATAAGGACACAGTCATGCAGCAGCAGTACTTGTTGTTGTCGGGAGTGATTGACTTTTCGGAAAGCTATACCGAAAGAGAGCTACTACGGAAGATTGTTAATTTGGAGGAACATTGGAGACAACTGTGAGATTGTGTCAGTGGTGACATAAGACATAGTTTTTAGTGGGCTTTAATAAGTTTATTAAGAACAAATATACTTCCTTTTGGAACCGCTCCTCATTAAGAATATCACAAGTTGCTTAATAAAGTAGTTGGGTTTGCTTGAAAATAGTGTTCTTTCTGTCAGTAAAATTATACCGAAACAAATAATTCTAATAGTAGTAGCAGCTCGCGCTGACATTAAAAGTTGTTGCTTAATTAATAATTAGCTAGGTGAATAAGGAAATGTTGGAATAAATAAACCAATAACTTAAAAGAACAGAAAAAACCCCTTATGACTGGATCAGCTACATTTACCCATTTTTTCCCACATTATAAGGAGTATCGTTTTGAATCGAAAAAACATCGATTGATTTGGAATTAAATTGGGGCAATATTAGGCGGAAATGGCATAAACCAAGAGATTATAAACTATACGGCATACATCATTAAACAACGATTAAAGAACTCTTATACAGAGCATACAATTTCAAGGAAAAAGCTTAGCGATAGAAATTCGGAATATTTACATGGGCCTGGTTTTCAAATATCAATACAACGGAGATGCTGGCATTGAAGAGGAATTTCAGCCAGTGAAAGGAGTCAATTATGTAGATGGATGTCGAAGCGTACGTTTTAGGTGAGAGAAGGCACAAAAAGGAGCTCTCTGGAATGCACAAGTACATTTCTCCCTAAACCGCTCAAATGCAATAGGTCAAAACGCTTCAAGCTTCGATTGACTTAATATATCGCAGCTATAAGACGAGCGAATATTCCAGAATAAATAATCAATTATTCCATGAGCGGGGAGAAATACAAGGAAAATAGAATATCTCACCCACAGAGCACATCATAATGACCCAGGAACGTCTCGCATTCAGACCTTTTCAACCCATCGCTCCTTCTTAAATGTTGGAATTCAAACATTTGGTCACAAAAGAGATGGTCTGTAGGACGCTTGTGTATGGGAGAGTTGCTTTGTAGGCTGAACATTAAACTATGGCTGTGAGCCTCCGTTGGTTTTATAATCAATCAACGATCAACTTTATTCAAATTCACATCGAACTCGTGATCTAAGAAAACCGAGCAGAAATCCTTTGACTCGGAGTTTGCCGTGCTATGAAAATAATAATACATGTTGATTAACACATGAAAGAGTTAGTCCATCAAAGAAGAAGACATATGAAGTAATTAGACCCACCAACTGAAACGCGCAGCAAGTCATCGGCGAGATGAAGAAATAATAATCATTTCCACTTATGCATACGAACCGAAGGCATACTAGCTTTAGCTGCCAGTTCATAAAACAGAAGTTTGTCTAAGACGAAGTTCATTTAGCAGAGCTCATAAAAAATTACCATTCCTAATATCAATTATTTCTGAGCTGCTTCTTCACAAACTTGAACTGCAAAAAGAATTTTAATTTTCGATTGTATTAGAAAAACAATGCTCCACAGCTGGTGGAAGTCGCTTTTTGTCCATTGGTCTGTCTATTACAGAAAAAAAAAATGAAGACTAACGCCATGAATCATCATTTGCATGATGAAATGGATGATTAATGAAACTCAATCCGACAAAATGTTCAAAATCCCGGTAATATGTTGTGTGTTGGGTAAGTACAACTCCAGTTATTCCTGTTTGTAGCTGTAGCTGTGACACCGTCCAAATTGACTTTCCTTTTGTGAAATATTTATCTAGGTTTTTTTAACATACGGAACTCTAATAACGAAACATACCAAACTCTACACATGTCATTTCTAAACTATTTGTTAATCATTAAAGCAAAACTTGGGGATCTTTGTATTATCATCATTATTATTAGTTTCTCGATATTTTTTTATTTTCTACACAATGCCAAATAATTGGAAAATAATCAGCCAGAATAACACATTCGTATACGTGTAAAGACAGCTATCAATAACAATAACCTATAATATTATCATGTGCTTGATGAATTGCGTGATGAGTACAACTGAATCCGAAAAAGTGTGCAAAACTTTTTTTAAAAAGTTGTGCGCTGGGTTAGTACCACCTTAATTGTATTTTGATTTTCCTTTTGGGAAACATTTACATCGATTTTGTTACATCCTTTGAAATTCGGCCAAACCAAACCGAGAAAAATGTAAGGTGCTGGTTATTTAGCACTCTTAATCAAAACAAACCAGACTCTAAAGATGTTCGCATGAAACTCTTAGTTTACATTTATTTAACTGTATAAATTGGATTCCTGACGCCTTTTAGATTCCATACAGTGCCAAGTAATCAGAATGCAAGTAGCACAGGCGAGACATTCATGCGGTGGTCATGTTGTTTGCGTTATGGTTGTCTGCACAACAGCTTTGGCAGCCATAATTAGGATAACAGGAACACAACAGCTTAGCTGCTATCATTTTACGCCACTATGACAAGATGTCAAAAGCAAAACACGTCTCCTCTTTCTATGCTTCAGATGGCTGCTGAACGTTCGACGAGCTTAGATAGGCGATCCAACTTACGACGCAGTCTCTCTATAGAAGGTCTGATACGTTTCGGGTCGAAGAATCTATTTCTTTCAAACATTGCAATGTAATCGAAACCACCATGTTTTTTTTCAAATATAGCAAATATTTTTTTTTTCTGAGCCAAAATCGCTTAATCGCTCAAACGCCGGTTTTTAACAACACCGATTATCAAAAATGGCACAAATTGCTGAGCTCGTCTTTCCTCAATATTTTAGTTCAAGGGTTTTGTTTCTAAATAAGCGACATGAAATTTTCTGAATAAACCTGAATCTTGCCATAGCTATCCTGGCCTCTTAAGTTTTTCCCCTTTCTCATTAATTGAGTGCTAAACAAAACAATAGGTCGCCTAGACCTATGAGTCAACTTTCGGCGGCTGTATTTTTCTCGATGAAGATGAAGATTTAAAATGACGTGCACTTACAGAAACATTATTGAAACAACTCTTAAGAATTACAAAAACTTTTATTTATTAAAATTCAGCAATGGAACTCATTAAAACCACATGGAGATTCTTTTTCGATCTATGCTTAAATAAAAGATTCTGAGATTGAGCTTTTAACAAAGTCCTCTATCCAGTCATGTTTAATGGATTACCTTAGAAATTCTACGAGCATCACGGGCGATGATGTTACTTTACGCCTCGTGTTCCCCATTTCAGGGTCATGTACAATGAATTCCAGCCTAAAGGTTTACTGAGAGCCATGGCATGAGGCGTCTTTTTAAATATCGCGGAACTCAAACCATTAGAGGTTTAAAATTATTGTTCGATTATTAAGACTCAGGGTAGGTGACTGCCCACTGCTCGTCAAGTTGGACGTCATGGACAATTAAAATATATTTCTCTTTTCAATTATTCTTCTTTGTACCCGAAAGCAAACTTTATACTTATCTCATTGCTCTTCTTGTACAAAAAAATATATGGGTTCCGGAGGTTCCGCGGTCCGCAGATCCATAGCTTAGTAACGCCCGAGAATATGGAAAAATCCTCACTCCATTTTGGAGACCAACCCCTCAAGATTCAAATTGTACAGGAGTTTTAATTGAGCGGTCAGATTTGATACCCGATTAATTCGCTTAAAGGAACGTCGTCCGCTTTAAATTGAGCAAAAAAAATTTTTTTCCCTCCGGATAGCACATTTTACAAACTTTTCATTGGTTTATAGTTTCGTTGCACTCCGAATGGCCCGTTTAAAAATTTAAAGGAAATTCGCGAAGGTGTACCGTATTCTTAAAAATGTTTTCCACATGCAACAGGTTTTGTTCAGCTGGTTGGTAAATTGCAGGGATGCTGCATTTTTTTTATAATTTCTCCGTCAGCTCTCTAGGGAAGGTAATAAAAGTCATGGGTTGATGTTATAGGGCATGTAGCAAATAAAATGCATTAGCACTCTCTAACTCCAAATCTAATAAACTTTTTCATTTGTTTCAAATGTTTTTCTTGAGATAATACTCAATTAATTTGCTCATTTTCTTTTCTACAATCATCCTTCATTTGTTGATGAAATTTCCAAAAACAGGTGAGGCAGTAAAGTTACGTAAATGTTAAATAGACTTACATTTACGTAACTGAACTCTAACCTTTGCTTCAGTGATGTAGAGTGCTTTGATACCCATCGTTTCTTACTTTAAATTAGAAATATAAAAACCATTTTCTCGTCTCCATCATTATTGTTATCACTATTGTTATCATCAATATACGTTTTTTCGTTCCTTTATGTATTTGTTTATTTTTTTCTCATAGAGTGCCAACCAACCTGTTTCAAAAACTCCTCTTACACATTTTCGAAAAGCGGAAGAAATTGGTTTTTCAACAGCGTTGTCTGCTCCACCCTGGGAGGTTACTTAGTTTCCATCGAGACTGAAGAAGAATGGAATTTTATCAATTATTATGAGATTCAAAAGCGTCGTACTTGGAATACTAATGCGTGGCACATTGGTTTAGAGAATAAAGACGGGGTTTGGGTCTGGAAGACTGGAGAACAAATGAATATTTCGAAATGGCGAGATTCTGAGCCAGATGGTAACGACACATGGGCGGAAATATCCAAGAATGGAGGCCTCTTTAATGGTATCTCTCGAGGTGATGAAAAAAATGCCTACATTTGCGAGATGCCCGGAGGTAAGATCACATTCCAACCATAAAGTACATTATGTGCTGAAACATTACAGTCTTGCACTTGTGTCATGAAAATTGCTCTTGCGTTCTAAAAGTTAAAATATTGTGCTAGTAGTTGAAGACAATTCCCATGAAAATTTCCGGAACACATGTTTCAAAAAAAAGTTATCACTTTAGAATTTTTCTCTTTTACATCGCCTGCAGCTGGAAAACCGCGATCGAAATTGTACTTTTCACCACTTTTGTCGAGCGAGCTGCGATTGGGATAATCTAGCCAAAGGAATTTCTCTTCACCACAAGTTACAAGGCGTGTTCACAAGGGTCAGAGAATGTATTATATTGTTTGGAACATAACGCACTGAACTATTTTTGTTTTGTGCGGCGTGCGCGAGTGTGTGTTTGTGTGTCTCTTTTACAAGTCAGTGATAAATATGTTATTCATTGGGTAAGACTGTGCTAAAGGTCTTGCGCACCAGTACTTAAGACGGAGTGCACAGTTTTTCCCAAAACAGACCGACCCTAGGCTGGTGAATAACAGCTTTATTTTTTCTTAAACTTAACGAAATGTTTTCTAGAGAACCCAAATGAGTTAGGGCTGTTATTAAAGCAAGATCCTTCATGAACTGAACAGTTTTTTTTAATGGTTTTTGTAAATGGTAGTTGAAACAGATTGAGTTGATGCAAATTAAAGGGAGGCTTCGCTGCAATATTTTTATTTGTGTAACGAAAAAGGTGATTTAAAAGGTTTCCAAACAAACTTCGAAAAATTATTTTTTACGAGCATCTGTCACAATCTGACACCTGTCAATGGAGGGTGCTTTAGAAAAAAGCACATGCACGCTTCAAAAAAAAACCTGTGTATCTCCAGTTGTACATATACGAGAACTTGTATTTACATTTAATATAGTTTTTTGAGTCTGTTCGAATGGGGGAAGAAGAATAGGGGGAGGGGTGGGGAAGGTGTCAGCATAACTAGGAACTGATTAATATTTAAAAACTCAACTACCAAAATTACATGAACTCAGAAAATGATCCTAGCTGATGCGAAGTTAACTAATTTTGAAAAGCAGGTCAGAGATGGCGGACGCCTTAGTGAAGAAAGATATATTGTATCAATCGACACTGATCAAACATAAACTGCAGATGTTACAAAAATGGGAATTTTATAGAGAATAAGTCACGTTTTCCATTTCATTTATTTTTCTTGTGTATTGAGATTGTGATTATAATCTTTGTATGCTGCCATAAATAATCATAATTATGTTTATAATTATCACTTTGGTTATCATCATTATTATAATTAGTCTTTTACTTTTCCTCTTTATCATTTTGTAGAATGCCCAAATATAACTTTTAAAAACTCTTGGTACATATTTTCGGTAAAAGGATTATCCTGGCTCTGGAACAGAGAAACTTGCCGAAGCCAAGGAAAGGACCTAGTTTCCATTGAAACCGAAGAGGAATGGACTTTCATCAATGACGAGATTCAAAGGCGAAAAGCTACATGCAGTAGCTCTATACATATGTGGAGTATTGGTTTAACAAAAAACGCCGGAAATTGGACCTGGGTGAGTGGAAGATCGCTGACTATTTGTAAATGGGGAAAAGGGGAGCCAAGTGGTGAAAATGATGCAGCTTTCATATACAAGCGGTCCAGTCATGGCGAACAGGGCGTTTTTGGCAGTGGTGGTAGAATTTGGGGACAAACTTATATTTGTGAGATTTCCACGGGTAAGTTGTTTTTTTTGTCTTTTTGGTTGTTTTGTTTTTTTGTTTTTCTGTGTTATAACATTATTTTGAGTAAACTAAAAGACACCAGAAGCGCTTAGACGTAATAAAAACGTTCTTTGCTATCCTTTGTGATACTCACGAAAGGATTTATATAAACCCTCTGATAGTCAGGATCAAGTGAATAATTGCATTTGCATGAATGAAAATATGTTTTAAAACAATCTCAATGAACGTTTACACGATATACATGTTTAACTTTTAACGGCTTAGCTAGTAAGCAGAGGAAAGTTATACAGGTGGTTCTATTACTATCACTCTTGCGAGTAACAACAGTCATGAAACTTTCAGTTATCGGTTATTTTCATGTAGTTAGTTTATCCTTTCGATTGAAAAAAATGACGGTGAATACCAATTACAAAGAATCATCAGTCCCATTGTTTTGTTAGATAACAGTGCATGATGATGTGAGGTGCGTTATCTTTTGTGAAGAGCTAAGGACTCATGTCGGTTAAGATACATGCCGATTATCACTTTATAAAACTAATTAAAAAGACATGCAGACTTAATTGTTCTTCGCATAGGGGAATCACTTTTATGTTAATTGTATTCTATTTTAATATCCGATCGTTTGGAAAGCTGTAGGGGCTAATTTCAATGCGATGCAATTTGTGCAGTGAACATAATAAACTGACCATCCTGCATCTAATTCGAATATGGCAGACATCTCGATTGACTTAGCAACCATTATGCTATAGCGAGGTTAGTAAGGGTTATCTCTGTTCTCATTGGTCACCAGAGGGCGTGATACATTTTCTTATTTAACAAATAGTCAATACTGAAGGTGCATATCACTGCGAAGATCACTTTCATTCAAGTCAATACTGAGTTGGAATTTAATTGATGTTCTGCTTACCAAAAAGATAAACATAGGCATGCGTGGCATGCAAGAGTTAATTATTTTGGTTAGGAGGGTTGAGATGGGACACTTTGTGTACCTAACGCTTTCAGTTTTTTTTTTTACAAAAAAAGAGCATAACTTTTAAAAAAAAACTATATCGCATTACTTCACCTTAAGAGAAACAATCTAAATCGTCTGTATTGTCTAAAAACCTCAGACAGACTTGCTGGTGCTCTACTACTCTGCTGTCGAGTTACACTTTGGCCTCCTCTATTTTTTTCTGTCTTACTCAAAATGACTGTTGTTGTACCTTTATCTGTTTTTTTGAGGTTTAAAGCAGCATTTGTTTTTCAACTCTTTCAGAGCCGTGACCTTATTGCGTGACAAATTATATTTTGGCTTAGTTACAGTAACCTCTTCAAGTGGCGCTTTTGACACCTTCCAAGTAGCTCTCATAGGCAATACAAGTTTGAACCGATGGCGAGAGTTGTTGCCTAATTTTACATTCGTTTGTTACGGATGTTGGGATGAGTTTGAGACACTTTGATAGCACGCTGACTTGACTCTCAGAAAGTTGATAGTTTGAGAATTTTTTTTTAGGAATTTTTTATTTATCTCCCTATCTTTGGCTAAAAGCCAACATTTTAAAGTGTGTCTACGCTCTATGCGTCTTATGCTTTACTTTTGTTACTTCCACTGTTGTAAAAGCTAGCTTTTGAAGAGTCAGAGAACACACTGTATTCCATCTCTTTCATTTACAAGTGTATAAATAGGCTCTCTAAGGTCAGAAATCGCATTCCTTCATTGGGCTATTTTATCACTGTTTTTTACAATGTTCGTCGAGTGCTTTCCTTTGAGCGGTTGCCCATATACCTGTTTGTTCTTACGAGCTGAGAGTTCGTAGTTAGCCCTCTTTCTTTGGCTCTCAGCCTTCTTTTGTGAAAGTTAGTCAAGGAATTAACTAAGCCTTGTTGACCTTGTTGTTTTATTTCTTTTACTTCGAACAATATGTGCGCCATCCCTTAACAATACTAATTAGTCGTTATTAACCTTCATTTTAATTGCCTCAAATTAATATAAAAAACCTGTATGGTATTGTCTTCAAAGAAGAGAGGAGGCTTTTCAAACTAATTAGATAAATGTTACTATTTCTTTTTGTTCTTTTCATCCTTTCGTCATCAGAAGAATCATTAACAATATCATCACCAACATGGACAGCATTACCAACCTACACAGCATCACCAACATGGACAGCATCACCGACATGGACAGCATCACCAACATACACAAGATCATCAACATGGACAGTATCGACAACAATGACAGTTTTACTAACACCGACTTCATTATCGTCATCAACAACTGAAGGTTGCTTATTTTCCAAAAGTTAGGCTTTTTCCAATTTCACATGGCATCTTTTCAGCTTTTTTGGAGTGTTAAGCACTATGATACATTTTGAGCACACCTGAAAATAAACTTTTCGTCGTTCTTCTTTTCTTACAGCGCCTTTTTCATGCCACCCTTTTCTGGAGCGAGGGTTTTGTCTTAAAAGTGTGGGAAGGACAGTATCCAATATTTTAATTCGTGTTTTTGACAAACGCTATTGTAGCTGTTTCATAAAGGAACATAAACGGGTATACAAGAGAAACTCTTTAGTATTTTGAGTAGGGGGTATTTCTTGAGGTAATATTACAATGGTTCCATGTTAGAAACTTAACCCGAAAAGCAATCTGAAAATGTCTTTTACTGGCTACTACAGCTTTGCCAAAGCAAACTGATGACAAAGCAGAACCATTCTGATTAACAGTAAGCTAAGTTTAGAAAGTGACAAACTTTTGTTTTTGTTGCAACGGCTTTTAGGTAAGACTCAGGACCTTGTTGCAGCCATTTCCGGCGGCGCTGAGGTGATTCGAGGACTCCAAGAAAACATCACGTTGGATGGCTCACCCTCATATGACCCTGAAGCTGCACATGATGACCAATCGGGAATGAACTTTACTTGGCATTATGGTAAGATCACAGGGAATTACTCCTTTGTGCTGGAAACAAAGAGAGATTTCTTTACAGAGGTAAACGAGTCAGCTTTGCAACATAATGGAAGAGCATCTGGCGTGCAAATTTCCTTGGATACAGGGGCTATGTCTCTTGGTGATATCTGCATAGTTAGACTGGTTGTGACCAAAGACTATCGCAATGCTAGCGTTTATCAAGTCATCCACTAGTCGAAAGGAGATCCCCCTAAAATCGATCAAAGGTAAGAAATTTAGCGTGTTGTTGATGCTATTGCTGCTGTTGTTTGTTATTTTCCTTGCGACTGAAATCCCGATTTATTTTCCTATTTTCTTATTGTCGTTACTGCTTCAGTTGTTGTTGTTGTTCCTGTTGCTTTTGCCATAGCTGTTGTTTCTCTTGTTATTTGTTTCGGACGACCTTTCATAAAGGCCTCGTGTCGCTGTGTTTTGCGTTTGTTTCTGTTGCGGTTACTATGACCACCATTGTTCTCAACACGCAAGACCCTTCTTACGCCGCATTGATCTACAATCTCATTATGTAATCACCATTCTTTCCTTCATTCTAGATGTTTCATTGATTGTCTGCCTAAAATCAGCCCCTCAGTACGTCTTAGCGTCAGTTCAGAATGTCAGGGATTACAGTGCTTCCAAATTTCTTCAAATGAGTGGATACTCTACCAGCGATATGAGGGAAACGCGTCCACTGCTTGGCAAAGAAAATATGATTTAGAACTCATTACAAGTACACCACTAAATGCAAGCAACATTGTTGTAAATGGAGGTTCCCTTGCTGCTGGAAATAAGTACCGCTTAGCATTATTTATCACAACTACCGACGGTTTACGGGCGATGTCAGCTTATGACATTTCCACTGCGTTACCGCCCACAAGGGGGACATGCTCGATCACTCTGTCAAGCGGCATCTCCTTGGAATCATACTTTACTCTGAGTTGTGTCAACTGGACAAGTGACAGCACCCCTCTGTCCTACCGTTTTCAATATAGACTAAAGAACGGTATGTACACTGTGTTATATCATGGCGTCAACAACTCCATAGTTACTCTTGGGATACCGCCTAGGAACAATGCAAAAAAACTATAACATAAGACTCAACGTTGTTGTGACTGATAACTTCGGAATTTCTGCCTCTATCTAACAGCACAGGTAAGTTTGGTCGGTAGGTACTCTAATATCGATGTAGGTGGGAAATTTTTTTGACATAATTTTGTCTTTTTTTTGACAGCTGCCCATCGGAGGTTAAAGGGCAAATTTTTCTAAATATGCAACTTGATAAATAGTGACTGATGCTCTTTCCATAGGTTAGACCTTCCCAGAGTCTAAGACCAGATAAAATCAAAAGCTTTCTGATGCCAAATGATAGTTTGTTCCAGGAAGTCATCTGAAAACGAGACTTGGGAAAAGCGGCACAATTAGCAAACTCTGTTCTTGTTACACTAGAAACCAGGATGAATTTTGAGGAGAAAATCAAGGTAAATGCATTTACAAATGCTTTCATACTTCTTGGACGCGCTATTCGCGTAGTTGCATCATGATATCTCTGCGTATCCAGAATCTGGAAATATCACAGTTATTTTGGCGGTGGCGTTGGTTTTCCTAAGTTACGTGATTGTGCTTGTTATCGTCAGGAAGACAGACATAGAAGACTCTAAAAATGTAAGTTCTGAATATAATTTGTATTATGTAGAACTTAATATGCTTTGAAAACTTGCAGAATTCATATTTTTCTAAGTATCCTCAAAAAAAGTGATCAGCAAACTTGGAAGAAATCACAGAGATCATTTAAGGTTTCCAAGTTTTTTAATATCTATATATATATATATATTTTTTTCTTTAAGTAAGGGAAAAAGTAAATAAATGTAAATCACCGATTCATTAATGGTATTATCATTTTTCTTAAGAACGTTTTAGCAGTCCATTTGCCATCCTCTCCAGAGAGTGCATATGAATACGAGATAGTAATAACTACAGGAGTCTGGATATACTCAGGCACAACAGCTCAAGTTGCTATGGAGATTTACGGTTCTGACGGAAGGAGTGGCATTCTTCAGCTCAGCCAAGAAGAGACTGGTTCAATTGGCGTGTTCTTCTCTCGAGGTAACTCGGCCATGTTTGTACTGTGTGTTAACAAATCTCTTGGTATGGTTCGAGAAGTGAAGATTGGTCATAACAACTTTGGTGACAGTCCTTCGTGGTTTTTAGAGGAAATTTTCATTCGGGACGTACAATCCAATCAGTCTTGGAAATTTATGGTCAGTCAGTGGTTTGCTCTTGAGCGCGGAGACGGGCGTATCGAGCGAATGTTTCAAGCAACGGTATCTCAAATGGACTTTGCCAGTGAGGTTGCAAGACGCTGGCGGAGAGGGCTTACGGAGCTACATATCTGGGTGTCAGTTCCTGCCAAACCAAAGAGAAGTCACTTTTCAAGAGTACAGCGGGTTTCTTGCCGCCTTTCAGTGCTTTTGACATCCATGTTTGAAAACGCAATGTTTTATGAGCTCCAAGGAAAATATGAACAACCTATTCAAGTTGGACCGCTGAAATTCTCGTGGAGACAAGTAGTTACTGGTATTGAAAGTGCGCTCATTGTGGCACCAATAAACATACTAATAGTGCTTTTATTTAAAAAAGCATCCAAAAAGTCCTCGAGTAACAACAGTCCTTGTTATAAAGCTAATTTAATCAAAGGTATCGCCTGGTTCTTGTTTTTCGGTTCTTGTGCTATTTCTGCTACGTTTACAATCTTCTATAGCCTGATTTGGGAAAAGTGTGTCAGTGAGCAGTGGCTGTCCTCAATGGTTATCTCCTTTACTCAAGAAGTCACAATCATGGAACCAGTTAAAGTGTTCTTTACAGCTGTAGTTTTGGCGGCCATTATCAAGATGAAGGCGAAGAGATCAACGGTACCTGAATGTGAAGACTCTAATCAAGTTGAAAGCGGTTGCTCAAAACAAAGGCTGTGGACGTTGAAATTAGCGGAAGTAGAAAAGATGAGGAAACGCTAGGCCAAGAAACAGAACCTGTCACGTTATTTCACAGAGTTGGGTATCTACTTGGTTTTCGTTTTCTAGTTAATGGTAGTGTGCTATGGAAACAGAAATGACCATCGCTACTTAATGACCAGATCAATCCGAGATAGACTGCCCAATTTTAACAATGTGAGTAACATTTATTGTGTTTGAAGAAATTGTTAAAAGACTGATATTACCCAACGATTGATTCTGGATTGCCAAACCCTATTTGAAATTTATTTTCACGACATAAACGTATCCTCCAAAGCGTAAACACCTCTTTTCTTTATCGGGAATTATTGCTACTTTTCAAGTCCATGGGTTGTGTATAGAACAACTTTTATGATCACATTTCGAATTTTGGTTAGAATTTGTATCAATTCTTGTCAGACTTTGCATCATAATGGCTTGGCTCCCTTACCTGTTTCTAAATGTTCCTGATCCACCAGCGATTCATGCCTCCATCCCGGTCCGTGAAATCCGACCAGCACATCACCCGTTCTTGACTTTCTTTTTATTTAGTCCGTTTTAAAGATCATATCCATAATAAGCGATACGAAAGGTGACTCAGTCACAAATTCTAAGTAACGTATTAATTTTTATTGAACTCAGATAGCAGATGACAGGAAGTACTGGAGCTGGCTGCGGGAAGTTTTCATTCCTGGAGTGTTTTCCGGTAGATGGTACAACGGTCAGGAGGAGAAAAAAACAATGTACATTGGTAATAAACGCTCTCTTCTCGTCGGGATGGCTCGATTAAGGCAACTGAGAGTGAAATCGAGTAAGTCCTTTCTTTTATTTACTTTTAAGTCTAACCCACCATAAAGGAGACGCCTAGAAAATACAATTTTTTTTTCTGTCAAAGCGTAAAGCATACGTTGTCAAGATTTTTATATTCTATTTTATAAAAAAAAAAATAAAGGACACAAGTGAATATCCGGTTTTTAACTAAATTTTTCTACACGATAAAGACTATTGGGGGTGTGCTATACCTGTAGATTGAATGAGTTCCAAAACAAACTTTCTAATAAATGTCCCTTTTTTATTAAACTTACAGCACCATGCAACGTGTTAAAATACATGGAGACAACTTTCCAGGAATGTTACGAAGGATATTCGGAAACAAACGAAGACAAGACCGCTTTCTATGAGCCGGGCTGGAGGTTTGTCGGCAACTCTACGAGAGACGAAGATTTATTTCGACTTTGCCCGAAGCCATGGCGATATCAAAATACGGAAGAAAGTGATAGCGGGTCAGAGTGGGGACAGTTCTCATTTTATCGTGGAGGAGGATTTGTAGCAGACCTCGGGTACAAGAGCCATACGGGGTTCAAAGCCGTAACCACTTTGCAAAACAACGGTTGGCTTTACAGGCAAACCCGGGCGGTTCTCGCACCGCTTTCCGTGTTTAACCCGTCGGTGAATATTTTAGGTGTTGCCACATACTTTTACGAAGTTGAGGCATTAGGACTCAAAGAAGCTTTGGTACAAACTGACATTCTTTCTCTTGATCCTACAAACACAGCTTCATATCAGTTCTATTTGATTTGCATTTTACTATACGCTGTATCCGTTCTGCTGTTTTTGGGAAGAGAATTCTTCAAGCTTTACAATCACCGTTCCCGGTATTTCCAGTCCGTGTGGAATTGGGTGGAGATGTCCCAGGTTGTTTTCTCCGTGTTGGCCGTGGTTTTGTACATAAAACGACAAATCATAGTCTCTTCAACATGGGCAAGGTTAAAAGAAAACAGTTATGCAAATATAAGTTTCAAAAAAGCTATCATTTGGCATGAAGCAGAAAATGTTGTACTTGGAATCCTGATGTTTATCGTCACTGCAAAACTCTTGCGAGTCATTCGCTTCAATAAACATGTTGCTGTATTCTCCAAAGCATTGACGATATCTGCACAATCTCTTTCATCCTTTAGCATTGTCCTATTGATTCTCTTCGTGGCATTTCTTCACGTCGGTGTATTGATGTTTGGCACTGGATCTGAGCGCTACTCCTCAGTGCTAAAAGCAGCTTATTTCCAACTCGAACTGACTCTTGGAAGAGTAAAAGCCAGACCAATCAGTGAATTAGCAGAGGTAAACAGCACATACGCCAAGATATTCGTCTTTGCTATTCTTTTCACTCTAACAATTATCTGCATGAACTTTTTTATTGGCGTAATAAACGATGCACTTCTGGATGCAAAGGATACCGCAAACGAAAGTAAGTTGCACGAACTTGTTGATGAGGTTCGTTGCAAAGGCTCAAAAGAACGGAACGCATTTTTCGATGCTGTCAGCAGTAGACTGAGACAACTGAAAGTCGTCCAAGCATCAAACATGGAAGAGAAAAAAGCAGTAGATAGAAGCATTACCCTTGATTCCACGAAGAGTTAAAAAATCAACTTTGACCAAATCAGTGAGGCCATCAAAGCTTTGAGGGGAAAAATAGGTCAAGAACCAGGAGAAAAACAGCCGAAATACTCAAGAGGAAAATCATTTTTCGATGGAATTAGCAAATTCTTGAAAACACTGGGAAGAATGAGCCATGACGAACACTGCAAAGTTAAAAAAAGGAAGAAAGTTCGATTCCAAGAGGATGTTGCTAACTCTCATCTTCGGAAATTAGAGAAAAGAGAGTATGACCTGTTTCAGCGGCTTGATAGGGTTATGGCGGGATTCTCAAAAGAGGACGAAGAATATCGTTGTCTAATGGAAACATCGCGAGCTTATGACTTCTGAGGAGAGAGGAAATAGATAAATGATGAAAGGAATGGATCATATACTCGAGAATTAGACTGAAAGATCGAGACTGTAGTCTACATTACCCCGTGACCATTAGCAAATGGCTGAAACGCTTCGCACGTATACGTATTAAATGTTGAGTTTCTCTTCTTTATAATTGAATTTCACGCTTAAAATAAATAAAAACTTGATAAAGGATGGCAACATAGAGGTGGCAACAAAATTGTAGAGGCGATCGAGTAGGAATAATTTTTTGCCACTTTCCTTCAAAGTGTATTATGTTTGTATGTAGGTCCATCTAAATTAGATAATTAAAACGTAGCTTTACGACCTGTAGATTAGTTTCTTGAAGCGGTGCTTAGGGAAAGGCTTCGTTAGATTGTCAGCAATCATCTCATCAGTGGCAAGATATTTTAAGAAAACCCACTCATTTGCAGTAAATTGGCAACCAAGTCCACTTATATACTTTGTTAGCGACGACTGATCCTTCCTCCGTTCCCCCTGAAAACCATCTATTCCCCACCACCGATTTATAGCGCGGGTTTCAATATTTTGGTGAGCATCGAATGTTGTCTCAAAGTATCAAAAACACCAAATCAACAAAAAAAGTTACAACTCCATGAATCAACGGAAAAAAAGTAATTAGGAGAATATCACTTTATTGCATTTTCATCCTTAATGTTACTCAATATAGTTCACGTTAGATGTCTGTGACATTTCATGCTTTAAATACTAATTGAAAAGGATATTTTTCTTTTGTTGATGGCGTCCGAAAAGCAACTAATTTCCTTTCCTTAAAGCTCAAAATATATTAAGTGTTGACGACTTGTTCGCTTTTTGTTTCGACAAAGGACTGCTAGCAGAATTCCTTAACAGGGGAGGGGAGGGTCCTACTTCAGAGTGTCTCGAGTATATTTTTTTTCATTTCAAAAATTGTCAAAATTATTTTTTGATGCACTCACGCGCTATAGTTACGCATCTGGGTTGTTTTGCTAAGGGCAGTTGATTTCTCTCCCAGGCTCACCATAATGTAATGATCATATGATATTTCTGATATGTCTTGTTTTAATTTTTAAGTCAACCACTTATTAGCAAGCTAATGTTACTCAGTCATTAAATGACGTCAAGAGACGATTGAGGTATGTCTGAGATTAATGCAAATGGCTTGAACATGGTCAGAGATATCAACACGTAGTGCAATACGAGATTAAAATGAAATTTTTGGGTACTGCTCTATAAACTCGGGTGCCACTTTACAATATACCATCACTTTCAAAGAGGATTGCTTAAACTAGAAATCTGTAAAGTTTCTGAGAAAAAAAGCAGTAATACCTAAGACCATTTATCCATGGTTTCTATATTGTTCAGCGTCGTCGATAACACTCGTTGATCTTGAAATTCCAGCCGCATGACAAGAAGAAATATTCGTGGTAGAAACTGCTTAAAGTTAGAAAGAACGGTCGATCAAGAAGCGCGTATTGTCCTGGAAAGAGCCAATGTCCATGAAAGTGATGGGCACTAATTTCATGCCTCGCGGAGAGGAAGTCAGATGAAAAATTGGTGATCACTTAAATAGTTCACTTATCCAAACAATTATACTTCACTATCAGCTTTAATAACTTTACTTCTCAACTAATTCATTATTTGATTCTTTCTTTATAAAGGTGGTTTTAAAATATGGATTCCTCTGTGAGTAATGTTTAAAACCTTCTCAATGTTATTCGATAGCTAACGCTTCTAAATTCATCGTGTTGACTAATTGTACATTCAAAATACAATCCTATGGCAAATATATTCTATTGTGTCAGGTGTGTAATCTGTTATGGTCCATTGGCAAAGAAAACGCGGTGTAATTTCAGAAAATATTACCTACAATATCTTCTTACTGATTATTAAAATAAACAGTGTTTGAAAACTGGAACGAGAGTCAGTTTGTTAATTCCTCAAGGCTGGATGTTTTGTCTTTTATTGACACGTTGTCGAGTAACCAATTTGCACACGACCAGAGGTTAACGTAATCTCTTACGTAAATACGAAGCCAAGACATTGACACCTAAAAGCTGCAAATTGTTTACAAAGTGAAAACAATCGAGGGCACTCACATGTATGCAAACTTTCCTGATCAGTTGGCTGACGGTTGTTAAGATGCTCTCGAGAACAATACTTTCATTCTTACTTGAGTGAGGTAAGTTTTGTTTCGAAAAATCATCTTTTCGGTAGAGAGGATATTGAAATTCTCGGCTTCAGCGGAGCACAAGTCAATATTGTGTTTAAGATTATGACAATCTAATCCCTTGCCATACAAACTCTCGCGCAGTCTCTAAACTTAAAGAAAGTCAAACACAAAACTATCCGTCCTAATTTATTTTGTCAGACATCGATAGATACTTCTGACATGCCTGGGATGGTTTAACAATTGCTCTCAAAAGTGGAAATCACAGCTACATTTCTTTCCAAATAAATCTCTCTTAACTGATTTTACGATATAATCACTTCTTAAACAACGCAGGTATTTCAACTTATGCAATCACAGTGACTGAGTTTGTTTATTCAGTATGAGGCAACTCACGTATTTTTACGACAGCTAGGGCATTCGGTCATCACTAGAAACTTCTCTTGTTTTGAATGAAGGCACTTAAAATTAAAATAACACTTAAATTCCCATCTCAAAATAATGTAACCTATAAGCGTTGTGGCTCACGATGTTGCCTTTTCTCTCAACATCACGTCGAATTGTTATGGTAGCGAGATCTAGCCGTGTAGCTCAAGGGAAACTATTGTAACAATAAACTACAGCAAAAAAAAGAAACGAGTTAAAAATGTGTTTGCAGTGTAAACTAGCCTAGTAGCTCAAGTTGAACTTTTTCAAGAGATTATTATTATTTTAAAGTTACGAATTGCGGCAATGTGAACGCAGTAGATTTATGCGAAAACGATGAATGAGGGTAATTGATTATTTGTTCTATTTTTTCCCTCAAAAGAAAAGCAAACCTCCGTTAACACGAAAAGAGAAGGCAGACCCTTGCACTTTCTTTATTCGCGCGACGCCGCTTTTTTTCCGCTGACTCAACGAAAAAACAACTGCAACAGGAAGTGCTGGCTTAAAGGCGACATCTCGACTGATATTTAATTCGAACTTAGTGCGTGGTTTACGGCTATGATCATGATTCTCTCTCTTCCAGAGGCCTTAGTTTCCCTAACTCTGCATTCCATTGCTATTGTTCTGCTATTGCTCTGCTCATTATATCTTTTGTTTTGCTTCGTCTCCGTTGCCGATTTTTTAAAGGTCTCTAATCCACGACGGCGACGGCAACGATGACTTGGTAAAAAAAAAAAGATTTAATGGCCTATGAGCTCAGCACGTGCGTTTTTTAAAGTTTTGTATATTTCTTAGCCGTCTTCTGTAAAAAAAAAATACATAAAAACTATGAAATCATCAAAATTCGCCGTGTTGTGAGAACGGAATCCCAAAAAGAAATCTGTATAAGTTCGCATTCGGAACACAACGATGCCCACATACGTAATGCCCGGAGTTGAGGTGACGAATCGATACGAACACGTAGACACTCCATCTACCCACACGATCGTTCACGAGCTGTGCAATCGGAATATAACTGATTCAGCTACCAGCTGATCATCTGAGTGTTGTGTCCCTTCAGTAAATCGCGCAGATGATGGTGAATTTCTTTTCTTTTTTCTCTTTTTTGTGAGACAAAAGGAACCTTCTCGATCCGACCATGCAAAAAATCATATCGAGACAGAGACGAAGCATCCATTTACCACTGCAGAGTTCGCACTAAAATTTCTCCGGCACATGTTGTATTCTGCTCTTGTGCAAGACACTTTATCCTCACAGTGCCTCGCTCCATCTAGGAGTTTAAACGGGTACCTGTGAACTGATAGAAAAAAGAAAAACCTGAAGAAATGCTGAGCAGGGAGTTGGGAAGGGGGGGGGGATGTCACGGACCAGCATTCCAGCCAGGGGGAGAATTGCAATACTTCTTGTCACTTCACGCTACAGAAACAAGAATAGGCTGTTGCTGGATAGGCATCTTGGCTTGAGTACAGATTTATCTCTATATGCACTCAATAAGAAATAAATGGCGCGCAGAAGGCTTGAATCGAGGCAATGAAGTTGTTTTTGTCTCCGCTTCAGACCGAGAAAATTCCAACATCGCTCTGTCAATGTTCACAGTTTTAATTTGATCTTTCATAACTACTTTGATCTAGTCGATCTGATCACTGAGGACGCTTTCCGCCAATAATTTAAAAATTTCCCGCTTTTAATCCTCTACGTACAGGCCATTTGCTCAAATTATCTAGCCAGTCTTCATCAATCACTCTTATTATCCACGGAACTTGCATAAGAAGATGACCGTCTCATTTCTTAAATGAAGAAAGGAAAGCCGCCACCACTGAAAGGCCCTTGACTCCATGCCTCTATCTACATGATTAATGCTCCTTCCTAGTTTCCCATGAATAAATTCTTTGATAGCCAGTGATTGGTTTTAATGAGGTAAAGGGCTGTACAGTAACAACCCCCTTGCAGTTCTGCTTTTTAGGCTTGGCTACATCTAAATATTATCAATTGTTCTTTTGATTCATAAAAGTTGATCATTATTCTTTTTTTGATTTGTTCTACTTTCTAATAGTCCAATATCTTCATCATGGGAAACTCTATTGATTGCTGTTACGCCACTCGTCAATACAACCAGTGTTTCTTCCCGTGCATTCGGTCGTGTTCGTACACCACTCGGCGAGTCTGGTACAATTACGATGGTTTGGAGACTGTGCAACCTTTGATTGACATCATTAAGCCTGAGAAGGGTGTGATTCGAAAGTTTCCGAAGTCACTAGCGGACATCAATACAGACAGAGAAATAGCGAGTGAACTGGCAATAGGTAAAGTATCATCACACATCAATGTGAAATGGAATGATATGTTAATATCACAATATTAATGTTGAGGATTGCTTTTCATAAACCTGTAGAGAGTAGCTAAGAAACTAAACAAATTTCATCCTGCTGCAAAATTGTAACCAAAAATTTCAGTATTTAACACTTGTTGCTCGAAATTGGAATAGCTACGGAGACCTTGGCGCTGAAATACACGGGCTAATGTATCCAGAACTGGTATTTAAGAAAAAAGGTAATTGTCACTCTCAGTTTGTGCTGAGAAGAAGTAGTTGGAAGTCTGGACACAAGGGTGACAGAGAGGAAATTTTAAAACTTCTCTGCAGGGGGGGGGGGAGGGGGGAAGTGAAATTCGCGTTCGGGTACCGATCAGTGTAGGTCTCAAGAACTAGATGAAAAGTTTGTAAACAGAACCATTAGAAAGGATGAAACTGTTTACATGCCTTTTGCATGCTCATCCATACGAGGTTTTCACTGGAAAGAGGTGTTGAAACTGTTTGAGGAATTTGTCTAGATCTTGCCTTCAGGATTACCTGAGTACACGTAGATATGCGTGTAGTTTTCTAAATAACATTAATTAGCAAAGATTGTCCTTCGAACTGAAGTTCTTGGATAAAATTTAATATCGTTAACTTTTTTAAATCCGTAAATCACACAGGCCTTGATACACCAGGACAGCTGGCCGCTATTTGTCGCTTTGCTAGTAACTACGGTTACCGTGTGCGAGCTGTGGGGACTGGGTCCTCATGGTCGCGTTTGACCAGTACACGTGACATTTTGATTGACATGACAAACTTGAACAGGATTTTAACACCAAAACCTGCCAACAGAAAAGACAATTTGAAGCAGGAGTTTGTAGATATTGAGGTGGAAGGAGGAATGCAAGTGCATCGCTTTGTGGAAAAGCTAGACAAGGTCTACGGGCTGGCGCTACCCATGATGGGAAATTACGCTGGTCAGACAGTGGCTGGGGTGGCCTGTACATCAACTCATGGCTCGGGTTACTTTACCGGCACCATGGTATGTATCACGTCTAGAAAGAATTTATTATTACAGATTTCGCCTTCTCTATTTTTATTCTTGTACCAGTTTTCAAACACAAACTTTTACCAATCTGGGATTGAAAACGATTTTTTTTAAACCGCCTTCTACAAAATAATAATAATAATAATAATAATAATAATAATAATAATTATTATTATTATTATTATAATAATATTTGAATAATGTATTAGCCTCTCTCAGGATAACAGGTAAGATTGATGTTAGCCTTCTTGGTCTCTCTTTTTATAATGGACTGGGCTTCCGTAACTAATTATTGTAAGCTATGGTTGATTTAAATTTCTCCTCAAGAGAGTCTTGATTAACGGTTGAAGTTTCAAGACTCAACATTTTCAAATTTCGAGCATTAAAACTCCAATATTTAATCAGTGTACTCAAAGAAGATTACATAGGTCGCAAAATAAGCTAAAAATTTTCCAAGGAACAAATGCAAAGTAGTAACTCACGAATGAAATTACACAGAATGATAAAAGCAAAATAGAGACGAATTTACAGGATTATAAAGAATAAACAGACGCCCTACACGAAGCTGCGTGATTGTCTGCCAAGGATCTTGTCATCACTACCGGTAACCTTTTCAGAGCTTCATGGTGTACCCTCAGTCAAATTACGTGACCTTCTTAACAAAATTTTTAGCGTTCGTCTTACCAACGGCAACCTTATAACTATTTTTCGGGTTTTTTGTGGGCAGCTTTGTTTTTGTCTCACAACTAACAAAAAATTATATTTCACTCTCCCCAGTCTACTTCAGTCGTCGGTTTTCACCTCATTATTTCAACCGGCATCCAAGTGAGGCTGAGTCATGGAGAAGAGACTTTTGACCAGTGTCAGGAAAAGATCAAGCATGCGCAGTTCGGGGGCGCCCCCGTTGAGTTGAAAAGCACCGAGGTGTTCAGAGCGGTAGCTGTGAGCTTGGGTTCGATGGGAATTATTTACTCTATTACATACCGCTGTATTTCCGTATACAAGATCGAAGAAGAGCGCACTGAGGTGAAAATTCCATGGCCCGGGAAAGAGAAATTCCGCGTAAAACAGAAATTTGAACCCATGTTCACCAATAGAGCGGAAGGAGAGTTTTTCTCGTTTTTTGTGAATCCATATCCAGCGCATAAAAGGTACCTAAAATAAAAGAGAGAACGGTCTCGTAAGGGTTCGGTCATTATTTGTCACCTGTTGGGGGGGAGGTGGGGGGGGGGGGATTTGGGGGATTTTGGTTACGTCACGATACAATTTACCAGAACCCCCCACAAAGGGTCTGTAATAATCTAATGATTCCCCCTCTCCCCCCCTACCCCACACACGCACACTGGCAGGTATTTAGCAGTCTATTTTCTATACTCCCCCGATAATAACATGTTGGTGGCGACTGATCCTTCTCCCCCCCTCAGTTCGGCCTGAAATTCATGTGATCCTCCCAAAGTCCTCCCACACCCACCCACCCAGGTGATAGATATTGACATTTAATGAATGAGTTTTTTTTGTATGCTCTAAGGTTTACAGAATTCATACCGCAGTTGACAAGAATCGAAATTACCAGTAATAATGTTTTCATGGGATCTAGAAAAACGTTAAAAGCACCTTTGCTTAGTTTTTAATTTGTCATGGAAAAGGTCTTACCTTATAGTTTAATTTACATCCAACTTTTCTACAATAAGTAAATAAACAATTTTGAAACAGAACAATGCAGAAAGTTGCAAATCGTTACATGCAATGAGGGCCGCTCTATCTATGTTAGTGCTTTATTACCTCGGATTTATAGCTGTAGAAGCAAAATTGAATTTACCTTATATACCTTTTTTTTAATGCAGATTCTTGTATGCAGCCTACCTAAAAGGGAAGAGAACATCCCGCCGATCCACATGCTGCGCCTGCTGTTCTTGGTGGTGTTGTAAAGGTGGTAGAGGATGCGTAGATGTGGAATGCGTGCAAACAGACTGTATAGCGTCATGTCTTCAAACATGCGCTTCGTGTTGCCCAACTAGAATACCAGATATCACAAACTGTGGTGTTTCGCAGTTCTCTCGCGAGCATTCCTACGTGCAGAGATGGTATAATGTGCTGCAATTCACCAAGGGAAACATGCAGTGAGTGTTAAGATTGTGTTTATAGAACTGACATAGATAATTAATAGAATGAAATGAAATAAAACATATGTGGACTTGTGGATGAAATTCAAAAAGAGAAATGGGCCTCGCAGGTGAGCTGTTATCAATTAGGTACAGCTTCAAGTTTTGTCGAAGTTTTTTTTTTAGGCTATTTTTTCCGCAGTTAGCTTGCGATGATCGTTTCTATATCTTAAGAGCAGATAGGGATCAGTCATTATTTAAAACTGGTAAAAAGGGAATAGGGAATTGGAGGAGCGAAGGGGGAAATCAGTACGTCGTCACTAATGGAGTATTAACGGGGACTGTTATAAACTAAAGGGCAATTCAGCGAGGAAAAGGAGCATGATGACGATTTTGTTCAGGCTAATTTGGATAAACGAGGTACAACTAAATTTTTAGCAGATGTTCACCTATCTACGACAGTTATTTTCGTTCCTCTATGAGGCGTTAAGTGCCGGGTTGTAAATATAATCCGGCTGCATATATTTTTGACGTTAGTATTTATACATAACCATGAGAGAAATTTACAGTTGCAATGTGAAAAGATCATTAAAATACCAAAGAGCCGTAAGAGAGGATCAGGTAAATTTAATTGGGACACGACCACCATCTTGATATTAAACGCCGTTTGTATCTCGCCCTTTCAGCGTGCGCACAGCTGAATTTTGTCTTCCGTTGTCCCAGTTGGACGAGGCTTTGGGTGACGTCATTGAAACAGCCAATCAATACGCCGATAAGTTTTCTCAGTACTCTTTGCTACCCATTTACGTGCGAATAGTAAAGACAGACGATTTGTATCTGAGTCCAGCCAACGGGAGATGTCCACAAGGAGGACAACACGACCACGCTTGTTATATTGAGGTAAACAACGATCAAGTGGAAGAGCGCATATGTTTTATTGCTTCATTTATATTTTACAGTGCTAACTGTTCATCACCGGGGGCGGGTTCAGATACTTGATAGGGGGGCGGGGGGATCCAGACTCACGCCCATAACCCCATCCCCATTCCCCTTCTTTCGTAACCACTCGGCCGCACTGCTTTCCTCAAAATAATATTCGACTTCTTCCACTTCTCAGGTTCCATTTTTACCGGGTGCATTTGGCATTGAGGAGTATCACAAGACCATTGAGGACAAACTGTACTATAAATACAAAGCACGACCTCACTGGAGTAAGAACAACCACCTCACCACAGGGAGGGTCATTGAACTATACCCAGAGCTTGAACAATGGAAAAAAGTCTTTAGAATGTTCAACTCCACTGGAATATTCTGCAATGAATTTACACATAACATGGGCTTCGACACGTGTATTGCAGATCTCGTAAGACCTAGGAACGCACCGGGTATTGGGATTGAAAATGACGGTCTTGAAATAGAAGATGTCATTACAGTTGAACCAATAAATTGAATTGAATGCTTTACTCACGCCAAAACCGCTGCGATACTTCAGAAGAAGTGTTAGATCTGTGAAAAACTTCTTTAGAACAAATGATGAAGTTAGATATAGAATCGGAACAAAACATTCCCCTCAGTGAGAGCAGGGCATTTCCTTAGTTGTGTTGAACCCAATAGGATATAATTTTTTTGTACAAACTATGACAACCGAAGAGACAAGTAAATTATCTTTGCCCGAAAAGGTTTTACAAGAACAGTCTACGCGCTGACGACAGCAAGATACTCCATGATCAGGTTGCGCGTAGACAGGGCATAAACAAGAAGAAAGCCGCCAAGTGGGATTTTAGAGCCACTGTGGAGAAGAAGAAGGTGCAAGAAATTTCTCAAATTTTATGGCTGTTGCGATATTATTCCATATATTTCATGTATTATGCTTAATAGCTTTTTCGGTTCTGTTACGTTCTCTAGGTTGTTTTAATTCGTACCTTCTCATGATGTTAATGAATGTAGTAGGATCATTGTCAGTATTGCGATGTATTTGAGTAAGCTATGCCATTATCTCTACGTGACTATGATACTTTTTAAAAGTAAAATGTAAAAAAGAAAATCACATCTTGTTTGAAAAAATTTGCGTTATAACGCGAATATCTTTGTTCACAAAGTTCCTCCTAATGAAATCAATCAACACGTGACCTTTAACTTCTCCTTCAGCTCGCATTCACGTCTGATCGTAAAAAATTGAAACGGGATCACCATGTTGTTTGGTTTGCAACAAAACACTACTTTTTTTTGTTCAGCGATGCTTGGAATAAATGCTAGAAAGAGGTTTTAGGACGAAAATTTGCGTGTTCAAGGTGAGGAGCAATTAAAAGAACTGAAGAAAATTACTAAGTGTTTAAGATTTTACCTCGTGGGACTGCTTCGGAAGCTTCAAAAAAGTCACGGACTTTCAAGAGTATAGTGCCGCTACTCGTTTTCTTTCTCGTTTTCGTTACTCCGTTTCACTGTGTTGCTCCGTTTAGTAACACCCCCGTCATGGGGGGAAGCCCAAGTGAAGTTGTTTTTATAATTAACTTATCAAAACTCATCGCTTACCGGAAATCCACTTTTTTTCCTTTTTTACGATGACAAAAACAGCTATCTCATTCCACTGTCATGGCAAAGTCCCTGCACATCCACTTGTTTTCTCGGAAATTGTTCTGTTCCTGGTTGGAATCTTCCGTCACAGTTACTTTGCATATTGAAATAAAGCGTGGAGGTAAACAGTGATTTAATCACAGGAGAGATTCAAGTGCCGTTTGATAAGTGAAATAGCACCATACTTATCTGTCTTTCATAAAAGCTTCTTCAAAGGGTTGACGGAACAAACTATTGAAGGTAAAGTCCCATAAGTTTTCCGAAGTTAATGTAGGAACTGATATCAACGGAAACTTTTAAGCGCCAAGGTACGAAATTTTTTTTTTGCATTTTCTGGTTCATAGCTGTATTTAAAATTAGAAATAGCCGACCTTAGCGCCTAGCAAGTTCTCCTTGACCATTTTTTTGTGAATTGCAAGTACGATTTGGCTGCCAAAAAGTGTCCCCATTAAGACACGTCGGCAAATATGGTGGAGAAAGGAGAAATCTAGAAGAAAGGACGAACGTATTACGTGGCCGGAGCGCCAAATGATGTTAGCTTCAAGAATAATACATATATATCGGGTATTTTTATACAATCCTTTCCAAAGGATGTAGCTGTAAAGCCAAAATGGACACGTTTCGATCATCGGCATCGAGGATATTTTACTCTTCAATGTTCGAAGACGGCTGTTACGAACATACAGCACTAGTCAAACCGGACCATGTTTACCGTAGGTACTCTCGACCGATATATCGTATGAAAGTCCTACAATTGTAGTTTCCATCGTATTTTAGTAAAAGAAATACATCATTTGTAATAACGTTCAAATCCTTTCCTAAGCTGACCGATATCCTGTTGCGTGAACAGTGCGAAACTTCTGGCGGATACTCGAATAAACACTAACCTAGGTTTCCGAAAGTCCATCCCACGAGCCTCAATTCCTCCTGCCCTCGAGGGACTAAAAGTATGAACAGTAGCGATGTAATTGTGTTAACAGCACTGCAACGAGATTAATAAAGAAACATATATTTTATTGAATTAGATGTTAACGAATCCAAGTGCTTTGTGAAAGTCGATGCCTACGAAATATTGATATGTCAGTTATTTTCCCTAGAGTGAAATGGGTCATATGGCAGTGCTGCACCTAAAGTAAAGAAGTTCTTCTCTATTAAAATCCCTATTTGAGATTAAATTGAATCAGATGACTATAAACTCACTCGTTTTCCGTTTGGCCGGCTCGACGACGAAAGCCTCTGCCTTTGCAATCTCTGAGGAAAGGAGCAACTTGCCATGAAACTGCCCGACGACTTCTCGAGGAAAAATCATCGTGCCCTGTGATACAGCCGATTGGGAATTAGCCCTACAAGCAGCATTCGCGATAACTGATTCTTAAATATCTTTGTTTTCAACAATTGAGTGGTTACAGGACAGAAATTGAGCTTGTGAGAAAGACAAATCAAACAAGTTAACGTTCCGTAGATTATTCCGCAATCGAAACGTGACAATTCATTAATTAAATTTTTTTGTGAAGTTCTACCGATGATTTCTCAATAAGAAATACGTTTTCAGAACATGGCGACTAATAGTGCTATCAAATGAGTACAGTGATAATGTAAATTAGCCACCGTACTGAAAGTTTGTAATCTGACGTTTGGAGTGTCAGCCCTTTGTCAGAGCGAAAGAATGACGCTCAACCATTATGCATTACGCACCGTCGATTTTATTATCAAGGATCGCAACTGCTTTGCAAACCCACGGTACGGAAATGGCCACAGCTTTTGCCAATATTTTCATGGCAAAAACAGAAAAGATATTATTCACCAGAGCAAAACTAAACTGCTAGTTTGGAAGTGGTATTATCACAAACTTTTCGTCTGTGGAGTACAACCTAACACCAAATAGGTCATTTTAAAGTTGTGTACTTAGTTGTCATACCTTTGATTTGGAGTGAGGCTGAAGGTGACCTTGTTGTGATAGAGAGCAGTATCCAATTAGCATGATAACAAAGTAATTTGCATTTGAAAAGCAGCAAGGTTTCTATCGTAACAAGGTCACCCTTAGCCTCATTCCTCTTTAAAGGCTTGGCAACCAAGCACACAACTGTAAAATGGACTATTGAAGAATTCGTCACGCTCCACTTGTCTTTCACTCATAGTAAGCCGTATGACTCAATATGGCGGCTTCCTTCCGTGTAGTACGATTTCTTCCTGATGGCTTTATTATCGCGAAAGTGGAATGCAAACGACTTTAAAAAAAAGTAGCAAACATACGAGAGCCACTTAAAGAAAATAAATGAAGTTATAAAGAGCTGGTTCACGATCAAGATTGGAAAAATATTCAAGTCGAATGATATTGCACACAGCAGGTTTTCCTTTTAACTCTAACATCTCACCCTCATACCACGCAGTCAGTTATATCCTTCTTAAAAACTTTAAATTAATTCGAAACGAAAAGTGACACGTTTTTATTGTTTTATTTCCACTTTCTGTGTTATGAATTATGCAATGAACAAAGCTGCTTCGTTTTGTTTTCCTTTTCAGCGAGCATTGTCTTTGCTTTTTTTTCTTGCAGGGTAGGTCTTATTGTGATCTGCTCACTTTTGCTTTGCGCAGCACTGTATATGATTAAACCTCGCGAAGGAATCATTGCTGCTGCACTTTGCATTATCATAATCGCGACCATTGCAATTCAAGTCCGTGAGCCCGTCGACTTCAAAGACATCACCACCGGGTTTATGATCCAGCAACTGATAGATGCGAATAGTCTGATTGCTGATAGCGGAAAATTCACATTTGTTCACGGCCAAAATCATACTGTTCTCGAAGAGTTAGGAAACTTCTCAGGAACTGAACGAAACCTACCGCAATGACCTGGAATATCTCAAAAAGAGAGCCAGGAGGATCGACTGAAATAAATGATTTCCAAAATTTTCTAAGGGAAAACGGAATGAGGTCACGTGGAGCCGCAATGACAAAGGAGCAAACACTAAATTTTAGGTAGAATGAGTTTAGTAGAATAAGTTAGCAGATGAGGGAAAGAATAAAGATTTCAGAGCACAAAAACGCATTTTATTGTGATTATATAATTAAGTATTATCTACTGAGTTGATAACGTAAATTGGCCACCGTAAAGAGTTTCGAAGCTGACGTTTCGAGCGTTAGTTACTTTCCCACCAACACAGCACTAGAGTTTCTTTAAAAACTTTCCCTCTTTATTCTGTTGTAATTTGCTTCACTCTAGTTCCCAGAGCCATGTTATTAACACAACTGCGCAGTAGGCCCTGGAATAATGCAAACAACCCCTGTTCCCAGGGTCTTTCCTCGTCTCTTTCGCTTCAAAGGAAGGGAGAAAGAGAGACCCTGAGAACGAGGTTGTAATCTAAAACGAATTTTTTTAAAGAAATGCCGGGAGTAAACTCGGATCGCATTGGCTTCTTGATTGACTATAAGGTGGTCTACAACAATTTATGAGGGTTGTCAGACGCTTTGGATAGTATGATCACTGGTACTTATTGCTAGGAAAACAAACAGCTAATACAGAGTAAAAACCATCAGGCAAGGCAATGGGTGTTTTCTTAACATGCTCTTGTAGGAGGGAGTTCAAAACAAGGGGCTGTTCGGCTGTAAAAGGAGTGGGCTCTAATTCTTCGGAAACGTGCTACTTTGATGTTGTCAAACAGACAAAATAATTTCCATTACTCAAGATGACCTTTATTTCCGAACTATCTCTCTTGACTAAGGTTAAGACCAGGATAACAAAGTGAAGCGATGACATGCCCCTGTATAAGCAGAAAAATGTTAAACAGATATAAAATAAAAGTTAAGGAAAATGAGTGATATACATTCTAAGTTCTCTTGTTCCTTTAGGGAATCGTACATGCAGAGCCAACATGTTGATCAGCCACAGGCTAAGGTGCTTTGGGTTGGGACGCTTTCCTCAGCATTATATGCGTTAGTATCCTTGTTAATATCCTTAGGAGGGCTGCTCATCACGGACACGTGGCCATTGTGGATAAAGGCAATTTCCCTTCTGGAAGTCACCATCAGATTATTTGCGTCAATGAGCTGCCGCATTATGTAACCAACGGTGACGTCTTTAAAGTTGTGGTGACTTTTCTCATAAACCACCTCGCCTGCGATAGTTTTGGGGAATCACACTATGACAGGCCACGGAGCTTTGATCTGCCAATGTCTACAATCTTTTTCCCACCGAGTAATCTACTATACATGAGCACTGAGATCATTATTTGTCTGGAGGTCTATGGAAGTTGAAAAGGAGGAGGTAAAATACACTGAACGGTGTTTTGCGCTTGTGGATATCATTATACGCCTTGGAAATTGTCCTTTTAAACCATTCGCTCACGAAAGCAGACCCCTCACCCGTTTAAAATCCTCTACAAAGACACGCGTATTTATACGCTGGAAATACTTGATAATTTTTGTTTAAATGTCCCTCAACACCTACGTTAGCTTCAATTGACCCATCCCCAATTGCCCCATCCCTAATTGCCTCATCCCCGAGCCGTAGGTCGATTGGGGGAATGGTGGAAAAAGCATCGTAATAACGATGTCTTCTTCGCTCGTAGCTTTCTCAGTTGCACTTACTTGCCAACGTTTGCTCGTTCTCTTTTACCTGCTTAATTCGTTTAAGGCTACTGGTATTTCCATTCAGTATTATTTACGGAAACAAGTCCGATTTTATATTTCCATGTAACTATCTAGCAAAATCTAAGCTTGCGGTCAAAATGGCTTCCTGTAATTTGCGAACCGAAACAATTGGGGAAATCTCAGTGTAATCAGCGAAATGAGATACAATCTTTAGACAACAATAACAACCACGGGAAGTGAGAAAAGAAATATCCAGGGTGTCCTTTGCGCAATCTCCCCTACTTTTTACTGATCCATTGAAAAACCCACCTAGAATTTAGAAACAGCAAGTTCAGTTTTCATTGGCTAATGCCTTCCAACTGGTAATTTGCGTGGACAAAAGCACCAATCACTTGGAATACCAGAATACGCGCGTATACCGCCAAAAAAAGACAGCTGCGTAAGCTCGGATAGCCTATGTATGCCAAACAAATCCAAGAAGCCTTAACTTGTTTTGTTCAGCAATAACTATATTTTTTTCTGACACCCTCTTTTTCCGTGTGCATAAATAATAAGTACCTGGCCGAGTGAACAACAGAGTTCTTATAATTTATTGCCGCAGAAAACCGAGTAATTGAACCAATTGCAGCCTGTTAATGTTTCGGTTGATCTACGAGCACTAAGGGCTTACGACGTCCAGTTTCACATTCTCATACTCCTATGCTTATGGTCAGACAAGTAATGAGTTTGAAGCCCTAATTTACTACGATTACAAAAATGCCAAAAACAAGACGTTATTGGAATCGAGCCACGTACGTTTTTTTGGAAATCCAAAGAAGAATAAACATACGATGTTCTTATAGCTGATGTTACAATGCGGGAAGGACTGAACAATACAAGGTATCTTGGATTTGTTTGTTCGGCACACCACATTTTGACAATGAATATTTTCCACAGAGCGATTTTTGGCAAAACAAAGGCTGACAATACTATGCATAAGCAGCTCATTATTTGTTTTCTGATGGGGTCAGTGAAAAGTGATGAGGAAGGCGTAAAATACACTGAATAGTTGTAGGGATTGGGTTTGTCGATAATTATCAACAACTTAACTCGGCTATGAAATAGTTTGTTTTACATCACAGCTTCAGCCAGTGCGGATGCAGATCACTTCGCCTCATTTCCATATCGATTCCCACCTAAGTTACGTCGCCCCTAATTGTGGTCACTGAAGCTGTTGATTACCTGTCAGAAGCTACTAACATTTCAAAGAAGGCCCAGGCTAATTTCGCGGAGCGACGTAACCACACTTGAGGGCGAAGTCACTAGGCCAGAGATGTTGTGACTAATGGCGACGTAGAAGTTATCAATGACGCTAACTTGAGGCAAAGTCTCCCGAAGTATTAGTTGTTGTTGCTGTTGTTGTTATTTTTTCTTTGAAGTAATTCGCAAGTCTACTTTCAGTTACTAACTCACCGTACCTCCAACCGGTCTCCTTTAATTAATTTGGAATGGGAGTTCGCAATTATTTACTCTGTTGACAAGGTTCAAAAGAGGGTCTAAATGGGGTAAAACGTTAGCCGTTGGGCGTAAAAATTGATGAATTTTTACCGTTAGTCGTAAAAAAGTTGACCGTAAAATTGTTTTTCTTTTAATCACATAGGAAGGAAATTAACCGTTAGCCGTACAACGGCCAGAATTTTAACTGTTAGCCGTAACAGCCATCGTCCCATTGAGACCCACAGACAAGTGTTTATGCCACTGGAAATGGATTCTCTTAATTCGTAAATCACCGAATAATTTGTAGTTCTATTCTTGTGAAGGCTCAGTGAAAATTTGATGATACAAGGAATTACACTCAAAGCAGTAGTCTCGTGTTCTTTGCAGAATTTTTCAGGTTCTCGTTCCCATAAGCGTCCTGTGCACGCCACAAATTGGTTAAAACTTGGGATTCCTGCGATATCAACGTGCCACTTGACCAATAGCCAACCCCATTATGTAAGATCAATGTAAAGTCTCCTCATTCCACATTCACAGCAGAACTTGGCATTTTCCACAGGGTATTTTGTACCGCACTCATGGCAGAATTTTGACAGCTTTTTCCCCGCGCTCCCTTCTCTTTGTCCTCTTCTGGCAGAGTGGGATGCAGTCTCTTGCAGTCTCTCTCGAGACGAGACAGGGGTGTGATCCATTGGCGGCGAGGGACTGTTACTGTCGAACCCAAAATCATCAAAGAGTGTCGGGCTTGGATCTCGTAACGCGATATGCCTGGCAAAAAAAAAAAAATTTGACATGCAAATACAACACAATTTATCTGGTGAACCTGGTAAAAAATCAGACTCACACCTGTTTCTTTGGCCTGATGAAGATAATGACGAGATTCTATCAGAAACGTCCGAGTAGTCTGAGGTAGGTCGTGAATAC
The DNA here is from genome assembly GCF_036669915.1 of Pocillopora verrucosa. Lineage (NCBI taxonomy): Eukaryota > Metazoa > Cnidaria > Anthozoa > Scleractinia > Pocilloporidae > Pocillopora > Pocillopora verrucosa. Next base: position 20,958,150 of record NC_089316.1, on the reverse strand, counting down.
CTTGATCCACCCCTTCCCCCTGGGTTATCTGTATTCCCATTTGATTGGCTTGATCGGCGGCCATATCTGGCTTCCCTGATCTGAGTGGCAGGCGATGTTTCTTCATCAGAATCGAACAAATGTTGATTCCTTTCACTGCTCCTTGCTCTGCCAGAATATGTTCCTGGGTAAAGATTTTGCACAGAAAGATGTAAGTGATCGAAGCAGGGGATACACGAGGCAAAGAGTCATGCCAACACATTTCTAAGACAAGAGACAGTTACAAAGCACTTTGTGTGAGATGGAAAACTTTTGTGAATATCTTGGTCTCCAGGACAGAGTTTTGACCTTAACTCCCAAGATCTGATTGTCAACTCTCCCTTCCAGCAGCTGCATATTTCCTTATAGATTAGTTACAAGAAATTTGTTGTTAGATATACCTGATAAGTTGAAGTATTCTCATTACCTGTTTGCTGGTTAATGTATGAATTTTTGGGGGAGAAGTTACATGTTAATCACTTCAGTTGCACAAATTCAAACTGGTTTGAATTCAATATTAAAACCACAGAAAATGGGTAAAAAAGATTATTTCTGAAGACAATGAAAACAAATGATTTGCCACAGTAATGTTTCTTAATACTCTTTTTTTCTGATTAAACAATATTTACCATTCATATCTTTATTTCTCTGCTGCGATGGTGAGCTGTGTCCTTTCCGTGTTGACATTGGGCTTGCATTTGGCACCTGTTTTCTTCTGGAACTAGGAGAGGCAAGTGGTTGTCGGCTGCCATAACCTAGAAATTAGGGAAAATTTTATGGATGAATGCTGCTTTATCATGGAGGGAAACATTGAGCAAAAACTTTCCAGGCTCAAAGTTTACATCCTCAGGCAATCTGAACTCACTCATTTTTCCTTACCAGAGCTTTGACCAGGAGAAGAGAAATCCAGATCTGATTTTGTTTTTGCTGAAGCAACTTGTCTGGTTTTTCCTGCTGATGATACAGTTGTTGCAGAGCCAGTAGATGTCCTCTTTCCAGGTAATGGAGGTTTATACTGTTTTGAGAAATAGAAACAATCACTTTAATGTTGAACACGCTAAATTAAAAGTAAATCTTTAAGAAGAGTGGTTGATCATAAAATTTCTCACGGTCTGAAAGCCACTTGTTTGTCACACAAAGAAATCCATAGTTTGCTAACAGGTATGTCACACAAGGAAAGCAACAGCATCTTTGTCCCTCTTTTCTAGGTCTCTTGTCTCTGCATCCAAACTTGTTACTAGACACCTTAATCTCCCAAGTTATTCTTAGTAGTATATGGCAGTCAGCAGCTGCCTTTTCAAACACCTACATAATTTGGAAAGCTCCAAAACTCTTGAACAAATTGGTACCCTTAATCTCCACATTATTAACAAAAGCTTCTCTATTAATTTTTCTTGTTTTATTTTCCACCATGTTCCCACCAATAACATAGCTCCATTTTCCTGTTCAGAAACACCCACATCAAACAACTCCTCTATTTGCTTGGACAAAGGGCCAAAGCTGAAAAAGATCAGCTTTAGAAACTCTTTACTTACTTTGGCCAAGTTACACTATCAACTCATATGATTACACCAAATTATCTTGTTACACCCTCCACCGCCAATACTAAAGTTTCTTTAGAAACTTACCCACTTTAGTATTGACTTAAAGAGCCCAGTACGCTTGTATTGGTTAACTATATATGGCAAATTCTATGCAAAATAATTTTAACTATGTACAGGCATGCACTGTAGTAACCCACTAACCTGTGTACGCTTTGCTAAACTTCCTGATTTTGCTGAAGATGAATTGGTTAAACGACTCTTCTGCTCTTTACAAAATGGTATGTGCCTCTCAGCAGCATGTTCATTAAATCGCCGGCTGCAGTGTGGACACTGTACATAATCTGGGTTTGCAGCTGGTGGAGGAGGAGGTGGGAGAGGACCCCCTGTCTTCTGGGCACTAGCCACGCCCCTAGCAGCTCTGAGATTGTTGACAAATTCTTCATGCTTTTCTCTCCAATTTGACTGGGTGAAAAGAGAAAATTCGTTCTCTGAGACGATACTTGTAGTTCATAATTTACCTGATTAACCCTTTAACTCCCAGAAGTGATAAACATCCAACTTCTCCCTGCAATATCCATACATTATCCAGCAAACAGGTAATGAGAATACTCAAAGATATCAAGTAGAAGTTGTTTTCTTGATCTAACACCAAATTCTTGTACCTAATTTAAAAGGAAACATGTTGTAGCTGCAGGGGAGAATTGACTATCAGATCGTGTGAACTAAAGGGGTTATGATGGTAAAAGGTCTGAGGAGTCCAATTTGGTCTGTATTCATAAGAGTGATTAACAAACTCAGACAACCACAAAGAGGGAGTCTGATTTGTTAATCACAAGTATGATTACAGACAGAATTAGACAACATGAAGTCCTGTTACCAATTAGCCAAAACTATGACAAAATTTGCAAAAGAAAATAGACATTGGTTGTATGTTTGATTAAAAAAAAAGTTAACTCAGCAAAATGTGAGACAACAGTGCACACACATGACATGTTCTGTTCACTTACACAGGGATAACATGTTAACTGTCCCCTTTGACTGTCCTATTACACTATCCTATTAGTGCTCAAACTGGGCTGGTGATAACCAATCACATTCAAGAATTTTGTTATAGTTTTGATAAACTTTATAATGACTTCTACAATTTAAATGTTAGTAACAGAAATAATCAAATATTGCCATGACTATTACTGTCATGAATTTTCCTCTCTATTTTCACCATTTAGTGCAGAGACCAAACTATGGTGCTTAGGCACTAGAAAAATGTTTGATTTTCTCACAAGGGAGCCATACTTTGTTATATTATTTCCAAAAAACTGTACTAAGATTTTTCACTCCATTCGAAATGAAATATCTACTCATTATCGATAGAAACTGGCGTTACCTTTTTTCCTCCGGCTGCTAATTCTGACTGTGTCTTCGTTGGTTTTTTCACAAAATCTTTGGGAAGATCAGACCTCCTCTGTTTAGAGGAATCAAACGGCTTTCTCTTCTTCTGCCCTTGACAAACTTTCGCATGTCGACCCTAACGAAAAAATCAATACAATCACATCAGTTAAATTAATCATCGTGACTTAAAGTAAGAATTGACTTTCCCTATCCTTCATTATGGTTACCGTATCAAAATTTAAAAGAGTCATGTCTTCACAAGGATATTTTCACACTGAGTTAATTCAAAATTTGGAGGCTGATATCAAAATAATAAAATAAATTCACAGTTACAAATTCAGCCGCTGTAACAGGTTTATGACACCTACGAGCGCAGTTGGATTAAAAGTTCTTCCACACGACGAACATTCGGCGAGTCTTGTAGGAGTTCCCGTGTCACGAAAAGCTGAAAAATCAAACAGGTCATAAAAGTGTTAGAATTATCTTATGTCATTTCATCAAAGCCTATAGCAATCGCTTACCATCGATATAATCATCAAAATCTGCCATCAAACTTGTAACTATGAGCTTCGTCAACAAAAAAACGCCATCTTGAAAATGTTTGCTGTCATCCGCTGACCAAAGTATCAAGTATCGCGGAAGTGAATCTTGTCGCTCTCCAGGCCTGGTCGCTCCGAGAGCACAATGCTCATTTCATTGAGCCCGCAGTTCTTCCCAATCAGTAAAGTTTTCAAAATGGCGACCAAGCGTAAATTTGCAGGGGAGAATAGCGGCGCGCTAGTTCCTGTTAAGAAGCCGAAACAGAATCAGTTAGCTTTACAAGACCAAGGAGGGGCAATTCAATCGGTATAGATAAATATATTTGGATTTTGCGTTTTAATTTGGTTTCATAATTGCTTGCACGTGGTTGAACTTTGCTATGCGTTCAAACACTCATCATTATTTTAACTGCTGGTTTTATCTTTGATACATAGCTTCCCCAAAGAACATCAAGTCTTGAGGCTCCCATTATGTTGTTAAGTGGGCATGAGGTTTGTTTAGTTCTATTTCAGTTCTTTAGTTTTCTTTTAATCGTCCACCAAATAAAACTTTGTCACCCTTGCTCTGCAAACGTATATACTCAGACGCTGTGCTTGTAAGACAGCAGAAGGAATCTTCCGTCAATCGATGGATCTAGTGTTTGGTTAATCCTCCATCCCTGGTTATTGATAAATTTTCTAGAATTATTAACCCCACAGTCTCAAGTTCTTTGCTCTCTGTTTTCAAAATAGGATTGTATACATAGTAAATAAAAGGGGGTACGTTTCTAGAGAAACTGTGGTCCTGCGTCGATGGAAGAGTGTAACAGAGTTGCTTATTTTTATCGACTGAGTTTATAACGTTAACTGGCCACCGTAAAGATTTTAAAAGGTGACGTTTCGATTGTTAGCCCTCAATCGCTCTGACGAAGGGCTAACGCTCGAAACACGCTTTTAAACTCTTGTATACATAATGATCTATTTTTAATTTGTCATTTGTTTATTTCTCTACTTAGTACTTACTAATTACGTATAGGTTTGTCAATAAAATGTCACTAATTAAGGAAGAGAAGGGTACTTTTAGGATAACTAATTTTGTGCCCTGCACTACAATTGTTGTTATGGTAAATGAGAAATAGAAATACATGTATATACACTTAAGTAGAGGGAAGAAATATTCAATATGCACTGAATCACACAAGATTCATTAGAGAGCAAGAAAATTTGGGATTCATTACTGAGCAGCCTAATAGAGTTTCAGAGCTTTTAAATAATTTTTTTATTATTTTTGACAGATAGGAAAGGGAATATTGTTCCAAGAATTTTTATAAAATAATGCTACAGGAGGAAATCTATATATGTGGTGATCTACCTATGGTCAAATTACTGATTATATTTCCTTTCACTCATAGGGAGAGATTTTCACTTCAAGATTTCACCCCTCTGGGGAGACTTTGGCCTCAGCAGGATTTGATAGACTGATTTGTAAGCTTATTTATTTCTACCGATGATAAATGTTTTGTTGTAATTATTATTATTCACATCATTGATCATGGACTATGATTGTCTGGGCAAGAGAGGTCCTGAAGTCATTAGAAGTGACTGACATTTTGAACACTTTTCACAGAGGTCACCTTAAGAGTCTTGTGAGGAGTCTTATTTTGCTTCTTTTTCAGACCTGTGGAATGTTTATGGAGAATGTGAAAACTTTGCAGTCCTCAAAGGTCATACTGGTGCAGTCATGGAATTACATTTCTCATTGGATGGGAGGTAATAAAAAGTTTGTTAACCCTATAACTCCCATGAGTGACCAAGAGAGAATATCTCCTTACAATATCAATACAATATCATGGACACGAGTGATGGGGATTTAGAAAACTATCAATTGTGGGATTTCTAATTGATGCAATACCAAATTCTCCAAACTAACATGATGAGAATTATTTGACAGACAGTAAGGAGAATTACTAATGAAATCTTGGGAGTTGAAGGGTTAAACATTTCAGGTGTCTAGCTTGAGAAATCATTTTTTCCCCTCCTGAAGAACTCATGCCTGCAAAGCAACTTGTGCTAATAGCTCCAATGAGAGCATCTTTTTTGTTTTTTGTACTAAATTTCTTCTTGGCAACCAGATGGTGATAAATGCACTATTTGTCCAAGGTGTCTTAACTATCTTTGCAACTGGTTGTAGCAACACATTTCTTCTCCTAGCTGGTTCCCTCAATTACATATCAATTGGTTCTTAAAATTACTGTATTTTTTTTTAAATTTTTTGTCATTAACAGCACCATGTTCACAGCATCAACAGACAAGACATTAGGTATTTGGGATTATGAAACAGGTGCAAGGATAAAGAAGTTGAAAGGCCACAGTTCATTTATAAATAGTTGTTATCCATCTAGAAGAGGGCCTCAGTATGTTGTCAGTGGAGCAGATGATTGTACTGTCAAGGTTTGTTTCATAATTGTCTCTTTTTTTAATACTTTTGGTAGAAACTAGAAGAAAGTCAAGTAAAGCCATGATCCTTTTAGGTGTGCTAAAATTTAAGCATTTAAGATTGTTTTATTTTTTAAAATATGCACACAGCTTCTGCGTCATGAAGGTGCATGTCAAGTGCTTTATCTTTGATTATTGTTTTGCTTGCTTGAAATAAATCATTTCCACAAAAATGCAATCAAGATCCACAAAAAGTTCCTAGAGGTTTTCAATACTCGATACTCAAGCCTCAATTCTCAATCACCAACTAACTCGAATTATTCTCTATAGCTTTGAGTATTGAAGATCAAGTTTTGAGTTGAGACTATCAGCTTTCTCTTGAGCAGTACTGAGTAAACTATGAATTGCATCTTGAGTCATAAGTTTGTCGCATGGTTTGTATTTCAGTTGTGGGACACAAGAAAAAGAGGATGTGCACAAACATTTCAGAACATTTATCAAGTAAGTTTTCTTATCATTTTACCATGTTAATGTGTGAATTGTTTTTACGGATGGGTAATACAGTTTAGCTGGATCAGTCATGATGAAGGCTTATGCTCAAAACATCAGCTTTGAAAATCTTTACGGTGGCCAATTTAGATTATTAATGCAGTTAGTACCCAGTCTTTCATCATGTTTGATAGATACCCAGACACCTGGTCATTCATGTATGATGTACATCATTCTGTTTGTCTCCAGCCATGCCTCAAGCTTAACCCTTTATATCCTAACATCAGTATACATTTTCTTCCTATACTTTTCTTTATAATAGTGCTGACAGAGAGAATTTGTTTAACAATCAAGAGTTTTTTTAGTTGGTGATCATTTCCTTTATTCTCATGACCTCATGCTGGAGTTAGGGTTAATAATAATAGAGGAAATAGTTACTCATCACTCCTACGGGTCAAAGGGTTAATAAGTGCTTTGTCAAAGAGTACCTTGATCATCTCTTGTTCTAGGTAACTGCAGTTTCATTCAATGACACAAGTGATCAAATCCTCTCAGGAGGCATAGACAATGAGATAAAGGTCAGTAGCCATTTTAGTCTGTGAAAGTAGCTTAACTTCTCTGATTCCTAAACAATTCATGCCAACTTAGTTAAAAAAAATTATCTCACCACTAGGATCTGTCAACAACTTAACATCAAATATATAACTATTATACAACATAAGTTCTTGAACACTATGCAACCAAAAATTTTTGCCTTTAGATAGTTTAAAAAAAAGTCCTAGTTACAAGTCATGTCAAGCTACCCTTTGTATTTAGGTATGGGATCTTAGGAAAAATGATGTCCTATACAAGATGTCTGGACACACAGACACAGTCACTGGTCTTAGTCTCAGTCCAGACGGTTCATTTATCCTCTCCAATGCAATGGATAACACAGGTATTATAAAGTATTACAAAGTAGATAGCCTATAGAACATGAAATTTCTTTTGTGTCATTGAGTGGAGATATGGAAAAAATGATAGCTTCCTCTTTTTGTGCCTCCAACATTTCACTCCCAAGATCTCAATAGTAATTTGCCTCACTGTCTTCCATACAGTTCTCACAATGTTTGTTCAGAGGATTTGGTATTGAATCAACTAATCTTCCTTCAATAAACTGTTACTTTTCTTTATTCTTGTGGCTTGTCTGCTTGATATTGTAAGGAGAAATTCTGTCTTGGTCACTCATGGGAGTTAAAGGATTGATCATTCCCAGCTCTCTTCCTGCACTTGCTCTTTTTATCTTGAACTATAAAACTTTGTGCTTGAGGTATTGTGTAAAGTACCAAACAAAATCAATAGATTCAAAACTCTTTTACTTTCAATGCTATTGTCCATAGCCATGCAAGGTAGTTTGTTCAGGAAACACTCTTTATGCTCATCAAAAGTCAATGAGTGTTTGTGGTACTTGAAACATACAATGTCATTTGAATTTATCTACTTAATAATAGTTGTGCATTTTTACAATTAACATATTTCATCTCCTTATCAGTTCGTATGTGGGATATTCGTCCATTTGCCCCTTTGGAAAGATGTCTGAAAGTTTTCACTGGAGCACAGCATAACTTTGAAAAGGTAACTTCAAGGAAGTACATGTGTACATGTGTTGTCAGCATTGAAAAGAAATTACAACTCATACTGTACCTGAATCATCAGACAATGTAAGGCTGGTCACACTGTCAGATATACATGCCTCATATAATGGTTGAACATGATATATACAGACATTTTGCATAATGTAGTATTAAAAGACTGATCAAAATGGCAGCTCTTGTTAAATGTTAAATGTTAAATGTTAAATGTTAAATGTGAAACCATCAAATGAGGAGTTTCATTTTTCCATAATTGTTATTTGTCACTTGAAATTGAACAAATCAAAGTTTGGATCATCTATTGTGGCCACTTTATAGCTCGATCTGCTTTCTGTCTGAACTAATCTCATGCTTTTTTTTTTTTTTTTTTTATAATGCTATGTTTTAGAATTTGATCAAGTGTTCTTGGTCCCCTGATGGACTGATGATATCATCTGGATCAGCTGATAGGTATTGTAGTGCACATACTCATTTTAAAATTGAAAATAGTATTTCAGCACATGCAACATAAATTTGTGTGTTCTACATATTCTGGGTTTTTTTAAGCACCAAACATCATTGTGGCATGTAAGATATGCCAGTAACTGAGGAACTTTTCCAGTGTGAAATAGAACATTTGAGTATTTGTTTGATTTCACTGTATTTATTCTTTTAGGTTTGTTTATGTCTGGGATACAAATTCCAGAAGAATTCTGTACAAACTCCCTGGACATGATGGATCAGTAAATGATGTTGACTTTCATCCCAATGAACTGATCTGTGAGTGCACAATTCATTCTTGATTTCATCATTGATCAAACACTTCCAGAAAAGCCATTGGAAAAAGCTTTGCTTGACCAAAATGTTATTTTTGGAGAATCATACTAAATCATAAGCAGTGTGGCATGAGCAGAAAAATCTGTGAGATTCAAGCAGGCAAGAGTTCTCTATGGTATCTAACCCTGATATTGCACTTTAGTGGGAGACTAAGGGGGAGAGGGCCAGGTGGCTATTGGTTAGTTCACTTGAGTTTGGATTGGGTCACCTGGTTATCATGTTGTATTTTTGGGCGAAACACTCTACTGTCAGGCACCTTTATCCACCCAAAAGTATAAATGGGTACTGGGGAATTGCCAGAGAAGCCTGATGAAATACTGAGGGTAACCTTGCAGTGGACTGGCATCTCATCATGAGGGAAGGAGAAACACTCATAATAGCTTCATGCTTTAAAGATCGTGATAAGCTACAGCTATATGGGCCTCTTAGCTTAAGTACAGATTTAATCTAATACTTACGTGTACTTGTCATGTTTTCAAGAAAAGTTATGAGCAAAGAACTCATTGAATTTGACAGATTTACCCCTAAATTAGCAAGCTTTAAAAGAACTCTCTTTTCTATTCCAGTGATGTCCTGTGGAAGTGACAAGAAGATATATCTTGGAGAATTGCAAGCATAATACACATCTGCATTGCTCTTAGTCTCCTGGCCTGCAAAGTCAGAATCTTCAGAAATTCTTGGTGACACAACACACAACAAAAGACATGTTGTACATGTTCACTCTCTTTAGTTGTCAAGAACATGACATCTTTCACAGAATTTTAGGAAAAATTCTGTTACTTCCATAAATAAATATAACCATTTTAATTTATTTCTGTTGCAAGACTTAGATTAACAGACTTTTAGAGGTCATTTTTTCATTAACTCCGAGATATAATAGTTATCAATTTATTTCATCTCTTTGCTACTTTTAAAATTTTCAAACATCCACATTTTATCTCATTATATGTTCCTAGTTTACAGTGTATAAACTCATGTGAAAGAATATTGTAAGGACTTCAAAATACATGTTAACAAGTTTTCTTTAAGACTACAGAGTTTCTGTAAGTGTCAAGGCCTTGCTGATGAAAAAGGTTTTCTTCTTGAGGCACAAGAATGTAAATAAACTGAGAAACCTTTCTTTGCATGCTTTTTGGTTGAGCACATTGCTGTCTTGTGGGTATTTATTCTATTTTGAAGGAACAAAATTTAAGTCACCAAACCACAGCATTCTACAACACAGTATATTTTGATGTATTTTGGTGAGATACGAACAATGTTAAGATCTCTGCATTTAACATTGTTGTTAGTAATAACTTAAACTGTGTACAAAAATATATGACAAAAAAATGGTTTTAAATTTTTAAAATAACTTCTGAATTCAATATTCCTGGGGTTCAGTCGTAAGTTAATTCATACACTTCAACTGACAATTGTCATCAGTTTCTAAATAACATCATGGCTTCCTTAGTGATGGAATTTTCATACTAATATTCCTAAACATCTAAATTACAGTAGCCCAACTATACATAATATAATAAACTCTGAAATTTTTCTAACTAGATGGTTGGACTCTTTATAAACTTTTGTGAACAAACCAATCTAAGATATCACCTGATCAATCCCAGTTGACAAGAAAATACAAAACCACCAAAGTAATTAAGAATTTGTCACTTCTTGGAAGTTAAAGAATGAAGATTCTGTACAATGCACGTAATCTAAAGTATCACATTTTAACCATTTTAAGTTCTTACTGACATGCAGTCTCGACAAAGCTGCTATGATTCAGAGGAGCCCTCATTAGAACTCAAATGGTACCAGTAGTAAATCTGTTTGGATTTGAACCAGCTGTAAGAGTTGTCAAACACCAGTGTATATTCTCCAACATCAGTTACCAGCACCTGACAAATACACCATAAAAGACCCTTGATCATCAACTGGAACTTATTGTTTACAAGTTAACCTCAATTATCACTGAGTGTTGGAACACTATAATAGCCCTAAATGACATGGGAGAATCTGCAGCAGTGGATTCCCCTCTCAAATAACCTGAGTGCATTTCCTCGTGAAACAGGTTTAAACCAGACTCCCCTCAGGTAGATATTGTCTTTTCCATGAGTATAGTGTTAATTGTGAAATTATATAACCATTCAGTAGAGTACTTTGAGTTGCCTGTGACCACTGTTAATTTGGCATCTTTAAAATACTGCAGGTGACCTAAAATACAGTATTACCTTGAATAAGAGCACAGGGGCTTCTTTGAAATTTCAATGGGAGGGGGAGTACTCATTGGAAGGGTGTATGAACCTGTACTGATTCTGTTGTAGTTGAAGCTTGAAAATTTTATAAATTGAGTAGTAAAAGAAACAGGTTTTCCATGTATCCCTACTATCTAAGAAAGTGTGGGAGGAATGGGGGCACTCATTTGAGGGATGCTTGTTTGATATCATGGCATAGGGGATTGGCACTTATTTGGGGAGGGGGGGCAGGGTGCTTATTAGAGTATGCATGCTTATTCATGGAAATATGGTATCACTACTAAGCAGAAAGAATATAGACTACCTGTAACCTTATGCTAGAAATAAATCAACCTACTTGACCATTCACTGGAGTAACATTAGAGCTAAATCTCTTGCTTTTACTCCATTCTCTGTCTGCTGGTAAACCTGATATGTAGCAACTGTTAAAAAAGAAGTACAAGCTTGATGCTCAAGAGATGTTTATTCTCTGAGGTAACAGTAAGTTAAACATTACTAAAAATGTAACTTTAACCCTTAAAACACAACCTTTTTCAATTATACCTATATAAATTTCTTTTCACCCCTAATTTAACTACAACATTAAACTTTGTCAATTTTGGCATTATTAAGTTAACTTTAACTGGAGATTAAAGAATTTAAGCAGACACAGTCCTGAAACATGGATGGCAACTGGAAGCAGAGTAGAACTTAAATTCTGGCCAGTGCATTTTGAAACAGATATATTGACTGTAAGCTTGTCGTTTCATCATTTTTAACTAAACTGTGGTTATCAAAATGGTGTAGTAAGCCCAGGAACAAGAACTTTTAACTTCCATCTACCATCTGCATCTCAAAAACGTTTGTGCTAAAGTACTCCATTAAAACAACATGCTTAGAACTGCATTGAATTTCTCACTATTTCGGACCTCATCAGATCTGTATGGGGAAATCCCGCATACAAATATGCAATCTCCTGAAATTCTGTTATGAAGTCAAAATGTTATATTTTCTTAAGGTTCAAGTGACCAGAAACTCTCCCTTTCTATCTGTGTACCCTCTGTCATATAGTTAACCATAATCAAAACTGTTTCCATTTCCATTTCAATGAAGATGGAAATGCAGAAGCTGACACTGTCAGTTTTAACAATGAGATCAGTGATTTTGCAAGAGCTTAAAAAATTGTGCATATTTTGTGCATCATGAAAAATCAGAGAGTAGATTTGGTTTCTCCATCTGTTATTTGCAAACCATGTTCAGTTTTTCTACTTTTCTTAAGTATTTAAATTTCACCAGAAGGTGCAAATGAAAACTGTTCAGAGTTTGATTTACATCGCATAGCTTTGTGAAGACTGCAATACCTGGGATCACTTACCCTATGTCATAGTGATTTGAACAAAAGCCAAACGAGATCCTTGAGAGAGTTTGAGTAACTTTGATGGGAACAGTGTGTGTTTGACCATGAGGTACCAAAACACCTTGGACCTCAGCTAAAACAAAAGAGACACTGACAATTATTTCATGACACTAACAACTAACTATCAAGGCTATTCTTTTTGAAAGTCACAAATTCGAACTAATTTAAAAGTCAGAGCAGACTAATTCCAAGCCCCTACAAAACTATGACATGAAATTAGTACCTGGGAAATTAGAATTAAAATGTAAAAAATCTACAAATATTATCTAATCTTACAAAAGACCACCACAATGCAAAAATCAAAAAGTTAACTCAACAGGAATATAATAGTCTCAACAATGTTAATCCTTTACATCCAAACATCAGTATCCATATTCTCCATACTGTTCTCTATACATTTCCTAAGGTGCTGACAAGGAGAATTTGTTTAACAATCAACAACTTCTTTAGCTGCTGATAGTTTTCTTTATTCTCATGACCTTACTGCATGATTCAAGAGTGATGTTGTAAGGAGAAATTAGATGCTAGTCACTCTTAGAGGTTAAAGAGTTAAGAGTAAAGAAAAAATCCTTGCATACAGGCTGCAATCACAGAAATTTCTGCAAAGAATTAAGCTGGCCTGTGAAAGGATCCAAAACTGTGTCTCCCAGATATTAAAGGGGTTGGGTTCTAAAAAAACTGTATAACAAGATTATTTGGTATCACCAACTGAGTTGATAATGTAAATTAGCCACTTTTAAGCATATCAAAGCTGACGTTTTGAACATTGGCCCTGCATCAGAATGAATGACAAAAAGGCTAGAACCCTAGAAACATCAGTTTTGATCATCTGAGCCATGGCCAATATACATTTTTACTTATCAACTCAGTTGACAATACCAAATCACCTCCCAAATTAGTTGGGTACCATCTATTTCCAACTGAGTTACAAACCCACATGTTGGGGGTGCTTCTGAAGTCTATAACTCACTTACAAGGATAAATTCTTTTAATTTCTGTCTTGAGCAATGTATGTCACTGCTGGCTGGTCAAAATATCTCTTATCATTTAATCAGTGAAAATATTTTTAAATCATCAACTGAAATAAAAAAAGACAGATCTAATATTTTGCTCATTACACACAACCAAGACACTCTTAACAACCTAAGTTAGAGATGAAAAGTTTGTTTATTTAATTTACCTCCATGTCTGTCATGATGAGACATTCTCTCTTTAGCTTCAAGTGTTCCCTAAACATAAAAGTTCAAGCTTATTAATCAATGTCTTTATAAATCAAATGAAACTTTAATAACTAATAAATTAAATTAAACTTTGATGACTAATAAATCAAATAAAACTTTAATAACATTCATCATCATCACCATCAGTTACAACATCACAGTTAACCTTTTCCATCCCAATATCTCATTTGGTAACTCTCCTTACTGTCTGCCATTCAGTTTTTATAATGTTAGTTTAGAGAATTTGGTATTTGATCAATTAATAATCCCCTAGTTGATATTTTTCTATATTCTCATCATTTGTCAGCTTGATATTGTATAAAGGGGAAATTCTGTGATGCACCTTTAAATCATATTTAACCCACCAGGCAGTGAATGATACTTATCAACTCAGGAAAATAGCAAAAAGTATATTATAATGATAAGCCTGAAAGTGCATATGATTCACACGCCTTGCTAGATCAGGTTTGAAAATCATAATTATAGCCGAGCTCACAGAGCGTAGCCCCATAATTATACAAAATAGTAGTAACCCATCAAGCCAAAAAAATATGGATGTACGACCATACAACCATATGACCATACAAGGTGCTACTTTTAACATGCATGGTCAACTATACCGCGGGCACGCCAACACCACTGCTTTGTTCAGTAGTCCAGTGGTCAGTGCACTGGGCTCCCAGTCGGATGACCCGGGTTCTAGTCCTGGTCAGGGCAAGGTGTTGTACCCTTGAGACGTGCAGGAAAAAAAAATGCGAGCTCCGCTTTTAGGCTTGGCTAAATCTATATATTAGTTCAAATTGTTTTTAACCATGGAGAATCAAATTTAAGTCACTTGGTCAGCGTAATCATTGACATCATAATTATAATAGATAGAACATCAGATTTGTGACTGAAAATCCCACAAAACCCATCCCACAATGAATTGAAAATTCAGCCTTGCAAACTACTAAATGCTGTATATGACTGTATACAACAAATGATTTGAATAATTCAGAGTCATATAATTATTTTGTAGTAGGACCTCAATGATCTTTCTTATCCGTGAGACATTTAATGCTTGCTGCCATGCAAACATGTTAACAGCCCACTTTGGGATCCAGCCTTTAGGGTCAGCTTGAATGACGTAAATTATCTGTTAAAAATTTAAAAATAAAGAGATTGTTACATATATATGTCTCTTCTGGGCCTGGTGTTTAGTGCACAGGACTCCAGAAAGACTCATTAATCTGTCTGGTGTCACCGTGGCTTGTTCTCAAACTTCATGAAGACCAATAAACAAAATTACTAAGGGCTGTTATAAACTTAAAACATTCTGTAAATTATTTCAACAAATTTCGATCACTCACTGGTTTGATATAATTTCCTATTAATACTTAACTGACTGTATAATTTACGGAAGGAAAAAAACCGTACAATAATTGCACAAAATTAACATAACATGCAACTAAGCCATGCTGCTTTTCAGTTAAAAAAAATTATTGAACATAGATTTATTCTAACACAACTAAAATTGACTAAACTTGAAGTACTGGTACTCACATCCATGTATCCTGGGTCATCAACACGATGTTTAAAAACATAACCAGTACTCAGGATTTCTGCTCGCACTAATTTGTAATTCTCCAAAGTGGGACATTCAGGTCTAGTAATTGAAGATCCCTGTCAAATTGAAAAATAGAGGATTATTGTTGGATAATTATTAACAGTAGAATTCTTATGATTATTAATTACTAGATAATAATATAATTAGTGATTCAGCAAATAATTGTCATCATCCTTATTACCATCCAGTTCAGATCATGTGACAAAAGTTTATTTTACAGTTGTGTGCTTGGTCGCCAAGCATTTGAACAGGAGTGAGGCTAAGGGTGACCTTGTTGTTATACAAACCTTGCTGCTTTTCAAATGTAAATTACTTTGTTCTCATGCTAACTAAATACTGGTCTTTATCATAACAAGGTCACCTTCAGCCTCACTCCAAATCAAAGTCTTGGCAACTGAGTACACTGATTAGGGGCAAAGCTTAAACCTCCCAAAAGAATCGCCATTAACATAAAGTGAACTTAGGATTGATATTCGACACATGTATCAGCTAAATCTGTCACTTGTGAGGATGCAGAACATGAATTGTATACAACACTGTACATACCACTCCAAATCCAAGTTCATTTCCAGTTTCATCAATGATTATGTCTCCATATTCCAGCCAGCAGACATCTCTGAACCAAACAGGCCCTGGTGACCCCATCACCGCCCACTTGATGGAATAGAAAGGTACTTGAGGGGCTTTGTAATTAGCAGGAAACTGATGCAACACTAAACCATCTTGAAAATGAGCATCTGAAGGAAAAAGAAGAAAAATACCAATTGATTTCTCTCAAAGTACACAATATTTTAATTCACAAATCTTACAGATTCAACTAAGATCCTTATGGAGAAAAGACAAGATTATCAATGAAAATCTCCATTCAGGCTGATACTTTCTTTTCTGACATGACTGACTCTTACAGCCTATAGATCACTAATTGTTATGTACAAACCTGCAGTATAAAGCCAGTTAAAGCTTGTTCCATAATTAAGTCCTGTTGAGCTCAGGTCAACATGCAGGCGTGAAATTCAACCTGGCTTTGTTGAAGTCAATCCCAGCTGTGTCTTCAAAGTTTTCTAATACATTCAGCTTTATTCAATAGAGTTATTTTGTTCCTTCATTAATACATCACCCTCACCTATCATGTGGAAGAGACGTCGGAACTTCTCTGTAGTATCTGATATCATAAGGGCTCTTGCTTCATCCTTGGATGCTTTAACTCTGGTAACACCACGGATTAGATGAAGCTGTTATTAATAGTGAGGAAGAATAAAAGCTAGGTTAATTAACCTTGCAACTACCATCTTAAAAAGAATATATATCAATGATGATGACGATGGTGATGGTGACAACAAAAACAACAACAACAATGATTATGATGATGAGAGCATGATCCTAATGAATCTCCAGAGGGTCAGGAGATTAATTTTTTTAAACTAATGTTTTGAAATGCTTCAAAACAATAACCCATTCATAGAAAATGAAAATCAGATTTAAACTATGCATGTTATCCACAGTACCTGACTACCAGGCCATGTTCCTTGGTAGACGTCAACATCATTCTTGGTGCAGACATACTCAAAACCCTACAAAGACATTTGATGTAAACTTAAAGAAAAAAAACCCACATTTGTTGAACTTTCATGATTTTCAAGTCTTAACATGAAGATATAATTCATTCAAGTACTAAATGATTCTTAATAACAGTTCACCTCATCAGATGTGGAGGCATCCAACAGTCCCTTGACCCAAGACTGAGCTAGTTTAGTGTAATGTTCTATCTCTTTATCTGTTAAAGGTGTTATTTCTCCAAAGAAATTGTCTGGAACTGGGTACTATTCATCAAAACATAAGTAAGAAAATAGAATTATTAGTTGAAATAAGTCATAAAAATATATAACTATCAAATAATATATAGATTTAACCAAGCCTAAAAGCAGAGCTCACATTTTTTTTCCCACACATCTCAAGGGCACAACGCCTTGCCCCAGCCAGGACTAGAACCCAGGTTGTCCAACTCAGAGCCCACTGCACTGACCACTGGAATACTGGACAAAGCCGAGGTGTTGGCATGCCCACGGTACAGTTGAACACGCATGTCAAAAGTAGCACCTTGTACAGTCGTATGGTTGTACAGTCATACATCCAAATTTTTTTGGCTTGATGGGTTACTACTGTTTTGTATGATTATGGGGCTATGCTCTGTGAGCTCTGCTATCATAAACCAAAGAATTAGTATTGACTTTATAGACTTAGCTGACTTCATCTCTGTAGTCTAAGTGTGTAGTACTAAGCATTTTTTTCTTTATTGCATTGTCTTTTCAAATCAAATTTAATAATACTGTTAACTGTAATTTGAAAAAAGCAATCAAGTGGAAAATACAAAAAATCTTTCTGGTTGTTTACAAAAGGCAATAAAAACTATGAAATAATTAGGCTAAAATAAATGTACAGATCACAAAAAAAGATTAAAACTCTCAAAAGTGAAGCACACACTAGTAAAAAAATTAAAATAAAAAACCGTCCCGCCTTTGTAAGTTTGAAGTGTGGATACCATCACCTGGGACCAACACATCCTGGAATTATTGCGGCAAGTTGAGAAAACTAAAAATTTAATAGCGGAGCTTGTATAATATACAAAATAGTAGTAACCCATCAAGCCGAAAAAATTTGACCATACGACCGTACAACTGTATGACCATATAAGGTGCTACTTTTAACATGCATGGTCAACTGTACTGCAGGCACACCAATGCCATGGCTTTGTTCAGTAGTCCATCCAGTGGTCAGTGCGCTGGGCTCTGGGTCAGACAACCTGGGTTCTAGTCCTGGCCGGGGCAACCTTGAGACGTGCAGGAAAAAAAAAATGCAAGCTCTTCTTTTAGGCTTGGCTAAATCTATATATTCAACACTGTAACAACATATTGAGTAAATATGGTATTTACAAACCGTGAGCTTTTTCTTTATATGATTGCCTTCCTGTCCATGGTCTGATCTGAATACCAAAGTTAAGGGATAATGTTCAGGGAAGGACAAGTATTCCAAGGTTCCACTGAGGTTTAAACCAAAATTGGAAACAAGTTGATCATTTAGCGTGTGTAAGATGCATCCAGCTGAAAAATAATTATTCAACAAGGACAAAAAAAACTGATAAATGTTGGTTGAAAAATGGATGGAGATTTAACTTGTGGCTCTTTAAAGTGCTAGATTATGGAAGAAAAAGTCCAGGTTGAACACAGGCTTCATTATTGTCTTACATTCTTAGGCAACATACACCAGCTCTTGTCACTCAGAGCCTCACTCTCCAATTGGGTACCAGCAAACTTTCAAGGAAATGTTATGAATCATAATTATCATCATTCTCACATAATTATCCCAGGGGAATCTCCACTCAGACCGTGTATTCTACACTCCCCCACCCCCACCCCTCTCCTTATTTTCGAACGTCAACCGCCCCCTTTATACAGATTTCTTTCTCTCTCCAGCCTTCCGCTGTAATTAAAATCAAAGATGGCGTCAATAATTTCGTAAACACATTACTGAGCACTCGCTCGCCAAAATTACGCCTGCTCTGCAAGCTAGATAAACGGCTGAGTGACTGACGTTTCAACGACCTAAGCAGAATTAGTAATCATCATCTCAGTCAAGACTGACCCCACCAAAACGGTTATCTTTATAAAGAAATTGATTCAAAATAAATGTACGGTATTTAACCAGACGTGTAGAAGCGACTAACGAGCTAAATATTTGTCCATAGAAGCCCCATAGTTTACAAGGGCTGCTGAATATTTTAAAACTTTCATAAATAAACCGTTACATCTCTTGCCTAAAATAAAAGCTTTCATTTTAACCAATTTTCTCTCAAAAATTGCATAAAGGATCAGAATGAGAACCGCAACACATTTTTGACAAAAATATTTGAACAAATTAAACCTCTAATTGCCAAAAATGTAAGAATTATAGCTTCACTGATGGCAAATAACATTTTTTTGTGTAAATAAATACCAGGAATCTCCTCCAATTTGTTCTTGCCAGGAACGTAAACAATATGGCCGTCCTTCTCTTCCAATGAAAAATCAATTTCTTCTTTCTTTGTGATGTATTTCTTGAACTCTTTCATCTTGAAAGTTTTTCCCAATGCCTGAAAATATTTCAAGGCCTCTCTCTTCTTCATCATGTTCAATCAATCACCACAAATGTAGCCATGATTGTTGTCGACCCAAGACAAATTATTGTGTCACGTGGAGATGGAGTGCGTGACAAGTCAACAACAGCCGTAGAGGAAGTGTATATAAGTTGTGTCGGGGGAGGGGGTGGTGAGTAAGATGCTCGAGGTTGAAACCTTAGTATACACTCCAAGCGAACGCAAGAAAACTATTGGAACGCTTTGAGAGACATCATAGTACCTTATTCCATTTTCAGTCGTGCTCATATTGTTAGTTCTTTCTCTGTGACCGTCAGCTCCATAGGGATCACAGATATAAAGGCCAAAATCCACGAAAGCTGGTTGACAAGTTAAGTTAATGGACTTTTGACGCATATTTTTTTGTTCAGAAAGTAAATGGTTTTCATTAGAAGTGTGGATACTAATGAAACAAATATTTCACAAGCGCTAAGGGAGTGGTAACAATTTAAAGAGAATTATTATGTAAATTTTACAATTTTTTCTCTAGTGAGCCTCCGTAGCTCAGGGGTTAGAGCACTGGTCTTGTAAACCAGGGGTCGAGAGTTCAAATCTCTCCGGGGGCTGAAATGAAAGTTCCTTTTTTTTCCTTTTTACATTAATCTGTTCATATATTTATTTGTTTTAATTCATGTATCATGCCACTCAAAATTTTCTTCTTAGTTTTTCAACTAAAAACAACATAAAGAATTAGACTTTAGAGAGTAAATGAAAACTGACCATCTTCAAAGTGTCTCCTCTGCCAACTTACATGTACAACCTGAATATTTAATATATCAAGACTTTAATTTTTTTTAATCGGTACACCAGGACTGTTCAAAATCGTAAATAAACTTATTTTTCACTTGAAATCATTTCAAGATACACCATGTTGTTACTGCTCATTAAAGATAACTTTTAATTACAGAAGTGTTAACTAGAATGCACGTAATTTCTAATGTAATGTGGGAATATTAATGCTTTCCTTAAGGGAAATGAAGTTTTCAATCAATATCAACAGAACACCAACTAAACGCCCAGCTATTATTTGTTTAACTATATACAATAATTAAAACTATTAAAGCAAAGAAAATATCAACGAAAGTTAAAAAAGGTTATGCTTATAACCATTTGCAAACTAGTCTTTTTTCTTTGAACTAATGTTCATCTAAATATGTGGAGCAAACAGTTGCTCAAGGGAGGTCTGTTGTTAACTAGCCAAAAACAATTTTGTGGTATTTACTTAAAGGTGAACCATTGTAAAAGCCATTTGTGGCTTAACTTTTCTAAAAAGTGTGCTTCGTGTAATTGCCATCAAGGAGAAATTACAAAATTCACTAAAAAATGAAGGCCTTTCACGATTTAGGTAGTACTAAGTACTGCGTTCAGGTTCCAAA
The DNA here is from genome assembly GCF_036669915.1 of Pocillopora verrucosa. Lineage (NCBI taxonomy): Eukaryota > Metazoa > Cnidaria > Anthozoa > Scleractinia > Pocilloporidae > Pocillopora > Pocillopora verrucosa. The sequence continues at coordinate 20,937,306 of NC_089316.1, read as the reverse complement.
GAAAGCCTACAACAAACTTTTTAAGCATAACACTTTATCTAAAACTATGCTACACACAGAAATATCATATATACACTTCATTCAAAAGCTAATTAAGTTCACAAATCTTATAACCACACTCTAGCAGCTTAGGAATTGACCATCTGTAACTGTTAGATCATAGTTACTCTGAGTAGCCTCACTTGATATATCCAATAATATATAGACCAACAAGGCAATCAATAAGTTGCTTTTACGTGTATTCGTTCAAACACAGTAGGCCAACAGTAGTAACAGATGCCTAGATGACTATCGTTTCTTTCCTACTACCCAGCTGTCTGCCAATGCATCAATGAAGGCTACCTATGGCACATATGATTATTCTTCTGATAAAAGTACATGTGGGGATAAAAACTGAATCACGTAAGGTAAACAAAGAAAAACTTTCAATAAAAAATATGCCATTAATATAATTACAGGTATTTACAAACACACAACTCTTTCAATACATTTACAGATAAAAACCCCCAAAAAGTGGGAAAGTATTCCACCTCTATCTCAGTAACATATATTTTTACAAACACTATCGTGATCATCATCTGTGATGTGCATATTTGACACATAAATGTACCCATCACAAGGTAAAGATGAGGAGGCCAAACCCTTAGTCTTCCTTTCCTGTCTTGCAGTAAGAAAACATTGTCCAGGAGATAAATATGTTTGAAGGTGAAAGAGAAGTTTTTTTAACCAAGAGTAATCAAACTAAAATTAAAGCAATCAGATTTACCTGGCACAATAAAATGGAAATATAAAAAGCAGAGAATGAAGCCACAAAGTTGACACATAGAAAAGGCCTTGATATTGTGAGGACCCCAGGAAACAAGTGAAGGGAAGTTTTTGAGAAGATGGGGTCAGTTCCAGGACTGATAGCAGAGCAAAGTGAAACACAACCAAGTCAATATAATCCTTAATTACTTTTGATCTAAGGTGCAAACCCTCAATGTAATGGCAATCATGCAGTGGCACTTCAGACAGAGAAAAAGCCAAATTGCCAATTTCTGTTAGTGGCTTTGAACTGATAAGGCAATATGTAATCCAGCCAGTGTAAGTAACATTTTCTCCAACAAAGTTCTATGGAGCAAACAATATTAAGTACAATGTCTGCATGGGTCAATTCTAACTTAGCTATCTTATAAATTGCTTAAAAAAAAAAGCCCATTGTATGTAGTGTGATTGAATAGATACTATCTAACAGTAGAAACATCTAAAATACAAGAGTAGCTTCTAACACACTGAATCAAATTTATGTCCTTTAGAGATTGAAATGTCTCCAAATGGCTTTTTCTGATGAACATTGATACTGGATTCCTTGCTAAGCAGCAAACAACTGTAAAATTTGTACGCTACTTGTTTCCTACTTCCTTTGTGCACCAAGCTTCCAAAGCTGACAGTGTCTTTTTTGTTGAACTCTCTCTTAAGAGTATGAAGCAGCTGTTGTGTACGCTTTGTCCATCGTCGGTTTTCAAACTGTTCACTTGTCTCAGAGCTTTGCTGCTCTTCATTTGTTTGGGAAGCTGCCAATTCCTGTTCTAGTTCATTATCTTCTAGCTCATCCCTGTTTGGATAAATATCCTCCACACCTCCAGCTAAGAACTGCTCTTCCTCTTCTCCTGGACGTTCAAAATTCTGGTCAAGAGTAACATCGATGGGTTCATCAGGTAATACTGTCTCATTAGCCTCCATGTTGGCAAAAGAAACCGAAGATCGTTTACTAGCTTCGTAAATTCCTGATCCCTCCTCTTCTTCTCTTGCAACTTCTGGTTCATCAATGTCCATTTTTTCTTCTGATTCAGCTGTATCAGACCCACCATTGACATCCTTTGTTAGATTTTGCACAAAGGCTTCCACCACTGGCAATGCAAAGAATTCTGTGCCAGGCAGAGCAAAAAGCTTTTCAACGGTTGAAGAAATTTTCAGCTTCATTCTGCACTTTGTTGGAGGAGCGAGTGTGGCTGATCGGACAATATCAGATGTGTCAGACAGTTGGGACTTGATTGCTTCTGTAGCCAACAACTTTTCATCATCAACTATTAGCTTTCTTTTCCTACGACTACGCTTTTCTTTTTGAACAACTTCCACAGGTTCAAGTACAAAGGCCTCTGATTCATTGTGTAACAGAGTTGTTTCATTTGCAGTCTCATTTATAACACCTGTTTGAATAAAAAAACCAATGAATTAGACTGATTCAAGTTAAGAACACTAGTAACCTTCAGTGTGACTGAGACAATGTTGGTCAGCAGTTTATCATTTGAATTAATAGGGACATTTAGACTTCCTTGTAAGGGGGGGGGGGGGGGGGGGAAGAGAGAGACAAGAGGAGGAAGACATTCTAGAGCTTCCCTATTTCAGTCAGGTCTCTCTTCTCTCCCAGGTTTTTCTATAACACTTGCACCACGTTGCACCAGCTTTAACCCTTTAAATCTCATGAGTGACCAAGACAGAATTTTCTCCTTACAATATCTACACAATATCAACCAGATAAGTGATAAGAATTAAGAAAAAGATCAATTTGGGGATAATTAGTTGATACAATACTAAATTCTCCAAACTAACATTATGAGAACTGTATGGTTGACAGTAAGAAGAATTACCAATTTGATCTAGGAGTTAAAGGTTTAAAAAAGCTGCACATTTGTACATAGCAAAAAGAATAAAGCAAGTTTGTTAACTTAAGTTTTCCACTGTTTATTTGTGGTCACTTGACACTTACATTAAGTTATTTCTACGTTGCAAGAGAAACTGCACGCAAACATTAGCAACAATGCTTAAGGAACCAATCAAATGTAAAAACAAAAGTAAAGACTCACTTGGACCAAAACCTGTTAGCCTAAAGCATTCCTTAAGAAAAACTCTTGTGGAATTCTACAGTTGCATTACCACTAGTCAACAGTTGGCATTTTAAACTGTGTTGAAGGGATCAATCATAGGGAAAGTTCGATATACCTCTTGATAACAAGCTTAGTTGGTTAACTATATTGAATCAATGCACAGGGGCTGTGTAGATTAAGAAGCTCCACTTTAAAAATAAAACTCACTTTCTTCTTGTCCAGTTTCAGCACTGGAAGTTTCCTTCTGTTCTTCTGAGTCTAACTTGGTATCCACTGGTTCTAAAGTAACATCTACAGCAGCCAAGGTAGTTGGCAAGTCATCAAAACCAGGAACTAGAGCATCACCACCAAGTTCATCTCCAAATCCATCTGCCAGAAAATCCACACCCTCCCCACCAAATCCATCGTCCTTGATTGGCTCATCAAGTGCTATATCTGAGGAAAAATCTTAATATAAGCAAAGGATTTTTTTTCCTGCCCTATCCAAAATCATTAATTAACGAATTGCTCATAATGATATACAGAGGGTTCTTGATGAGTCTTTTCACATGCAAAAACAAAAAGTAACAGGTCATAATGTCACAGGGTTTGTACACTTTTTTGTGGACAGAATTCAGGACTTTTTCCAGACCAATTTTTTTATTTTCCAGACTCAAAGTGAGATTCTTCATGGCCCGAGAAGAAATAACTGTCTTAACTATGAAAACAATGAATTTAAAAAAATTCAGTATCAACTGTTTAGTTCTAAAACTTACAGTGACACAACCAAACAACCGCAGTATACTAAATTTGTACCATAAAGCAAGTACCTCAGTTCTCAAAACAATTTTTTACAGTACACTCTTTCAACAAAGTCCTTGGGTTTTTGCCATTAGTGTGTGATTAACAAAGAAGTGAAATCAGCTACATTGCAAAGATTTCAGCTAGCTTTTAAACACCTGCTGCTCCTTAAGAAAAATTCCAGACTTAATCCCATTTTTCAAGACTTTGCCTTTAATTTCCATACTCGCAAATTTCCGGACTTTTTCAAGAATTCAAGACTTTGTGCGAACCCTGTTGTCACTTGCCTCTCCCCTCCCCTACACTGTACCAGGGGTACTGGTGCAGCATAGAATTAAGGCATTTTGCCTGGCTGCGAGATTGACTTTAAGGAATCAACTCATGCATATGTCGGTCAAAATAGGAGTGATTTCTTAAAAGTGTGACGTACTTTCGCCACATAACAACACCTTGAAAAATTTTTATCTTGAAGCATTTTGATAAACAGAAACATGATGCCAATGCACCTTAAAATAACTAATTAAACACATAACACAATACCTATCCTGCTCCTTTCTAAAGTTGAGTCTGTGATTGCCTTTGGTTCATCAATAGTGCTCAGTTTAGAGATGTCATTTGTCTTGTTAAGAGGTTCCTCAATGGAAGCCTGGTGTCTGAACATCTCGGTTTCCAGCTCCCCTTCAAACATTATGTCTCCAAAACCATCATCTCCAATGAAGTTGTTTGTGATTATGTCTTCCTTCATTGTAATCTCTTCAATTCTTCCTTGATTAAGGGTGAACTGAGCATGAATTTCAACCTCACTGTAATGAAAAAAAAATAGCTGTTTATCAAGATGCTGTACTATTTCATACCATGCTTTTAAAATTCAAGGACTTTAAACCCTTACACCCTTGCATCAACATCCATATTCTCTATATTCCATTTTATACATTTCCTTTGGTACTGACAAGGAGAATTTGTTTGAGATAAGCAAATCTTATTAATATAGACATAACCAAATTCAAGTTTTTCATATAAATTTGAAGAATTCTTGTTAGCAACACAATGGCTAATTTTGACATTTTTACCAAAAAATTAAAAGGATAGCTCAAAAATTTTCTTATCAGAAACATGATTCCAAGTTATTCAGAGTGTTCCAATGATAAACTCCTTTTCAAATACTACAGTAAAAAGCAATCATAGAGAGAAGGTATAATAAAAAAAAACATCAGCTCACTTGAGTTCAGGCAGTGTCATATCAAGGTCAGTAAAAACTTCTGGCATGGTAACTGCTGCAAATGCCAGCTCTCTTCCCTCTTCAGGCAAATCAACCACTCCTGGGCGGAATGCCATCTTGATTTTTACAAATGCTTCTGTGCAGTCAGCCAACAGATATTTAGTTTTCCTGGAGTATATTCTGACAACACCAAGAAGTAGATGACCAGATGTTCGTAAGGCAAGCTTGACTTTGGGTGAGATGATACTCTCGACTGATGAGGGGAGATCTGTTTCAGAGACCAGTGCCTTGCTAAGCTTACGCTCCCAGTGAGCAGCAAGCCATACTCTGGCCAGTGGAGCCTTTTTGGCCAAGATAAATTGATGATAAAACATGATGCTAGTAGAGCAAAAGGGGCTATATCATGTGTTCCGTCTGAAAGAAAAGAATAAATAATAATTACTTGAGGTATCTTCCAGCAATTTTACTTCCATATGAATTTTGATTTTAACAAATTGCTGAAACCTATGCTCTTTCTTTATCATTTTGCTTGCGAGCATTACTCAAAAATGTTGGAAAAAAAATTGCCATTCAAACAGGTAACTCTCAAGACTTGCCCAGATTCCTGTTAATTCTCCAATAGCCTACCAACTTGTCAACTTCCATTCACCGTTTACAAGACTTTCTACTTGCTCTCTCAGCAAGAAAATGTAAGCTTTTGATAAGAAATGATTGACGGAAGACTAGTGTAAAAGTAACAGACACAGCTCCACATCTGAATAGAAAATAGCTCAGGTCATTGAGATTAAGACAAAGAATTCTACACTTACTTAACCAAAGAATTCTTCAATCTCTGATGCATCATGAACAACCTCAAAGAAATACCCTGGTGTCAAGTGATCAACCTTGCTCACTTTTATAAACCAAACCACGCTAATAAATGTTTCAGATTTTTCTCATCTCATCATGCTCTCATATACTCATCTAACTTTGCAAACATTTATCTCCTCTCTTCTTATCAAAAAGTCCATTGCTGGGTTGTCAGATTGTTTGAGATAGGAGACTTTTTCTTGTTTTTGTTCCTTCTTCAAAATGAAACCAGCCATAAACATTTTTGTCTTAGTTTCCCACAAGTCTCCCTAGGAATTTTTCGTTCAGTCATGATTTTGATTACCAAAAGGGTTTCATGTTTCTTTGTACTATATGCATCCTCACCAAAAATGGTTTCACATAATTCAAGAATGGGTATTGAGGTTTTTTATTCAGCAAAAATACAATTTTTAACCCTTTCACCTCTTAGAGTGACTAGCATCCAATTTCTCCTTACAAAATCTCCCCAGAATCACACATGAAGGTCATGAGAATTAAGGAAATGATCACCACATAATGAAGCTCTTGATTGTTAAAACAAATTCTCCTTGTCAGCATTTTGGGATATGTGTAGAGAACAGTACAGCAAAGATGCATACTGATAGAGGTGTATAGGGATAAGAGGATCCTTTTTGAAAGTCACACATCTTCAAAAATAGCCCTTGATCCATTAAACAAAACAAATAATTTATGAATGTTTTAATTTTGTGGTCATTGGAAAATACTGAATGTCACATCACAACTTGGAGGTTCTATTAATTTCAATCAATGGCCTAAGTTATTTAGCTGTAAAGCACTTTGGTTATCACCAATAATTGTTGACAAAAACTGCCAAAAATAGCAATTACTTCTTTAATATCTGCATGTTAACAAAAAATACACATGTTCAAACATGCACATCCATTACCAAGAAACCGAAATTTGTTCAACAGGACCTCTTATAATGAAAGTATTAGTTCAGAGGGATTTGACTCCAAACTAGACTCAACCAGGAACCATCGCCACAGAAGTTTCAACAAATTTCATTTAATATTTTCATTCTGTGAAGTATCGCTAAAACGTTCATCGATCATTATTTGTGACACAAACAAACGTCAAAATTGTCCCTCAAAATAGCTTCTGAGACCTGTTTCGTTATTTGAAAATTTGAATTATATGTAAACTGTGAGATGAACTTGCTGCAGTTCCCTTACAGAACTTCGGAAAAGACATTTCATCGAGACTGAAGGAACATAAAATTTATCACAATTACTCTCGACTAATTTTAAAAGGTTCGACTCACGATAAACAGTAAAAATATAACAAACGCACGAGTGGTAAATTTCAATTTCGGTCACGATAACCAGGTTAACGTTTTTCGGTTACAGGAGTTGTTTCGACCTTAACGGTTGACAAGACATCTTTTCTGGTAATCAAAAGCGCTAATTTACATTGCTGGCCACAGATATATCTTCATGAAGCAAATTTAGCCAAAAATTGTCGCTTAAACTGCCCCAAAATTGGTATCTCGAGGCAAATTAGTGACAATTTGCAAATTTCGCCAAGTCGGCCTGACAAAAAGCTTGCGTTCGCAAACAAGCTTCTCTGCAAGATTTAAACTCAACATGACACTATAAAACGTGATGTAGAGCAAAATAGAAGCTTTTCAGCATGAAAACTGGACAAATTTTTAAATTTTGATTGATTCACGAAGCGAGGAAAACGACGCCAAGCGAACTCAACTGGTATTGTGTTACTTTGTTAAAAGCGGATAGAAGTTTGTCACTGAGAAAAGCAATAAGGACGGAGCTTTACGTCTAATAAATATACAAACGAATACTAAATGCATTATTCTTCAACACTTACCAGTTTCAGTTCGAAATAAGCATTAAAAAGAACCATAAAATACGTTTTTTTCTTCCCTATTATAATTCAATATGGCAGCCACAATTCGAACGTTCAACGAATTCCCGCCGAAATTTGCACATCACGTGATTTTTGACACGGCTACCAAGGAGCTCCAGCCGTCGCCATGGTGACCGTTAGCAATGAGCTCTTCCCGCCTTTAAAGGGGCATAAACAGAGAATGGAGGGAGACACATTACCATACCAGGGCTCTGCGGAAGGGAAGATCAAGGATCCGACCACGCAAACGCATTTCCATGAGTGTCCTCTTCTGTCTCAAGCAAAATGATAGGAAAATATTGCCACTCAAATGGCTCCGAATTGATCAAACGACTTCACTTTCATTTGAACACGTCTATCGTAAATCTAGAGCAGACAAAATCGCAAATAGAGGTGAAAGCCAAGGTGATAGATTTCCCGTTCTGTTTTCACAAAAAAAAGCTTCAGTTTTGAAACCGTTTTCATCAGCGTTTATAGGCGCTCTAAAGCGGATGATAGGCAAACAACGTGTCAGAAAGTATTAAATTCGTTTTCAAGCAAAACGTCATTAGTGTAGATGAGGTCTCGGCTATTGAAGTCCTACACTTTTTCCACAATAAACCAGACTGCCCAGTATGCCAAGAATAAATGAATCACTCTACCAAGGAAGCAGAGAAGTTACATTTTACTGTATCTCCAAATACAAAAAATACTATACAAATACGAAAACCACCTATTGTATTTTCTGAGGGCTTAGATCTAGAAGAGAAAACAAGATGATCGTGAGGGGTGAGAGGTGCACTTTGCCCCTGCCTTACCCTAAAAATTAAATTAGTGCAAAAATCATTGCAAAGGTAGCGTTAAATTGGTTTCATTAAAGATGCGATTCTGTTTTACATATCCTTTCAGCTGGACCTCACTTGGAGAAATAACTTAATAAGAAGACTTGTTTTGACGATATTTTCCTTCCCCCAGCCTTTGTTACGTTTCAATACGCTCTAACTCTTTTTTATGCCATTTTGAAAATTGGTCAAAAGTCGCCAAAACGCTCTTTCGCTCCCCGTTACTGAATCTGTCCAGTAGGGTCACATAAGTTATGCTCGAAGATTTGAGCATTTATGCTTTTGAGTGTCACCGAAACATAACGCCGAAAATTATCTTCAAAAGTTTCCATTATGCTTTATTCAGTAATTGAAAAAAAAATGGATTTAAGAGACCTTCAACTCTCGAAGTTTATGTATTTTACGCGTCCTTCATGATGCTAGGGCCAGCGATGTCGATATATCGTCATGTTTGTAAATGGAATAAGAAAGATCGTAAGTTTCGGTTAAGCCGGAAATAGAGAAAGGTGTTTTTCGTCTTGTCACGAGCATAGGACAAAGAAAAATAATGCTCAAGCAGCTACGTATCTGGCCTGACTGATTACTTTGGAGTTGATTCAACGACATCAAACAACAAAAACACAAGGTACATATCACGACTATCTAGGAGAAGTAAAAACGCCTCAGTCTTCAACACAGCGGTCAAATGATTGCACCTGTGCACTATGATGGATACTCTGCCCTTGTGAAAATGGAGAAATCACATAAGACGTAGTTTTTCGCAGTTTCTAAGGAAAGCTCGAAGTTTCTAAGACCAAGACTTATACACATTGTTGTTCTGGACTTTACCCACTATGTGTTAGTTTATATACTCGTACTTTTTTTTTTACACTTTGCACGGTGGCCTGATGAAGACGTCCGTAAACTTGGCCGTGCTGGCTGTAGTTATTTTTTGTTGTGTTCATAGCGGAGTTGCAGGTCAATAACGAGGGAAATGTATGAAAAAAGGAAGAACCAGAGCCATACGAAATATTTGTAACGATCACAGGTCTATGTTTACAGTGGAAAGTAAACTGAGTAGCAAGGGTAGAAAAAAGGTTCCGAAACGAAGAGTCCACGTTAAAAACAGTTGGTATATCTCACAATAAAATGAAGCCAATACTTAATCTTTCTCCAAAATCCTTTTTCATTTGTCTCACGTATTGGAATAGCTAGGAATTCTTTCTTCTTTTCCTTACTTTACGCTAAACACACGTTCCGAAATCCCTCTTTTTGTTTTCAAACTCTCGTGCATGTGCAGTGTTTGACAGCTGTGCTCCAGTCTTCACGCGTCTAACGTTCCGGACTCCACCACCCCTCCCTCCTTGAAAACAAGAACCTTGTCACAGTGTCGGATGGTGTTCAGACGGTGAGCTATAGTTATTACTGTGCAGTCTTTCAGTTTCTCTCGCACCACTCTCCAGATTGTTTCTTCTGTCCCTGGATCCACGTGTGCAGTGGGTTCATCCAAGATGATGATCTTGTTCTTCTGCAACAGCACACGAGCCAAACAAATCAACTGCCGTTCTCCTACACTGACATTTGCACCATTTTCCGACAATTCGTAATCCAATTGTCCCTCAAGACTTTCCACGAAACCTTTCAGCTGCACATCCTCTAAAACTTGCCACAGATCCGCATCTTGGAAGCGCTGCACAATATCCAGATTTCTCCGCAACGATCCACTGAAAAGCAGCGGAATTTGGCCAAGGGTGGAGATACATCCTCGAAATGCTTGGAGACTGATATTCTTTATCTTCACTCCATCCACCAGAATCTCTCCGTCAGGATCGGGCATGCGCAATAGAGCTGCTGCAAAAGATGATTTCCCCGCGCCCGTGCGTCCTGCAACACCAATCTTTGAGCCTCCTTTGATGTCAAGATCGATGCTTTTCAGTGCTTGAGGACCCTCCGGGTAATAAGTTAACGACACATTGCGGAATATGATATTTCCTTCGCGAGGCCATAGTTCGGGGGGAATTCTGTCCACTTTGTATCCAGGCTCTGAGTCAAGTTTGGTGTAGGCCATAACTCGTTCAACTGACGTCATAAAATTCTCGACATCTGATGATTTTCTGACAGCGTATTGCGTCAGAGCCACTGTTTGAATGACGTAAGCAAGAGCAAGTCCAGCAGAAACTAATAAGAAAAAAAGAAAAAGAAAAATTAACAAACCATGAGATTATAGATGATCGATGACAGCTTTTCTAACGTCATCGAAAAACTATCGATAGTCGTTCTCAACTGAAGGTGTTCGTGAGGTAATGAAGTCTAACCTTTGTCAGTAGCACGTCGTTCGTAATATCAGTGCACTTTGAGAGAGCGAGGAGGAGGAGAATATTGGCGGTATCACATGGTTTTCAAGGAGAGTGGAGGGAAGACAAGTCGTCGACAACAGATCGAGTATAAGTCGTATCAGGCAGTACAGAAATTAACTGCCAATGTATGGGGGAGGAATGAGAGAACTATAGAGCCATGGGAGGGAGGTCAGATCGCTACCCACCCCTCTGCGAAGAATTAGGACCGGTTCCTCAGCAGTAGAACTATGGACCACTCCATACGACACATGTTGTCACGCGAACATGTTGCAGCGACATGCTATTGGTGTTCTATGCACATTTATACGGGAAAATCTTCATCAAACTCAGACTGATTTAGTATCGCCCTTTTGGAGGAAGTGAAAGTGAAAATTAATTGTTTGACTTGTTTCTAGGCCATGAGCAAACCCAGCCAGCGAGAAGTCTACAAGGGATTGGGCACTAGAATAAGGACAAAGACCTCATGCAGATCTCTTGAAGGCTGGCTTCGCTCAACACCTCTATCGTATTCGTGGACGAAGTAAGGCGTGTTCTTTAGCGCTCGAAATGAAGGCCTGCACGTAGGTTATAAATTCACTTACCAGCATCTTGAGATATCAAAACTGCCACCAAACTCACTAAGCCGATGAACAGAGAAATGATCGCATCCAGGCGGACACCGAACCATCTGCCACTCGCCATCACCATGATAAAAGACTGGTCATGAGTGTCTTGGTAGCTGTCCAAAGGGAAATAATATGCACAAATTGACTAAGTCGCCAAACTTGGTCAATAAGTATCTTATCATATGAGTGTTGAAAATTTGGCTCAGGACTGGCTCACGTCAAACCTCTTCGTTCGGCCCTGCACCCGTCAGCTCTTGCTATGGTTTTCTATGGGACTGTTTGCGCAAGGCCGTGCGAGTCGTTTGATATTCATTAAATAAATTGACGTATACTCTCTACAGTTCGAATGTTTAGTCCGTGTAGCACTTTCTCTAGTCTGAGTAACGCAGTGGAAAAGGGGGAGAAAGATAGATTTTAGTTCGAGATGCGAATTGTGGCCCACTACACCACGCACGCTTTGCGAACCAGGCTTGACTTGCACGTGAACGAATCGCACGCTTACCTTTTAAGTTTACATAAGAAAGATGCACGAACTTACCTGTAAAACTTCTCAATAAAGTCTGACTGTCTTCCTCTTGTTCGAATCGTGTCCAGCCCCTCAAGAGTCTCTGTTATGTGAGAGAACACTGGGCTTCGACATACTGACTCCAACCTTTTCAGTTCCCTGGAACTTTTCAAGTAGAATCTTGCGAAGTAAAGAACTGTTAGCGTCACTGGAATAGTGACAAACAACAGCCAAGTATTCGTAACAGAAGGCACGATAACAGATGAGAGAAACAGCAACACCAACTCTATTGAAAGTAGAAAGTCTAGCGGTAATAATTCGTCCATGCAACCCACGTCTTTAGAGAAGCGATTCAGGATTCTACCCACAGGATTTGAGTCAAAGAATAGAACAGGTGCTTGTAAAAGAGCCACAACCATTTTGTCATGAAGACGCTCAGAGCATCTGAGACAGACCAAAAAGAAAATGTAGGCTCTGATGATGCCGAACATGAAAGAGGTCGCGACGAAAAACCCATAAATGGTTAGATTTGTCTTGTCTCTCTGTTCTGTTGGAAGTTTCCAGGTCAAAAAGGACAACCAAACATCAGGGGCAACCAACAATGCTAGAAAAAGGGAGAAATAGAGGTCGAGTAATTAAAACACTTATGCTTACTTAGATACTTCATTTCCAAGAAATTTTCACAACACCAGGGGACTTGTCATGTTTAAGGGACTGGTAACCATTTTTTTCCCGGGTGAAGAAGAGGGAAGGGGAGGATTTTGAGGAAATCACATGGTCTTCAAGGGGAACGGGGGGTTATCAGTCGCCCCCCCCCCCCCTTCAAGGCGATAAAAATGAATGGTCCCTAAGTCCTAGCTACTTCAGTACAGTTTCGTACCCACACCTCCCACGGCCAAGTGATTTCAGTTAAAGCTACACGGTAGGATCTGGGTACGAGTTTAGCTTCAATAATTAAGGCTCACCCTGGGTAAAGAGACACAGAAAAATAAATCCAATGACCAAGAAGGAGTGGATACCACTTCTGAAGTAGTCCCAGTAGAGCTTGCTTGACACCGTTCCGATTGCTCGATCTTCAACAGATATTTCGAGACCACTGCTATCAGTAGCAAGTGGCATCTTATCGCTGCGTTTTTCTTCGTTCTCCCTTGCGGAGTTGTTGGACTTATTCTCTGTCAGAATTTTCGTGTAAAGTGGGTCGATGGTGGTATTTAAAATGCCTTTAACATGAAGTTCCGCGAAGGTCCCCTTCCCCAATACGCGACCTTTGTGTAGTATAATCACTTGATCAGCATCTTTCATGTGTTGTTCTTGATGAGAAGTTAACAGTCGGGTCTTTTCACCAAGCATACCCTTGATACACTCTTCAAAGATATGCTGACCAACTTTGAAGTCCACACAACTAAGCGGGTCATCCAGCAAGTAAAGGTCTGTATCCAGGTACACTGCGCGTGCTAAATTTACTCTTGCACGCTGACCACCACTAAGAACGGCACCGCGCTCACCAACAACGGTTTCGTCACCGTTCGGAAACTGCCGAAAGTCCTCCGAGAGGGCGCATGCCTCGAGTACTTTGGTATACCTTGGTTTATCGTACGGCGCCCCAAATATAATGTTTTCCCTTAAGGTTCCAGAAAACACCCAGGCTACTTGTGGCGCATACACAAAAGTTCCATGACGACGTATCGTCCCACTTATGGCTGACATCTCGCCAGCGATCGCTGAGAGAAGAGTTGACTTGCCGCAGCCTACTGGCCCGGTAACGACTGTCAAGGTTCCTGATTGAGCAAAGAATTCCACATCTTGAAGAATAAATTCATTTTTCCTTTTCATTTCCTTTAACGTTAAACTGGACACATAGAGAGTTCCTGGCTCGGAAGAGTTTACCCTCTGATCGGTACCAAGTTCTTCTTTTGATTTTTTCGACTGGCCGCCCATAAATGTAAAATCGTTCCGTAAATTAATTAACTTTTCCTCTACCGCTCCACATTTGTCTTCCATACACTGATTTCCCAACATCGACGATAAATCTTCTGAAATATTAAGAAAATCTTCTATTCTGCCAAATGACACAAATGCTTCATATGTTCCCAACACATGAAACCCAATAGTAAGGCAAAAATTTTGTCTTAACAGGTTCATGAACATCAGGAGCATAAAAGCATTGACAGGAGTAAGAGGCTGACCAGTCAGTAGCAGAGAAATAACAGACAGTAGAATTGGTATTGAAGTATACGTCAAGGCAGCCAAACCCGAGAGAATAGCACTTTTCTTACGGATGATGCTGATTTCCCGTCTGAAAGAAGAAAAAAGCATTGTTGCTGTCGGACCGGCAAATTTAAAGAGCTAACGAACTGCGCGCTCTCTGATTGGTCAAATACCTATATTCCATCAAACCCTGACATAAATAATAGCCTCCATTTGGTATGAAAATATGCTTAGAAATTTGTCCGCGAACATTATCTTGGGTAATATCCAAAGAAAAGAGCAGAAGCATATTTTTGGCGCCAAATGGGTGCTATTGTTTTATGGTCTTAAAATATTTTTGGAACGTGCAGGACAAAATGTTTTCGAGCAGGTTACCATTTACTGTATGGAATGCTAACTTTTTGATCATATCTGGTACGACTTTATGAACAAATAAACCTGTCCCTTCCCCTGAAATACCACCGAAATGCTCTTTCGTCTTGAAATGAATTTAAAACGGAGACTTTAATCGTACACAACGCAAGGTTTGAAAATTGAGGAATATTCGGTCACGTGACGCGTTTAGACCAATGGCGCGCGAGCAAAAGTATTTGATGGATTATAACATGCATTATGATTCATCAAATACTTTACTCGCGTGCGATTGGTCTATAAACGCATCACGTAATTGAATACTCCTCAGCTAAAACTGGGGGATATCCGATATCACCCGTGTGATATTCCCCACTATTCAAACCTTACGTCTAATACGATAACTCATCGTTTAAAACTTAAACCAAGATCAGAGAGCGTTTAGTTACTTTTACAGAAGAAGGGAAATGTATTTTCTTTTCATTACGTCGTACCAAAGAACAGTCAGAAGAAAACATCTCACGCAGCGAACAACAAGCTATTCGTGCGCATTTTTCTACGCGTTTGGCAAAGTATTAGAAGGATAACAAACACAATAGCCTCTATTTTGCGCAAAAATATGTTCGTATATTCTTCCTTAGAAATTATCTGTCCCTCGATACTGAAATTTTACCTCCAGCTTGGCTCTCGAAAAACTGTTCGAATCTAGGAACAGACAATATCCGCGGACAGTTATCCGTGCACATTTTCGCTCCAAATAGAGGATGTTGTTTACATGAATCTCTATAGCGTGTATGTTTTTTTTGTATCCATTTCAGGTCATGTGATGATATTCTAGTGAACTGGTTCTTTCAAATTTCCTCTCATTCACGTGCATGCAGGCATAATTTGTGAAATTTGAAAGAAAAACTTCTCTAGAGTATGATCATATGACCTTAAATGATAACAAAGTATACAATTCAAAGTGATCTATTTAAAAGTATATTCCATTTTGTCAGCTCACCAGCGTTAAAACCTGCGTAAGATCTTAACAAAATGTCCAACAAAATGGTTCAATAAGTTCTCTCCCTGGTTCATGATTTCAATGACAAACGTTTGTTATGGTCTCCCAACCGGTAAGCAGATAGTATCACGTCGTAAACACACTAGTTACGATGCGTAGCTATTGCAGTAGGTAAAAAAAAATTTCCCCCTACTTTCGTGTATGTTTTATTTTTCCTCTGAAATCATCCTCCCACGCACGTGCTTTGATAGCACGTATCCCAGAAACCATTTGGTTCGTCAAAGAAATTCGTCGATCAGCTTCCGCTGCTGCGCGCAGACGCAGTGCAGCGTAGACAGAGGACATCTCAACGTAATAGGGTACAAGAAGACACAGAAATATCTCTCCCATGAGTGCCTGCCAGCCAATCAGATACGCGAGTAGAAACGTGGCTACCATGATTTGAAGGGTGGCTGAAAACAGAAAAAAAAACTTAACAGGTGCTGTCTCAATCCGTTGGACATCATTTGATATGAGGTCAATCACTTGTCCTACTGAAAACTTTGCCAATTTACTCTTGCTGAGCGATAAGATCTGAGAATAAAACAAAACAAATGACAAAGTAGGTTTTTTTAAAGGGACAAGTTGTTATTTATCGCTGGGGAGGCGAAGGGGGAGGGGAGCGTCGGAGCGTTTTGGGAGGATTACATGGTTTTCAGCTGGAACAGAGCGGAATCATTTATCGTCAACAGTGTGTAAAGAGGGAGACCCTTTATTATAAGTCAAATTTCTACAGTCTGGGGAACATAAGAATATTATGGAACTTTATGGGGCATCACGTAGTTTTTATCGTGTAACACAACCAAAATCCTCCAGCGCCCTTCCCTTCCCCACCCTCGTAGGCAATAAATAATGATTAATTGAGAATTTGGCTGATTGAAATGGAAAACCAAAGTGTACTGTAACGACCAACTATAATAGAGATGATATATATCTTACTGGACGTTTTGGTGTGTAGTGTCGCCGAGTATTTTCACGAGTTGTGCCATATTTTGTAGGGTGAGTCACAATGCAAACAACAATTTAAAATACTCAGCGATGATACACACCAAAACGTCTAATAAGTCATTTATTGTCCAACTGCTTTTTTTTCTTTTAAATCTTTCCGCTCATTTCCCATAAGGTTGGAAAAGCAAAGGGAATAGAGAAGCTAGCACGCGCAGCCAACTGATCAAATAGGTTTTTTAACAGAACAAAATAACCAACAATATCGTAGGATATTTGTACTCTATTTGCGTGTTATTTGTACAATACTTTAAGCAGTTTGATAATAAAATTGTATACCACACAGGTAAATGATGTTTTTTAAGCGAGCTGATTGCTTAATGATTGGCAAGTACAACAAACCTCTGCGCAAACAAGAGACAATTTCGAACGTCAAGATTCTGGGGAAGTATACAATGGACTGGCAGATTATATATGACAGTTTTAAATTTGATTGGTAAGGAAAGTTGCGCGCAAATCTTCTGGGGCAAGTATTTAGTGTTGCTAAGGAAAGTACTAAAAGAATGCGGTCCAAGATAACTTACTCAGACACTCGCTTGAAAATTTCTCTCACTTGTAACAAATGTTAGGGTCAGAAAAATATTGTATCAAAGGCGAAGAAAAAATGGAGGGAGTAAGATTGCACACTCTCCCCAACATAACCCAGACTCATTCCCAGTCCTCTTCATAGCGAGGACCTCTTTCGTCCCCACTTATGCACCGCACCCATTATGAAGAAGACTACCCGATCAGTGCTCACCTTTCTGTAAACGAGACCTTTTATCGCGTTACTCAGTCTGATGCCCAATATTTCACACGCGTAAGCCTGATGTTGCATGGCGATGCTGCCGACCAATGTGTTTATAGCAATGGCGGCTGCTAACGCACTACCGTGAAGGATGTGATTCTTATGCGTTTCAGGTGACATTAGCATGAAAATTAGATATCCAATGAGCAATGGTGTGACGAGAGAGCCAATGCCGTACAGGATGCCTGATGGAACAACATAGCTAAGCTCCCCCAAGGTAAGCGTCTTCATCACACTTTTCCACAGCTTCGGCCTTTCCTTCTTTCTTGTGGAATTAGTTATTTCTTCTTTCCATTTCTTCTCAAGACGATCTGTGACTGACCGCGTGGCGTTCTCGATTGAGAGTGCTACAAAATCTCTTTCCTCTAGGGCTCGTTGACTGCCTGTCACCATTACATCGTTCATCCATCGCAATAAAAGGTGAGAGACAAAACCAACTTTCTCAGAAGAGTCATTGGTGGAGGAGATTTTCCTGTAGCCATTTGTTGCCATAGTTCTAAACAACGACAAAACATGATCAATTCAAGGTGGGGGAAGGTTGGAGTTTTTTTCTTTTCCTTTATTTTTTTCGGTTTTTTCACGATAAAATTAACCCTATACTTCCCATAAGGGCTCTATTATGTTCATGATTTCCCTCATTGGCAGTTCATTGGAAGCCGATTTTCTAAAACAGCCCTTTCTACTCTGTTGGCGACGACTTTCCCCTCCCCCCACCTTTGCTCCCACTGAAAATCATATATTGCTCACCCACGAGCAGCCAAAGAGACAAAATCACGCTGCGGGAGTTAAATTTCGATAATTTCTCGGTATATTAACAGAAATTATTGGTAGTTTTTTGGTTTCTGTGGGGTATTTAAGAAAATGATCATTTAGCGCAGTTTCGGTAAAAGTGGTGGATAGTATTGCCGCGCCACCTCGTAGCTCGATAAATATCCACTATAGGGGTATACCACACGGGTGAATAATACTTTTTGCGTGCGCTGATTTGCTGGTTTGGAAGTGATTTGCAAGTGCTATTCATTCCTGCGTGGTCAAGAGACTGTCAAAATAGGGCGTCAACTAAATTAAATTTCCAACCTCTTTTAAGCTTGTTGACAGAAATATATAAATTATTTGGGCAACTATTTGGTAAATGCTAAGACAATTATTAATCTCAGTGTCGGTGAAAGTAGTGAGTAGATACCTCGCCGCGAAATATCCGCCGCTATTCACCGACACTGAGGTGAATAATCATCACTTGTTACTTTTTCTCGCGCACGCCTGGTCTGAACGCATCACGTGGTCGAATATGCCCCAGCTAAAACTGGGGCGTATCCAAGGATATGCCCCAAGTAATATTCTCCAATTTTCAACCCCGGTGTCAACTAAGATAAAGGTGCTCCTTCAATTCGAGACGAGAGAGCGTTTGTTTGTTCATTAAGTTGCACCAGAGAACACTTAAAAAGAAACATCCAACGCACGCAGCATACAGCGAGCTGTTCGTAAACAGTTCTCCTTCGGGTCGCAAAAACACTTAAAGGATAATAAATAAAATAACAATAGCCTCCGTCTGTCGGGAAAAAACGCTCATATGTATATATTTTTTTTCTGGGACATTATCTGTTCCTCGTAGCTCACAGTATAAGCTCGAGTTCGTAACTTTAACTGAATTCCTTATGCAGTAGTCGCCAACTATCGGTTTTCGATCACAGTTCAAGCGTCTGTTTGATAACAAAGCGCACCGACCTCCAACATGAGGGACGCAGAAATTTTTTTTTCCACACGAACCTCAACTCCTGATAAAAATCTTATTAGAAAACTCAACTAGAAATCATCCCCAAAAGCGAATTGCAAAATTCGACTCGAAGTCCTAATTAAGAATTTAGTTTGTCTTTGCTATTGTTTAGATGTGTCATGCAACGAGACCTTCATTGCTTATTTTCAATCGTCTAAAAAGTTCCAGCCGACGACAAATTTCCTAAATGAGATTTCAGGTTGAATGCTATAGCCACGGTGTTCAATGCAAAACATTGGCAACTAACTCTCAACTTTTTGTCAGACCTTTGACCAAAACACCCGCCAAAACTACTGATTAACCCCAAAATTTATTCAAATGTACGCTAAACATTCTTCCTACGGCAATCAGAAAGGCCAAAGAATCGGCTAATTCTATATTTTTCTGGTAGAACGCTGTTTTAGAAGATGAAAATTGGCAAGAACATTTAATAGCTGTAAAACGCCTGGTAGTTTATATCTTTTGGTTGTATTGTCACGAATCTGTGATTTGCATGATTAAATTTGTCTTACAATAAATTGCTTTGGCTGAAAGAAGTTGTAATTAAAAAAAAACCTTTTAAAAAAGTTTATTCAAGAGGTTTATACTTACCAGCTTACTTCTTTATTTTTTCCTGGGGAGAACTTGTACTGGCGAGAAAATTCCTTGACCGCCAAAACTTCGGAGAAAAATAGCAATCCAATATAGCGGGGATTAGAGCCAGTTCCTCATTATCCATTGTAACGACATTCAGTGTGTGACAGCTTTGGATCAAAAGTGCCTACTTCTTGGGCGGATAATTACTTTAAAATTACAATCGAACTTCGCGCGCGAAAATGAATTATTTACTGATCGCGTTCTGATTGGCTAACAAAGTGCATGCTTTATCAAAGTACAGTTGGGTCGCACAGAGTAACAGTGTCACGGCATCGAACGATTTGAACAATGACCGACCATTTCTTGGAATGTATCTGCCGGTTCCCCTTTTTTTTTTAACCACAAGTCTTGCTTTACCTGTAAGACGAAAACGAAAACCAGTTCTTCGACCACGTCTCACGTTCCCCCAACTGCTTGAGTGCTCTAGTAACTCTAGTGAATGCTTTGCAACAGAACAAAGCACAGCCAAGGTTTCTTTATTTGTTAAATAAAGCTTTATTTGCATACGCACTTTGAACAGACAACTGTACTTAGTTTCTAACAACAAATATTCATTAGTTTAGTTCAGCTAATCTGGTGATTTTGAATGCAATTTGGAATAATTAAGCACGACTATTTTTTTTCAACGACCAACAAAATCGCAGTTTGTAATCTTTGAAAAGATTAACGGGCGCTTTTTCACTCCAAGTTACACGAAAAAAATCGTTCCATAAGTTAATCAAAAATGTAAGTGAGAAAAATGAAAGAGGCGTTTTTCATAATTATGCAAAATTCATAATTAGGCAAAGCGCGGTAATCGCGCCAAAAATAATTCATTCAAATTCTGTCATTAGGAGCTCAGTGACAAAAGTTACTTTTTTTAAAGTTTTTGAAATCGTAAAAGGATTCAAAGCCCTGCTTAAAAGTTTGTCACATTTTTAACAATGAATCAGGTATGAGTCTGCACTGTATTACTTCTCTTCTTAAAATGTTTGTCGTTAGACCCGCATTCCTGTCAGTCAATCAGAATGAATAAATGGTTTTATGTGCACAGCAGAGACCCGCTAACTCAAAATCACTTAGCTCGAACTACCCGCTAACTCGAACAAAATGCGATTTGCTCTGGATTTGACCTCGTTTATTCAGTCGTCTATTTTCAGCTGACATAACTGATTGATTCAAAGCTGATAACATTTATTAAATTGTAGTGCATCTAGCTAAACTACCCAAACTAAATTTTCCTATCAAACGACTCTTAAAAATCAAACCAAATGCATCAAAATCAATTTTGGTTTTGCAAGAATGGTAAAAACACGATTCCTTGTTACTCATTAACAGAAAATTGAAATTCAGCACCAACCCTGATAGCTTAGACCCCAGCAAACTCGAAATGTTTTTCGTTCCCATGAGGAGTGTAAACAGGGTTCTATTGCTCACACGATAAAAGAAAGACCTAACTGAGGCCAAGGGAAAATGTTCCGCGTCAAATGTTTAAGCCCAAAGTGTGGAACCTTTCCTCCTCGAAATTAAACTATCAAACTCCCAAAGTGTAGGAGAGAGTTGACTATTGGCAAGAGAATACAATGAACCGAGAGGGAAGATCAGGGTGTTCGCTGAGATATTGAGATTAATTCGTGGAAAGTGCGCACGAACTATTTTTATTCACGAGTTTACCCGGACGTCCGCATTGTGGTTTCCCAATGTAGTGTCCAATTTCGAAGTTATTATCACTTATGTTGGGAGTTGGTGCGCTCCATTATTCAGATGTCGCTTGAAAACGGATTGAAAACCCAGTTGGCAACTACTGTATAAGGAGTTAAGGTCGAATGACTTCTTTCTGTTCAACAATCACTTCTTCACACAAAAAATCTGGGCTTTTAAAGGGAATTCAATAAAACAAGTCTCAACAGAGTCTTCGTTTTCGAGCAAAAAAACGCATGACAAAAAACATAACAATCCTAACTCAAAAATATTGTCCAGTTTATATCATATTCTCTTGCATTAATTCATGAAATAAAAAGAAAGAAGCGAAGTCTCAATGAAGTTAAAAGTTAGCCGTAAAACGACCCAAAGATTTAATCTTTTGGCGTAGAAATTGACAAATTTTAAGCGTTGGCGTAAAAAAGGTTATCCGTAAAATTTTTTCCAATTTACGATGTGTAATTTTAAATGTGTCAAAATCTTAAACTTTTATGTGTCTCGTCTTGTGGCCATTGCACAAAAACACAAAATTACTCTGTTGCTTGACTCCAAAGGTAAAAGCGAGCGAGTAAAGATGTTTTAGAACGATGATTATTAACTTTTCAAAATAATTAAAATTAATTCTTAATATCTCTGCTAACCGTAGCAGAAAGAAGTGAACCGTTCGCCGTAAAAGCCTTAACTCCATTATGACCCTCTGTTAAATACAGCTGTAAATTGGGTGTTAGGTTCAATAGCTATTTTGACGAGGCGAGAGATATGAATCTGCCGATAACAAAATTTTCCCTCATTTCAAACAGCTTTACGTCAACTTTTCATCTCGGCTGCAAAAATGAAATTGATTTTCTATTACTACAAAAAAAGAGAAACGAAAAAACACACATTCTTTCCAGACTTCAAAACAAAAATCTTAGAAAAAAACTCTTCATTTTCTATTTGAATTCAAACTGCGCGGACTTTGCTTAGTTAAAATTTTCTTCCAAAAATACTAAATTATTTCTCTGTGATTAATATATGACTACAATACCATCGGAAGTCCAAATCTGGTTCATAAAAATTTTTAGGAAATTCATTGGCTGTTTCTTAGCCTGTTTCCTGTCAGCGTTTTCCTTTTTGTTTTGTTTTTCTTTAACCGTTTCACTTCCAAGATCTCATAAGTAATTCTCCTTTCTGTACGCCATACAACTGTTATGATGATTTAAATGAAGATAATGAGTTTTAAGCGTGGTGTTTACATGAAAGAAGATGTTATTCAATGAATGAATGGGCATACTCAGAGAAGAAGAACTCCAAGAACTAGCAGTCGTCATAGAAGCAGTTGAACAACCTAGCTCAGTGGTCGACTGAGGTAGAGAATCGGATGGATGTACGTTCGACTCCTATCGTGAACACTCGGAGTTCTTCTTCTCCGAGGTTGCCTGTGTCATCCACTGATTAACATCTTTTATCTCAACTCTCCAGATGTTAGTTCGGAGAATTTTGTAGTGGATCAACTAATACTCTTCTAATTTATATTTTTTTATTCTTATCACTTGATATCCGCTCGATATCTTATAGATATTGTAAGGAGAAATTCTCTCATGGCCACTTGAAGACAAAAACACCATCTGTTCATCAAAATTGATTTACACGGAATATGCTGAATGGTTTTCTCGCAAGTCCTAGCCGGCTTTCATGCTGCCATCGGCGTTGTCGGCCTTCCTGGAAATTTACTGGTCATAGCAACGATTGGTATGGAGAGTAGATTTCATGTGATGCGGTAGGTTCTACTTGCCAATTTAGCAGGATCAGATATTCTCTTTTTGATCCTGGGAAACTCGCCGAGCATCGCAAGCACTGCCCACGAACGATGGTTGTATGGCGAAACGATGTGTAAACTGCATTACCTTGTTTTAAGATATTTCTACTTGAATACAGCTCTTCATCTCATTGCTGTGTCATATGAACGGTATAGTGCCATTGTAAAATTACCTTTGACGTATGATGGTTCCATTACTAGATCAAAAGTCGTGGTAATAGTACTGATATGGACTGTCCTTATTCTTGTATGCGCCATCACTTTTTTCAGACAAGCAGAATCTGTCTTTTATCATCCAAAACTATTCTTTTGCAGGGCAGCTTCAGATGCCCCCACTTTTAATGCTCCCGCTGCGGCATTCATCGTGATCGCTGTGCCTACTTCAATAATCTTTTTCCTAAACTGAAGAGTTTTAAAAACAGTTAACGCCATCTAGTCTAACGATCAACCAGTCATATTTTGGGAAAGCACTGCTGCAAGCTCTAACAATGGTCCAAGCCAGCACCAACAACATGAGTCGAGAAGAATCAAAGATCGTAAGGCAGCTGTCGATGTCTGCATCATAATGGCGGCGTTTATGATCTGCTATCTTCCTGAGTGGACCGATTTCGTTCTTCATTATTTCTTCAAGGTAGAATTTCCATCCGAAGTTACGCAAACCACTCGATGTATTTACTACATCAGCTCTGTGACCAATCCAATCATTTATTCTGTTTGCAAGCGGGAATTTCGCGGTGGAGTTAAAAGAACGCTTAAGCGAATTGGTGGGCTGTGTGCCATTTCATTTGCTTCTGGTACGGACAATGTAATTGGTGTGCTCGAGTTACGGTTAGCCTTCACAGGAATCCCTTCAATTGTGAAATCAAGAGCTGCACAGGTTGCCCAACCCAAGGACTCTTTAATTCTCGGACTTTGAATATTCCTAAAGGAATTGAAATGAATCTCCAGAGATGCCATCCTCCAACTGAAGAAATCGTTTAATGTGTTGAACATTACAACCCACGCTTTTTACGATTTTTAAAGAAGTCTCCCTTCGAGGCAGAAAAAGAATTGTAGTTTGCACTTTTTAACCGAGTGGGAAAGCTAAACGGGAAAATGTTTAGCTTGACGTCATGACGCGCGGACAGAATGGTAAAGTTCGCCAAAGGTTTGTCTTTTCAGAGACAACAATTCATTTCCAAAGTTTCTATGATACACTGACCACATGTACTTGATTCTTGCACGAAGAGAAGTTTTGTTTTGTAATTTTCAGCACTAGTGGGCGAAAGGTCAGTATGAATTGATTTTCAACGTAACGTTACCGCAAGCATTGAGAAAATGACATCGTGTAGACTTGTGGGTCTCGTCTTGTGGTCATTGCACTAAAACGCAAAATTATTCCATTACTTGACTCTGAACGTAAAAGCGAGTGAGTGAAGGTGTTTTAAAACGATGAAAGTTGTTTATTAACTTTTCAAAATGATTGAAATTAATTGTTAATATTTTTGTTAACCGTAGCAGAAAGAAATGAACCGTTAGCCGTTAAAGCCTCCCCTCCATTATGATCCTGTATTAAATACAGCTGTTAATTTGGTGTTGGGTTCAATACCTATTTTGACAAGGCGAGAGAAACGAGTCTGCCGATTACAAATTTTCCCCTCATTTCAAACGGCTTTACGTCAACTTTTCATTTCGGCTGCGAAAATGAAATTTACTTTCTATTATTACCAAAAAAAAAAGAACCAAAAACTACTCTCCCTACTTCAAAACAAAAATGCTCCGAAACTCTTCATTTTCTGTTTGAATTCAAACTGCGCCGACTTAACCTAGTTGAAATTATCTTCCAAAAGAAAAATACAAAGTTATTTCTCTGTGATTAATGAAAGACCACAATACGGAAGCTCAAATCTGGTACATAACAATCGGTAGGAAATTTATTGGCTGTTCCTTAGCCTGTTTCCTGTCAGTGTTTTCCTTTATGTTTTGTTATACTTTTCTTTAGCCGTTTCGCTTTCAGTATCTCATTAGTAATTCTCCTTTCTGTCCGTCATACAACTGTTATGATGATTTAAATGGAAATAGTGAGTTTTAAGCGTGGTGTTTACGTGAAAGAAGATGTTATTCAGTGAATGACGTGGGCATACTCGGAGAAAAAGAACTCCAAGAACTAGGAGTCGTCACAGACGTAGTTAAACAACCTAGCTCAGCGGTCGAGGTAGAGAATCGGATGGATGTACGCTCGACTCCTATCGAGAAAACTCAGAGTTCTTTACCCCGAGTATCCTTGTGTCATCTACTGATGAACATCTTTTATTATAATTCTTCTGAATTTAATTCAGAGAATTTTGCCTTGGATCAACTAAGACTCTCCTTATTTACATATTTTTTAGTCTTATCACTTGTCTGCTTTATATCGTATTGATATTGTAAGGGGAAATTCTCTCATGGCCACTTGAAGACGAAAACACCATCTGTTCGTCAAAATTGATTTACACGGAATATGCTGCGAGTTTATTAACAACATCATCACGTTGTAACAATTAGCAATCATGGTTTTCTCGCAAGTCCTTGCCGCTGTTCATGCTGTCATCGACGTTGTCGGCCTTCCTGGAAATTTACTGGTCATAGCAACGATTTGTATGGAGAGCAGATTTCATGTGATGCGGTATGTTCTACTTGCCAGCCTGGCAGGATCAGATATTCTCTTTTTGATCCTGGGCAACTCGCCGAGCATCGTAAGCACTGCCCACGAACGATGGTTGTATGGCGGAACAATGTGTAAACTGCATTATCTTGTTTTAAGATATTTCTACTTGAATACAGCTCTTCATCTCATAGCTGTGTCATATGAACGGTATAGCGCCATTGTAAAATCACCTTTGACATATAATGGTTCCATTACTAGATCAAAAGTCGTGGTAATAGTACTGATATGGACTGTCCCTTTTCTTGTATGCGCCATCGCTTTTTTCAGACAAGCAGAATCTGTCTTTTATCATCCAAAACTATTCTTTTGCAGGGCAGCTTCAGATGCCCCCACTTTTCATGCTTCCGCTGCGGCATTCATCGTGATCGCTGTGCCTACTTCAATAATCTTTTTCCTAAACTGGAGACTTTTAAAAACAGTTAACGCCATCCAGTCTGACGATCAACCAGTCATATTTTTGGAAAGCACTGCTGCAAGCTCTAACAATGGTCCAAGCCAGCACCGACGACATGAGGAGAGAAGAATCAAAGATCGAAAGGCAGCTGTCGATGTCTGCATCATAATGGCGGCGTTTTTGATCTGCTATCTTCCTGAGTGGACTGATTTCGTTCTTCATTATTTCTTTAAGATAGAATTTCCATCTGAAGTTACGCAAACCACTCGATGTATTTACTACATCAGCTCTGTGACCAATCCAATCATATATTCTGTTCGCAAGAGGGAATTTCGCGGTGGAGTTAAAAGAACGATTAAGAGAATTGTTGGGCTGTGCGCCATTTAATTTGCTTCTAGTACGGACAATGTAATTGTTGTGCACGAGTTACGCTAGCCTTCACAGGAACCCTTCAATTGCGGAATCGAGAGCTGCACAGGTTACCCGACACAAGGACTCTCTTAATTCTCGAACTTTGAACATTCCCTAAGGAATTGAAATGAATCTCCAGAGATGCCATCCTCCAACTGAAGAAATCTTTGAATAATTGAACATTATAACCTACGCTTTTATGATTTTAAAAGAAGTCTCTCTTAGAGGCAGAAAGAGAACTGTAATTTGTACTTTTTAGCCAAGTAGGAAGTCTAAACGGGAAAATATTTTGCTTGACGTCATGACGAGCCGACAGAACTGTTAAGTTCGCTAAAGTTCTGTCTTTTCAAAGACGACAATTCATTTCCAAAGTTTCTATGATACACTGAGCACATTTACTTTATTTTTGCAGGAAGTGAAGTTTTGTTTTGTAATTTTCGGCACGAGCGGGTGAAACGCTGGAATGAATTGATTTTGAACGTAGCGTTACGGCAAGCACTGAGAAAATGATATCTTGTAGACTTACGCAGAGTTTAGTTTAGTTTGGTAAAGGTTTATCAATGGTGACAAGGAGCCAGGGAAATACTGTTTTATACTGGATAAACAAAATGGCAGTCGAAGAAAAAAGTAAATATGTCTTGTTCAAGCGACTGTTTGATAACGGAGCGCACCGACCTCCAACATGAGTGACACAGACATTGATTTTGTTCACATGAACCACAACTCCTAATGGAAATCCAATTCGAAAAGTTAAATAGAAATTCATCCCCAAAATCCAACTGCAAACTTCAACTCTATGTCCTAAATAAGAATTCAGTTTGTCTCGGTCATTGTTTGGTTGTACCTCGCCAACGAGACATTTAATTGCTTGTTTTCTATTTTTTAAAAAGTTCCAGCCGACGGTACATTTCCTAAATGAGATTTCAGATTGACTTTTGAAGCCACGGTGTGCAATGAAAACATCGGTAACTACATTTACATCTTAATTCTTAGTCAGAGACCAAAATAACCCGCCAAAACTATGGATCAACACTAAAATTTATTGAAATGTACTCTGTAAAAATTTTTCCAGCCAAGGCAATCAGAAAGGCCAAAGAAATATGTCAGCTGAATATATCTTTCTTAGACCCAACACTGTTTTACAACAGGAAAATTGGCAAGAACATTTAACAGCTATAAACCGCCAGGTTATTTATATCTCCCGGTTGTAGTTACCAACCTGAGATTTTCACGGCTTAACACGTCTTAAAATATGCTTGCTTTGGCTGAGAGAAGTTGTTACTTTAAAATAAAGTGTTAGAAAAACTTAATCAAGAGATTAAACCTACCAACTTGCTTCTTTATTTATTCCTGGGAGAACTTGAACGGGCGAGAAAATTCCTTGACCGCGAGAACTTCGGAGAAAAAATAGCAACCCAATAAAAGGGGCGATTACAGCCGGTTCCTCATTTTCCATGATAACGACACTCGGCGTCTACTAATTTGACAACACTGATAACCAAACTAGCGCTAAAATTGTAAAAAAAAAGTCATTTTATCTGCTATTTTTCCTTGTATTTCCATTTTAAGCCAATCAGATATCAGGATTTTAATTTAATTAGTATACAAGTTAGCTGATGACAGCTTTGGATCAAACGTGCCTACTTCTTTGGCGGATCATTACATTATAATTATAATCGAAATTCTCGCGCGAAAATAAATTATTTACTAATCGCGTTCTGATTGGCTAACACAGAGCGCATGCTTTATAAAAATACAGCTGGGTCGCCATCGAACGATTTGAACAACGGCCGACCATTTCTTGGGATGTTTCTGTCGGTTCCCCTCTTTCGTTAAACCACAAGTCTTGCTTAACCTGGACAACAAAAATGAAAACCAGTTCCACGAACGGCTTCCGTGCACTAGCTGCTTCTCTTTCTCTAACAAGATTAACAAAATTGCACGAGGCTGTGGGGCGAGTGCAATTTGTGGTCTTTGAAAAAATTTACAAGTGCTTATTTATTCCAAATTGCACTAGAAAAATCATTTGATTACGTTTTAATAACTTCCATGAAAAAATACGAGATAGGTTATCATAATTGTGCAGAAGCAAAGCGCGCCACAAGTGCAAAAATAATTTATTCAAACCGTGCGTTCAGTCAAAACAACTGCGTACGATCAAAACAATAATATATAATCGTTTTGATATTTTCAAATCTTTAAGGCCCAAAAAAATTCAAAGTTCAGCTAAACAGTTCAAGGAATTGTTCAGTCTGTGTCCGAATCACTTTCGATGAAATGGAATCGTCGTTTGCGAGGTTTAAATATATTTGCTTTTTAATTTCGGTGTATAATCGCTCGAGCAAAGTGTTTAACTGAGTCGGCTCGTAATTTTCAATTTCCTCGGCAATTCCCTTATCTGAACACTTCCTTTTTCTAAACCGAGAACCAAAAAGCAGAGCTTTTTACAGTGTTTTCGTCGTAAGAGTTGTTTTTCAGCTACTGTATTGCGGTGGCTAAAGAAAACCTAACTGAAACGCCAGCTATTGTTCCGCTTGCAAATTTTCAGCGTATCCAAATGACGGACATCCAAGGCTCACTTTTGATTGGCTATCTGTGAGTCTCTGATTATTAACTTATCAGAATGTCTGGTATGTTACATCTTTGCACTGAATTAACCCTCTTCTGCCTTCAATTACCTGAAAACTGCAATTATCTTAACCAACTTAGAACTGAGCAATTTTTTCATGTATATTAATATGTTGAAAAGCACTCAAGAAGCGGCTAGTGCACCAAAGCCGTTGGGGGAACGTGAGACGTGATCGAAGAACTAGTTTTCATTTTCGTTTTACAGGTCAAGCAAGACTTGCGGTAAATAAAAAGGGGAATCGGCAGATACATTCCAAGAAATGGTCAGTCATTATCCAAATCGTTCGATGGCGTGACACTGTTACTCCGTACGAGGCAGCTGTACCTTGATAAAGCATGCACTCTGTGTTAGCCAATCAGAACGCAATTAGTAAATAACTTATTTTCGCGCAAGAAGTTTGATTATAATTATAATGTAAAGATCGGAAAAGGCACTTCTGATCCAAAGCTGTTATCAGCTAACTTACAAATTCAATTAAAATCCTGGTCCCTGATTTGCTTAAAATTGAAATACAGGGGAAAATAGAAGATGAAATTTTTTTTATGACAATTTTAGCGCTAATTTCGTAATCAGTGTTGTCAAATTTGTAGACGCCGGGTGTCGTTACCATGGAAAACGAGGAACCGGCTCTAATTGCCCTTTTATTAGATTGCTATTTTTTCTTCGAAGTTCTCGCGGTCAAGGAAATTTCTCCCAGGAAGAAAATAAAGAAGTAAGCTGATAAGTGAAATCTCTCGATGAAACTTTTCTAAAACACCTTTTTTAAATAAAAACTACTCTCGGCTAAAGCAAGCCTATTTTGAGACTATTAAACCGTGCAAATCTCAGGTTCATAAGTAATAAATGACCTGGCGATTTACAGCTGTTAATCAGTGTTCGGTCTAAAAAAGATGAGTTCAGCCGTTATATTTCTTTGGCCTTTCTGATTGCCTTAGCCGGAAACAATTTTTAGAGTATATCTCAATAATTTTTGGGGTTGGTCTATAGTTTTGGCGGGTTATTTCGGTCTTAAGTTTCACTAAGAATTAAGATGTATATGTAGTTACCGATGTTTTCCATTGCACACCGTAGCTTCAATAGTCAACCTGAAATCTCATCTAGGAAATGTTCCGCCGGCTAAAACTTTTTTGAAAAATTGAAAACAAGCAATTAAATGTCTTGTTGGAAAGAACTCGTTACGAGGTACAACCAAACAATGACCGAGACAAACTGAATTCTTAGTTAGGATTTGGAGTTGAATTTTGCAGTTGGATTTTGGGGATGAATTTCTGATTAAATTTTCGAATTGGATTTCCATTAGGAGTTGTGGTTCATGTGAACAAAATCAATTTCTGCGTCACTTATCTTGGAGGTCGGTGCGCTCTGTTATCAAACAGTCGCTTGAACAAGACATATTTACTTTTTTATTCAACTACTGTCACTTTGTTTATCCGTTTCTTTGCTTTTCCAATTTCTCTTTGATTTTCATCTCGTGTTAAACAGTATTTTCCTGGCTCCTTGTCACTATTGATATACCTTTATCAAACTAAACTGAACTAAACGATGCATAAGTCTCTCTAAGATATCATTTTCTCAGTACTTGTCGTAACGCTACGTTCAAAATCAATTCATTCTGGCCCTTCGCCCGCTAGTGCTGAACATTATAAAACAAAACTTCTCTTCGTGCGAGAATAAAGTATATGTGGTCAGTCTATCATAGAAACTTTGGAAATGAATTGTTGCCCTTCAAAAGACAAACTTTGTCGAACTTTACCATTCTGTCCGCGCGTCATGACGTCAAGCTAAATATTTTCCCATTTAGCTTTCCCACTTGGCTGAAAAGTACGAATTACAATTCTCTTTCTGCCTCGAAAAGAGAGATTTCATTAAAAATCGTAGAAGCGTGGGTTGTAATGTTCAATTCATTCAACGATTTCTTCAGTTGGAGGATGGCATCTCTGGAGATTTATTTCAATTCCTTTAGGAATATTCAAAGTTCGAGAATCAAGAGAGTCCGTGTGTTGCACAACCTGCGCAGCTCTTGATTCCGCAATTGAAGGGATTCCTGTGAAGGCTAGCCGTAACTCGTGCACACCAATTACATTGTCTATACCAGAAGAAAATAAAATGGCACACAGCCCAACAATTCGCTTAAGCGTCCTTTTCACTCCACCGCGAAATTCCCGCTTGCGAACCGAATAAATGATTGGATTGGTCACAGAGCTAATGTAATAAATACATCGAGTGGTTTGTGTAACTTCCGATAAAAATTCTACTTTAAAGAAATAATGAAGAACGAAATCGGTCCACTCAGGAAGATAGCAGATCATAAACGCCGCCATTACGATGCAAACATCAACAGCTGCCTTCCGATCTTTGATTCTTCTCGCCTCATGTCGTCGGTGCTGGCTTGGACCATTGTTAGAGCTTGCAGCAGTGCTTTCCAAAGATATGACTGGTTGATCGTTAAACTGGATGGCGTTAACTGTTTTTAAAACTCTCCAGTTTAGGAAAAAGATTATTGAAGTAGGCACAGCGATCACGATGAATGCCGCAGCGGAAGCATGAAAAGTGGGGGCATCTGAAGCTGCCCTGCAAAAGAATAGTTTTGGATGATAAAAGACAGATTCTGCTCGTCTGAAAAACGCGATGGCGCATACAAGAAAAGGGACAGTCCATATCAGTACTATTACCACGACTTTTGATCTAGTAATGGAACTATCATACGTCAAAGGTGATTTTACAATGGCACTATACCGTTCATATGACACAGCTATGAGATGAAGAACCGTATTCAAGTAGAAATATCTTAAAACAAGGGAATGCAGTTTACACATCGTTTCGCCATACAACCATCGTTCTTGTGCAGTACTTGCGATGCTCGGGGAGTTGCCCAGGATCAAAAAGAGAATATCTGATCCTGCTAGGCTGGCAAGTAGAACATACCGCATCACATGAAATCTGCTCTCCATACAAATCGTTGCTATGACCAGAAAATTTCCAGGAAGGCCGACAACGTCGATGACAACATGAACACCGGTAAGGACATGCGAGAAAACCATGATTGCTAATTGTTACAACGTGATGATGTTGTTAATAAACTCGCAAAATATTCCGTGTAAATCAATTTTGACGAACAGATGGTGTTTTCATCTTCAAGTAGCTAAGACAGAATTTCTCCTTACATTATCAATACGATATTAAGCTGACAAGTGAGAAGAATAAAAAATATGTAAATAAGGAAAGTATTGGTTGATCCAATGCAAAATTCTCCGAACAAACATCAGAAGAGTTGTGATAAAAGATGTTAATCAGTGGATGACACGAGCACACTCGGAGAAGAACTCCGAGTGTTCCCGATAGGAGTCGAGCGTACATCCATCCGATTCTCTACCTCAGTCGACCACTGAGCTAGGTTGTTTAACTGCTTCTCTGACGACTGCTAGTTCTTGGAGTTCTTCTCCTCCGAGTATGTCCATGTCATTCACTGAATAACATCTTCTCTCATGTTAACACCACGCTTAAAACTCTTTATCTTCATTTAAATCATCAAAACAGTTGTACGACACACAGAAAGGAGAATTACTAACGAGATATTGGAAGCGAAACTTTTAAAGAAAAGCATAACAAAACAAAAAGGAAAACACTGACAAGAAACAGGCTACGAAACAGCCTATGAATTTTCTACAGATTGTAATGTACTAGATTTGGACTTCCGTAGGTATTGTGGTCATAAATTAATCACAGAGAAATGCAAAGTCGGCGCAGCTTGAATTCAAACATTAAATGAATAATTTCGGAGCATTTTTGTTTTGAAGTCCGGAGAGAGTGTGTAGTTTTTTTTTTGTTTTGTTTTTTTTTAGTAATAGAACATAAATTTGACTTTCGCAGCCGAAATGAAAAGTTGACACAAAGCCGTTTGAAATGAGGAGAAATTTTGTTATCGGCAGACTCGTATCTTTCGCCTTGTCAAAATAGTTATTGAACCTAATACCAAATTAACAGCTGCATTTAATAGAGGATCATAATGGAGTTAACGCTTTTACGGTAAACGGTTCATTTCTTTCTGCTACGGTTAACAGAGATATATCAAGAATTAATTTTAATCATTTTGAAAAGTTAATAAACAATTTTCATCGTTCTAAAACACCTGTATTCGCTCGCTGTTACCTTTACCTTGGAGTTAGGCAACAGAGTAATTTTGTGTTTTCGTGCAATGGCCACAAGACGACACATTAAAGTCTAAGATTTTGACACCTTCAAAATTACACATCGTAAATGGGAGAAATTTTTACGGCGAGGATAACCTTTTTTACAACAACGGTTAAAATTTGTCAATTTCTACGCCAAACACTTAAATCTTTGGGTCGTTTTACGGCTAACTGTTAACTTCACTAAGACCTCGCTTCTCTCTTTTGATTACATAAATTAAGGCAGGGGAATATGATATAAACTGGGCTAGATTTTTTAGTTAGGTCTGTTATATGTTTTTGGTTTCTCTCTTCTAAAACAGAGAATCCGGCAAAACGTTTTAAGGATCAATCTTCCGTAAGTAGAAAAAAAGTTAGCCCTTGTTGGCAGTGACGTAAATTAACGATTTCCCTTTGGCCATTGAAATAGGGTGGCAAAATGTTTAAGCCCAAAACTAACACGTGGCACGTGAATTTTTCTAAAATTCACACCTGAGGCTTTGAACATTGCGGTGACTTAACGGGCCCGAAAAGTTGTTCTGTTTTCCTCCAGAAAAGAGTTTCAAAAGTTTTGAAAATTCTACAATAAAACTATCAACTAGAGAAACAAAATGGACTAGTTAGGGTGCCAGAATCTATATCTCTAATCTTTAAATTTTAGCTTTAAAATATAGCTTCGGGCTCGTTAAGTAACCGGGACGTTGGAAAAACATGTCATGTGATTACCTATACGAACAAAGCACAGTCAAGGCTTCTTTATTTGTGAAATAAATTTTATTTGCATAAGTATTTTGGTACAGACAACTGCACTTAGAGCTACTTAGTTTAAATCAACAGATTTTCATTAGTTTAGTTCAGCTGGTCTGATGATTTTGAATGCAATTTGGAATAATAAAGCACGACTATTTTTTTCAACGACTACCAAAATCGCAATTTGTAATCTTTGAAAAAATTAACGAGCGCTTTTTATTCCAAGTTACACTAGAAAATTCATTTCATGAGTTAATCAAAAATGTAAGTGAGAAAAATGAAACAGGCATTTTTCATAGTTATGCAAAATTCATAATTAGGCAAAGCGCGGTAATCGCGCTAAAAATAATTCATTCAAATTCTGTAATTGGGAGCTCAGTGAGAAATGCTGCTCTTTTGCAACTTTTTTCAAAACCGTGAAAATATTTAAAGCCCTGCCTAACAGTTTGCCACCTGTTTAACAATGAATCAAGTATGTCTGCATTGCATTACCTCTCCTCTAAAAATGCATTTCGTTAAAACTGCATTCGTGTCAGCCAATCAGAATAAAGAAATGTTTTAATATGCACAGCAGAGACCCTCTAACTCAAAGTCACTTAACTCGAACTACCCGCTGACTCGAACAAAATGCGATTTGCTCTGGATCTGACCTCATTTATTTAGTCGTTTCTTTTCAGTTGACCTAACTGATTGATTCAAAGCTGATAACATTTATTAAAATGTAATGCATATAGCTGAACTTCCCAAACTAAATTTTCCTATCAAATAACTCCTAGAAAACAAGCTAAATGTATTAAAGTGAGTTTTAATTTTGCAAGAATGGTAAAAACGCGATTCCTTATTAGTCATTGACGGAAAATTGAAATTCAGCACCAACCCTGATAACTTAGACCCCCGCAAACTCGAACTGTTTTTCGTTCCCATTGGGAGTGTAAACGGTTTTTCTGTTTGTCACACGTTACGAGAAAGACCGAACTCAGACCAAGGGCAAATGTTCAGCGTCAATTTTTTAAGCCGGTAAGTCTGGAACTTTTCCCTCTCGAAATGAAACTACCAAACTCCTAAAGTGAAGGAGAGAGTTGCGTATTGGCAAGAGAATATAATGAACAGATAGGGAAGATCAGGGTGTTGGCCGAGATATGAAGATTAATCCATGAAAAGTGCGCTCGAACGGCTTTTTATTCACGAGTTTACCCGGACGTCTCCATTGTATTTTCTTAATGCAATGTCTAATTTCGAAGTTATTCTCACTTATGTTGGGAGTTAGTGTGCTCCGTTATCCAGCAGTCGCTTGAACACCAATCGAAGACCCATAGTTGGCGACAACTGCTTAAGGACTTAAGGTAGAATTACTTCTTTCTGTTCAACAATCACTTCTTCGCACACAAAATCTGGGCTTTTAGAAACAACACCATAAAATAAATTCCGAGAAGTCTTCGTTTTCGAGCAAAAAAAACAACGCATGTGTGTGTGTGCGTTTATGTGTGTGTAGCGGGGGAGAGAGAGAATCTTCGTATTTGAGGTCCTTTTTCTTGTTTGCCCAGAAAACCAAAGGCTACCGAGGATGCAAAAATAATTGTCCCAATTTTCAAACTTTCAATTCTTCAGAACACGGGAAGCAAGGAAATCAAATTTGACTGTATCTCCTGTTAAATCAGGGGCCCGTTTTCCAACGTCCCGGATACTTAACGAGTCCGAAGCCATACTTTAAAGCTAAAATTAAAAGATTAGAGATGTAGATTCTGGCGCCCTAACTAGTCCATTTTTTCTATTTAGATTATAGTTTTATTGTAGAATTTTCAAAACTTTTAAAACTCCTTTCTTGAAGGAAAACAGAGCAACTTTTCGGACCCGTTCAGGCCCCGGAATCTTCAAGGCCTCAGGTGTGAATTTTAGAAAAATTCACGCGTCACGTGTTAGTTTTGGGCTTAATCACGCGTCACTTTTTTTTTTAAACATTTTGCCACCCTATTTCAGTGGCCGAAGGGAAATCCTTAATTTACGTCACTGCCAACAAGGGATAACTTTTTCTCTACTTACTAAGATTGATCTTTCGAACGTTTTGCCGGATTTTCTGTTTTAGAAGAGAGAAACTAAAAACATACAACAGACCTAACTCTAAGATATTGCCAAGTTTATTTCATATTCTCTAGCCTTAATTCATGTAATCAAAAGAGAGAAGCAAGGTCTCAATGAAGTTAAAAGTTAGCCGTAAAATGACCCAACGATTTAATCGTTTGGCATAGAAATAGACAAATTTTAAGCGTTGTTCTAAAAAAGGTTATCCGTAAAGATTTCTCCCATTTTCGATGTGTAATTTTGAATGTGTCAAAATCTTAGACTTCATGTGTCTCGTCTTGCGGCCATTGCACAAAAACACAAAATTACTCTGTTGCTTAACTCCAAAGGTAAAAGCGAGCGAGTAAAGATGTTTTAGAACGATGAAAATTAACTATTAACTTTTCAAAATGATTGAAATTAATTCTTAATATCTCTGTTAACTGTAATTGTGAATACCGATTTCTTTTAACCGTAGCAGAAAAGAAATGAACTGTTAGCCGTAAAAGCCTTAACTCCATTATGACCCTCTGTTCAACACAAGTGTTAATTTGGTGTTGGGTTCAATAGCGATTTTGACAAAGCGAAAGAAACGATTCTGCAAGCGTGCAGATAACCTATTTTCTTCCTTATTTCAAATAACTAAACGTCAACTTTTCATTTCGTCTGCCAAAATGAAATTTATTTTCTATGACTACAACAGAAAAAAAAACCAAAAACCACACACTCTTTCCAGATTTCAAAGCAAAAATGCTCGGGAACTCTTCAGTTTCTGTTTGAATTCAAATTGCGCCGACTTCACTCAATTGAAATTTGCTTCCAAAAATACTTTAAAATTTCTCTGTAATTAATATATGACTACAATACCTACGGAAGTCCAAACCTGGTACATTAAAATCAGCAGAAAATTCATTGGCTGTTTCTTAGAATGTTTCCTGTTAGCGTTTTCCTTTTTTTTCTGTTTTGTTGTTTTTTCTTTAACCTTTTCGCTTCCAAGATTCATTAGCAATTCTCCTTTCTGAACGCCATACAACTGTTCTTACGATGATTTAAATGAAGATGGTGAGTTTGAAGCGTAGTGTTTACATGACAGAAGATATTATTCAATAAATGACCCAGGCATACTCGGAGAAGAAGAACTCCAAGAACTAGGAGTTATTATAGACGTAGTTAAACAACGGCTCAGTGATGTTGATATCGGGAACACTCGGAGTTCTTCTTCTCCGAGTTTGTCTGTGTCATCCACTGATTAACATCTTTTATTACAACTCTCCAGATGTAAGTTCGGAGAATTTGCATTGGATCAACTAATGCTCTCCTTATTTTCATCTTTTTCATTCTTATCACTCGTCCGCTTGATATCTTATAGATATAAAAAGGAGAAATTCTTTCTTGGCCACTTGAAGACGAAAACACCATCTGTTCATCAAAATTGATTTACATGGAATATGCTGCGAATTTATTGTCAGCATCATCACGTTGTAACAATTAGCAATCATGGTTTTCTCGCAAGTCCTTGCCGCTGTCCATGCTGTCATCGACGTTGTCGGCTTTCCTGGAAATTTACTGGTCATAGCCACGATTTTTATGGAGAGCAGATTTCATGTCATGCGGTATATTCTACTTGCCAGCCTAGCAGGATCAGATATTCTCTTTTTGATCCTGGGCAACTCGCCGAGCATCGCAAGCACTGCCCACGAACGATGGTTGTATGGCGAAACAATTTGTAAACTGCATTACCTTGTTTTAAGATATTTCTACTTGAACACGGTTCTTCATCTCATAGCTGTGTCATATGAACGGTATAGCGCCATTGTAAAATCACCTTTGACGTATAACAGTTCCATTACTAGATCAAAAGTCGTGGTAATGGTACTGATATGGACTGTCCCTTTTCTTGTATGCGCCATCACTTTTTTCAGACGATCAGAATCCGTCTTTTATCATCCAAAACTGCTCTTTTGCATGGGAACTACAGATGCCCCCGCTTTTCATGCTCCCGCTGCGGCATTTATCGTGATCGCTGTGCCTATTTTAATCATCTTTTTCCTGAACTGGAGAGTTTTAAAAACAGTTAACGCCATCCAGTCTAACGATCAACCTGTCATATTTTTGGAAAGCACAGCCGCAAACTCTAATAATGGTCCAAGCCAGCATCAACAACACGACGCGAGAAGAATCAAAGATCGGAAGGCAGCTGTCGATGTCTGCATCATAATAGCAGCGTTTGTGATTTGCTATCTTCCTGAGTGGACTGATTTCGTTCTTCGTAATTATTTTGAGGTAGAATTTCCACCCGAAGTTACGCAAACCACTCGATGTATTTACTACATTAGCTCTGTCACCAATCCGATCATTTATTCAGTTCGCAAGAGGGAATTTCGTGGTGCAGTTAAAAGAACACTTAGGCGAATTGGCGGACTGTGTGCCATTTCATTTGCTTCTGGTACAGACAACATAATTGGTGTGCACGATTTACGGCTAACCCCCACAAGAATCCCTTGTATTGCGGAATCAAAAGCTGCACAAGTTGCTCAAAACAAGAACTCTCTTGACTCTCGGACTTTAAATGTTCCCAGAGGAATTGAAATGAATCTCCAGAGATGCCATCCTCCAACGGAAGAAATCGTTGAATGAATTGAACACTACAACCCACGCTTTCTCGCTTTCATGATTTTAAAGAAGCCTCTCTTAGAGTTAGAAAGAGAATTGAAATTTGTACTTTTTAGCCGAGTGGGAAGGCCAAACGGGAAATTGTTTAGCTTGACGTCATGACACGCGGAGAGAACGGTAAAGTTCGCGAAAGTTCTGTCTTTTGAAAGACGACAATTCGTTTCTAAAGTTTCTATGATACGCTGACTACATTTACTTGATTCCTGTACGAAGGCCAGGATGAACTGATTCCGAATGTAGCGTTACGGCAAGCACTAAGAAAATTATATCGTGTAGAATTATAATATATTATATCGTTAAGTTCAGGTTGGTAAGGGTTAATCAAAAAAGCAAAGAAACGGATAAATAAAGTAGCAGTCAAAGCAGAAAATGAATATAGCTTGCTGAACTTTTAAATCTTCATCGAAAGAGCAACCGCAAGGTAAAAGTACGCTTTATGAAGATTTAGAGACGTTTTTTCTCCATAATGGATTTTCGAACACACCTCCCTTAATTTCATTAAATTCCACCAATTCCATGGTACTGAGCAAAATACAAATGTAAAATCATATATCCCATGTGATAATTTCAAGTCGTTCTAACAAATCTGTCAGTAAATATTTCATTAATGATTTGAGACAAAATTCACTCAATTTAGTGTCCAGTACCACCTTAATTGGGTATTGAAAATGTACCTTAACCCATTAGCACCTGCGTTTAACGCGTGCTTATCCAAAAGTTAAAATTTTGGACAAACCGGAAAAGCAAACACAATGCGCAGTTACTTTTTATAATATATTTAAGTTCACACGGCAACCAGGTTGACAATCAGACATGGTTTGATGCTACTCTAGTTTACAGATTTAATGAATGTAACCGAAGAAGTTACGATTCATAGACCCAACGTGACGATGGCGGCTTGCTTCCTGACGCCTATTTACACCTAGTGATCATTTAAAAGGACCTCTTGATGCAGCGTTTAGATCACCCCTGATGAAGGCACTAGACAGGAGTGTCGATACGTTGGGTCTATGAATCGTAACTTCTTCGGTTACATCCATTAAATCTGTGAACCAGAGTAGCATCAAACCATGTCCAAATTTTTATAAATCATCATTTCCCATAAACAAGCTCCAGTGAAAGAAGTCCATTCAAATAACTTACTTTCAACGAAAAAAGCGATAGAGGCATATTAAGTTTTAACGCTAAATCAAGATAAAAGATAAAAATCGGTAAATTTTTTCGCACGTGTGCAAACACGTATGCAGATCGGATTTTGAAGTGAATATGCAAATTTGGCAGTGCGTGGACAGATTTCAAGTTACATGGAATTTATAAAGAGGAAACAAGACGAAACTGTCCAAGGAACGTTTCGGGAAAAAAGCTTAATTCAAAACAGTTCTTGATTTTCTGTTACAAGCGAAAAACGTGCGAATTTCCTACGTGTACAAAACCCACGAAGTAGAATTAATCAAGCTTAGATGACGTTGTTTACTTGACTTCACGGCTTGTAAATTGCGAAGCGTTTTGTTGAAAATTCTGAAAGTTCTACGTTTTGACAAAATCTTCGATTAAAAGTTACTTTTTGGACATCTCATCAGTTAAACATGATATTTACCGGGCTCTGAAATATTCATAATTGTCGCTAGGCCTCGCTTGGAGTTCAAAATTTCAGTTTCACTTTACAGTCCCAATTCGCATCGCTTCAGAGAATCGTATTGTTGTCGACTCGGAAGCTTATTTTGTCGCTTTTAAGACCTTGATATCCATTACCTTCGAAGCAGATTATTCTAAAGTATTTTTACTTTTCATTTTGTGTTCCATAAGGTCTAAAATAATCGGAAAGCAACGGAAAATCCGACTTGAAAATATTGAAAGTCGGCCGCGCGGACGCCATTTTTTCATATTTGATCATTTCTTGTGAACGCATAAAATAACGCCTTTCTAGTACCCCCTATAGTCATAAAATAACTGCGGAAAAACACGTATTCCGATTGGTTTATAGATCCTCTGACGACAGAGGTAGTTTGGAAACAAAATTCTACTTAGTAGGGGGAGGTAGGGGAGAAAGCGTCTCTCGCGCGGGTTCACCGCGCGGCACGGGCGGTTACGGCAGTTCAGGTGTCAAGTAAATTGGTGATTTCAAATAAGTTCTCGGAGCTGACGTATACCGGTTCAATCCAAAGTAAATAAAAAATCAGCAATGTGAAAGTTGTGAAAAATTTACAAACAGGATCGACAAATAGGGAACTGCAAATGCACAAGCCGATGTCACGAAAAACCTCCTCTCATCAAATCCCGAAAACAATGTTACAATGTGCATGATTAAATCAGTTGATTGAACTAGAAATATTTACATATGTTCGCATTATCTGACGAGTTGGCAGGGACAAAGAGATTTTTCACATGAGCCTATTCTAAATTCTTAGAGACACATGACCTGCAATCCAGGTACTATCTTACCGCAGGAAGAGATAAAGGACCCTAGAAACAAGGTTGGGTCTTCATTCCCGTGAAGGAATCTGATCACAATTTTTAATAAGATGTTTAATTCGAGACATTTTGGTTTGAAAATATCCTAAGATATGTGAGCTGACAATCAAAGTTTGTGACACAACCCAGAAGTTTAATTACTCTTCCTTCTAATTCAGGAGTGAGTTGCTGATTATGGAAAATAAATCCATATTTTAAATGAACGAGTTGTCATCCACAAATGTCTCCAAGGTATGTTAAAAATGAGATTCAAATTTGCATTTGAAACACATCTCTCATGCGTGAATTACAAAGCATTTCATCTAACGAAATTCCACAATCCTTAAATTAAAGTGTTCCACAGACAACGGATACTCCACAAGTTATTCGGACAAGTGGACCGAAAACGTACACAATTCATGGCACCCGTTTTTTGGCACCATCTCGCCTGTAACACCTCACAGTTGTAAACACATGCAATGCAACGAAGGCACAGACAATGCAAATCCAGGGAAAATACGCATATCAAGTCACATTAAATTGAGAAAGTATAACAAAATTAGATACATCTCTAATTGACTGGACTTCTTCGGATGAAATAACCTTGAGTTGACGAGGAAGAAGAGCTTTACGTGAGTTTCCTGCCGACGCAAACGTTGCAAACTCAGCACGTTTGTAAGG
This sequence comes from Pocillopora verrucosa, assembly GCF_036669915.1. Classification (NCBI taxonomy): domain Eukaryota; kingdom Metazoa; phylum Cnidaria; class Anthozoa; order Scleractinia; family Pocilloporidae; genus Pocillopora; species Pocillopora verrucosa. The sequence goes on along the minus strand of NC_089316.1, from coordinate 20,895,257 downwards.
CGCCACGAACGCTGGGAATCTGAGATTTCAAATTTGCATGTTTTCTCACGATAAATAGCTTAAAGACAACCTACATGTACACATTTGAAGATATCAAGAGGATCTTAATACCTGAAAGTGGCATCGAACAAGTCCTGAAATGTACAGAAATAGTAATTCCTTAATCGCATACCTTTGAGTGCTGAAGCACCTGTAAACTGTTGCTGATTATTGCCACTGGTTTCCACTGCTAAAAGTCTCTGAAAGGAATGACCACAACTTTACCGGTGAACTAATCACTCGAAGACATGATTACGAGCTGAACAAATATGGAACTCAACCCATGATTAACGTAAACACTCCCTTGCTAGGAGGTCAGCTCAGTGATAGATGACCCTTCCGCGTTGATTGTGAGATAAAATATCGCAGTTGATGAGTGTGGATTTCTAGATTAATTTGGTCACATGATTAATTTACCAGCAGTGGTGCGGACAGTGGACTACGGGACGGTGGATTAGGCAGTATGCCTGATAACGTTTTTGGGAATTAAATGGGTATGATACTGGAATGCGGTTAAATGATCACCTATAAATACCGACACCCATTCGATAATATTACAACAAAATGAAACGGACAATTCATTTTTATTGTAGAGAATTACTCACAAAATTGGGAGTTATAATTTGGTAATTTGCTATATGCTATATGTCTGGAAGTAATTTCCTCATTTCTTGCATCTTTCAATTTTTTTTTCTAAAATATCTATAAGCAAAGAATTTGATGATGTGTAGCATGCTGTTTTGTTGTGTAAGTTGGAGGCTCTAGGGGTACAACCGCTCTTACTTCAATTGTTTGAAAGTTATTTGCTTAACCGAAAGCAACGGGTAGTTCAGTATAGAAGGGCAATCCTCTGATTTGCGAACAGTGAACTCCGGAGTCCCTCAAGGGTCTGAGATAGGACCGCTTCCATTTCTTATTTATATCAATGATATTACTGATGATCTCGCCTCTCTTCCTTTGATTTATGCCAATGATACTACACCATTTGAAACTGTTGACGAGCCAGCCGTATCAGCTGGTCGCCTTAATTCTGATCTAAATAAGATCTCCGAGTGGGCTGACAAATGGTTGGTAACTATGAATCCTGTTAATTCTCGCAATGTTGTATTTTCTCGCAAGCGTAAGGTCGTTAAAGACGTTGAGTCTCACACTCACTTAGGCCTAAATTTGCAAAGTAATATGTGGTGGAGAAATCATATAGCTAAGATGTAAAAGAAAGCCTCTAAACGATTAAATATACTGAAATTTGTTAAATACAAAGTTGATAGATCCACCTCAACATGCTTGTACTAAAGCCTGATTAGACCTCTCATGGAATATGGGGATGTCATCTGGAACGACCGTCTTAATCGTGATTCAGCTTTACTGGATAATGTTCGATACGAAGCCGTAAGGGTGGTAACAGGAACCAGTACTGCGAGGTTACATGATGAACTTTCTTGGGAGCCTCTTAGTACCAGGAGAGAATTACATAAATTAAGCCAATTTTTACAAAATAGTCAAGAATCTTGCTCCACGTTATTTAACTGAAGTATTGCCCAAACTGTCTGGTAAACGTACAAATTTTCGTCTCAGATCAAGAGAAACTTCATTCAACTTCGAACTGTAGAACTTCTATGTTTCAAAAGTCTTTTTTTCCATCAGCAATCACTGGCTGGAATTCTCTGGACCTAGAAGTCCGAAACTCTGTATCTCTATAAGCGAAAACTCGGTCAATTCTCTTTTCGCATACTTATAATAGGTTATATGATTGTTCTTTTACGAGGCGTGCATCTGTTGATCACACCCGCCTTAGACTTGGGTTTTATTGTCCAACAGAACATCTCGTCAAAATAAATAGTTGTCGTGTCGCTTATTTGCGAGTGCAGTTTTGACTCTGAATCGTTGAAACACTTTTTCTTGTATTGCCCAAGGTATGCCGCTCAACTTAATGTTCTCCTTACCTCTGCTGCTAAAATTCTAGGTGAAACGTGGTCATCGAGTAGAGTTGCTAGGAAACTAAATTTTATATCGTATGGTGTGGAGTCTCTAAATAACGAAATCAACTGTGCTTTGTTTCACGAAGTACAAAGTTTTATGATTAACACTAATCGCTTCACTGAGGCCATTGGTTGATTGTTTCAATACTATATATTCCTAGCTTAGTAGGTTTAACTCGTTGTTATTGCAACTTATATGTGTTGTTCACACATGTGAGTGTGTGTTGGGGGGGAGGAGGAGAATCTCTGTATTTGAAGTCCTTTCTCTTGTTTGCTCAGGAAGCCAAAGGCTACCGAGGATGCATAAACAATTGTCCCAGTTTTTCCCGTGTTCTTCAGAACACGGAAAGCAAGGAGGTCAAATTTGACTGTATCTCCCGTTAAATTAGGGGCCAGTTTTTCGAACGTCCCGGTTACTTAACGAGCCCAAAGCCATATTTTAAATTTAAATTTAAAGATTAGATAACTAGACTTTAGAACCTTAAACAGTCCATTTTGTTTCTTTAGCTGATAGTTTTATTGTAGAATTTTCAAAACTTTTTAAACCCCTTTCTTGAAAGAAAACAGAAGAGCTTTTCGGGCCCGTTAAGGTTCCGGTTTGATAACGGAGCGCACCGACCTCCAACATGAGTGACGCAGAAATTGATTTTGTTCACATGAACCACAACTCCTAATGGAAATCCAATTCGAAAATTTAAATAGAAATTCATCCCCAAAATTCCAACTGCAATCTTCAACTCTATGTCCTAAATAAGAATTTAGTTTGTCTCGGTCATTGTTTGGTTGTACCTCGCAACGAATTCTTTTTCCAACGAGACATTTAATTGCTTGTTTTCTATTTTTTAAAAAGTTCCAGCCGACGGTACATTTCCTAAATGTGATTTCAGATTGACTTTAGAAGACACGGTGTGCAATGAAAACATCGGTAACTACATGTACATATTAATGCTTAGTCAGAGACCAAAATAACCCGCCAAAACTATGGATCAACCCCAAAATTTATTGAAATGTGCTCTAAAAATTTTTCCGGCCAAGGCAATCAGAAAGGCCAAAGAAATACATCAGCTGAATATATCTTTCTTAGACCCAACACTGTTTTACAACAGGAAAATTGGCAAGAACATTTAAAAGCTATAAACCGCCAGGTTATTTATATCTCCCGGTTGTAATTACGAACCTGAGATTTTCACGGCTTAACACGTCTTAAAATATGCTTGCTTTGGCTGAGAGAAGTTGTTACTTTAAAATAAAGTGTTAGAAAAACTTAATCTAGATAATCTAATCTAAATATGTCTTGTTCAAGCGACTGTTTGATAACGGAGCGCACCGACCTCCAACATAAGTGACACAGACATTGATTTTGTTCACATGAACCACAACTCCTGATGGAAATCCAATTCGAAAATTTAAATAGAAATTCATCCCCAAAATCCAACTGCAAACTTCAACTCTATGTCCTAAATAAGAATTTAGTTTGTCTCGGTCATTGTGACTTATGACGTAGCGCCTGACAGGCAGCACGCGTTTTTTCCTGCTCCGTGATTCTAAGCGAACTTTCTTCAAAATAACTTCCTCGAAACGACAAAGAGCACTATTTTAATCACAAGTAGATTTTTATAATATTGGCCTCTAGTTACATGGCGATATTTTATTCAAGAGCGGCACTGAATGCCATTTTATCTTCAACGACGAAGAAGTCGCTCGGTTGTGAGTTATGGCGCAACATATCTGATCTGGGAATAACACGGCAAAGACCTACACGTCGAGGGACAAGAGCAGGACAGCGCAAACAAAGGCAGATTGGGATTTGCATGGGGAATGGAGCACGCAAGATTCAGCAATTTCCGAACCTTAATGGGTGTTTCTTTGCCAAGAACTTAATCCTTCACAGGAAACCTCATTTACATAACCAACTGGCGAACATATTAAATATTCAAAATGACACCTTTCCACGTAGCAATCTAAACAACTGCATTGTTATAGATTGCACCAAAGAAAACAGAGCAGCCAGTACTGAATGGTCACCCAAAGTTCCTAAGATCATGTTAGCGAATGTCATGTCTTTAGCCCCCAAAATGGATGAAGTTAGCGAGTTTATCACTCGTAATCATATCAACCTTGCGTTCGTTACGGAAACCTGGCTAAAGGACTCTGTGTTGGACACCGTTGTTGACATCCCCGGGTTTGCTATTGTGCGTGAGGACAGGAAGACACTAGAACACGGTGGTGTGTGTGTCTATATTCAAGAAAAACGGTGCAAATATAAACAACTGAACGATTTAAAGTGCTGTGATAATCATGAGACATTGTGGCTCCATCTAAGACCAAACCGCCTCCCCCGGGGGTTTTCCTGCATAATCGCGGCAGTGATCTATCACCCCCCCAAGGCCGATGGGACATCTATCCGGGAGCATTTGTTCCAGTCCCTCGTCCTAGCGGAGACGCGATATCCCAACTGTGGATTGGTCGTCACAGGGGATTTCAACCGCTTGGATATTAAGGGCTTGCTGAATCACTTTCGTCTCCAGCAAATAGTTCAAGTTCAGACCCGGAAGGATGCCATATTAGACTTGGTGCTCACTAACATGCAAGAATACTATAATCCGCCACAAGCCTACCCTCCATTCGGGTTGTCGGATCACAACGCTGTTGTTGTGTCGCCAAAAGATGGTAAACGTGATGTAAA